>NW_024589922.1:615947-1231895 GCF_018446385.1 Zingiber officinale | reverse complement strand
AAAGATAGTCAAATGACTATCAAAACAAGCACTCAAGCAAGACAATCGAAATAGAATGCAAAACAAAAACTAAACATGCAGAAAACAAGAAAACAAGCAAAAATTGAAACTAGAATGCAAAAAGAAATAAGGTTTGAGACCCCCCAGACTCAAACTTTTCATCGTCCCGATGAAATCAATATGGTGGAGGTGGAGGGGGACGAGGAAAAGGGTGCCTACGACATGGCTGGCCAATGGGAAAACTAGGGAAACCTGGAGTTTCGCTCAGGATTATATGATACTCAAACAAAGCATCTACTTGTTGACTAGTGACACTCATGCTTTGCATAAAATTCCTCATTCTAGCTTGATCTGTATCATAATCCTGAACAAATTCAGCCACTTGACCTTGAAAATTCCTCGTGAACTGAAAATGCTCCTGTACTTCTCTAAACTGATTATCTGATAAAGAGAAGCGACCTTCCAACATTCTTCGTTGGGCCTCATGCTTCTCATGAAGCGATTCTAGAGAAGTATGAAAATCAGAAAAGTCAAATCTGGAAGAACCCGTACCATAGGCAAAAGAATGCCTAGCAGGATCCGGATGTCTGGATGGCTGCGGGTATCCAAATGTCGAGAGCTCAACGTGTGACTCTGTGTCTCCGGATATGGAAGGGACATTCTCGGGGTCTACATCAGTGATTACCCAATTAGCTGGGTTACGAATGGAAGTTCGTTCGGGACAAGGAAGAGGTAAAGGAAAATCATTCCTCCTAGGAAATGCAAAACAGTTCTCATCTCGAATAATCATTTTCATGGCAAGACATGCATCCATATCAATCATATCATTGCCATGAACAACCTCCAACCCATCCAAATCAAGTTCCAAGTTAACTGCCACTTGAGTAATCAACCCACCAAGAACTATTGATCCCGAGGATGCCCTCGCAATTCTCACTAAGGTTTGTAAGAAATGAAAATCGGAATCAAAATCAACCTTATGTAGCATAGCCCATAGAGAATAAAGTTCTACTTTTTTTGACGACTCCATCACTTTCACCCCTACCAAAAATAGTCTTGCTCATGATTCTATGTAAATATCTAAAAACAGGGTTTTGCATGTGAGAAGCCTTGGCTCTAGAGGGCTCATAAGTGTGATCTAATCCGGTAATTGAGTTCCAAAAATGATTCCAATTAAACCTAGAATCAAACCTTCGAGAACTACCGAAAAACAATCCAAAACAAGTGTTAAAGTCACTAAATGTCCATTGAAATTCTTGATTTATTAATCTAAAAGGTATCTTGCCAACATAATCGTCCTCATTGGTAAAATGGACATCTAACGAACTCAGAAACTCCAAAATAAGGCGAGGATAAGTTGGTAGATGTGAGTACAACATATCACTCCAATCTAGGAATTCTATCATCCAATCTACATCATCCCTAATTCCCATCATATCTTAAACAGTTGGGTCCATATACCTAGTACACACAATCTTTCTATTGACAAGAATTGAAAATCTAGTTATATGATCATCATTTCTAAATACAATATTGAATTCATTGTCATTACCTTCGTCGCGTGATGTCCTCTTCCCCTTGCCTTTGACCGGTTGTTTCCCCTTATCCTTGCTTGGCTCCTTCCCTTTGTCTCCACTTGAACCACCACCTCCCCTGCATAGTTTCTTCAAAAGATTGGACATAATGTCTAGTTTAAGTAGGGGTGGGTACTATTTATGCTTAGAGGAATTAGATCTTGAGGAAATAGGTCTCAAAGAACAAGATCTTAGGTTAAGGAGATGGAGAACTTAGATCTAGGAGAAGAGAAGGATCTAGATCTGGTTGAAATTTGTGGAGAAGGGAAGGTTTTAGAACTAGATCTGAGAAAACTTGGAAGAAATGTTGGAGAAAAGGGGAGTTTTGGAGAGAAGGGGGTGCAAAGATGAAGAGGGTGTGTGGGGGACACGACCTGGATCTGGCCGTGTATAGTAGACATGACCTGGCAAAATTTCCCCACACGGGCCGTGTAGATCTACATGACCCCTTCCCTCTCCTTCTCTGGTTAATTCACACAGTCGTGCCGATTGGCACGGCCATATCCTTCTTCCTCTCGGCCTTCCTTGCACGGCCGTGTCTGGAATACGGCCTCAACAGCCTTCTTCTCTAGAATCAGTACACGACCGTGTCGAATGACACGACCAGTATATGCTTCTTCAATGGTTCCTTCGCACGACCGTGTGGTAGACACGACTGAGAAACTCTCATCCTCTGGATTCTTCACACGGCCGTGTCTGGGACACGGCCATACACCTTCCCTTCTCTGGAAACTCCATACGGCCATGCCATGTAGACACGGCCCAAGCATCTCCCTTTTATGTACCGTAAGCCTGGCCGTGTGCAGCACACGACCATGCTCTGTTTTGCTCCAATTGACACTTCTCCTCCTTTCTAGCTCCTCCCACACTCCCATGCCCATGAAGAAGTCATGGCCAGCTCATGGAAGTGAAATTTCAACCTGAAAACAAAACAAAAACCAAGTAAAACACTACTAATGAAAATTTGAAACATAGAACAGGACTTAACTAAAAAGAAACCCTTGGGTTGCCTCCCAAGAAGCGCTTGTTTAAGGTCTTTAGCTCGACCAATCTAATTACTCCCCTCTTTTCCTTGCCCTTGGAGAGCAGACATATTTGTCATTTTTGTTGGGAGGTCTCCTCCCAACATCTTCCACCACATAGTTTTCTTCATTTGGTGGCCTCCCATGAGGATGGAAATTCCATTCCTCCAATTTGTAAATGCTTGTCTTGCTACAAGCATTCAAGAGAGAAGAGACATGGTTAGGGGCTTTAGATAAATCATATTCCAACCGTTTCTTACCGATTACCAAAGAAAGTTTATGATTTTTAACATCTATAATGCTCTTGCTGTAGCAAGGAATGGTCTTCCCAATATGATAGGGATTTTTGGGTCCTCCTCCATGTCTAGCACAACGAAATCGATGGGAATTATACTCCCACCTACTTCTTTGGCACATCTTCCACAATACCCATAGGATACCTGCAGGAGTGATCAGCAAGTTGTAGTGCCATGGTAGTAAGTTTAAAGTTTTTGAGACCTAACTTATTACAAATAGAATAAGGAATGAGGCTAACACTTGCCCCCAAATCACAAAAAGCTTTTTCAATAAATTCAGTTCCTATATTGCAAGGAATATAAAAGCTTCCAGGGTCCTTCAACTTTGGGGAAGTGTTATTTCCCAAAAGAGCGCTGCATTCCTCTGTAAGCGCAATGGTCTCAATATCTCCTTTCCTCCTCTTATTTGACATGATGTCCTTCAAGAATTTGGCAAACTTGGGAATCTGAAGGATTGCATCAATGAGTGATACTTCAACACATATTTATTTCACCTTCTCCAAGAATTTGCCAAACTCTTCATATTTCTTTAACATAATCAATCTTTGAGGAAAAGAGACTGCTATACTTTGATGGTTGAGTGGAAGAGTCTCTTCAACCTTAGTGGTACTCTCCTTATCAATTTGAATCTGATTTGGTGATGGAGGAGAGAGCTCTTCTTCATTGTGCATCCCTTTTGGAGCAGTCACTTGGGGATCTCCCAAGGTCCGTCTGCTCCTAAGCTCAATTCTATTACAGTGCTCCATGGAATTAACATCAGGCTTTCCAGGTAATTGTCCTGGTGCTCTAGAAGATGAGGAAGCTAGTTGGGCAATCTGACTTTCCAAAATCTTTTGATGTCTATCAGAATTATCCATTATCTGAGTAAGCTTCAAAATGTCTTGTTTCATTTTGTTCTGAGCTTGTTTCATTTCATTCTGACTGGACATAATTTCTTCAAACACCTTTTCAATTTTGGACATAGGAAAGCCTTGAGAAGATTGTTGCTGAAAATTTTGTTGCCCGGATTGAAAATTAGGCCTTGCCCCCATGGATGGTCCTTGATCTTGGTTATTTCTATAAGAGAAATTAGGATGACTCTTCCATCCATGGTTGTAGGTATTTGAATAGGGGTTGTTCTTCCTCTGATTGAAACCCATGATTGCATCACATTGCTCTAATTGATTGATTTGCGCAGTTATAGCCCCCAATGGGCATGAGTCACTTAGATGTTCAGAACTTTCACATACTTCACAAGAAGTAACAATGACATTGACTGTACTTGAGATAGCTCCCATATTCTCAAATTTTTTTGTAAGAGCATCCAGTTTTGCAGCCAATAAAGTCACTGCATCAACATCAAATTTTCCTGATGCTTTTGTTGTTGGGTTCATACAAGAATAACCACCACTTCTTTCATTAGTCCATTGATGGTGGTTTTGTGTTACACTCTCGATTATCTCCTCGACTTCATCTAAACTTTTGTTCATAAGTGCCCCTCCAGCAGCTGAATCAAGAGACACTTTTGTGTGATAGTTGATGTCGTTATAAAACGTGTGTAGCACTAACCATCTTTCCAAACCATGGTGTGGGCATTGTCTGAGCATGCTATTGTATCTATCCCATGCTTCAAATAAAGATTCTGAGTCCGCTTGTTTGAAGCTTGCAATAAGATTCCTCATATGAGCTGTTTTACTAGGGGATAGAATTTGTCAAGAAATTGTTGCTCGCATTACTCCCATGTGGTGATGCTATTTGGAGCCAAAGAATTCAACCATTGCTTGGCTCTATCTCTCAAAGAAAACCCAAACAATAGTAGACGCACTGCCTCTGAAGGAACACCATTCATTTTCATTGTACCGCATATTTCATAGAAGACCTCCAAGTGTTGATTTGGGTCTTCATGCGGTCCTCCACCAAATTGATTTTGCTGCACTATAGATATGATTGCAGGTTTGATCTCAATATTATTTTCCTCAACTGAAGTCCTTGAAATACTAGATCGAAAACCCCTAGCATAAGGTGCTGCATAATCCTTTAGTGGTCTGTTTGCCATAATAGAATGTTCTTGTTCTTCTTGTTGTCTTTGCAGAATTTTTCTTCTATGAAATGTTCTGTCTATCTCAGGGTCTAGAGGAAGAAGTTCTCCTGCAAAGTTAGATCTTCGCATACACAAGAACAAGATGACAAGATATGTTTACAAAAGAAAGAAAGAGAAAGAGTAAATAAAAAGAAAACAGAGAAAAGTTAGACAAAGAATGTTAGAATCAAAAATGCAGAATTTGAATCACAACAGAAATAAATTGACAAGAATGTTATACAAGAAATGAAAAACTTATAAAAATAGAATTCTAACAATTAGTTATAACTATGCAAATGAAAAGAAAAGTTATGTCTAGTCTAACTCAATTGATAATTCCTAATGTTATAGCGCAGTCCCTAACAACGACGCAAAAAACTTGTTGACCTCCGCAATTGTACGGAAATGTCGCAAGTAATATAAAAGATTATCGTATCCACAGGGACTGGAATAAGCACTAGAAATGTTTCAACACGAGTTAGCTAAACAACTAATCAATTGGTTTCCAAAAGCTAAATGTAACTAATGAAAAGTAAACATAGAAATGAAAGATTAACAAACAAGATTATGGGCTATGATAAAGGAATGTTCTAGGAGTTTTGGTTTCTTTGTAGACTCCTCAATGTAAATGATCTACCAAATCCTATTTCTCAATTGTTCAACATTTATAGAAGGTTGCTAGTTCTCTCTTGCAATAGACAACTGGTCTAGGACTGAAATCTATACCTAAATATGATCAATTAGATATGAACTCATGTTGTCCTTACACGGGCATGTTCCTGTCACGAACATCTCTCGGATAATCAACACAAAGATCATACTTCTCAACCCATAAGATATAAAGATTAATCCCTAAATCTATCCTACCCTCTTGAGTTATCATATTTTTCCCTAAATCTTATCCCTCAAACGTCCTTACACGGGCTTGCACCTTTCGCGTGCTTCCCTCAGAAAATCAAGTGGAAGATAATCTCTACAAGATCCATAGGACATTCAAACAATCAATCTAAAATGAGAATTAGGTCCACATCACAACAATTCATTCAAGATTGAATTGATACAAACAAGACAATATCATAGAAACAAGGAAACGACAAATCCACAAGAGTTTACATCAATTCATCATACAAATACTCCCTCCATCCTAAAACAAAGATATCTACTCCATGAATCGAAGAGAGAAATTCGAAAATACAAAGATTACAAGCATTTCTTTGATCCCCAATCCAAGAAGAGGAGAGAAAGAAAACTTATCTAAGATGAAGCTTGGTCTTCGGATCCAATCCACGCTCCCGGAGTCGAATCCGTTGAAGATCTTCCTTTAGATCGCCCAGAAATCCTCCCAAGATTGGAAGGAAAGACCCAAATCCTGCTTTCTCCCAAAGGGGAGAAGATCCCCTTTCAAATCTTGAAGGAGGCCTTATATAGAAGAAGGGTTTGGGCGCCAGACAGCCCCGAGGCACGGCCGTGTGAGGTTCACACGGCCTGCTCCACTCTCTTCTCTACCGACCTCACACGGCCGTGTGAGGTACACGGCCGTGTCTTGCCTCTATCAACGCCCACTTTGCACGGCCGTGTAGATCCACACGGCCTGCACTGCCTTCACCTCTGGAAACCTGGCACGGCCGTGTGGTGCACACGGCCAAAACTCTTCTGCTCTCTAGAAACCTCACACGGCCGTGTAGAGCACACGGGCGTGTAGAGCACACGACCGAGGCTTCTCCTGTATATGGAAAACTGACATGGCCGTGTGGTGTACACGACCCAGGCTTCTTTAGGCTTCAAAACTTGGCACGACCATGTGAGGTTCACACAGCCATGCCATCTTCCTTCTCTGGTGCAGCTACACAGCCTCTCATCCTTACACGGCCTAGGCAACCCCCTATGGCAGGGCCGTGTAGGGTTCAAGTGGCATGGCTTCCTCCATCGCTTTGCTTGCAGATTTGGCCTCAAACATGCATCTTTCACCAGATTCGACTCCTGCGTACAAAAAATGCACAAAAGTATATCTCCGAACAAAGAGAGTAAATATGCTAAAAAGGAAAGCTGAAAGTACGAAAAATGCATAGATCAAGCATGCTTAAAGTATGTGAATGTGCTTCAAAACATGCTAATAAGTGTATACAATATACGCACATCATAGTGCAATGACTATAGAATTTGATGCACTTCTTTGCAATGGAACATGGAGTCTAGTTTCACGCACTTCCTCAATGAATGTTGTGGGTTCTAAATGGGTATTCCGTCTTAAGTATTGAGCTGATGGTTCTTTTGAACGACACAAAGCTCGACTTGTAGCCAAAGGTTTTAGTCAGCAACCAGGTATTGACTTCAATGACACTTTTAGTCCAGTCATCAAGATTACATATGTCAGACTATTATTATCGATAGCTATTAGTTTTAGCCTGTACGCCAATTGGACATCTTAAATGCGTTTCTCCATGGTCATCTTGAGGAAACTGTATTTATGGAGCAACCACCTGGGTTCATTCATCCACAATTTCCATCTCATGTTTGCCAACTTAAGAAATTCTTATATGGTCTTCGACAAGCTCCTTGTGCATGGTTTCATCGACTATCCAATTGGTTACAAGCTCAAGGATTTTCTGGATCAAAGACTGACTCATCTCTATTTCACAAATATAATGATGGGTCCATGATATTTTTTTCTTATTTATGTGGATGTCATCCTGATAACCGGCAATGATCATAAGGGCATCATAACTTTATTAAGTCTTCTCAATCAAGAATTTCCTACCCGAGATTTAGGCATTGCTTATTTTTTTCTTGGTATTGAGCTTATTCCACACGAAGATGGCTATCTTCTCTCTCAGAGCAAATACATTACTGGACTTCTTCAAAGAGCCAAAATGGATGGAGCACGTCCGGTCTCTACACCAATTGCTAAAACAACTCTCCATCTTCATCTTCTCCTGCTCTATCTGATTCACAGATTTATCGAAACATTGTTGGAGCCTTACAATATGTCACTATCACACGCTCTGATGTTACTTTTGTAGTAAATCGTGCTTGTCAATTCATGCATGCTCCAACTGAACAAAATTGGGATAATGTAAAAAGAATACTTCGCTATTGATATGGGTTAGGTTTTGTGGGTCCCCAATAAGGAAAGAAAAGGAGATAATAAAACCAAGGAGATAGGCTGATATCGGCCGGGATGTACCTCAAAGGAGGTATGCTAACCCTAGCCGAAATATGCCTCAAAGGAGGTAGGCCAATATCGGTTGGTACATACCTCAATAAGAGGTAAGGCTATATCGACCGAAATATGCTTCCCAGGAGGAAGATCTATATACCTCAAAGGAGGTAGGCCAATATCGGCCGGTACATACCTCAATAAGAGGTAAGGCTATAACGACCGAAATATGCTTCCCAGGAGGAAGATCTATATACCTCAAAGGAGGTAGGCCAATATCGGCCGGTACATACCTCAATAAAAGTTGAGTCTATATCGACCGAAATATGCTTCCCAGGAGGAAGATCTATATACCTCAAAGGAGGTAGGCCAATATCGGCCGGTACATACCTCAATAAGAGGTAAGGTTATAACGACCGAAATATGCTTCCCAGGAGGAAGATCTATATACCTCAAAGGAGGTAGGCCAATATCGGCCGGTACATACCTCAATAAAAGTTGAGTCTATATCGACCGAAATATGCTTCCCAGGAGGAAGATCTATATACCTCAAAGGAGGTAGGCAAATATCGGTCGATACATACCTCAATAAAAGTTGAGTCTATATCGACTGAAACATGCTTCCCAAGAGGAAGATCTATATACCTCAAAGGAGGTAGGCCAATATCGGCCGATACATACCTCAATAAAAGTTAAGTCTATATCGACCGAAATATTCTTCCAAGGTGGAAGATCTATATGTCCTAAAGGAGATAGACTAATATCGGTCGGGACATACCTCAATAAGAGGTAAGTCTATATCGACCGAAATATTCTTCCAAGGTGGAAAATCTATATGTCCTAAGGGAGATAGGCTAATATCGGCCGGGACATACCTCAATAAGAGGTAAGTCTATATCGACCGGAATATTCTTCCAAGGTGGAAGATCTATATGTCCTAAAGGAGATAGGCTAATATCGGCCGGGAGATACTTCTGAAGCGTGTAGAATAGTATCGATCGCAACACGTCCTAAGGTTAGTATCAGCTAGGTCGACCAACACCTTGGAAAAATACATGATAAAATACGACATATTGTTAGGTAGGATAGATAACATAAAATGACGCAGACAGAAAGCTCATGAGGAAGAATAAAGATAAATATTTCAAATAGGCTAATTAATGATAATATCTGCAATATGTGATTGCATGACAGGTGTTATATATCTCGGCGGGAAAAGTGCTCTTAGATTATTTTGCAGGTGCTAAACGACAAAGGAGGTACATCTGGGGTACAAGAAAGATTCCTTAAAAGTCACTTATTACAAGTACACAGCTGACGTCATCTCATAACAAACCCTAACAAACCGGGGTCCACTTCATGACTACGGAGGTTATATGAAGTGGTATAAAAAGGAGAATCCTCTCCGTTGGCAAGGCAAGTTCACAAGTTCACATCATTGCACACATTTATAACCCTAATTTTCAACTACTGTTCATCTTCTTCTTCCTTCTTCCACACCGAAAGAGATCACTGACTTGAGCGTCGGAGGGTCTAGCCAGGGATTCCCACCCCGGTCTTAGGTCGCTGACGATAGTGTTGGATTGGTCTCTTGTGCGCAGGAAGTCTTAGAAGCTTTGGATCTGGGTTTCTTCTCTTCATACTTGGGTTTCTTCTTCCTCATCGGGTCTTCGTGCGAGGAGGACTTGCGGTAACTCTCTTTCTCTCGATCCGCTTTGGGTTTCTCAGATCGGTATTCTGCGGACATTATTCTTCCTCAGCTTGGTGGGTTTCCTTCTTCCGGATCTCCGTCGTGTCCAGCTTCTCAGACAGGATCAAATTTGGGCTAATATCGGCCGGGAGATACTTCTGAAGCGTGTAGAATAGTATAGATCGCAACACGTCCTAAGGTTAGTATCAGCTAGGTCGACCAACACCTTGGAAAAATACCTGATAAAATACGACATATTGTTAGGTATGATAGATAACATAAAATGGCGCAGACAGAAAGCTCACGAGGAAGAATAAAGAGAAATATTTCAAATAGGCTAATTAATGATAATATCTGCAATATGTGATTGCATGACAGGTGTTATATATCTCGGCGGGAAAAGTGCTCTTAGATTATTTTGCAGGTGCTAAACGAAAAAGGAGGTACATCTAGGGTACAAGAAAGATTCCTTAAAAGTCACTTATTACAAGTACACAGCTGACGTCATCTCATAACAAACTCTAACAAACCGGGGTCCACTTCATGACTACAGAGGTTATATGAAGTGGTATAAAAAGGGGAATCCTCTCCGTTGGCAAGGCAAGTTCACAAGTTCACATCATTGCACACATTTATAACCTGAATTTTCAACTACTGTTCATCTTCTTCTTCCTTCTTCCACACCGAAAGAGATAACTGACTTGAGCGTCGGAGGGCCTAGCCAGGGATTCCCACCCCGGTCTTAGGTCGCTGACGATAGTGTTGGATTGGTCTCTTGTGCGCAGGAAGTCTTGGAAGTTTTGGATCTGGGTTTCTTCTCTTCATACTTGGGTTTCTTCTTCCTCATCGGGTCTTCGTGCGAGGAGGACCTGCGGTAACTCTATTTCTCTCGATCCGCTTTGGGTTTCTCGGATCGGTATTCTACGGACATTATTCTTCCTCAGCTTGGTGGGTTTCCTTCTTCCGGATCTCCGTCGTGTCTAGCTTCTCAGATAGGATCAAATTTGGCGCCGTCTGTGGGAACTTCACCTGAATCTGAGACTACAGGATGGAAGAAACCGGAAAATCAAACCTACTCACTATCAGTCGTGAAGATTTGGATTTCCTCACCAATTCTCACGTTCAGAAAGCCTTACAACAGCAGCAACAACAACTGCAAGCCCACACCAGAGCTACTCTACCAACAACTCATCATCCAGCAATATCAACTACCGAGCATCGGAAAGGAAAGGAGCTGGAAGAAGAAGAACATGCGTATTTTCCTCCAGCTGCTGTTTCTCCGACGAGGCATCCACGAGCCTTTCTTCGCACTCCCATGGATCAAGGGGGCAAGAGGCCCGTATTCCAAGAATCCTCTGGTGAAGCACCGGATAGAGAAAAGCGTAAGATCAAAATGATAACTAGTGATAGCTCACCAGAGAAGGTCATTTCCCCATTCTCTCAGAGTGTATTGGATGATCCGCTTCCTAAGCGGTATCAAAATCTTCAGATCGGAGAATACACTGGAACAACAGATCCAGAAGACCATCTGCTCAAATTTGAGAACGTGGCATTATTGCAACAATTCTCTTACGGGGTGAAGTGTCGGATGTTCCTCACTACCCTCGGAGGAGCTGCACAGCGCTGGTTCAAGAGATTACCAGAAAAATCTATTTGGAAATTTAAAGATTTCAAAAAAGTCTTTCTACACCATTTCTCCAGCAACAAAAGGTATCATAAGACTCCTTGGAGCTTATTTTCAATTAAGCAAGCATCTAAAGAGTCTATCCGAGCATACATTAAAAGATTCAATCAGGTAGCTATTGACATACCTAATGCTACCACTGAAATATTAGTCAGCGCTTTCTCTCAAGGTTTAAATGATAATGATTTCTTTAAAGATTTAGTAAGGAATCCTCTTGTTAATTTTGATTCCTTGATTGAGTGTGCCACCGAGTTCATTAATGTGGAGGAAGCTCAAGCTGCTCGTAGAAAGGAGGGTGTTACCTCTTCTCCTACTCAGGTTAAGGAAAAAGCTCCGGCTCCTGTGCCTCCACCGAGAGGTCCTAGAATAACTCACCCACCTCATCGACAACCAGAGTATCGTCCACAAGCTGTACAACATGTGGAGATACAGCCAGAGGCACCAAGGAGATGGTGCACTTATCACAAAACTAGCAGTCATCATACTGAAGACTGCTTTGTTTTAAGAAATAAACGAGCTAATCGGGAGCGTTATCAGAGGCAGAACTATTATCGACAGCAATACCCCAGGCAGCAAAGCGCACTCAAACTGGAATATCGCCCGGTCGAGCCTCAGCAAGAAGCAATACCAGTCCCGGCCGGTACCAGCCAAGTGTTAGAGAAAGCACCCTCCGAAGCTGTGACGACTCGGCAGGAAGAGAACAGGAGTAATGCTGCTCGGGGCAGTATCAATATGATCACGGGCGGACCCACTGATGGGGATTCTAATAGAGCCAGAAAAGCACATGCCCGAAGACTGGAAATTCATGCCGTGGGATGTAGTATGGAATGAGCGGTCGGTCCTGAAATAAGTTTTGGGCCTAGAGATCTCGAGGGGGTAGAAATACCCCATGATGATGCCCTGATCATTAAAGCTGTCATAGCCAACTATGCCATTGCTCGTACCTTCATAGACACGGGCAGTTCGGTCAATATTATATTCAAGAAGGCTTTCGATCAACTGCAAATAGATCCGAGTGAACTTCAACAGATTGTTACTCCTCTATATGGGTTCACAGGCAACGAAGTACAACCATTAGGTCAAATAAAGTTGGCCATATCTCTGGGAGAAGAGCCTCTGATGAGAACAAGAAGATCTTATTTCATGGTAGTAGATGCTCCATCCTCTTATAATGTGATACTGGGTCGACCTGCCTTAAACGAGTTTAGGGCGGTCGTTTCTACTTTTTGTCAGAAGATTAAATTTCCGGTGGATGACCAAGTTGGGGAGGTGCGAGGTGATCAGAAGACAGCCCGAAAATGTTATGTAGAAATAATTCGGACTGAAGCTAACACCGCCCGAAAGATTCAAAGAATGGAGGTTAATGCCATTCGGGAGAAGCATCCCGTCCTGGTTTATGAGGAGAAGGAAGAAGTTCAGATCCAGGCCGGTCGGCCTGAAGCTACTACATATGTTGTGGCTGATCTTGATCCTGCTCTTAAAGCCTAATTGGTGCAATGCCTGAAGAAGAATAATGATGTATTTGCCTGGACTCCCAAAGAAGTCTCGGGCGTTTCTCCTACAGTCATGGAGCATTCCTTACATGTCTTCCCGGATACCCACCCGGTCATGGAAAGGAAAAGGAGTTTTAGCGTGGAACAAAACTAGATCATCAAAGAAGAAATAACTAAACTTATGGAAGCCGATTACATCCGGGAAGTATAGTTTCCAAGCTGGCTAGCTAATGTGGTGTTAGTCTCCAAGCCTGGAAACAAATGGCGAGTATGCATTGATTTCCGGGATCTCAACAGAGCTTGCCCAAAAGACTATTATCCATTGCCCAGAATCGATCAATTGGTAGACTCCACTGCGGGATGCGAATACATCTCTATGCTAGATGCTTATCAGGGCTATCATCAGGTTCCCTTAGCTAAAGAAGATCAAAAAAAGGTCAGTTTTATAACATCTGAAGGTACTTATTATTATAATGTTATGCCTTTCGGACTAAAAAATGCAGGAGCAACCTATCAAAGGCTTATGAATAAGGTCTTCCAGAAGCAGATTGGTAGAAATATAGAAGTATATGTTGATGACATCTTAATTAAGTCTCTTCAAGCTGCTGATCTGTGCAGGGATGTAGAAGAGACCTGCAAGACATTAAGGCAATATGAGCTCAAATTAAATCCAAGCAAATGTTTATTCGGCGCGAAAGGGGGGAAGTTCCTGGGATACATGGTGTCTGAACGAGGGATAGAGGCCAACCCGAGCAAGGTCAAGGCACTGCAGAACATGGAGCCACCACGTAATGTGAGGGAAGCTCAAAGACTGACAAGCCGAATTACAGCCTTGTCTAGATTCATTTCTAGATCGGCCGATCGTAGTTTCCATTTCTTTAAAATACTTAGAAAGACTAATAAATTTCAGTGGAATGAAGAATGTGATAAGGCTTTCCAAGAATTGAAAGATTATTTGTCTACTCTCCCTGTATTGGCTAAACCATAGTAGGAGAAACTCTCTGGGTATATTTGTCTGCTAACGAAAACGCTGTGGGCTCGGTATTAGTCAGACAAGAAGGAAAGGAACAACAACCTGTATATTTTTCTAGTCATTTATTAAAAGGAGCTGAGTGTAGATACACGTCACTAGAAAAATTAGCTTATGCTTTAGTATTGACTGCTCAGAGGTTGCACCCATATTTCTTAGCACATGAGATTATTGTATTAACTAATAGTACTCTTGGACGGGTATTACTCAACCCAGAGGCATCAGGTCGGCTGATCAAATGGACAATTAAACTTGGGGAATACGACATCCAATATCAACCTCACTCGGCTATCAAAGCACAAGCTCTAGCAGACTTCATCATAGAAGTTCAAGGCCCTGAGGAAGAAGACATTTGGAAAGTTTATGTAGATGGTTCTTCAACTAGATAGGGCAGCGGAATTGATGTTCTTCTTATATCGCCAAGGGAAGACAGGCTTCAACTCTCCATCAGATTGAATTATAGAGCCACCAACAATGAGGCAGAATATGAAGCCCTGATAGCAAGATTGTAGGCCGCGCGGCATATAGGGGCGGCTCGAATCCTTATCTATTCTGATTCTCAGTTAGCATCTCAACAATTGTCAGGTAATTTTGAAATTAATAATGACAGGCTTAAGTTATATGCTGAAGCATTTGATAAGTTGAAGTCCCAGTTTCAAGAAGTGAATATGCAAAAGGTTCCTAGATCTGAAAATCAAGTGGCAGATGAACTGGCTAAGTTGGCCTCTGCTATAGTGCCCTGGAGTCTAGATCGGCCCGTAGAACAAACCCTGTTAATATCTTGTGTTGAAAGACAGGCCGAAGTAGAAATTCAAGGTAATTGGAGAGCTCAAATCATATTGTATTTACAGCAAGGTATTCTTCCCAGTGATATAGAACAGGCAAGGGTATTCAAGAAAAGAGCTGCTTAATACACTATGGTAGGAGAGCAGTTATATAAAAGAGCTTTTTCTAGACCTTTGCTCAAATGTATTGGCACAGAAGATATACAGTTTATTTTATGAGAAGCCCATCAAGGTTCATGTGGTAGTCATATAGGAGGGAGATCTTTGGCTCGCAAAATTCTACTAGCAGGATATTTCTGGCCTACTCTACATGAAGATGCTAACAAGTTGGTAAGAACTTGTATTTCTTGTCAAAAACACCAAAATATCTTACATCATCCTACACAGTTACTGAGAACCTCTAAAGTTGCATGTCCCTTTGATCAGTGGGGCATGGACATAGTAGGTCCGTTTCCTATGGCAGCTGCACAGAGAAGGTTCTTATTGGTAGCGGTAGATTATTTTTCTAAATGGGTGGAGGCAGAACCACTTGCTCGAATTACTGAAGATGCAGTTATTAAATTTTTATGGAAAAATAAATCTGCAGATTTGACATTCCTCATAAATTGGTCTCCGATAATGGAAGGCAATTCCAAGGGGATAGGATTTTAGATTGGTGCAACAGTTACAGCATTACTCAGGCCTTCACCTCTGTGGCTTATCTGCAAAGAACGGTCAAGCAGAAGTAACTAATAGGGAAATCATAAGAGGTTTAAAGACCAAACTGGATCATGTCGGAGGTAGCTAGGTAGATGAATTACCCAGCGTTCTTTGGGCATATCGTACTACGCCTCGAGAGGCTACAAGAATCACTCCCTTTCAATTAGTTTATGGAGGAGAAGCAATAATTCTCATCGAGGTGGGAGTAGAATCTTACAGAAGACAATTATATGATGGGGACAATGAAGGTCGGCGACTCATGGAGTTAGATTTAATAGAGGAGGTTAGAGATAAAGCAGCTACTCGTCTGGCCTCATATCGACAACGGATGAGACAAAACTATAACAAAAGAGTCATCCCCAGATTTTTGCAAGTAGGAGATTTGGTATGGAAACGAATTAAACCTGTCGGAGATGTCAGTAAGTTAGCACCACAATGGGGAGGACCTTACAAAGTAATAGAAAAACTCACATCAGGTTCATATTATCTCCAAGATACTGAAGGAAGAATTCTAGAGCGTCCCTGGAGTGCAAATCACTTACAGCCTTATCGAACTTAATTGTATCATACTACTCAAGAATGTGTCTGGAGAAACAAATCACAATTATTCGAGATCCTCGGTGACTGAGGACAAGTATGCCTACAACATATGTATTCTATTTCTTTTAATAAAAGTCAAGTAAGACCAATACCGCCATGGAAATAAGCGTGATTCATACAGATTGATAAATACCAAGGGAACTTTCATTATCTATTTCAAACAACCTAAGGGGGGGGACCCTAAGGGTCTACGCAGCTCCCTTCAGGAACCTAGAAACTCTGAAAACTGTCACAAGGTTAGTACAAACTTCATATTTTTATATAGAATGTAGTCGATCAGGAAATCCCATGAAATAACTTGGACAGGTCTTCATGGGAGGAACCGGAGACTCTAAACCATCACAGAACATAAGTCGATCGGGAAATCCCATGAAATAACTCGGATGGGTCTTCATGGGAGGAACCGGAGACTCTAAACCATCACAGAACATAAGTCGATCGGGAAATCCCATGAAATAACTCGGACGGGTCTTCATGGGAGGAACCGGAGACTCTAAACCATCACAGAACATAAGTCGATCGGGAAATCCCATGAGATAACTCGGACGGGTCTTCATGGGAGGAACCGGAGACTCTAAACCATCACAGAACATAAGTCGATCAGGAAATCCCATGAAATAACTCGGATGGGTCTTCATGGGAGGAACCGAAGACTCTAAACCATCACAGAACATAAGTCGATCGGGAAATCCCATGAGATAACTCGGACGGGTCTTCATGGGAGGAACCGGAGATTCTAAACCATCATAGAACATAAGTCAATCGGGAAATCCCATGAAATAACTCGGACGGGTCTTCATGGGAGGAACCGGAGACTCTAAACCATCACGGAACATAGTCGATCGGGAAATCTCATGAAGTAACTCGGACGGGTCTTCATGGAAGGAACCGGAGACTCTAAACCATTACAGAACATAAGTCGATCGGGAAATCCCATGAAATAACTCGGACGGGTCTTCATGGGAAGAACCGGAGACTCTAAACCATCACAGAACATAAGTCGATCGGGAAATCTCATGAAGTAACTCGGACGGGTCTTCATGGAAGGAACCGGAGACTCTAAACCATCACAGAACATAAGTCGATCGGGAAATCCCATGAAATAACTCGGACGGGTCTTCATGGGAGGAACCGGAGACTCTAAACCATCACGGAACATAGTCGATCGGGAAATCTCATGAAGTAACTCAGACGGGTCTTCATGGAAGGAACCGGTGTAACACCCATGAATTTTTATAAGTACATGAGTAATTATTTCCACTAGAACTTAGAAATAAAAGAAAAAAAAAAGATATATAATAATATGATAAGAGGAGAAGGTCAAGGATTGAACCTTGAACATCCCACAAACAATGGAGAAAGATTTATGACATGATCACCACTAGGATAGAGAGTAACATATGGATATGAAGAGATAAAAATGTTAGTTAAAGGAGAGAAAAAAAGAAAATAAAGCAAGAAGCAAGAGAAAACCAAATTTGCTTACCTCTCCTTCCTCTTGGTTAAGAGAAGGAACAAGAAGAAGGCAAGTTGCCTTCCTCACTTCTCCCTCTTCTCATTCTCGTGAGAACCAAGGGAAGAGACATGGGAGAGTTAAGAAAGGGAATAAATGAAGGCATAAATCCCCTCATGGTGAATAAATAGAAAAATGAGAAAGTAAATCACTCATTTTCTCCTTCTTCCTCCTCCTTCCTCCTTTTCTCTTCTTCACCGAGACTAAGAGGTCTTCCCTCTCCTTGATC
Source organism: Zingiber officinale (assembly GCF_018446385.1). Taxonomy (NCBI): domain Eukaryota; kingdom Viridiplantae; phylum Streptophyta; class Magnoliopsida; order Zingiberales; family Zingiberaceae; genus Zingiber; species Zingiber officinale. The sequence continues at coordinate 1,214,064 of NW_024589922.1, read as the reverse complement.
CGAACACTAAGTCAAGTTTCTTCTCCAAGAAAACTAATTTTCGAGAAGGAATCTTCAAGTTCTAGCCCTTCCAAGCAAAGGAAACTAAAGGAGACACAAGAAGAAGAAGCTCCTTCATTTCTTAGCTCCTAGGATATTCTTCTCCTTAAGAAAAACCACAAGTGAAAGGATGTAAGTTCCCCTCACCTGTGGTACAATAGCTATATGATTGTCATGTAAATATATTTCTAGAAAAACCTATGTTTGTTTCATGAGGGTTTCGGCCAAAACAAAAAAAAAAAAAGAAAAAAAAGAAAGGTTTTAAGAACTTGAAAACCAACTAGGTATGTTCATGATGTTTCCTATGATATGTATCTGATGGTAAGGGGGTTAAACTAATATTTTCATGCTAGAATGTTTGGTTAGAGCATAATTTTATGGGCTTAGACTTTCGGCCAAGAAAGAACAAAAGAACTAGAAGAACTCTAGACCTAAACCAAAGCATGCTCTCTTGTCATTATGATATGTACCTTATGGTAGATGGTGTTGTTAATGTTTTTCCCACTTGTATGTTAATTTAAACTTGATTCCATCTTCATGAACTTTCGGCCATGATAGAGTTGAGGGCCTAGAAGGGCTTTAAACCTAAAATTTAGCATGCTATGATTTTCATAAGACAAGATATGAAGCTAATATGACATGTCATGATCTTAGGTTAAGTTGAACTATGTTTTTTTTTATGCATATGATGATTCGGCCATGTTGAGACTTGAACCCTAGGAAAGTTTAAATCAAGCCTAAGATACTTATGATCTTCTTGATGAAAAGATATGAAGTAAACTAATGTTCTTATGTTGCTTGAAACTTGAATTCTTGTTCTATAACTTTCGGCCACACTTGTTTCTTTGACCTAGGATGCTCAAATTCTAAACTAAGTGGTCCATGATATTCCTTGAAATGAATGCTAGGAAAATTCTTATGGTCTTCATGCTATTATGCCACTAGAAACCTAATTCCCATGCTTAACAAGATTCGGCCACATTAGGTTAAAAAGCTTAAGAAGCTTGAAACTTAGACTAAAAGTACTTATGGTGCTTCTCATGATATGTATTGGGATATTGGTATGAAGTTCAACATTTTTATGTTACTTGTAACCTAGAAACATGTTGCTAGGGTTTCGGCCATGTTGGGGTTAAAGGCTTAGAGAACTTAGAACCTAAATCAAACATGCTCAAGTTGTTTCTTATGAAATATGATGTGACAATTGTTAGGGTTTTTCATGCTTGTATGATGTTTATAACCCAAAATAAAGGCTTAATGGGTTTCGGCCATGTTATGAAAAGGAACCTAGAAAGCTTGGAACCTATACCTAACATGCTTAAGATGTTCCTTATGTTCTAAGAAATGATAAATGTTTAGGGTTCACATGTTTTTTTTGTTGCTTGATAACCCAAGCTATCTCTACATGTTTCGGCCACCCCTTGTTACTAGGGTTAGAGACCTAATTAGGTTCTCCCATGAACTTCACATGCAATGCTTTATGATATGTTAAGAGTATGACATGCTGTGATGTTTATTTATGTATGTTAGGTCCAATTTCATGATATGCTATGTACTTAAGTTCATGATATGCTGTGTGCTAAATTTCATGATATGCTATGTGCTTACTTTCATGATATGCTGTGTGCTAAATTCCATGATATGCTATGGGCTTATTTTCATAATATGCTGTGTGCTCAATTTCAGAATATGCTATGTGCTTAACTTCATGATATGCTGTGTGCTCAAATTCATGATGTACTATGTGCCTAAACTCATGATATGCTATGTGCTCAAATTCATGATATGCTGTGTGCTTAAACTCATGATAGGTTGTATGCTTAATTATGCATGTGTTCATGATATGTTGTGTGCTCAAAATCATGATATGCTGTGTGCTCAAATATACATGCTTTAAGCTATGCTTAAAAGAGTTGCTTCCCTATAAGTGGGATCAAGAGCACTCTTCATGACATGATTATGACATGAGTGATATGGACTATGTAGATATGACATGCTATTTTACTTTTAAGGCTTGTACCAAGGGTGGGCTCCATAAGCGCCCCGGGGTCGATGGACTAAGAAACGGGCCTCGTTAGGGATGGGCTCCTAAGTGCCCCTAGGTCGATGGACTAAGAAACGAGCCTAGTATATGTATGCCTTGTAAGGTTCAAGACTTGCTACCTTGGACCTACTAGGACGCGCACATTTATGTACGTGGTACAAGCCGGGATCCCCTCTTATGATTGAGATTATGTTTAAGTATCTATGCTATACGTTTTAAAAAGACATGATGCATAATTTTCATGATGTATGTTTAAGAGTTCACCCTGCATATACCGTAGGAATATGCCATGATAATTATGATGATCATGTTATGATATGCCATGCTACCTTGTGTTTATGCCATGATTATGCCATGATGCTTATGACATGTATGATGATCATGTATGTTATGCCATGATACTTTATGCTATGATGTATGCTTTGTGATTGTTGACATGCTATACGGTTTTTGTGAGTAGGAAAGGAACTTACTGAGCCATGACTGCTCACAGCTTACTTTCTTGTACCACAGATAAGGGCAAAGGATGGATGAACTAGGAGAGCAGTAGGAGGGGCTAGCAGGATGTGTGTGGCAGTGACTGGCTAAAGAAGAAAAAGACCTGCTTTTATTTAATAGGAATTATGCCTAGTTTATATTACTACGTTATAACTCCATGACATTTTATCATGTTTACTCTATATGTCTTGAAATAATGTTAAGTATGACATATGGACTCTATGTTTCAAAATAATTTACAAGTAAGACTTCCGCTGTAATAAGGTATTAAGTTGTTAAGTATGGTAAGTAACCCCCGCTGCCTTAGCAGGAGGGGCGGGGCGTCACAACCGGAAACTCTAAACCATCACAGAACATAAGTCGATCGGGAAATCTCATGAAGTTAACTCTGACGGGTCTTCATGGGAGGAACCGGAGACTCTAAACCATCACCGGACACAATTGATCGAGAAATCTCATAATTTCAAAAGACTAATCGACGGGGGTTATATGAACATGAAGCCAGGATTCAAAAGGGATGCTGTGTAACTCCCGCCCTCCCTGCTAACCCTAAGGGACGGGGTTACGATACTCTACGTACATATTACAGCGGAAGACTTAAAAATCATTTTTCTTGGTTTAATAAAAACCGAACTACACTAATATGGTTTCCATAACATGATAACAAGTTAAATAAAAACATAACATCAAGTCAACCATATAGTACTACAATATATGAAACCAAAGTGTAATTCTTAAAAGTTCTTAAAGCAGGTTCTTATTTGGTTGCCTAGCCACCGCCACACACATCTCCTTGCCTCTCCTGCTGCTCCTTTAGCTCATCCAGCTTTTTCCTTTATCTGTGGTACAAGGAAGGTAAGCTATGAGTACTCATGGCTCAGTAAGTTCCTTTCCTACTCACTAAAACCAAAAAGCATTACATAATCAAAGAATATATCAACATAACATAATCTCAACTAGTCATGACATAACATATCATACTCTTTAAGCATATCATGCAACATAACAAAATCATAACTAGTCATGGCATATCATCTCTTAAAGCATAGCATGAAACATAACATAATCATATCTAATCATGGCATATCATCTCTTAAAGCATAACATGAACCATATCATAGTCATATCTAATCATGGCATATCATAAATCATAGCATTATCACAACATGATCATAAAGTATATGCAATATGATTTTGAAAACATGTATCCGAAAAACATGTGTATGTCTCATGATCTTTTAAAACCATTTCTTCTTCTTACATATATACTTGAACATAATATCAACATATTCAGGGCCCCGGCTTGTACCATACATACATAACATAAATGCGCGCGTCCTAAGTATATCCAAGGTAGCAAGTCTTGAATCATACTAGGAACTAGGTCAAGATCACAAAGCATGGCCTAGGGGCATACTTAAAGAGTCCATCCCTTATCAGCCTAGATCACAAAGCAAGGCCTAGGGACGTACTAAGGAGCCCATCCCTTATTAGCCAAGATCACAAAGCAAGGCTTAGGGGCGTACTAAGGAGCCCATCCCTTATTGGCCTAGATCACAAAGCAAGGCCTATAGACTGATTAGGAGTCCACCCTTGGTACAAGCCTTACAAAGTAAAGTAGCATGTATAAAAATGCATTATTAGTCACATAGCATAGCATAAAAGTATGCATCACTTAGGCATACATTATGTCATAAAAGTATGCATCACTTAGGCATACATCATATCATAAAAGTATGCATCACTTAGGCATACATCATGTCTTAAGAAAGTATGCATCACTTAGGCATACATCATATCATAAAAAGTATACATCACTTAGGCATACATCATGTCTTAAGAAAGTATGCATCACTTAGGCATACATCATATCATAAAAAGTATGCATTACTTAGGCATACATCATGTCTTAAGAAAGTATGCATCACTTAAACACATAGCATATCATTAAAGCATGCATATTTCTATCCACATAGCATATCATAAAAACATGCATATTCTAAGCACATAGCATATCATTAAAGCATGCATATTTCTACTCACAGAACATATCATATAAGTATGCATATTCTAAGCACATAGCATATCATTAAAGCATGCATATTTCTAAGCACATAACATATCATTCAAACATGCATATCTCTATCCACATAATATATCATAAAAGGTATAAATCACAAGCATACATGGTTAAGCATAAGAGTGCATCATGTGATTACTAAACCCTTGGGTTCCTATCATGGCCGAACCCCCCTTAGGTCTCAATTTAGGTAAAAACAACTTCCAAGCATGTGAAACCTAAATTATCATTACATGAATTTCATAGGAAGCATTATAAGTATGATTTACTTGGTTTCTAAGTTCTCCAAGTCCGTAAACTCATGTGACCGAACCCTATCAGTATATAAACAAGGTCCCAAATGTCATGAAAGCATGGAAACCTTAAACCATATTTATAGCATTTTTTTTTCAAGTAACATAGTAAGCATATTGAGCTAGTTCCTAAGTCCTTCAAGCCCTTAACATATGTCATAGTCAAACTTTTAACAAGTGTTCATTAGGGCTAAAAACAAACATACAAGCATGTGAACTTGAACTAACATCATGTATAAATTCATAACAAGACATTATACAACATGTATGGCCGAAACTTACCCTAGCCTCAATTAGGTCATTAAACAACATATAGCATGGGAACTTTGTCTTTCTACTTATCATATTCCATGTAAAGTGACATAAGCATATTTAATTCTTGTTCTAGGGTTTCTAGGGCATCTATTCCTTCATGGCCGAAACATACAATAGTTCATTTAGGTCATGGAAAAATTATACAAGCATGTGACACAATCAACACATTATCCTATTTTCATAAGAAGCACTTTTAACACATTTGGTTTCATTTCTAAGGCCTCTAGGTCTTTTAAACCCTACTTGGCCGAAACTCAACAGTATATAAACTTGCTTCAAATAGCCTAAAAGCATAAGAAATCATACAAGTTTCATAGCATGTATAAAGACAAGCATAATAAACATACATGTGAATTGTGTCTTAGGCTTCCTAGGTTTCTTTCCCTTTTTCTTTTATTTTTCCTCATGGCCGAAACCTACCATTCTTTAAACTAGGTTTTAAGTGGCCTAAAGCATGGAAAACCTAAGTAAGTTTCATGGCAAAAATTGCTAAGAACATCATATACAAAGTTGGTTCATAAACAAGCTAGGACCCTTGTGATCTTACATGTCATATATCATGTAACTAATTTTCTATACTCCAAATAAACATGAGAGCATTAAACAACTTTCATATCATAATATCACAGAGGTCTTGAGCATATTAGAATTTTGTTTAAGCTTTTCTAAACTATCCATCTTATCATGGCCGAAAATCTACAATAAAAGTTCATGAATTTCTAGCAATGTTCAACATGAAATTCTTCAAGAGAACTCTATATCCTATCATTCAAACATGGTTACTTAAATTTAAAGGTCTTCCTAACCCTAAGCCCTTTTCTTGGCCGAAATATATAAATGGATTTCTTTTGGTTCCAAGTAACTTTTAAGCAAGAAAACCAATAAAAGCTCCTTAATAGTTCATGGAGAGAATCTTGCACTAGTTTGGTTACACAATATTTTCCCTAACCTCCTTAAAATATTTTTGGCCGAAATTCTAGGGTTAGGTACTCCTCTGATCAAGCATCATTTAGGTATAAAAACATGAAGAAAATCCTTCCTACATAGCATAGAAAACATATCATAAAATAAAGACTTGTTTAAACCTTCCTAGATTTGAAAACCCTTTCTTTGCTGAATTTTCTTAAATTCTTTCCTAGGTTTTCTAATCCTCATAAAATCCGAAAATCACATAAAAGCCTTGTACCACAGGTGAGGGGAAGCTTACATCCTTTTCGCTTGTGGATCTAAGGTATGGTGATGGAAGAGGTAGCCTCTTCTTCTAGTTCCTTTCCCTTGATTCCCTTACTTTGTCCTCCTTGTATCTTAGGCTTTCTTAGGAGAAAACCTTGGATTTGGGGCCGAAGATGGAGGAGAGGTGACTGATGGGTTCGGTGAGGGAGAGGAAGAATGAGAGAAAATGAGAGAAAAATAAACTTCTCTTTTCTTGCTCCCTTTTATGTTAAGGGGGAAGAGGTAGCAAACTTAGTTTTTGCTTTCCTTCTCCCTTAGCCTTTTTTTTTTCTATTTTATTTTTATTTTTATTTATTTATTTATCCTCATCATTCATGGTGAAATAAGGGGGAATGAATCCCCTTAATTCCTCTTTAAATTTTCGGCAAAACCAAAGAGGAAGAAGGAGAGAAAGGGAGGAAGGCAAGTTGCCTTTCTCTTGCTCCTTTCTTGTTTTCTTTTGGCTATCTTTTACTCTTACCTTTATCATGAGTTTCCCTCCTTTGCTATCAATATCTTCTCTCTATCCCAATTGGTTTCTACTAATTAATTCTATGAATTATAATATAAGAGGTTCAAGGTTCAATCCTTGACCTTCACTTCTTTTTATTTCATTTTATTTCTTTTTGCTTCAACTCACTTCCTATTATTTTTCTAAGGCAAAATCCTACATTCATATATTTATCTTACAAGGTTAGTGGGTATTACATGCTGTGCATATGATACATTATTCATTTGGAAGCCCATTGAAATTAGCATTCTTTAAGATTATGAATACACCAGATGTTGTCTGCAGAAGGATTCATCAGGACAAGGCTTAACTTCACGAGATGAGCCAGGAATTCTCGAATAAAGTTTATACTTAACACTCACAATCATTTCAGAAGGGGTATTCTCAAACTAGCATAATAAAGAAGCAAGTAAGTATAAAAAATTTCTTATATACTGCAAATACTTAATTACCCAGCTTTAATTTCACTTCTTTTCATTATCAGTTCTTATAGTACAAGTTTTTTATGAATGATCTCCTTAAACATTCAGAAAAGGACCTTTTAAATCTGCGGGCAGTTCTTCGTTAAGCCTGCGACGATTTATGAAAGAAAGGGGAGGTTCCTTGGATAGGTAACCGCCCTCTCTTAATTGTTGAAAAACTCCCGATACGGAATGGTTTAGAGAACCTACTATCCTATGAACGAATTCCTGAGCAAAGGCTGAAGACTTTAAATAAGTCTGACGCCACTCTTCCCACCGGTTCTTCTCTTGCTCCTTGTAACTTTGAAATCAGCTTGTAGTTTTGCGTTCTGAATTTTCAAAGCATCCTTTTTGATTTAAGCTGCTCCAATTCCTTTTGAAGCAGTGACAATTCGACATCTTGGGCTTTCCTTTGTTCTTGTTCCTGTAGGATATTGAAATCATGAGAGGCTAGGTCTTGAGCTTGGTCATAAAGACAAGCATTATGAAGCTTCTCTACTTTCTCTAAAAGGAGACTTTATGAGAAACGTCTGAGAGAGCTTTCTCTTTTAAAGCCATCTCTAGTCGAAGACCAGAATATAGCCTATCCACCTGTAATTCTAACGTCCTTCTGGCAAGCTCTTTATCTTTCAATAGTTGTTGACACTCCTCCAATTCTTGTTTCAAGGTCCCCAACTGTTGATTTTGTAAGGCCACCTTCTCTTGCAACTGAGCCATGTCACTGTTAGAAGAAGGTGAAGTAGCCTTCAACATTTCCAGTTGAGCTTTTAATTTACTATTCTCATGATCCTTAGCCGTAAGTAGCTGGTCGATATGTAGAGTTGAGGCAAGAAACTAAACAAAAGGATAATGTAAGTTAAAAATGAAGGAACAAAGTCGATAACATACAACTAGAAGTGCTTACAGCCACTGCCTGACGGCTATGGCGATCAGCCCGATGTGGAAGGCTAAGGCCTCTTAATTGTTCGTAACCCTGCAGCCAAGATTCGGCTAATAAACCTTGAAATTGCAGAGAACCATAGCTGGATGGATTAGAGGGTTGTCCCAATTGAGAAGGTAAACCTGCAGCCTGTTTAAATAAAGGAGGAGGAATGGAGGGAGAAGGAGGTAGAGAAGAAGAGGACGCAATAGAAGGAAAAGGAATAATAGAAACAAGAGAAGCAGAGGAAGAACTAGACAGAATAGAAGGTGGCAGAGTAGGAGAAGCTGATGTAGTTGTAGGAATACTAACGGTCGAGGGAATGGCACTGGGAGAAGACCTCCGGCAAGGTGTCCGTTTTGCTCGAGGCCTAGAAGCCAAGGGAGGCAAGGCCAATGCCAGAGATGCAGAGAACACAGAAGGGATAACGGCCGTCTCAGAAGCAGAAGCAGAGGGAGCTGAAATAATAGAAGAAGAAGGGATAAGTAGACCGGGTCTCATCATCCTAAGAGTAGGATTAGAGATAATATGGGTTGGAGTTATCGGTGCCTTACCTCTCTCAAGAGAAAGAGGCGCTGGGACAAGAGGAGCTTGCACAAAAGTAACAAAGAAATCGCCAAAGGGAGAAGCCTCAGAGAGATTTGGCTTTTTAACTAAAACCACAAAAGGTTCTTCTTCTTCTTCTTCCATGGCTACAACAGCCTCTGCCTACCGTTCTTGTTCAGATAGTAAACCCATGGTTGAAAAATTAGGATTCGATCGGCGGTCGCGCAACCATTCTTCTCCAAGATTATTTACAAAAGACTTAGTTATGACTAGATTCTTGTACATAAGGGCTGGTAGAAGAACATCAGCTGAGACACAGGAATTGAACACCGTTATACAAAAGATGTATTAAATTAGTAAATATGGATGGAGATGTTTTTACATACCAAAGGATCCCTCCAAAGGAGTGTCAATCTTGCTTATTCCGAAAGGAAACATTAAACCTTCCACAATTAGGTGTGGCAAGCTGAATTTTGCTCCCCTCAGTTTAGGTAGAGCAGAAGCAATAGAGGAATCGTCAAGAAGATCATGGGTGCTAGGAAGTGGAGGTAAGTCATGTATCCATTGAATAGGAAACAGAGGGGGAGAAGGGAGACACATATAGAAAAATTTATGATACCATTCCCCTTGAGGAGGAATGCGGTTGAACAAAATAGCCTTGGGACGAGATTGGAATTTAAAAACACTAACATCCACTCGAAGAGGAATGAGGAAGTGGTGAAAAAGACATGGAGACAAGGGGAAATCTAACAGTTTAGATACCCCAATAAAACCCATGAGAATGGAAAAGGATTGGGGGACAAACTGGTTGAGTGAGATATTAAAGTAACGACTGACATTACAGAAAAAGGGGTGAAGAGGAAAGCGAAAACCTTGTAGGACCTGGTCTCGGAAGATAGATACACACCCTAAAGGAGGAAGATGCGGACCCTCGTGAGGAGCAGGACAGATTATGTAAGACGGAAAACCATAGGTAGCTTGCAAGTCCACTTCTTCTGTATCCGTAAGATTGGAAACACACAAAAGAAACCATGCGGGAGGAGAAGCTGCCATAGAGCGACGATAAAATGAAAGAGGAATCAAGGAAGAGGGCGAAAGATGGAGGAAAGTGGAAGAAAACTTCGTAAACCCTTGTTTTTTCTTCTGACCCTGTACTAAAACCCCCAAACAGAAATAGCAGAAGGAAAAAGGAGAATAAAAGGTACTTAGAATTCCAATCGTCATAAATAATAATATTAAAGAATAAAATCAAGAGAAAGAGGTAAAGTTAAGTAATCTACCTCGAAAAATGTGTGAAGTTTCCCTAGAAGTAATTCTGAAGAGAGCCTGACAAGTACAGAGAAAAATCAGTCCAGTAATCATAAGTTTAGGGTATGGGTATAATAAAATAAAAGTTGAGCACCAGATATTAGTTAATAGACGAAACTTGATTAAAAGATACTGAATATGGTCTGTAAGTACGAAACGGGCGGTCCCGATGGATCGGCCGAGACAAAGAGCAAGCTAGCATGTCGACCAAAAGCTTATCATAATGAGTCAAATAATATATACTATAATAAAACCCCATGAAACTTGATTAACACATGAAAAAGACACATGAAGACTTAGGGGTAAATCGGTCGAGTAAAATAGATCGACCAATATTAAGGACATTATGATAGAGCTGTGTCAAATTGGGTGAGACATAACTACACTATGAAATATCGGGCGATACTTATCAATCTTGATATACATCGCCCGGTCATAAGGAAACGATCTAAGACGTGACAACCTGTGGGGAAAGTTTGTATGGTAATAAACCATGCAACATCGGACACATTCATATAAAATAGATAACTATCGTGAGAAAGAGTAAAATTAACAACAAAAGGAGAATAAGCAGCGTTATGTGAAATCGTCATTACAGAGTTTCCGCCCGCCTCTTTACAAAAGTTTGAATTTAAGTCAAAGTCAGCTTAGGGTACAGATCAGGGGGCTTGTTCTCAATTAGTCTGCGTCGATTTAAGAAATTAGGAGGAGGGTCTCGAGATAAGTAGCTTTCTTCTCTTAATTGCTGAATTGCCCCTTGAGCTCCCACAGTAAAAGCTGATAAGATGGACTTCACGATCGGCCTATTGAATTCAGGAGACTCGATCATGGCAGTGACCCGCTCCCTGTAACGGATGTCTTCGCCACCCTTGTAAACCACCAAAGCCATCTGAGAAGTCTTCAATTCAGCTTCTTTTTCAGAAACCTCGGTCTTGACTGAGTTAAGGGAAGTGCTCAAGGAAGTTATTTCGTCTTCCTTCAGCTGCAGGGCTTTGAGTTTTTCAGTCAATTCTGCTTCATAATTATCCTTTAGTTCGCCAAGTTTGGAAGTTAATTCTTGGTTAAGATCCGTAACCGATTTAAATTTTGTCTGAAGACTTTCAATTTGTGCTTCGAGTTGTTCCTTGGCAGCAGTAGAAAACGCAGCAGAAGATGACTCAGCAACCTCTTGTTTTAGCTTATCATTTTCAGATTTCAACCTCTTGTTCTCAGTATATAAGTTGTGCAGTAGTCGAGAAAAACCCATATTTTCTATCCATCGCTGGAAGTATAATGAAAAGCCATAAGATAACAGTTGAGAAATAGAAAGCATGCGTTAGTAAGCACACCTGATTCTCTTTATGAGAAAAACGATCAATTGCCTCAGGAATAGAGAGCTCTTCAAAAAGGGGACGAATTTCATCCCAATCGCCAGCAAAGGAACCTCCTAGAAGTATGGGGAGAACGAGAATAGTAGAAGAACCAGTAGAAAAGGAGGAAGTAGGAATAGATGGAGGAGCAAAGACTAAATAAGAAGAAGGTGAGGAAGGCAAAGACCCAGAAGTAGGAATAGATAGGGGAAAAGTGAAGGATACATCACCAGAAGCGTTGGCATTAGAAAAGGGGGAGGCAGGAAAACTAAGAGAAGGATAAAGTTCTGCCAATGTCGGCTCATCAGAAGGAAGGTCAGCCGAAGCAAAACCTTTCGAAACTAGCTCGTCAGCAGGGAGAATGAGCCTCCTTTTTGACGGAGGAACTCTGGTAAGTTTGCGCCCTGGGCGTTTACCCTTAGAAAGTTCAGTTATTGATTTACCGGAGCTACCGGGAGACGTGAGCTCAATGAGGGGAAGAGGGGCAGATGAGGAGACAGCAACAGCCGCTGGAGAAGTAGCAGCGGGTAAAGAACTGGCAAGGATCTCTGCGGAGGGACCTTCAGGAGCTTCAGGAGCTTCAAGAATGCCCAAAGAACTGGGGGCTTCAGCTAAAGGGGCTGGTTCTTCGATTGGAGGGGGAAGAACAATAGCAGCCAGAAGTTCGGCTTCTTTGGCGCGAATAACATCCTCTACCAGACGTAGTTCCTCGTCAATCAAAGCATCATAGAATCTGTCCACTACGTAGAGAAGAAAAATAGTTTAGTTAGTTAAAAATAAGAAGAAAGAAATAAGGTGTTACCTAAAGGAACTCGAGTATCAGGTCTGACAGGGCTTAAACCAAACAGGTATAGGAGATCAACCCATAGCCACTTAAGAATAGAAAGTCGATGATTTAACAATTTCTCACAATAGATAGGGAAAGAAGGATGAAGATGAAACTCCTTGACGTCGGGCAAGGGGGGCAAGAAAGATTTCCAAGTATGAGACCAAGGAATGGGTCCTGGAAACTTTAAGAAGAAAAAACGAGATTTCCACGCTTTGAGAGACGAAGGCATATCCTCAAAAAGAACCATTTTAGTCCGTGAATGAAACAAAAAAACACTCGGTTCTGAACATTTAGGATAAGAGAACATGAAAAAATTTTGAGGAGTAGGAGGAATATCCCGCAAACGAAACAACATGTAAGTACCGCATAGGTAACGAAATGCATTGGGGGCAAACTGTTGCCAAGGAATATCAAAATACTGGCTTATTTCAATCAAGAAAGGAGGAATAGGAAACCTTAAACCTCCTATCAACTGATCCTTAAAAAAGGTTACACAATTATCAGGAGGACGATGAGGACGATCAGTTGATTTTGGGATTATGATACTGTATTCTCGGGGAATTTCATACTGACGACGGATAGCTATTCTCGCATTTTTATCAAAGGAGGAATACATATGGACATACCAAGGAGCAATTGCTTCCTCAGCCATGGACAGAAGTATAGGCTAGTGAAACAATAGATTACTTACTGAAGACAAGAAAGGGGGTTGTCGAGAAACGGTGAGTACGAGGCTGGTTGAAGGCAGCAACAAGAAAAGAACTCTAGAGAAGAAAAAAGAAGGGACAAAGTTTTAAAGGAGACAAAGGGTTTAGGGTTGGAAAAGCACACAGCCGTCGTCAGATCAAAACACTTTTATTGCAGCAGACGCTGAGGATCACAATAGAAAGGCAAAAAACCCACGTGACGTGGCAGTTAGAAAAAGTATGTGTCACACCATCATAAAAATATTTATATCGGATGTGATAGGTCGGATCACGCTGGGGTTGGTAGCATCTCGGGGTACGCTTCTAACATTCTCTCACCTGAAGAAGAGCCAATCACCAGCTAGGAAGCTTCGAAAGAAGACGTGATCAACTAGACATGAAAAAACGAAAAGGACTGATTTCCTTGACTAAAGTCAAAGCTAAAGACAAAAACATTTAAGGATGAAGATTTAGGCGAATGACAGATTTTGAATTAACGTCCTTATGAAATAACGACTAATGTTGATCAAAATAATTTTATATTAGCAGATATAACTTTGGCTAGGCCAGGTAGGTATAATATCGATTTCAATCAAGGAAACCAGGTTGACTGGCATAATACTAGTCACGATATAGAAGTATTACCACAGTTAAAATAGCTTCAGTCATGATAAAGAACACGTAGGATATGCAAAGAGGTAATGAATACAACATCACATTTATTCTTGTAAAGTATAGAAGGACTCAATAGAATCATTTAATCCAACACAGGAGTTTACTTTTACACTTAGAACCTGATCAAGTACACAACATTACATTTTCCCTCGGAACAGTAAGCCTTAGATAGATAACAAAGTTTACAAACACAAGCTCTTGAAACGCTTAGAAAATTTCAGTCCCATTGGATTCAAACTTACCATGGAGCAGAGAGGGAAATAGTTTACTTCGCCCAGGCTTGTCAAGGCAAATAAGTGGCAATATTCTGCCTGGGACGAAGAAAGCAACATAGTAGAAAGACTCAAGGGCAGGGGGAAGGAGAAAGGTCCATGTTGGTGCAACCTTAGGTCAAGGTTGACCTGGATGACCCGACTCGAGTTGACTTGACTCGAGTTGTATTTTGATGTTTGACGAGAATAGAAAAGTTGTATTTTGAAGTTTGACAAGAATACAAACTTGGGAGATTATGGATGCAACCTTTGGTCAAGGTTGACCTGGTTGACCCGACTTGAGTTGACCTGATTCGGGAAAAGTCCAAGTATGGAGACTTGGCATGGAAAAGTCCAAGCAGGGAGCTTGGCACGGGAAAAAGTCCAAGTATGGAGACTTGGCACAGGAAAAGTCCAAGTATGGAGACTTGGCACGGAAAAGTCCAAGCAGGGAGCTTGGCACGGGAAAAAGTCCAAGCATGGAATCTTGGTACACGAGGTCAAAGAGGGCTAGGGAGCTCGTTCACTGGACCGGACGAAGTTGGAGAGGGCTTAGTAGCTCGTTCTCCGGACTAGGTCAGAGAGGGCTCGGTAGCTCGTTCACTGGACCGGACGAAGTCGGAGAGGGCTCGGTAGCTCGTTCTCCGGACTAGGTCAGAGAGGGCTCGGTAGCTCGTTCTCTGGACCGGACGAAGTCGGAGAGGGCTCGGTAGCTCGTTCTCCGGATTAGGTCAGAGAAAGCTCGGTAGCTCGTTCTCTGGACCGGATGAAGTCGGAGAGGGCTTGGTAGCTCGTTCTCCGGACTAGGTCAGAGAGGGCTCGGTAGCTCATTCTCTAGACTAGAAAGACTTTAGGGTTTAGGACTGGGAAGCGCCAAACCTACCTTACATAGGCATTGGATCGGTCTATTGACCGATCCAGTGATACTATGGATATCTGATCGGTCAACAGACCGATCCAGTGATACTGTGGTTATCTTATCGGTCTGGTGACCGATCAGTAACCAAACAGTAGCTTTCTGTGGGTTATCTGATCGGTCTGGTGACCGATCAGTAACCAAACAGTAGTTCACTGTAAGTTATCTGATCGATCTGTAGACCGATCAGGAAGCAATGAGATTCAGAAAATAATAGGGGGATCGGTCTGTGGACCGATCCACCTATAGGCTGATCGGTCCACAGACCGATCAGGGATTTCTTGGACCGATCATGCCATAGCCTGATCGGTCCAGGCCTAGCCGTTGAGTCACAACGGATAGATTTTTGTGTCTTCTTTGTCTTCTTCGCAGGTTTAGGTTATAAATCGAGGTTGAAGGCCTCTACAAAAAAAAAGAGATAGGGGGAACTTACTACACTTGACTGCGATCTGAGCTTTGCTGAGCTCTTCATTCCTGAAGCTTCGTGTGAGCTTCCCTCGGCTAGTTCTCTGATCAGCTGCTGTTGGCATCCGTGAAGTTGCCGCTTCATCAACGGACCCCAGTCGACGAGAAGGCAAGCAAAACTTGGTAGGGTGTTTTTACATTCATATTGCCCTTGGTTTCTTGCTTTATTTCTTGCACTCCGATCTTGCTGTTGCAAAAGAAATTGTGGCGAGGTTTCTCCACCCAGAATGAGTTTTTATCAGCTGGTTTTTCCGGGGTCTCATCTACCGACGGATCGATAGGATTCGTCCACCTTACGGACACGCCGAGGAGTAGGAGTATCATCTCTGAACCTCGTTATATCGTCGTGTTTGAGGTTTGATCTTCTCCGTTTTCGTTTCTGCTTTTTATTTCCTCTGCGCTAACTCAAATTGTAGGAAGAAATGAGAATTCGGAGTCGGCTATTCACACCCCCCCTCTCTAGCCGTGACCGAGGATCCTAACAAGTGGTATCAGAGCCAGGTTGCTCTTCGTCGGATTAACACCCGGGGGAACACAAGCTAGAGAATGGATCGACTTGGAGAAGACGTCACGATTCCACCCTTCTACGATCACGACGACTTCGTGTATTGGAAGGTAAGAATGAAGTATTTTCTTATGACTAACCTAGTAAATTGGAATTGTGTACAAGTAGGTTTTATTCCTCCGGTGGATAAAGAAGGAGAACCTCTCGAGAAGAAGAAGTGGACGAAGAAACAAATCCACCGATCCATAATCAACGATGAGGTAACGAAAATCTTTGAATTTTCATTACCTAATGATATCTTGTGTAAGATAAGGTGGATACCACGATGCCAAGGAGTTGTGGAACAACTTGGCTAAGTTCCATGAGGAGAGCTCCAATTCAAGTCATGAAGAGGAGTTAAGTGAGCCAAGTAGCTCACATCATGGAGGTATGGAATTAGAAGTTGAGGGCTACTCAACATCTAAGGAAGAAGAGGAGGAGAGTCCTTCTTCAGGATTGGTGCAAGAAGAAGAAGCCTCTACCTCCGGAAGGGATGAAGGAGAGAGCTTATATCCATCCTCAACCCTAGGCAACTCAAGCCACTTAATTTCAAGTAAATTACATATAATGTGCTTTGAGTGTAGGGAATATGGGCATTACAAAAATAAATGTCCAAAGAGGATTAGGAAGACTCCACCGGCGGCAAAGGTCAAGGAAGCCGGAGTCCCGATATGCAAGGGCAAGGAGCACGTGGTGTGCTTCCAATGCAAGCAAAGGGGACATTATAGGAGCCAATGTCCGAGGGGGAGGCAACCTCACAAGGATAAGAGACCAAGCACATCTATGGGGGGAGCTAAGGCAAACCCTAAGGTACCCTTTAAGGCACATTCTTGCAATTCTAATAAGACACATGCTAGTAGTTCTATTGCAATTGTCAATAATGATAAGCATGATAACCATAGAAACCAATACATGTGCTTAGGTGTCAAACATGTTAGCCTAGATAAGGACAATACTAGAAATGCCAACCCTAGAATTAATTCATCTAAGGTTAAGGAAAACCTAGATAGGAATCCCAAAACAACTAGACATATGCCTAGGAATACCTCAAAGAAAAATGACAAATTAAAGCTTGAGGTATTAAAGAAGGAAAATCAAGTCTTGAGGTCAAGACTTGACACTTTAGAAAAGGCTCTTAAGAATTTGGAAAAGTCAACTCTAGGGTCTAAGGGTCAAAAACCAAAGCCTAAGGACATGAGAGGTTTGGGTCACAAACCTAAGTTTCAAGTGGTCAAGCCCACTTATCATGATATTCCATTCGATTATGGAACAAGACCTAGGGCTAGGAAGACCATCACCAAGGTCACAAGGGGAGTCACCCCTAGAGTTGATCTTGATGAGTCCCAAATGACCAAGGCTTTAAAGCCTAGGAGGGTCATTAGGAGGGTTGCTAGGGAAGTCATCCCTAGTGAATATTTAGTGAACCCAATGAGCTCAAATAGGTATTGGGTTCCTAGGAGCATGATTCCATCACGCTAGATGGGTTAGGATGTGCCAACCTTAATTGGATAGGTAGTTAATCTAATCATAGCAAAAGGTGGCATTCTAGGAATTTTCAAGGTGTAATCAAGCCTTGAAAATGAAATTAAAAATTATTCCTAAGGTGATTAGGATGTGCCAACCACATTTGAGGAAGTTTTCTAGGGTCCATCTAATTAGCACATAGTGATCTAAAAATCTTTAGTATATGACTTTAGGTCTATTACACTTAGGAATATAGAATTTATGGCAAAATGATCAAAATTATCAAAAATGGCAACTAAGGCTAGAATTAGGTATTTTCTATACCTTTATATGTTATTTGCCATATATTGTTTGCCATATGCCATGTCATGACATCATATTTAATTTATTATCATTTGAAATGTCATGATAATGCTTAGGTTAGTTATATGTCATGCCTTATTTAAGTTTCATACTTTATGCCATGACATCATTCCACTTATGATATTGTTGTATGCCATGTCATCATCTCTTGCATTTATGATCAATTAACTTGGTTTAAGGATAAAAACATAATTTGATATGGAGATCAAATTGTTGTTTAGAAAATGCATGAGGACTTAGCTTAAGATGACCTAAACCCATACCTCACATCAAAATTGACTTGGATGTGTTTGATACACCTTAGTTGTGTCTGAGATATTAGGATTATGAGTTAGGATCAAGGTGCATAGTTCTTGTACCTAGATGAGCCTAATTCGAAATTGAGGATCATAGGGAAAACTTGCGTACAAGTCTTGTACATTTAGCCCTAAGATTGTGGTCCTAAATTGAATGGTTTAAGATCATTTCAAAATTGATTTGAAAAACCTTGATGAAGCTTTTCTAGTGATAGCATTCATCATTGAGCAAGTTGATACAAAGATGGATTAATCTTGAGCTATTTCAAAGTCTTTCGAACTTTGTATCAAGATTTAAAAATGGAAGTTATTTTCATAAAAAAACTATTTTTCCATGATAATATATGTTATGAGGAATGTATCCTCAAAATTTTATAATTTTTAGAATTTTCTGTGATTTTTTTAGGGGTTTCTGAAATTCGGGAGAAAAATCAGAAATCCTTATCAGAGAGTTGTGGACCGATCAGAGAAGATCCTGATCGGTCCAGGGAAGTCTGGATCGGTCACTGGACCGATCCAGGGTAGTGTGGATCGGTCTGGTGACCGATCCAGTGAAGTTCTGATCGATCTGGTGACCGATCAGAGCGTGCCAAAATACTGATTTTCGACTGTTGTCTGAAATTTCAGCTATGGAAGTTGGTGTTTTAGATTTCTGAAGGGTTGAAACTCTCCAAGACATTATTGGTGCAATGGAGTTGACCTTTAGGGGGAGCTTTACCTATTGGTCAAGGGGGAGTTGACTTTTAGGGGGAGTTTTTACTCGTCAAGATTTCTGAGGATGAGTGATATGGGATTATCACTAAGAGTTTCAAGGGGGAGAATGTTATCTTTAGTATCAAGGGGGAAATTAAGGGTTTTAATGAAAGGTATGGGACTTTAATTAGGAAGAAACTCTTGACCTTGATTCACTCTTTTTGATGTATGTCAAAAAGGGGGAGAATGTCTAGAGAATGTTCAGAGAATGCTGGAGAACTATTGGAAAACCTAAGTTAGGTTATCGGGTTAACCTAACTTGATTATGGTTTTTGTCAAACATCAAAAAGGGGGAGATTGTTGGTGCAACCTTAGGTCAAGGTTGACCTGGATAACCCGACTCGAGTTGACTTGACTCGAGTTGTATTTTGATGTTTGATGAGAATAGAAAAGTTGTATTTTGATGTTTGACAAGAATACAAACTTGGGAGATTGTGGGTGCAACCTTTGGTCAAGGTTGACCTGGTTGACCCGACTTGAGTTGACCTGATTCGGGAAAAGTCCAAGTATGGAGACTTGGCATGGAAAAGTCCAAGCAGGGAGCTTGGCACGGGAAAAAGTCTAAGTATGGAGACTTGGCACAGGAAAAGTCCAAGTATGGAGACTTGGCACGGAAAAGTCCAAGCAGGGAGCTTGGCACGGGAAAAAGTCCAAGCATGGAATCTTGGCACACGAGGTCAAAGAGGGCTAGGGAGCTCGTTCACTGGACCGGACGATGTCGGAGAGGGCTTAGTAGCTCGTTCTCCGGACTAGGTCAGAGAGGGCTCGGTAGCTCGTTCACTGGACCGGACGAAGTCGGAGAGGGCTCGGTAGCTCGTTCTCCGGACTAGGTCAGAGAGGGCTCGATAGCTCGTTCTCTGGACCGGACAAAGTCGGTGAGGGCTCGGTAGCTCGTTCTCCGGACTAGGTCAGAGAAGGCTTGGTAGCTCATTCTCTGGACCGGATGAAGTCGGAGAGGGCTCGGTAGCTCATTCTCCGGACTAGGTCAGAGAGGACTCAGTAGCTCGTTCTCTAGACTAGAAAGGCTTTAGGGTTTAGGACTGGGAAAGCCAAACCTACCTTACATAGGCATTGGATCGGTCTGTTGACCGATCCAGTGATACTATGGATATCTGATCGGTCAACAGACCGATCCAGTGATACTGTGGTTATCTGATTGGTCTGGTGACCGATCAGTAACCAAACAGTAGCTTTCTGTGGGTTATCTGATCGGTCTGGTGACTGATCAGTAACCAAGCAGTAGTTCACTGTAAGTTATCTGATCGATCTGTAGGCCGATCAGGAAGCAATGGGATTCAGAAAACAATAGGGGGATCAGTTTGTGGACCGATCCACCTATAGGCTGATCGGTCCACAGACCGATCAGGGATTTCCTGGACCGATCAGGCCATAGCCTGATCGGTCCAGGCCTAGCTGTTGAGTCACAATGGCTAGATTTTTGTGTCTTCTTTGTCTTCTTCGCAGGTTCAGGTTATAAATCAAGGTTGAAGGCCTCTAAAAAAAAAAAAGAGATAGGGGGAACTTACTACACTTGACTGCGATCTGAGCTTTGCTGAGCTCTTCATTCCTGAAGCTTCGTGTGAGCTTCCCTCGGCTAGTTCTCTGATCAGCTGCTGTTGGCATCCGTGAAGTTGCTGCTTCATCAACGGACCCCAGTCGACGAGAAGGCAAGCAAAACTTGGTAGGGTGTTTTTACATTCATATTGCCCTTGGTTTCTTGCTTTATTTCTTGCACTCCAATCTTGCTGTTGCAAAAGAAATTATGGCGAGGTTTCTCCACCCATAAGGAGTTTTTATTAGCCGGTTTTTCCGGGGTCTCATCCACCGACGGATTGATAGGATTCGTCCACCTTACGGACACGCCGCGGAGTAGGAGTATCATCTCCGAACCCCGTTATATCGTCGTGTTTGAGGTTTGAACTTCTTCGTTTTCATTTTTGCTTTTTATTTCCTCTGCGCTAACTCAAATTGTAGGAAGAAACGAGAATTTGGAGTCGGCTATTCACACCCCCCCTCTCTAGCCGCGACTGAGGATCTTAACAGTCCGTACAGACCATAACGGAAAAGTAAATGTAAAAACCACTTCCCCTCTCAAGCCCTAGAGCTCGACAAGTGAAGCAACCAGGTGTAACCCAAGGGTAACATGTGCTATGCCCTTCACACAGCACCCCTGGGTCATTTGGCTGCCCCTCTATGAGTAGCAAAAATCTCTCTGAAGTTTCTTGAGTCCTTCAGAGCATCGGCATCTTTGGATGAAAAATCTGACTTGTGAAGCTTCATCTCTTAAGACAATCCCTTGAACCCAAGAGGTAGCCGGAACAACAATCCCTATAAACTCATATATAGATCTCACCTTGTCCAACAAAAGTCACCCCCAAAGAGGAGGATCCGAGACCATAACCTTAGCCATAAAAGGCGGCAAGGAAGGAAAAGAACTGAGATGGGTGGCGGATGAAGAGAAGGTCGTGACCCTATTTAAAGGATCAAAAGGCTCACAAGATCACTATACTTGGTTTGATGAGACAGTTGTATTCAAAATCTGTGAGGTCCTTTTAATATTTGGAGCAGAGTCACGGGTAGGAAAAGACAAAACCAGACTTATGTCTAGTCACTCGTTTACACCTCCTTCGACTAGACTTGAAGGGAAGGCTAGTGATATGGGTTAGGTTTTGTGGGTCCCCGATAAGGAAAGAAAAGGAGATAATAAAACCAAGGAGATAGGCTGATATCGGCCGGGATGTACCTCGAAGGAGGTATGCTAACCCCAGCCGAAATATACTTCAAAGGAGGTAGGCCAATATTGGCAGGTACATACCTCAATAAGAGGTAAGGCTATATCGACCGAAATATGCTTCCCAGAAGGAAAATCTATATACCTCAAAGGAGGTAGGTCAATATCGACCGGTACATACCTCAATAAGAGGTAAGGCTATAACGACCGAAATATGCTTCCCAGGAGGAAGATCTATATACCTCAAAGGAGGTAGGCCAATATCGGCCGGTACATACCTCAATAAAAGTTGAGTCTATATCGACCGAAATATGCTTCCCAGAAGGAAGATCTATATACCTCAAAGGAGGTAGACCAATATCGGCCGGTACATACCTCAATAAGAGGTAATGTTATAACGACCGAAATATGCTTCCCAGGAGGAAGATCTATATACCTCAAAGGAGGTAGGCCAATATCGGCCGGTACATACCTCAATAAAAGTTGAGTCTATATCGACCGAAATATGCTTCCTAGGAGGAAGATCTATATACCTCAAAGGAGGTAGGCCAATATCGGCCGGTACATACCTCAATAAAAGTTGAGTCTATATCGACCGAAATATGCTTCCCAGGAGGAAGATCTATATACCTTAAAGGAGGTAGGCCAATATCGGCCGGTACATACCTCAATAAAAGTTAAGTCTATATCGACCAAAATATTATTCAAAGGTGGAAGATCTATATGTCCTAAAGGAGATAGGCTAATATCGGTCGGGACATACCTCAATAAGAGGTAAGTCTATATCGACCGAAATATTCTTCCAAGGTGGAAAATCTATATGTCCTAAGGGAGATAGGCTAATATCGGCCGGGACATACCTCAATAAGAGGTAAGTCTATATTGACCGGAATATTCTTCCAAGGTGGAAGATCTATATGTCCTAAAGGAGATAGGCTAATATCGGCCGAGAGATACTTCTAAAGTGTGTAGAATAGTATCGATCGCAACACGTCCTAAGGTTAGTATCAGCTAGGTCGAACAACACCTTGGAAAAATACCTGATAAAATACGACATATTGTTAGGTAGGATAGATAACATAAAATGGCGCAGACAGAAAGCTCATAAGGAAGAATAAAGATAAATATTTCAAATAGGATAATTAATGATAATATCTGCAATATGTGATTGCATGACAGGTGTTATATATCTCGGCGGGAAAAGTGCTCTTAGATTATTTTGCAGGTGCTAAACGACAAAGGAGGTACATCTGGGGTACAAGAAAGATTTCTTAAAAGTCACTTATTACAAGTACATAGCTGACGTCATCTCATAACAAACTCTAACAAACTGGGGTCCACTTCATGACTACGGAGGTTATATGAAGTGGTATAAAAAGGGGAATCCTCTCCGTTGGCAAGGCAAGTTCACAAGTTCACATCATTGCACACATTTATAACCCTAATTTTCAACTACTGTTCATCTTCTTCTTCCTTCTTCCACACCGAAAGAGATCACTTACTTGAGCGTCGGAGGGCCTAGCCAGAGATTCCCACCCCGGTCTTAGGTCACTGACGATAGTGTTGGATTGATCTCTTGTGCGCAGGAAGTCTTGGAAGCTTTGGATCTGGGTTTCTTCTCTTCATACTTGTGTTTCTTCTTCCTCATCGGGTCTTCGTGCGAGGAGGACCTGCGGTAACTCTATTTCTCTCGATCCGCTTTGGGTTTCTCGGATCGGTATTCTGTGGATATTATTCTTCCTCAGCTTGGTGGGTTTCCTTCTTCTGGATCTCCGTCGTGTCCAGCTTCTCAGACAGGATCAGCTATCTCAAAGGTACTATTCTATATGGTCTTCTTTTATATCATCAATCATCTCAAGATTTACATGCCTATAGTGATGCGGATTGGGCAAGTTCTCCTGAAGATAGACGCTCTACTAGTGGATATGCAATATTTCTTGGACGAAATCTTCTCTCATGGAATTCGAAGATGCAACCTACGGTATCTCGTTCAAGTACTGAGGCAGAATATAAAGCTATAGAAAATACAACGTCTGAAATTATTTGGCTTCAATCACTTCTCTCTGAACTTCATCTTGCATCAAATATTGCACTAAAAATTTGTTGCGACAATATTGGAGCAACATATCTCACAGCAAATCCAATCTTTCATGCTCGTACAAAACATGTGGAGATTGATTTTCATTTTGTTCGTGAATGTGTGGCAACTCAACAATTATCCGTCTCTTATATCTCTGCTGAGGATTAAGTTGCTGATATCTTTACTAAGCCATTATCCAGATAAACGTTTTAACAAGTTAGCAAGCAAACTCAACGTCAAAGATCTCCCGTTAAGTTTGTCGGGGGGTAAAAGAGATAAAAGAGAATTATCAGAATTGATTGGATCAAATCATCAAATCAAATCAAATTAGTTTTAGGATTATTCTAATAATTCTGTTATAATTATTAGAATAATTCTCAGAATAATTTTTAAAATTATTCTGTTATTTATTAATTGGTTAATTGACCGAGTACTTGTTTAAACCCTATATATTGTATTGTCTTGAGGGCAAGTATCAATGAACAATAAGATTAATTATTACTCTCATATTTTTATCTTCTTTCTATTCTTCTTTTAACAGGTGATAGATTGATCTTAATATAATTTAGCTCTCATGAATCGCCACTGATACGGATTGTTATTAATGGATATAGATTGACGTGAGAGTTAAAGTGATAGGTCAGTGAAAATCAGGGTAAGTTGACGGTCTAAGTCAAGGGAAGATGAGAGTAGGGGGTCACTCTTAATAGGACTTAGTCCTTGTCCAGCTCTCAGACACTTAGTACAAGGACGATCGGTCATTAGGACGGTCGGATCAAAGGAGCCTAGTGCTTCCCGCCTTTAATAAGATACCTAGTATATAATCGACCAACCATCATCCACTCAGGTTCAAGAGAATCCTGACTGACCGCAATGACGGTTGGGAGTAATATTCATGTTGGGCGTTACATCAGGAGACGAAAGGGTTCGTCCCTTTTGCTGCTGCAAACGGATGTTTGCTGCAAACGCCAGGGAGACGAAGGGGTGTCCTTTCCCCTTCGTCTTCCTCAACCTTCTTATAAAGGTACATCCAAGCCTTTGAGAAGGGGGTCGATCGTCGATCGGAGAGAGCGCAGCAGAAGGTGATCAAAGAGGGGCTGTGAGGTATTTTGGTCGAGCAAAGGAGAGCACTGTTAGTTAGAGCCCTAGAGCCAATCATTTGATGATTGTATGGACTCATGTATATCATATTCTTGTATATTAATAAAGGCATTTGTTTGGTTATTATACTTATTTATATTAGTGCCAAATAGACTAAGTATAATAGCGTCCTTGAGTAGAAGGTTCATACCTATATCAATCGATTAGTTGAATCGATAGTGAGATGATATAGGGAACACTACTCTAAATCATTCCTAGTCGAGTATTAGCATTCAGGGACAATGTTAATACAATAAGACTAGCATGTAGGTCAGCTCGATGACTTGATCTCACAAGTCATAGATATAGAGATATCAAGCTGACACATGGGTATGCATTAGAGAATGTATACTGAATGACCCGCCATGAGAAAGTATCATGGATCGTTATATGAGTGTCATATACTTTCTCATGTGGCTATTAGTATGACTATTAGTCCTTAGACCTGAAGTCACCATGGATCCCTACATAAGGAGTTATGTATTTTAGTTTCGTCAAACGTCACCCGTAACTGGGTGGACTATAAAGGCGATTACTGGGTATATAACGAATTATGTAGAGGGATGTGAGTGATGTAGATGGGATCTATCCCTCCCATATGACGGGAGCGACATCGGTATTCTTGATAGAGTGAGACCACTAAGTGCATGACCATGCCCAAATGAGTCAACATTAGATGTTGAGCTCATTTGATCGAGTGAGTCTACTTGGAGTTCAAGATTTAGATTGATTAGAGGATGACACGGTCTATGCCTCACATTGATCAATCTAGATGTTTAGGATAGAAGGACACTTGTCATTATTTTGTGAGTAGTCACAATTGGTAGTCACAAGGTGATGTCGGATCTCGACATTCTTGTAACTTGGGTAGTAATGATGTGTTGCTAGATACCGCTCATTACTTATGCTCCTAAATGGGTTTAGGGCATTGCCAACGTTACAAGAACCTATAGGGTCACACACTTAGGACAATTAGGTGGAGATTAGGTTCATATGATGAACCAAGAGGATTAGATTCATTTGATGAATCAAATTGGATTAAGAGTAATCCTAATTGGGCTAACTTGAGTTCGACTCAAGTTGATTCATGTGTTAAATGAGTCTAATTTAGATTTTGACTCATTGAATCAATTTAATTTAATGAATTAGATTCATTATATTAAGTTGGCTCGAATCAAATGGTTGGATTAGATCCACCATGGTAGAGATTGAGTCAAGTTTGACTTGACTTGAGAAGGAAGACCAAAGGTCAATTTTGACTTGACCTTTTGCCACCTCATTGGTGAGTTGGCATTAGGTGGACCAATAATGATGTTCCACATCATCATGGGTGCCACCTCATGGAAGTGACAAAGCCACTCTCTTAATGGTTTCATATTAATTGCAATTAATGCAATTAATGTGATTTTATGGTTTCATATTAATTGCAATTAATGCAATTAATGTGAATTTTGAAATGTGGCCGGCCACTTTGTTTTGGGTGAAGAAATTCATTTTTTCATTCACTTGTGTGCATCTTCCTCCTTCTCCCTCTCAAGCTCTCCCTCTCCCTCTCCTCCCTTGGCCGAACCACATAGGTGCTAGCACACCTTGGTTTTTGGTCATTTCCATCTAGTGTGTCCGTGTGGATACTTCTAGAGGACCGGCGCTTGACGGTCTTGAGATCCGGCATCATTTGGACGAGCGGGAACGCGAAGGGCATCGCATCAAAGGTATAAATGGTTTATCCTTATGTAGATCTACTGTAGATTAAAGTTTTTCAAACTCGTACTCGTATTTTTGTTCGGTTTTACCTTGCACGAGACCAGTGGCTTGGGCGATTCGGGGTTTCCGCGACGCGAAAAGCGATTTTCGCGGCCCGAAAAATCCAACAAGCACCCAGTGGTTGGGATTTGGCTCGTGAACTTTGAAGTGCTTTCCGATTGCCCCATGATCGTGCTTCCGACAGCGGCATCCTCTTCGTCGGCTGGCAGTTCTTCGGCGATTTCTTTGGGAGATCCATGTGAGTGATTACCACTTTATTTAGGTTTTATTTCATGCTCTCAAAACTACCAACAATGGTATCAGAGCATGCACGGTTTTGAAAGCATGTAAATCGACACGAAAAAGCTTGCGTTTTTCTTCTTTGTCGCGAAGAAGAAGATGAACAGTAACACTATTCATCAATTGAATCGATTAACCAATCGATTCAATTGAATTGAATCGATTGAAATTTCATTTCAATCGATCCAAAATCATGAATAGTGCCGCTTTTGACGGAGCACAGTGTTGAATCGATTCAACATTGTGCATGAATCGATTCAAAATCGTAGTGCACAGTGCTTCAGTTTTTTAATCGATTCAAGAATCGATTGAAGAGAAAAAAAAAGTGAACAGTGGTACTATTTTTACGAAGCACAGTGAAGAAGATTAAAAAAAAAACGTGTAAATGCATGCATGCTTTATTTCTTCTTCACGATATGAATAGTAGCTAAAATTTAATTAAATATTTTTATTAATTAATTAAATACATATAGATATGTATTATTAATTAATAAATAAATAGTTAATTAATTAATGGTTCAATTTACCAAAAATGGAACCAGACTAACTTGTCCGATCAAACCAAGGTCTGTTTTAAATTATTAATTGATTTAAGCAGACCAGTTTGATTCAATGATACCTAAAGCTGGTTCAAATTATTTGTTGGTTTAACCAACTCGGTTTATTATTGAATTAATTAGGGTGATCTTGATTACAGAAGTTGGGTTGATCAAATATGACCAGATTAGTTCTGGTGTGTCAGATTTGATCAGAAAAATTAGATTTGTTCTAATGGGTTAGACTTAATCCAATGAGCAATTGGATGAATCAAACGGACCTAAGTTTGATCAATAAGTCTGAGATTGACATAAATGAGCTTAAACAATAACAAAACATAGGTCCAATTAGATTAGTTCTAATGAGGACAATAGATTAAGCTTAAGATTCGGATTCCTGATCGACCGATCCTATGTGTCAGTCACATGAGACTCCCCAAAATAAGGAAATTGGTTTTTCTTAATTGCTTGTGTATTCTGTATATTTTGTTCTATATGTGGGAATTGAATTAGACCAATTTTTGTTACTGGTCTGTTGGTTTTGTACTGACATCATGATTTTCAATTCCAGATACAAAGAATGATATACACGATGACTGGTCGCTTTGAACGACAACATGAGCTATGGGAAGAGATCAAGAAGCTGGAATATGACCTGGATCACGGAGTCGGTAGGCTTATTGGTCGGCTCAATTAGTTGTTCTGGAATCTCGAGCAAGAAGGGCATCCAGTCCAGGAAACAGAAAGAAGATGGTCTCTGGTTTATTCATTATCGGAACATCTAAGGCAGATAGCATTTTAACTTTGGGATGATTCTGATGGGCACATCTCATATTCAGAGATGTGCAAACAATTACTTCATCTAGAATGGGGTCCTGTTGAATCTGAAGATAATCCAGATCCCGAAGATATGGACCTCGAAGAATCTGAGGAGGATCCAGAAATGGATTCTGAAGATTTAAAGGAGGATCCAAATCCTGCAGAATCTGAAGATGATCCAGAAATGAACCTCGAGGAATTTGAAGAGGATCCAGAAATGGATCCTAAAGATTTTGAGGAGGATCCAGAGATGGTGTTGGGTTTTTCGGGCAGCGAAAACCGCTTTTTTCGCGTCGCGGAAACCCCGAAACCCCCATGCCACTAGATCCGTGCGAAGTAAACACTTTCGAAAATATTACGAGTATGAGTTTTATGCTAGTTCTAAACTAGATTTACAAGGAGAAAAACTTTTACCCTTGATGCGTGCCCTTTACGAATCCCGCTCGTCCAAGGAAGTGCCGGATCTCGAGATCGTCAAGCGTACGATCCTCTAGAAGTATCCACACGAACAAATGGGTGGAGAAAAACTAAACAAAGGTGTGCTAGCACCCTTGATCAGTCACGGCAAGAGGAGGAGAGGGAGAGCAAGAAGAGAGAGCTAGGAAGAAGATGATGGAATAATGCCTTGAATGAAAAATGAATTCCATTCATTCACAAAAGTGGCCGGCCACACATGTGTAACTCCTTCTCATTTAATGTGGCCGGCCACATTAAATTGAAAGAGAATTTGTAACCTCCATTAGGTGGCACACACATGTGCTAAACATGATGATGTGACACATCATCATTGGCCACTTAACGCCAAGTCACAAATTGTAATGCCCGCCCTTCCTGCTAGTAGGGCGGGATTACTGTACGGGGAACATACATGCATATTAAAATTTCTTTTCTAAAGCAGTGGAAATACTTATTTATATATTCTTGTATACCTCTAAGTGAAAGAGGTCATGAAATCAACTTCTATCATAAACATGAACAAGTGTCAAGTAATCATGCAAAACATTAACATAAGCTAGACATAGTTCATATCATGCATAAATTAATATAAGCAGGTATTTTCATTAGCCGAGCCACTATCACACACATCTCTTGCCTCTCCTGCTGCTCCCTTAGTTCACCCATCCTTTGCCTTTATCTGCGGTACAAGGAAAGTAAACTATAAGCACATAGGCTTAGTAAGATCCTTTCCTACTCACAAAAACCATATATCATAGCATAATCACATAAGCATATAGCATGGAGACATAATCATCTGAACATCATATCATGTAAAAGAGCATCATAACATTGATATCATAAAGTAAAAGAGCATCATGTCATATCATATCATAAAGAAACATCATGCTATATCATCTCATAAAATAAAAGAGCATCATATCATATCATGTCATAAAGAAACATCATGCTATATCATCTCATAAAATAAAAGAGCATCATATCATATCATGTCATAAGGAAACATCATGCTATATCATTTCATAAAAAAAAAGAGCATCATATCATATCATATCATATCATAAAGAAGCATCATGCTATATCATCTCATAAAATAAAAAAAAGCATGATATCATATTATATCATAAAGAAACATCATGCTATATCATCTCATAACATATCATATCATCACATATCGTAACTTATCATATCGTATAAGTATATGCAAGATGTCTTTCAAAAACATGCGTCATGTCATGTGCAAGATGTCTTTAAAGAAAACATATCATATAATACTTAAACATAATCTCAACATGAGGGCCCGACTTGTACCACATACATACATAAATGTGCGCATCCTAAATAGATCCAAGGTAGCAAATCTTGAACCTACTAGGAATTAGGCCCGTTTCATAGACCATCGACCTAGGAGCACTTAGGAGCCCATCCCTTTTACTAGACCCGTTCATAGACCGTCGGCCTAGGGGCGCTTATGGAGCCCACCCTTGGTACAAGCCATACAAAGTAAAATAGCATGTCATAGTTACTTATCATATCATGAAGAGTGCTCTTAGTCCCAATTAATAGGGAAGCAACTCTTAGGTCTTTAATTATCATATCACGAAGAGTGCTCTTAGTCCCAACAAAAAGGGAAGCATCACTTAGGCCTTTACTTGTCATATCATAAAGAGTGCTCTTAGTCCCAACAAAAAAGGGAAGCATCTCTTAGGCCTTTACTTGTCATATCATAAAGCATGCATACTTGAGCATATAGCCCATCATAAAAGACATTATCATACATGATTCATAAGCATACATAAGTAAGCATAAAACATATCATAGGGAAACATAATCATGCATGAAAAACATTAACTAGCATCTCTTAATTCATATCATAGCATGTGAAACACATAGTGAATCATGATTGGGACTGTAACCCTAATTCCATAGAGTGGCTGAAACATGCAAGTGATTTCCCTAGGTTACAAGCAACAGAAAAGCATATAACCCTAAACCAACTTCATAATACTTATCATAAGAACATCATAAGCATGTTTAGTTTAGGTTCTAAGCTTCCTAGGTCTTTTAATCCTATCATGGCCGAAACTTGCCAAGCATGGATCTAGGTTACTAGCAACATAAAAGCATGTAAACCCTAAACCAATTTCATATCATATACCTTAGGGAACATCATGAGCATGTTTAGTTTAGGTTTTAAGCTTCCTAGGTCCTTTAACTTGTTGTGACCGAAACTTGTTAAGCATGTCTCTAGGTTACAAGCAACATAAAAGCATGTAAACCCTAAACCAATTTCATATCATATACCATAAGGAACATCATGAGCACATTTAGTTTAGGTTCTAAGCTTCCTAGGTCCTTTAACTTGTTGTGGCCGAAACTTGTTAAGCATGTCTCTAGGTTACAAGCAACATAAAAGCATGTGAACCCTAAACCAATTTCATATCATATACCATAAGGAACATCATGAGCATATTTAGTTTAGGTTCTAAGCTTCCTAGGTCCTTTAATTGGTTGTGGCCGAAACTTTAAGGAGCATGAAACTAAGTCTAAGCAACCTACAAGCATAAAAACATCAAGCTAACTTCATATCATATCATAAGGAAAATCATGAGCATGTTATATTTGGTTTCAAGCTTTCTTAGGCCCTTAGATTCTATCATGGCCGAAACCCTAAGTGGAGGGCATCTAGATTTTAAGCAACATGCAAGCATAAGAATATCAAGCTAACTTCATATCATATCATAAAGAAAACCATGAGCATATTAGATTTGGTTTTAAGCTTTCCTAAGCCTTTAATCTTACCATGGCCGAAACCCTAAGTGGAGGTATCTAGGTTTTGACAACATGTAAGCATAAGAACTTCACATCATATCATAAAGAAAACCATGAGCATATTAGATTTGATTTTAAGCTTTCCCAAGCCTTTAATCTTATCATGGCCGAAACCTAAGTGGAGGCATCTAGGTTTTAACAACATGTAAGCATAAGAACATCATATCATATCATAAAGAAAACCATGAGCATATTAGATTTGGTTTTAAGCTTTCCCAAGCCTTTAATCTTATCATGGCCGAAGCCTAAGTGGAGGCATCTAGGTTTTAACAACATGTAAGCATAAGAACTTCACATCATATCATAAAGAAAACCATGAGCATATTAGATTTGGTTTTAAGCTTTCCCAAGCCTTTAATCTTATCATGGCCGAAACCTAGGTGGAGGCATCTAGGTTTTAACAACATGTAAGCATAAGAACTTCATATCATATCATAAAGAAAACCATGAGCATACTAGATTTGATTTCAAGTTTTTCTTAAGTTTTCTTTCATGCTTTAGTGGCCGAAAGTTTCAAGAAGAAACCTTAGATTTTTCTTTTACACAATCTAAACTCATGGAAGACATATGAACAACTTGTACCACAGGTGAGGGGATACTCACAACTTCTTGCTTAGTTTTTCTTAAAAGAAAGTACTCTTGTGAAGAGGAAGAAGAAGCTTCTCTTCCTAGTTCTCCCTTTTTCTTCTCTTGCTTGTAAGGAGTAGATCTTGAGAACTCCTTCTTGTGAATTAGTTTTCTTAGGGAGAAAACTTAACTTGGATTCGAAAATGGGAGAGGGAGGAGCTCTAGGTCTTGGTGGAGGAATAAGGAGAAAGAAGGAGGAGGAAGAAGAAGGAGGAAGAAGTAGCCAACATTTCTTTCCCTTCTCTTCTCTTATTCCTATTTATCCTTAATGAGGAAGAAAAAAAAAGGAGAATGTCTCAATTTATCCCCTTGACTCCTCTATTCCTTCACCCTCTTCATTCCCACGAAAATGGTAAGAGGAAGAAGAAAAAGGCAATTTGTCCTTTTGCTTGCTTCTTCTCTTAACCAAGAGGAAGAGGATGAAAGCTACTTGATTTTCTCTTGCTCCCTAATGTATTTAAGCTATACATATGGGTATTCTCTTTGAGAATAAAAGAAAAAAAGGGAAATAGAACCAAAAAGAAATAAAAAAGAGAGAGGAGTTAAGGTTTGAACCTTGAACCTCTCACAATAGATAAAGCTAAATTGGTGTATGATAACCACTAGAGACATGAATGATATATGAATAGCAAAGAATGGAAATTCTAGTTAAAAGTAAGAGTATGATTAAGTAAGGGAGCAAGAGAAAATCAAGTAACTTTCCTCCTCTTCCTCTTGGTTAAGAGAAGAAGCAAGCAAAAGGACAAATTGCTTTTTTCTTCCTCTTACCATTTTCGTGGGAATGAAGAGGGTGAAGGGATAGAGGAGTCAAGGGGATGAATTGAGACATTCTCCTTTTTTTTTCTTTTATTCTCAAAGAGAATACCCATATGTATAGCTTAAATATTTCGTGGGTGTTACAATCTGAGAATTGTTCTCATTCAAGAACATAAATTGTACGTTCTGGAGCAGCTCATTCCAGAGGCACCTCCTGCCACTGCCACGCAAGCTGACCGAGATGCTTATAAGAAGCATCAAGATGATGCATTAGATGTGTCATGTCTCTTGCTCGCAACCATGAACTCTGAGCTTCAGAAGCAACATGAGTTGATGACTGCTTATGACATGGTTGAACATCTTTGTCAACTATATCAAGGACAAGCAGGGCACTGGAAAGGGAACTCTAATGGATACCTGGAAGATCTTAAGAAGAAGAGAAATAAGATTTCTACTTCCGGTATACATGTTATAGAAGTCAATCTCTCTATTTCTTCATCGTGGGTATTAGATACCGGATGTACTTCACACATTTGTACAAATGTACAGACGCTGAGAAATAGCAGGGCATTGACGAAGGGCGAGATAGACCTACGAGTAGGCAATGGAGCATGGGTTGCTGCTATTGCTATAGGAACTTACTATCTATCTATACTCTCTGGGCTTTTACTAGAATTAGATGATTGTTGTTATGTGCCTGCTTTGACTAAGAACATTATATCAGTTTCTTATTTGGACAAGAAAGGTTTTTCTTTTATAATAAAGAACAAATATTGTTCCGTCTATTTAAATGATATGTTCTATTGTAGTGCACCTCTGATAAACAGACTCTATGTTCTAGACCTTGGGAGCCCTATCTATAACATAAGTACCAAGAGGTTCAAGTTAAATGACCTGTAACACCCACGAATTTCTTAAGCTAAGTATGTGAAGATTTAAGATAGAACCAAAAATATATAAAAGAAAAGGAATTGGTCAAGGATTGAACCTTGAACCTTTTTAAGCTAAGGATTATGGAATTACCACTAGACCATCATAATTTATTGTTAAAGGAGGAATGGAAATTCTAGATAAAGTTAAGAGCATGATAAAAAGAAGGAAGCAAGAAAAATTCAATTAGCTTTCTTTCTCCTTCTCTTGATTAAGAAGAAAACAAGAAAAAGACAAATTGTCTTCTTCTCCTTCCTTCTCCTTTAATTTTCGTGGGTTGATGAGATGAGGGATTTGGATAGCAAAGGGGGATGAATGAAGACATTTTCTTCATCATTAAGAGAATAAGGGATGAGTTAAGAAGAAGGGAAGGCAAAGTTTCTTTTTGCTTCTTACTCCCACCTAGCATAAGAGGAAAAACAAAGAAGGGATTTCAATTTTTTTCCCTTTCCTCACCATTGTCGTGACCTAGAGCCTCCCCTCTCCCCTTTCTGAAAATCCAACTAAGGTTTTCTCCCTAAGAAAACCAAACCACAAGAAGGGGTCCTCAAGATCTATCTCTCACAAGCAAGAGAAGAAAAAGGGAGCACTAGAATGAGAAGCTCTCTTCTTCCTCTTCACAAAGAGTATCTTCTCTTAGGGAAAAGACCAAGCAAGAGGATGTGAGTATCCCCTCACCTGTGGTACAAGTTGTTATATGATTTTGTTCAAGTTTAGATGGATTAACAACCTAGGGTTTCTTTTGGAAACTTTCGGCCATGACACTTTGTAAGGCCTATGGAAGCTCAAAACCAAAACCAACATGCTTAAGGTTTTTCTCATGATATGCTATGAATATGACCTTGATATTTCATGCTTGTATGTGTCTTGGAGTTAGGTAATACCCCACCTTAGGGTTCAGTCATGAAGAGACTTAAAACTCTAGAGAAGCTCAACTTAAAGACTAACATGCTTATGATCTCTTCTATGACATGACATGAATATTTTCTTGTCGTTTCATGCTTGTATGTTGATTGGAATTTGTAGAACCTCACCTTAGGGTTTTGGCCATGAAAGGAGTAAAAAACCCTAGAAGAAGCTCAACTCAAAAAAAAAAAAAAACCCAACATGCTTATGAACTTCCCCATAATATGTTATGAATGTTCCCTTGATGTTTTATACTTGTATGTTGCTTGGAACTAGTAGAACCTTACCTTAGGGTTTCGGCCATGAAGGGATTAAATACCTTAGGGAGGCTCAACCTCAAATCTAGCTTGCTTATGATTTACCTTATGATAGGATATGGAGATAACTTGATGCACTTGTGATTTTATGTTGCTTAGGGTTAGGTTTTCACATGGTGAACTTTCGGCCAAAATGAAATGTAGGGCTTAGGCAAGCCTAAATTCAACCCTAACATGTTTGTGTTCTTCTCCATGATATGCTATGAAATTTATAGGGTATTCACATGCTTGTATTTGGTTGAAAAAAAAACTTAGAGTCACATTGATGGCATTCGGCCACCTATGATTTGTGGACTTAGGAAGCTTGAAACTTAAACTCAATATGCTCATGTGGTTGCCTATGATAAATGCATGGAAATTGTTTAGGGTTCACATGTTTACATGCTATTTGTAACCAAATTTTGGACCTTGTATGTTTCGGCCAATGTGGATTTCTAAACCTAGGAAGCATAGAACCTAAATCAAACATGCTTATGATGTTCTTTATGATAAATGTTATGGAAATGAATTAGGGTTCATATGCTTGTATGATTTCATGCAACCTAAGTGAGCCTATGCATGTTTCGGCCACCCTTAGTTGGTTGAGGATTGAGACCAAATTATGACTCATTATGTGCTTCACTTTGCCATGATATGAATTAGGAGAAGTTAACTTGTGATCCATGAATGATTATGTTTTCTTTTTCTTCCATGATATATTATATATGCTCGTTTAAGTACTTATGAACCATGCATGAGAATGACACCTATGTTGGCTATGTGCCCAAATGTGATGGCTACGTGCCCAAATATGATGGCTATGTGCCCAAGACGAGTATGATGGCTATGTGCCCAAGTATGCATGACTATGTGCCTATTTATGCATACCTTATGAATGACATGAACATGATATGCTATGAATGACATGGACATGATATGCTATGAATGACATGAATATGATATGCTATGAATGACATGAATATGTTATGCAATGATAAAGATATGATATGACATGTATTTTACTTTGAATGGCTTGTACCAAAAGGGTGGGCTCCTTATGCGCCCCTAGGTCGAATTACGGGCCTAGTAAAGGGTGGGCTCCTTACGTGCCCCTAGGTCGAGCTACGGGCCTAGTTTCCTAGTAGGTTCAAGACTAGCTACCTTGGGTCACTTAGGATGCGTGCATTTATGTATGTATGTGGTACTAAGCCGGGCCCCTCTCATGTTGAGTTTATTTTTAAGTACTATATGATATTGTTTTAAGACATTTCACACATGACATATGTAACGCCCGCCCTCCCTGCTAACCTTAAGGGACGGGCTACGATACTCTACGTACATATTACAGCGGAAGACTTAAAATAATTTTTCTTAGATTAATAAAACTTTTCTTTTGTTTGCATATCCGAACTACACTAATATGGTTTCCATAACATGATAACAAGATAAATAGAAACATAACATCAAGTCACCCATTTAGTACTACAATTTATGAAACCAAAGCGTAATTCTTAAAAGTTCTTAAAGCAGGTTCTTATTTGGTTGCCTAGCCACAGCCACACACATCTCCTTGCCTCTCCTGCTGCTCCTTTAGCACATCCAGCTTTTTCCTTTATCTGCGGTACAAGGAAAGTAAGCTGTGAGCACTCATGGCTCAGTAAGTTCCTTTCCTACTCACTAAAACCGAAAATCATCACATGATCAAAGAATATCTCAACATAACATGATCTCAACTAGTCATGGCATAACATATCATACTCTTTAAGCATATCATGCAACATAACAAAATCATATCTAATCATGGCATATCATCTCTTAAAGCATAGCATGATACGTAACATAATCATGTCTAATCATGGCATATCATAGCATCATCATAAGGTAGCATGGCATATCAAGCTCTTAAAGCATAGCATGATACATAACATAATCATATCTAATCATGGCATATCATAAATCATAGCATCATCAAAACATGATCATAAGGTATATGCAATATGATTTTTGAAAACATGTATCCGAAAAACATGTGTATGTCTCATGATCTTTAAAGCCATTTCTTCTTACATATATACTTGAACATAATATCAACATATTCAGGGCCCCGGCTTAGTACCACATACATACATAATGCGCGCATCCTAAGTAGATCCAAGGTAGCTAGTCTTGATCCTACTAGGAAACTAGGCCCATAGCTCGACCTAGGGGCACGTAAGGAGCCCACCCTTTACTAGGCCCGTAATTCGACCTAGGGGCGCATAAGGAGCCCACTCTTTTGGTACAAGTCATTCAAAGTAAAATACATGTCATACTTATACATATCATACATCATACAAGCATGCATCACTTAGGCATACATCATATAAAAGTATGCATCACTTAGGCATACATCCTGTCATAAAAGTATGCATCACTTAGGCATACATCATATAAAAGTATGCATCACTTAGGCATACATCATGTCATAAAAGTATGCATCACTTAGGCATACATCATATAAAAGTATGCATCACTTAGGCATACATCATATTAACATGCATATCATAAAAGCATACATATTTTAAGCACATAGCATATCATCAAAGTATGCATATTTCCTTCCACATAGCATATCATAAAAAGCATGCATATTCTAAGCATATAGCATATCATCAAGCATGCATATTCTAAGCACATAACATACCATCAAAGCATGCATATTTCTAAACACATATCATATCATAAAAACATGCATATTCTAAGCATATAGCATATCATCAAGCATGCATATTCTAAGCACATAACATATCATCAAAGCATGCATATTTCTAAACACATATCATATCATAAAAACATGCATATTCTAAGCACATAACATATCATCAAAGCATGCATATTTCTAAGCACATATAATATCATGGAAAGTAGAAATCACAAGCATGCATGTTTAAGCATAAGGGTGTATCATGTAATTATACTATCATAAGAAATATGGTAACATAGTTAGCTTGGGTTCTAAGCTTCCTAATCTCTTGGGTTCTTATCATGGTCGAACCCCCTTAGATCTCAATTTAGGTAAAAACAACCTCCAAGCATGTGGAACCTAAATTATCATTACATAAATTTCATAGGAAGCATTATAAGTATGATTTACTTGGTTTCTAAGTTCTCCAAGTCCCTAAACTTCATGTGGCCGAACCCTATCAGGTGTGAAACAAGGTCCCAAATGTCATGAAAGCATGGAAACCTTAAACCACATTTATAGCATTTTTTTTTCCAAGTAACATAGTAAGCATATTGAGCTAGTTCCTAAGTCCTTCAAGCCCTTAACATATGTCATGGTCAAACTTTTAACAAGTGTTTATTAGGGCTAAAAACAAATATACAATCATGTGAACTTGAACTAACCTCATGTATAAATTCATAACAAGACATTATACAATATGTATGGCCAAAACTTACCCTAGCCTCAATTAGGTCATTAAACAGCATATAGCATAGGAACTTTGTCTTTCTACTTATCATATTTCATGTAAAGTGACATAAGCATATTAAATTTTTGTTCTAGGGTTTCTAGGGCCTCTATCCCTTCATGGCCGAAACATACAATGGTCCATTTAGGTTATGGAAAAATTGTACAAGCATGTGACACAATCAACACATTATCATATTTCCATAAGAAACATTTTTAACACCTTTGGTTTCATTTCTAAGGCCTCTAGGTATTTTAAACCCTACTTGGATGAAACTCAACAGTATATAAACTTGCTTCAAATAGCCTAAAAGCATAAGAAATCATACAAGTTTCATAGCATGTATAAAGACAAGCATAATAAACATACATATGAATTGTGTCTTAGGCTTCCTAGGTTTCTTTCCATTTTTCTTTTATTTTTCCTCATGGCCGAAACCTACCAATCCCTAAACTAGGTTTTAAGTGGCCTAAAGCATGGAAAACCTAATTAAGTTTCATGGCAAAAATTACTAAGAACATCATATACAAAGTGGGTTGATAAACAAGCTAGGACCCTTGTGATCCTACATGTCATATATTATGTAACAAATTTTCTATACTCCAATTAAACATGAGAGCATTAAACAACTTTCATATCATGATATCACAGAGGTCTTGAGCATATTAGAATTTTGTTCAAGCTTTTCTAAACTATCCATCTTATCATGGCCGAAAATCTAAAATAAGAGTTCATGAATTTCTAACAATGTTCAACATGCAATTCTTTAAGAGAACTCTATATTCTATCATACAAACATGGTTACTTAAATTTAAAGGTCTTCCTAACCCTAAGCCCTTTTTCTTGGCTGAAACATATAAATGGATTTCTTTTGGTTCCAAGTAACTTTCAAGCAAGAAAACCAATAAAAGACCCTTAGTAGTTTATGGAGGGAATCTTGTACTAGTTTGGTTACACCATGTTTTCCCTAACCTCTTTAAAATATTTTTGGCCGAAATTCTAGGGTTAGGCACTCCTCTGATCAAGCATCAATTAGGTATAAAAACATGAAGAAAATCCTTCCTACATAGCATAGAAAACATATCATAAAATAAAGACTTGTTTAAACCTTCCTAGATTTGAAAACCCTTTCTTTAGCCGAATTTTCTAAAATTCTTTCCTAAGTTTTCTAATCCTCATAAAATCTGTAAATCACATAAAAAACCTTGTACCACAGGTGAGGGGAAGCTTACATCCTTTTCTCTTGTGGATCTAAGGTATGGTGATGGAAGAAGTAGCCTCTTCTTCTAGTTCCTTTCCCTTGATTCCCTTGCTAAGTCCTCCTTGTATCTTAGGCTTTCTTAGGGGAAAAACCTTGGCTTTGGGGCCGAAGATGGAGGAGAGGGGACTGATGGTTTCGGTGAGGGAGAGGAAGAATGAGAGAAAAATAAACTTCTCTTTTCTTGCTCCCTTTTATGTTAAGGGGGAAGAGGTAGCAAGATTGATTTTTGCTTTCCTTCTCCCTTAACCCATTTTCTATTTTTCTTTCATTTATTTTATTTTCTAATTTATTCTCATCATTCATGATGAAATAAGGGGGAATGAATCCCCTTAATTCATCATTTAAGGTCACGGCAAGAGAGGGAAAAGAGAGAGGAAGGGAGGAAGGCAAGTTGCCTTTCTCTTGCTCTTTTCTTGCTTTCTCTTCTTAGATCTTTACTCCTATCTTTATCATGCATTCCCTTTCCTTGCTATCAATATCTTCTCTCTATCCCAATTGGTTTCTACTAATTAATTCTATAAATTATAGTATAAGAGGTTCAAGGTTCAATTCTTGACCATTCCCTATTTTTATTTCTTTTTTATTTATTTTTGGTTCAACATTCCACTAATATTTTTCTAAGGCAATTTCATCATTCTCATATTTATCTTAAAAGCTTAGTGGGTGTTACAACATAAATCATGTTTTGAAAGGCATATAGCACATGACATTACCCATGTTTTAAAGGACATCTTGCATCCATGCTTACGATATGATATGAAATAATGCTTACAGTTATGCTATGATATGATGCCTTGATGTTATGAAAAGAAATGTCATGATACTTTCACTTATGCTATGATATGATTCATGCCATGATATGATGTTTACTTATGCTATGATATGATCTATGCCATGCTATGATGTTCAATTATGCTATGATATGATCTATGCCATGCTATGATGTTCAATTATGCTATGATATGATCTATGCCATGCTATGATATGATTCATGCCATGATATGATGATTACTTATGCCATGATATGATTTATGCCATGATATGATGTTCCTTATACTATGATAAGATTTATGCCATGATATGTTGTTTACTTTATGTTACGATATTATTGAAAATTATGCCATGATATGATGTGTTTTTAATTATATGATGATATGAGCGTCATTTATTCTATGATGTATGATATGATGATTTTACATGATATGTTGGCTTTTGTGAGTAGGAAAGGATCTCGCTAAGCCTTG
Organism: Zingiber officinale; assembly: GCF_018446385.1. Taxonomy (NCBI): domain Eukaryota; kingdom Viridiplantae; phylum Streptophyta; class Magnoliopsida; order Zingiberales; family Zingiberaceae; genus Zingiber; species Zingiber officinale. The sequence goes on along the minus strand of NW_024589922.1, from coordinate 1,173,138 downwards.
AGTGCTTACAGATACTTTTCCTTGTACCACAGATAAAGGTAAAGGATGGATAAACTAGAGGAGCAGCAGGAAGGGGCAAGAGATGTGTGATGGTGACTTGGCTAAAGAAATAAAATGACATGCTTAAGTGAACTTATGAATAATATGTTATTTTATGTTGATGTCTTACATGATTCCCTATGCATGTGTTAGAAATGAATAATATGACTTTTTAAGTTGAACCATGCTATTTCATACTCATATGCTTAGTATGATTTTAGAAAAAAAAAAAAAGAATATGCTTCCGCTGTATGTATGTATGTTTATGTATGCTAAGTCAAAGTTAGTAACCCCGCCCCCCACTAGCAGGAGGAGGGGGGGGGGGGGGCGGGCGTTACATAACCTGAACCAAATCTATATCTGGCATTGTCACTTAGGTCATATAAATGACAAACGCTTATCCCAGCTCCATAAAGATGGTTTGCTGGACTCATTTGATTTTGAATCATATGAGACATGCGAGTCATGCCTGCTGGGCAAGATTGTTAGTTAGAGCTCTAGAGCCAATCATTTGATGATTGTATTATGGACTTGTTGTATCATATTCTTATATAAATAAAGGCATTTGTTTTGGTTATTATACTTACTTGTATTGGTGCCAAATAAACTAAGTATAATAGCGTCCTTGAGTAGAAGGTTCTTACCTATATCAATCGATTGGTTGAATCGATAGTGAGATGATATAGGGAACACTACTCTTAATAATTCCTAGTAGAGTATTAACATTCAGGGACAATGTTAATGCAATAAGACTAGCATGTAGGTCAACTCGATGACTTGATTTTACAAATCATGGATATAGAGATATCAAGTTGACACATGGGTATGCATTGGAGAATGTATACTGAATGACCCGCCATGAGAAAGTATCATGGATCGTTATATGAGTGTCATATACTTTCTCATGTGGCTATTAGTATGACTACTAGTCCTTAGACCTGAAGTCACCATGGTTCCCTACATAAGGAGTTATGTACTTTGGTTTCGTCAAACGTCACCCGTAACTGGGTGGACTATAAAGGCGATTACTGGGTATGTAACAAATTATGCGGAGGGATGTGAGTGATGTAGATGGGATCTATCCCTCCTATATGACGGGAGTGACATCGATATTCTTGATAGAGTGAGACCATGAAATGCATGACCATGCCTAAATGAGTCAATATGAGATATTGAGCTCATTTGATCGAGTGAGTCTACTTAGAGTTCAAGATTTAGATTGGTCAGAGGATGATACGGTCTATGCCTCACATTGATCAATCTAGATGTCTAGGATAGAAGGACACTTGTCATATATTGTGAGGAGTCACAATTAGTAGTCACAAGGTGATGTTGGATCTCAACATTCTTGTAACTTGGGTAGTAATGATGTGTTGCTAAATACCGCTCATTACTTATGCTCCTAAATGGATTTAGGGGCATTGCCAACGCTACAAGAACCTATAGGGTCACACACTAAGGACAATTAGATAGAGATTAGGTTCATATGATGAACCAAGAGGATTAGATTCATGTGATGAATCAAATTGGATTAAGAGTAATCCTAATTGGGCTAATTGAGTTGGACTCAAATTGATTCATGTGTTCAATGAGTCTAATTTAGATTATGTCTCATTGAATCAATTTAATTAAATGAATTAGATTTATTATATTAAATTGGTTTGAATCAAATAGTTAGATTAGATCAACCATGAGAGAGATTTGGTCAAGTTTGACTTGACTTGAGAAGGAAGATGAAAGGTCAAGTTTGACTTGACCATTTGGCACCTCATTTGTGAGTTGGCATTAAGTGGCCAATGATGATGTGCCCCATCATCATAGTTAGCACATGTGTGTGCCACCTAATGGAGGTTACAAATCCCCTCTTTAATGGCCACATTAAATATGAATGGAGGTTACAATTCCTTTGGTGGCCGGCCACTTTTGTGATGAATGAAATTTTGATTTCATTCAAGGCATTCACTCTATCTTCTTCCTCAAGCTCTCAACCTTTCTCCCTCCCCTCCCTTGGCCGAACCTTACCAAGGGGCTAGCACACCTTTGTGTTAGGTTTCTTCACCTATTTGTTCGTGTGGATACTTCTAGAGGGTTGTACACTTGACAACCTCGAGATCCGACATCACTTGGAAGAGCGGGATACGCGAAGGGCTTCGCACCAAGGTAAAGATCTTCTCCTAATGTAGATCTAGATGTAAGAAACTCGTACTTGTAAATTTTGTTTTATTTTACTTAGCACGGATATGGTGGCATGGGGGTTTCGGGGTTTCCGCGACGCGGAAAAGCGGTTTTCTCGGCCCGAAAAACCCAACAGTGGTATCAGAGCTACGTGCGAAGTCTTGTACGAGTTTATTTTGTATTTTTATGAAAAATAGAAGTTCTATAATATTCTGTAAATTTCCTATTTTTATAGTTTTTATGGGTATTTTTCTCGTAGAAGCGAAGCACAAGTGTTTCGACACTTGTAGGCTTCGACTACCGAGAAGATTTTTTCGAAATGGCAAGGTTTCGCCCCAAATATTTTTGGGACAGCGGGCTAAGGCGCTGTAGGATCGCTAAGGAACACTCGCGATGGTTAGATCGCGGGTAGGGTCATTTCCCCTGGCCCCGCAAGGGAATTCGTTCCGCGATTGCGCCCGAAAATCCGCTAAACGGAACCGCCGGGAATTTTACTCATAAAAATTGTAAAAATTATAGTAAAAATTATAGAAAATTATAGAAAATACATAATTTATAATTATGTATTATTTTGTGATAGTTATGGCCCAAAAAGACCCAATCTGATTGAAAATGTGTTGTAATTCATACTACGGCCTGCGTGCCGTCATGTGATGTGCGTGTTGTATATTTGATTCGCGACTTGCGCGTCGTGCCTTTCTCTATTTTATATTCTTGTTGTAAATTAGTTTAGACTCGAATGTAACTCGAGTTTCAAAAATTGTAATGTACAAAATTGGAGTGGTGGAAGGTCCACTCGAGACGGAGTTATGAGGAGGGCGCGAGCAACACAAGGTGGTCAAAGGGAGGAGCTTGAGAAGCTGTTGACCTTAGGTTGACCATCCAATCTTCTCATTGGCTTGAGAAGATTGTAGTAGGGCCATGACTAATCACAAATAATTTAATTAATTACTTGTGTGTATGTGATGCATAATTAGTAATTAATTAGTGCCTAATGATTAGATTAGATCTAAATCGTGTACAAGATGCATCCTCTCGATTAGATTAGATCTCAATCGCGTCAACTCAAATGCCTACTATGTCGTGATACCTATCACTATCTCGATCACATGTGTTGTTGAATCTGCCAAAGCAGAGCAACACATATTATCTTGGTAGGGTACGGAGGGACAATCTTGGTCCCGCCTATCAATGCATGGGTGAGTAGAGACTCAATTTGATTGAGTACAACTAGTTAAATCGAGTTAAGTGTAGGCATTCTTCCAACGGTTGGAAAGATAGGACATAAATCACATTTATATTAATTCTTGGGCGTATTAGCCAAAGCTAACTCAAGTTTTAATATAACTACAGATAATGATCCTATAAACAAGAGTTGCATAGAGATGTAATTGGTAAATCGTTACCTACCGATCATACTAAATCTTGGGCGTATTAGCCAAAGCTAACTCAAGGATTAGTATGATGTGGATCTTGTTCCACATGAATTATAGAATTCAGTGGGAGCATCATTTAGTTAAAGGCCTAATTAAATGATTAAAAAGAATGTGATATTTACTCTCTGCTTTAATTTCTGTTGTAGATTACCATGACGTCAAACATGAACACCTTCTCTCTGCGTTCTGTCCTTGACAAGGATAAGCTCAACAGAGCAAATTTCCTGGACTCGTACAGGAATCTGAGAATAGTTCTCACCTAGGAACGTAAACTGTACGTTCTGGAGCAGCCCATTCCGGAAGCTCCTCTTGCCAATGCCATGCGAGCAGACAAAGTTGCTTACAAGAAGCATCAGGATGACGCATTAGATGTATCATGTCTAATGCTCGTAACCATGAACTTTGAGCTTCAGAAGCAACATGAGTTAATGGGTGCTTATGATATGGTTGAACATCTTCGTCAACTATATCAAGGACAAGCGCGGCACGAGAGATTTGAGATCTCAAGGGCACTATTTCAGTGCAAAGATGTCAGATGGGGCTCCCGTAGGCCCATATGTACTCAAAATGATTGGGTACATAGAAAACCTACAGAGGTTGGGATTCCCGCTTGGCCAAGAGCTGGCCACTGACCTGATCTTGCAATCCTTGCCGGATAGCTATTGTCAATTCGTTCTAAACTACAACATGAACGAAATTGACAAGCCACTGCCCGAGTTGCTTAGCATGTTAATGTTGGGATTTTCGGGCCGCGAAAACCGCTTTTCGCATCGCGGAAACCCCGAATCTCCCAAGCCAACGGATCTGTGCGAAGAATAAAATTTTTTGAAAAACTACGAGTACGAGTTTACCTAGATCTACTCTTAGATCTACAAGGGGAAAAGGTTATACCTTTGAAGCGAAGCCCTTCGCGTTCCCGCTTGTCCAAATGGTGCCGGATCTCGAAGTTGTCAACGTAGACAACTCTCTATATGTATCCACACAAATAACTCAATGGAGAGAGAGCCTTAGAGTGTGCTAGCACTCCAAAGGGTCTCGGCAATGGTAGAGGAGGAGAGGGAGAGGGAGAGCTTGAGGAAGAGGATGAAGTGAATGTGCCTTGAATGAAAAATTCATTCCATCCCCTCACAATAGTGGCCGACCACTTTCAAAAAGTGTAGCCCCCATTTCCACATAAAGTGCAATTAATGTGGAGCCATTAAAGTAAAGAATTGTAACCTCCATGAGGTGGCATCTCACTTAAATAACCATGATGATGTGGAGCATCATCATTGGTCCACATCTTGCCAACTCACTAATGATGTGGTAAAAAGTCCAGTCAAACTTGACTTTTCCTCTTCCTCTCAAGTCAAGTCAAACTTGACTTAATCTCTCTCATGGTTGATCTAATCCAACCATTTAATTCAAGCCAATTTAATATAATGAATTTAATTCATTTAATTAAATTGATTCAATGAGTCATAATCTAAATTAGACTCATTGAACACATGAATCAACTTGAGTCCAACTCAATTAGCCCAATTAGGATTACTCTTAATCCAATTTGATTCATCAAATGAATCTAATCCTCTTGGTTCATCATATGAACCTAATCTCCATCAAATTGTCCTTACTGTGTGACCTATAGGTTCTTGTAACGTTGGCAATGCCCTAAACCCATTTAGGAGCATAAGTAATGAGCGGTATCTAGCAACACATCATTACTACCCAAGTTACAAGAATGTTGAGATCCAACATCACCTTGTGGCTACTAATTGTGACTCCTCATAAAATATGACAAGTGTCCTTCTATCCTAGACATCTAGATTGATCAATGTGAGGCATAGACCGTGTCATCCTCTGATCAATTTAAATCCTGAACTCCAAGTAGACTCACTAAATCAAATGAGCTCAATATCTCATATTGACTCATTTGGGCATGACCATGCACTTCGTGGTCTCACTCTATCAAGAATACCGATGTCTCTCCCGTCATATAGGAGGGATAGATCCCATCTACATCACTCATATCCCTCCGCATAATTTGTTACATACCCAGTAATCGCCTTTATAGTCCACCCAGTTACGGGTGACGTTTGACGAAACCAAAGTACATAACTCCTTATGTAGGGAACTATGGTGACTTCAGGCCTAAGAACTAGTAGTCATACTAATAGCCACATGAGAAAGTATATGACACTCATATAACGATCCATGATACTTTCTCATGGCAGGTCACTCAGTATACATTCTCTAATGTATACCCATGTGTTAACTTGATATCTCTATATCCATGACTTATGAGATCAAGTCATCGAGTTGACCTACATGCTAGTCTTATTGCATTAACATTGTCCCTGAATGTTAATACTCGACTAGGAATGATTAAGAGTAGTGTTCCCTATATCATCTCACTATCGATTCAACTAACCGATTGATATAGGTGAGAACCTTCTACTCAAGGACGCTATTATACTTAGTTTATTTGGCACCAATACAAGTAAGTATAATAACCAAAACAAATGTCTTTTATTTATATAGAATATGATACAACAAGTCTATAATACAATCATCAAATGATTGGCTCTAGGGATCTAGCTAACAGTTAAGAACTGTTGAGTTGAACCTTAAGAAGGTTAAGCCCCACTCTGTTCTGATGGTTCAGAAACACAAGGGCAAGGGCAAGTCCAAAGGCAAAGGAAAGTCCCAAGCCAAGGGCAAAGGCAAGGCACTGAAGCCTAAAGGAAGGGTCACCAAGGATGCTACCTGCTTCCACTGCGGTCAGACCGGGCACTGGAAGAGGAACTGCAAGGTGTACCTGGAAGATCTTAAGAAGAAGCGAAGTGAGACTTCCACTTCAGGTATATATGTTATAGAAGTCAATCTATCTATTTCTTCATCATGGGGTATTAGATACCGGATGTGCTTCTCACATTTGTACTAATGTGCAGGCGCTAAGAAATAGTCGGGCATTTGCAAAGGGTGAGGTGGACCTACGAGTAGGCAATGGACCACGGGTTGCTGCTGTTGCTGTAGGAACTTATCATCTATCTCTGCCCTCTGGGCTTGTATTAGAATTAGATGAATGTTGTTATGTGCCTTCTTTAATTAAGAACATAATTTCAGTTTCTTGTTTGGACAAGAAAGGTTTCTCTTTTATAATAAAGGACAATTGTTGTTCTGTTTATTTAAAAGATATGTTCTATTGTAGTGCACCTCTGATGAACGGACTCTACATTCTAGACCTTGAAAGCCCTATCTATAACATAAATACTAAGAGGTTCAAGTCAAATGACATGAACCAAACCTATCTCTGGCACTGTTGCTTAGGTCATATAAATGACAAGCGCTTATCCCAGCTCCATAAGGATGGTTTGCTGGACTCATTTGATTTTGAATCTTATGAGACGTGCGAGTCATGCCTATTAGGCAAGATGACCAAGACTCCCTTTGGTGGGCACAGCGAAAGAGCGACTGATTTATTAGGACTTATACATAGTGATGTATGTGGCCCTTTCAATGTCGCTGCTTGAGGCGGTTATAGGTAGTTCATCACATTTACTGATGACTTCAGTAGATATGGTTATGTGTACTTGATGACACATAAGTCTGAATCCTTTGAAAAGTTCAAAGAATTCAAGAATGAAGTACATAACTAGCTTGGCAAGAGTATTAAGATACTTCGATCAGATCGAGGTAGAGAATACCTTAGCCATGAGTTTCGTGACTATCTAGCTGAGTGTGGGATTCTATCCCAACTCACTCCTCCTAGAACACCACAGTGGAATGGTGTATCTGAAAGGAAGAATCATACCCTATTAGATATGGTACGATCTATGATGAGTCACACAGATCTTCCGACATTCCTTTGGGGCTATGCTCTAGATACGACAGCTTTTATACTCAACCGAATTCCATCCAAGGTCGTGATAAAGACACCATATAGGATATGGACTGGGAGAGATGCCCAGGTGTCTTTTATGAGGATTTGGGGTTGTGAGGCTTATGTTCGACGTCAAGTCTCAGACAAATTAGGACCCAAATCTGACAAGTGCTACTTTATTGGATATCCCAAGGAAACTAAGGTATATTACTTCTACATTCCCAGTCAGCACAAGATAGTTGTGGCAAAGACTGGGGTCTTTCTAGAAAGGAATTTTGTTTCTAGAAATACTAGTGGGAGTATGTTCGATCTTGAAGAAGTTCAAGATGCGGACCATAGCACTGAAGCCTCGATGGAAATTCAACTGGAACCACAAAGTGTTGTGGATGATGTTGTTCCACAAGGAGTTGAGGAACAACAACCAGTTCAAGTAGACATACCTCTTCGCAGGTCTGATAGGGTCCGTCGTCAGCCTGAGAGATACTCATTTCTCTTGTCTGACCATGATGACGTTGTGCTCATAGAGGATGAGTCTACCACCTATCAGGAAGCTATGATGAGACCAGATTCCGAGAAATGGCTAGAGGTCATGAGATCTGAAATGGAATCCATGTACACCAACCAAGTATGAACTTTGGTTGATCCACTTGAAGGGGTAAAACCCATAGGGTGCAAGTGGGTCTTTAAGAGAAAGACTGACATGGATGGACTTATCTATAAGGGTCGCTTGGTAGCTAAAGGTTTCAAGCAGATTCATGGTATTGACTATGATGAAACCTTTTCTCAAGTAGCGATGTTTAAGTCCATTCGGATCATACTTGCTATTGCAACATACCATGACTATGAGATATGGCAGATGGATGTCAAAACCATGTTTCTGAATGGAAACCTGCTCGAGGATGTGTACATGACACAACCTGAGGGTTTTGTAGATCCACAGCATACTAGCAGAGAATGCAAGTTGCATAGGTCCATTTATGGACTAAAGCAAGTTTCTCGGAGCTGGAATCTTCGATTCGATGATGCAATCAAACAGTTTGGTTTCATCAAAAATGAAGATGAGCCTTGTGTCTACAAGAAGGTTGTAGGGGACATAGTTGTCTTCCTCATATTGTATGTGGATGACATACTGCTCATTGGGAAAGATATCCCTTTGCTACAGTCTGTCAAAACTTGGCTAGGGACATGTTTCTCAATGAAGGACTTAGGTGAGACATCCCGCATTCTAAGGATACAGATCTATAGAGATAGATCTAAGAGATTGCTTGGCCTAAGTCAGAGTAAATATATTGACAAGGTACTCCTACGGTTTGCCATGCAGAACTCCAAGAAGGGATTTCTGCCGATGTCACATGGCGTGAGTCTTTCGAAGACTCAAGGTCCCTCTTCTAGAGAGGAGAGAGACCGCATGGATCAGATCCCTTATGCCTCAGCCATATGATCTATCATGTATGCCATGCTATGTACTCGTCCTGATGTCTCGTATGCTTTGAGCATGATCAGCAGATACCAGTCAGATCCAGGTGAAAGTCACTGAATAGCGGTCAAGAATATTCTTAAGTACTTAAGAAGGACTATAGAATATTTCTTGATATATGGAGGCAATGATGAGCTAGCTGTAAAGGGTTACAGTGATGCCAGTTTCCAGACCGACCAGGATGATTATCGATCGCAGTCGGGGTTTGTGTTTTGCATAAATGGTGGTGCTGTGAGCTGGAAGAGTTCGAAGCAGGACACCGTAGCTGATTCTACGACAGAGGCCGAGTACATTACTGCATCAGAGGCAGCAAAGGAGGCAGTTTGGATCCGCAAGTTCATCACTGAACTTGGGGGTGGTTCCTAGTATCGCTGACCCTATTGAGCTCTATTGTGACTGTCACGCCCCCAGAGGAGTTCTTGTCCGAAGAAATTTCGACAGCACCTCCCCTGTACCGGTGACAATCTGAAGCATTTCTACAGACATAATATACCTCAGCCACATGCGGCTGGAATCATAACAATAAAAGAAAACAAACACCACGCAGTTAATATCAAATTCAGCTTCTGGCTGACACAACCACGCAGTTAAAAGTAAAGCAGCCCACTCGGCTGTACCAAAACCAAAACACGACAAAAACTGACAGAAACCAAATACAACCAAACACAAAACTGCTAGCCGGCTAGGCTTACACCACCAACAACATAACACCCGGAAACAAAACCAGAACACAAATCGAAATACAGAAATTTCATATACCAAGATAAATCAACAGAAAGGCAGCGATATGTCTTCTGATGTGACGCGGGGACCAGCAAACAGGATGCTCCAAGCGACACCATAAATCACCTGGTACCTGAAAAAGATAGTGACCACGGGGGGTGAGTTCAACAACTCAGCGAATACCAATAGACATGCCTAGTAAGATATATCTAACAGCAATAAACATGGAATACAGCTTCCGAATAATATATAGGAAATATACAAAACTGAAAAGTAACCAAGGAAGCTGTACTCACCACGAACTCCTATCGTGAACTAAAGGGTCATCAAACCGATACGCAGTATGTCTCCTGTATGTATGTCAAACAAATGCATCCACCAAAATGCAGCATATAAGTGCAGCAAACACAAGCAAATAAATGCAATCAATGCATGTGATGACCGTGCACTCTAACATCACTGCTCCTGAACAGTGACCGAGTGGACGGAATGCTGTCGGAGTACTCCTGTCCTCTGGCCCCAAATCATAAATGGGGGAGCTCAATGCTCTCATCTCCCGGTACACGATGACGGGGAGGAAATCTCTGCCGGCTACCACGCTGAGTCATCTGACCAACGGAGCCGAACAGAGTCCACCATCTGCTGGCTACCACGCTGCTACACTAAATGCCAACGGAGCCAAACAGAGTGGAACTGTCTGCCGGCTACCACGCTGAGTCATATGACCAACGGAGCCAAACAGCAGAACCGCCACACACCTGCCTGATATACCACTAAACCATGAGTGGGGGTGTGTGCAGTACATGTAACTAGCAATGGGCTCAACCATAGTGGAGCCGACAATTGCACAGCATGCAATCATGATGCATGTCACTATGCATAACAAAAACTGATCAACATAACCATATCCATATATACAAAATGAGTACTGTAAAAGCGATGGTCACATACCAAAAATCTAGAGTACACAGGTCAGATAGAATATCAAAACAAATGTCCTGAACATAACAAGTATGGTATATCCTGATCAGCATAGAAAAATCCATATATATATAATATGGGTACCACAATATCAGTAGGTAAAATCCACGGATCTAGGGTATACAGGTCCTCTATGGTATAACAACCTAGATCCTAAACCTATCCCCCTTCCATAGCATATGTACCAACAATATGCACAAATCAAAGCCACAAGGTCTAGCTACACGAATCATATATGATATACTAATAGAAATACACAATCCAAGCATGACATAAAAACCTAAGTATCAGATAATTTGGATACACATGCCAGAAATAAAAATCCAGAGCCTAGTCCTAACCTTGGTAAAGCATGGTATGCCACTCTAGAAACTAAGATACTCATGGTAATAAAGTACTCATGGCAACAAGATACTCATGGTAACAAATCACGAGATATAAGTACGGATACTTCACAGGCGACAAATTTAACATGCTATGGATATCAAACAGTGACATACCAAAGGCAAACATGTTCATTGTTTGTAGTTATAAAATACTATGCATATCAAATGACAATATCATAAAAGATAAGTCAAGAGGTACCCGCCTCAAATAGCAGGTCTAGTCCAATCAAATCCAACGTCGAGATGCTCGTCTCACGTCAAAGTCCTGTAGTACATGATATCTAGATTTAGCTAATCACATATAAACAAATTAGCTAAATCAAATCCTCGAGAAGCTAACATAAATCCAAATCCAATTATAAACCCTAATTGGATTATCTAACTCCTCAATCAAACTCCCTCATCTGATAATCATTTCTATGATCCGAATAACAATCATTAAATCATATAACCTTTATGAATGACCTACCAACGCAATACAATAAGATATGATTTCATTCTATCAAAAATCATATGCTAACACCTTACACATCCCCTTCTCCTCATCAAATTAGAACAATTTAACTACTGAAATGTCATCACTCTGCACCAACCCTAAAACTGAATAAAACTCACCTCAATTCACAGCCGTGACTATTGATCCACAGCAGGGAAGTATACTGCCGGACAGAGAAATCGCTGCTGGAAACTAAGAACAACTCCACAGCAAGTCTTACTTCACCTCACGATCTCAATTCCAACACCACAGCAACAAAATACCTCTACCTCATAGCCTTGATTGTTGTTCCACAGTACACAATCCTGCAGAACATAATCTAGTGGTGGCTGAATCATACCTAGTCCAGCAACAAGAGGAAATCTAGGGCACGAAATGTACCTTACCTTCACGAATCGCTGCTAGGGCACGGAAGGAAGGCGGCAGTTGTGCTGCCAAATCACAACAGAGGGGCTAGGGCATGACCTCCGCGATAGAGGGGCTCTGCAGCTCCGGCAATAGCCGACGGCGTCATCAATCGAAGAAGAACCAGAGATTGGTAGAGGGAAGAGGCGCTCCTCGCCGTGAGAGTGAGAGGGAGAGGAAGAAGCTTCGGCAGAGGGATCCGGCAAGGGCACACCTTCGGCGACAACAAAGGAAGAGGCAAGGCGATGCAAGGAGTCGCCGCGAGGTGGAGAAGGAGAAGGGAAAACCGCCGCCTGCGGTTCGGCAAATCGGCAGCGTCGGGTGAGGCTCTGGCACGCAAGGAGGAAAGGAAAACGGAGGAGAAAAAGAGAATAAAGAAAATAAAAAGAAAAAGGAAAATTAACTTTTCCTCGTTTAAATAGGGTAGCCTAAATAGGCTTTTCCGGGTCCCGTTTTTATCCCCGTTAACTTGTCCATACTAGCTCCGAAAAATTCCCAAAATATTTCTAAAAATTCTGGAAAAATCCCTTATTAATATCCACCTATTTCGGGTATTTTACATTCTCCCCCACTAATAAAAATTTGGTCCCCAAATTTCGTTATCTACCATCAGCAAGTACTAACAACAGATATAGAAAGTATAAATGCTGAACGGTAAACTGAATCACATACCTCACGTAAAAAGATGGGGATATCGAGCTCGGATAGTATCCTCGAGCTTCCAAGTAGCCTCCTCGTCCGAATGATGCTGCCATCCGACTTTAACCAGCAAGATAGTACTGTTCCGCAAATGACGCTCCTTCCGGTCGAGAATCCGTACCGGAACCTCCTCATAAGTGACGTCAGGCTGAACTGGAACTAAGATATCTGTCAGCACATGTGTCGTGTCGGATAGATATCAAGATGAATGGAAACTAAGATATCTGTCAGCACATGCATCGTGTCGGATAGATATCTCCTCAACATAGACACGTAGAACAAATCGTACACGCCTACCAAAGACGGTTGTAGTGCTAGCCAATAAGCTACCGCTCCAATCCTCTCCAAGATCTGAAAAGGTCCAATATACCGCGGAGCTGGCTTACCTCTGAGGCCAATCTCTTCACCCCTTTCGTGGGTGAAACTCGCAAAAATACATGGTCGCCTGCAGAGAACTCTAAGAGTCTCCGACTCCGGTCTACATAACCCTTCTGGCGGTCCTACGCCTCTACCATCCTCCGTCTAATAGTACGGACCAACTCTACCTCATGCTGGGCTCTATGAGGTCCCAACAACTGGGCCTCCCCAACCTCATCCACAGAGTGGGTGTCCGACAAGGCCTACCATACAATGCTTCAACGGTGGCATTTGGATAGCGGAATGCAAACCGTTGTTGTAGACGAACTCTACCAATGGCAAATGGTCCTCCCAACTGCCCCTAAAATCCAATACACAAAACCTCAGCAAGTCCTCTAGAGTCTGAATGGTCCGCTCTAACAGTCCATCTGTCTGTGAATGAAAAGTTGTACTGAAACAGAGCTGCGTGCCCAAGGCCTACTGCAGACTCTGTCAAAAACGAGACTTGAACCGGGGCCTCTATCCGAAATAATAGTCAATGGAACATCACGTGATCTGATGATCCCCCGGCAAAACAGATCTACCAATCGATCCAGGAAATCTGTCTTCCGGATCGCTAACGAGTGCGTGGATTTGGGTTAAATAAATCAACAATTACCCAAATCGCGTCATAGCCTCGTCGTGTCCTAGGCAGACTCACCACAAAGTCCATGGTAATGTGTTCCCCTTTCCACTCGGAAATAGGAATCCGCTGAAGTAATCCGACAGTCTCTGTTCATTCTTCGTCTGCTGACAAACAAGACATCTGGCTACAAAATCCGCAATGTCTTCCTTCATGTCGTTCCACCAATAGAAACACCTCAAATCTTGGTACATACGGGTACCGCCTAGGTGAACAGCAAATCATGAGCGATGAGCCTCCGGAGGTAACTCCTATAAGACCGGATGAGACTGAAGTACGCAAAATCTGCCTTGGAAGTGTATAACACCCTCCTCGTCTCATGTGAACTCGGTCTGCTGCCCGGAAGCTATCTAGCTGTAAATAAACTGCAAATACTGATCAGCAGCCTAGGGCTCTCGAATCTTCGTCCTGATCGACGACTAAGCAGCCATGGTAACAAGAATACCCTGCTCTGTCTGTAGCCACAACTCGGTGGCAAGCCAAAGTCACTCTAGACATCCGGCTAAGTGCGTCGACAACCACATTAGCTTTTCCTGGGTGATAGCTAATGGTACAATCAAAATCCTTCAGGAACTCCATCCATCTTCCCTGTCGGAGATTAGATTCCTTTCTAAGTGAACAAATATTTGAGACTCTTATGGTCCGTGAGAATCTCAAATGTAACACCGTATAGATAAGGCTGCCAAATCTTCAAGGCACAAAATAATGACGGCCAGCCACAAGTCATATACTGGGTAGTTCTACTCATGCTCCTACAACTGTCGAGAAGCATAGGAGACTACTCTATCGTGCTGCATCAGAACAGTGCTCAAACCCTGAATAGGTACGTCGGTGTAGAGGACATATCTGTCCTCTCCAGAAAGGTAAACCAAAATCGGAGCCGACACTAGTCTCCGCCTCAGCTCCTAAAAGCTGGTCTCGTAGTCCTCGAACCACGTAAACTTCACGCTTTTCCTGGTCAAGCGTGTCATTGGCATAACAACGCGTGAAAAAGAAAACCCCAACGAATCGTCTGTCATATCGATCCAAACCAAGGAAGTTGCGAGTCTCCTGTATAGACTACAACTACTCACAACGATAACAACCTCTATCTCGTGTGTAACCACGGTATACTCCTACTAGTGACCGTGTGTCTCAAACATCTCACAGAAGACAACCAAAATATGGACTACTGATCTTCATATGTAGATGTTCTCGTCAAAACATCTCCAGAACTATGCAAAATGGTGTGCGTGTCTCACCGCTGATCCGAAATAGATCACAACATCGTCAACAAGACAATGGAAACCTATCCAAACATCCTGGAAATACTAAGGCTCCGTAATCTCTAATGGTAACACCAAGACACATAATGTCTGTATGACAGGCATTCCTAACCATAAGATCCCCGACAACAAATCAGGAATCTGATCACCAACGATATAAATCATCTAAGAAAAGATCCTCCAGTGTGAGAGCAACAATCCATCACAAGAAATACCACATATGTGGGAGCAACGCTCTACCACAAGAAATCCTCAATATGTAGGAGTAACACTCCACTATAAATAATCCGTAACATGTATCTCCAATAAAATATGGGAGCAATGCTCCACTACAAGCAATCCGCAATATGTGGGAGCAACGCTCCACCACAGAACAATCCCTAAATATGTGAGAGCTAAGCTCTACCACAACAATCCAGAATATGTGGGAGCTACGCTCTACCACAAACGATCCATAACATGTGGGAGCTACGCTCTACCACAACAATACATAAGTGCCCAAAGCACCTATCTATCTAGCTAGAGACCGCACGAGATCTCTCTACCACAGATCACTGTGGGTAGCCTAGGGTATAACCACCCTGTAAGCAAATCAAATCCATAGTCAACTCTATCATCCTCCTAGTGGGTCGGTCACCCACTAATGGGAGAATTAGTTGACAGGGTAAAACAACCAATATCATAATGTAGACATTTAATACCATACATCTGACACACGTGCACACACAACATATGTATGATCGCCATAATCCTCCAATTAGTACACACCAAAAATACTCACATCATAGGTATAAATCACTGTGATACCTCCAACAATGTATACCGAACCCGTGTGCATATATCATCGTAGGTAAAATCAACAATACCCCTCAAACAACACTCACATGACAAATATACACATATGCCAAGAGTATAATCAACATATACTTCCAATAAGGCATACTAAAACCCAGGTTCATTCACAAATCACACATAATCAACAAGATACCTCAGATACCACACCAAACACATATGCACATATCACAACCGATGTAGTCGACAAGATACTTCCAACATGACACTCATACCCATGTGCACATACCACGACACAGATTTAAATCGATAAGATACCTCCAATATATCAATCAGACACGTACAGCTAACTAAATAGCTATAATCCACAAGGAACCTACAATAACCATATCTAGATGGGAATACTCACACTAACTGCAAATAAACTATCCATCATAGAACTCCTTCAACTCATAACACTCATATGTACACTTCATAGATATGCATAATCAGCATATTTAATCCAATCTACCACACAAATCCTATGTCATCTTCTAAGTTATCCAATTAGGTACATACAGTCTAAAATTAAAGTACTCCTGGATTAGGATACATCGATCCTCTATCGACTGACCAAATCGTCAATAACATATGGCTAATTCAATCCTTTCCCACGTTAGTATAAGCTAGGTACTCGATGTGCTCAAGATATCCAAATAAGCACGAATAACCCAAGATTCAAACATCTAAAAGTAAAGTAGGTCAATCCCCTACTGATCGGATCAACAAAACTAATCGGTCATCTACTAACTAATCAAGAATAAATAAAGCCTCTACAAGCATCTAAGGTAAATCGATCACGACTACCCAAGTCAACAAACATCAAACTATCTTCTACTGACCGATCTAACAAGAGTAAATCTATTATCTACGAATGAAATTAACTAAGATAACATGGTATACTACTGGCTAGATCAACATAAAGATATAGATACTATCCACTACACACCTAATAATAACAGAAGCTGGTATGTGCCTCGATCTTCTTACCAACTAATCGTAACAGAAGCTAAAGCTACCAAGGGTATGATATGTAAAATCACCAAAGTCTATAATCCTTAATCTCTATTAAGGTCAATCAAGATCAGTGGTTTACCTAACACAGAAAATATATGCTATATCAACTAGACAGGTACTAATAAAGAATACTAATACATGTCATAAACGGTAACAGTGAACAGGGCATATACTAACCAAAAAGATAGGATAACATATACCAACATACCTCCTACAGCTTGGAGACGTCCTGCCGCTGCCAGGTCCCAAAATCTGAAAAGTCACATCGAGAAGACCAAAACACAAAATCCGAAACACAAGGAGAATAAGACTCGTAAGTCGATCTCTGATACCAAATAAATTGGTATCAGATACATCTCGAAACTCCAGAACACATAGCAAGTATCGTATACCTGCTCTGATACCACTAAATTATCACGCCCCCAGAGGAGTCCCTGTCCGAAGAAATTTCGGCAGCACCTCCCTTGTACCGGTGACAATCTGAAGCATTTCTACAGACATAATATACCTCAGCCACATGCGGCTGGAATCATAACAATAAAAGAAAACAAACACCACGCAGTTAATATCAAATTCAGCCTCTGGCTGACACAACCACGCAGTTAAAAGTAAAGCAGCCCACTCGGCTGTACCAAAACCAAAACACAACAAAAACTGACAGAAACCAAATACAACCAAACACAAAACTGCTAGCCGGCTAGGCTTACACCACCAACAACATAACACCCGGAAACAAAACCAGAACACAAATCGAAATACAGAAATTTCATATACCAAGATAAATCAACAGAAAGGCAGCGATATGTCTTCTGATGTGACGCGGGGACCAGCAAACAGGATGCTCCAAGCGACACCATAAATCACCTGGTACCTGAAAAAGATAGTGACCACGGGGGGTGAGTTCAACAACTCAGCGAATACCAATAGACATGCCTAGTAAGATATATCTAACAACAATAAACATGGAATACAGCTTCCGAATAATATATAGAAAATATACAAAATTGAAAAGTAACCAAGGAAGCTGTACTCACCAGGAACTCCTATCGTGAACTAAAGGGTCATCAAACCGATACGCAGTATGTCTCCTGTATGTATGTCAAACAAATGCATCCACCAAAATGCAGCATATAAGTGCAGCAAACACAAGCAAATAAATGCAATCAATGCATGTGATGACCGTGCACTCTAACATCACTGCTCCTGAACAGTGACCGAGTGGACGGAATGCTGTCGGAGTACTCCTGTCCTCTGGCCCCAAATCATAAATGGGGGAGCTCAATGCTCTCATCTCCCGGTACACGATGACGGGGAGGAAATCTCTGCCGGCTACCACGTTGAGTCATCTGACCAACGGAGCCAAACAGAGTCCACCATCTGCCGGCTACCACGCTGCTACACTAAATGCCAACGGAGCCAAACAGAGCAGAACTGTCTGCCGGCTACCACGCTGAGTCATATGACCAACGGAGCCAAACAGCAGGACCGCCACACACCTGCCTGATATACCACTAAACCATGAGTGGGGGTGTGTGCAGTACATGTAACTGGCAATCGGCTCAACCATAGTGGAGCCGACAATCGCACAGCATGCAATCATGATGCATGTCACTATGCATAGCAAAAACTGATCAACATAACCATATCCATATATACAAAATGGGTACTGTAAAAGCGATGGTCACATACCAAAAATCTAGAGTACACAGGTCAGATAGAATATCAAAACATATGTCCTGAACATAACAAGTATGGTATATCTTGATCAACATAGAAAAATCCATATATATATAATATGGGTACCACAGTATCAGTAGGTAAAATCCACGGATCTAGGGTATACAGGTCCTCTATGGTATAACAACCTAGATCCTAAACCTATCCCCCTTCCATAGCATATGTACCAACAATATGCACAAATCAAAGCCACAAGGTCTAGGTACACGAATCATATATGATATACTAATAGAAATACACAATCCAAGCATGGCATAAAAACCTAAGTATCAGATAATTTGGATACACATGCCAGAAATAAAAATCCAGAGCCTAGTCCTAACCTCGGTAAAGCATGGTATGTCACTCTAGAAACTAAGATACTCATGGTAATAAAGTACTCATGGCAACAAGATACTCATGGTAACAAATCACGAGATATAAGTACGGATACTTCACAGGCGACAAATTTAACATGCTATGGATATCAAACAGTGACATACCAAAGGCAAACATGTTCATTGTTTGTAGTTATAAAATACTATGCATATCCAATGACAATATCATAAAAGATAAGTCAAGAGGTACCCGCCTCAAATAGCAGGTCCAGTCCAATCAAATCCAACGTCGAGATGCTCGTCTCACGTCAAAGTCCTGTAGTACATGATATCTAGATTTAGCTAATCACATATAAATAAATTAGCTAAATCAAATCCTCGAGAAGCTAACATAAATCCAAATCCAATTATAAACCCTAATTGGATTATCTAACTCCTCAATCAAACTCCCTCATCTGATAATCATTTCTATGATCCGAATAACAATCATTAAATCATATAACCTTTATGAATGACCTACCAACGCAATACAATAAGATATGATTTCATTCTATCAAAAATCATATGCTAACACCTTACACATCCCCTTCTCCTCATCAAATTAGAACAATTTAACTACTGAAATGTCATCACTCTGCACCAACCCTAAAACTGAATAAAACTCACCTCAATTCACAGCCGTGACTATTGATCCACAGCAGGGAAGTATACTGCCGGACAGAGAAATCGCTTCTGGAAACTAAGAACAACTCCACAGCAAGTCTTACTTCACCTCACGATCTCAATTCCAACACCACAGCAACAAAATACCTCTACCTCACAGCCTTGATTGTTGTTCCACAGTACACAATCCAGCAGAACATAATCTAGTGGTGGCTGAATCATACCTAGTCCAGCAACAAGAGGAAATCTAGGGCACGAAATGTACCTTACCTTCAAGAATCGCTGCTAGGGCACGGAAGGAAGGTGGCAGTTGTGCTGCCAAATCACAGCAGAGGGGCTAGGGCATGACCTCCGCGATAGAGGGGCTCTGCAGCTCCGGCAATAGCCGACGGCGTCGTCAATCGAAGAAGAACCAGAGATCGGTAGAGGGAAGAGGCGCTCCTCGCCGTGAGAGTGAGAGGGAGAGGAAGAATCTTCGGCAGAGGGATCCGGCAAGGGCACACCTTCGGCGACAGCAAAGGAAGAGGCAAGGCGATGCAAGGAGTCACCGCGAGGTGGAGAAGGAGAAGGGAAAACCGCCGCCTGCGGTTAGGCAAATCGGCAGTGTCGGGTGAGGCTCTGGCACGCGAGGAGGAAAGGAAAATGGAGGAGAAAAAGGGAATAAAGAAAATAAAAAGAAAAATGAAAATTAACTTTTCCTCGTTTAAATAGGGTAGCCTAAACATGCTTTTCCGGGCCCCGTTTTTATCCCCGTTAACTTATCCATACTAGCTCCGAAAAATTCCCAAAAAATTTCCAAAAATTCTGAAAAAATCCCTTAATAATATCCGCCTATTTCTGATATTTTACAGTGAAAACAATGGAGCTATAGCACAGGCTAAGGAACCTCGCCCACACTAGTGGACCAAACACATACTACGACGCTT
This sequence comes from Zingiber officinale, assembly GCF_018446385.1. Lineage (NCBI taxonomy): Eukaryota > Viridiplantae > Streptophyta > Magnoliopsida > Zingiberales > Zingiberaceae > Zingiber > Zingiber officinale. The sequence continues at coordinate 1,152,664 of NW_024589922.1, read as the reverse complement.
CCATCTCATTCGAGAGATTATCGAGAGAGGAGATGTGAAGATTTGCAGAGTACCTACAGAGGAAAACATCGCAGATCCCTTGACCAAGGCTTTGGCACAGAGGAAGCATGGTGGTCACACTAGGTCATTGGGGCTTAGAGCCTACACTGATTGACACTAGTGCTAGTGGGAGATTGTTAGTTAGAGCTCTAGAGCCAATCATTTGATGATTGTATTATGGACTTGTTGTATCATATTCTTATATAAATAAAGGCATTAATTTTTTGGTTATTATACTTACTTGTATTGGTGCCAAATAAACTAAGTATAATAGTATCCTTGAGTGGAGGGTTCTTACCTATATCAATCGGTTAGTTGAACTGATAGTGAGATGATATAGGAAACACTACTGTTAATCATTCCTAGTCGAGTATTAACATTCAGGGACAATGTTAATGCGACGAGACTAGTATGTAGGTCAACTCGATTACTTGATCTCACAAGTCATGGATATGGAGATATCAAGTTGACACATTGGTATGCATTGGAGAATGTATACTGAATGACCCGCCATGAGAAAGTATCATGGATCGTTATATAAGTGTCATATACTATCTCATGTGGCTATTAGTATGACTACTAGTCCTTAGACCTGAAGTCACCATGGTTCCCTACATAAGGAGTTATGTACTTTGGTTTCGTCAAACGTCACCCGTAACTAGGTGGACTATAAAGGCGATTATTGGGTATGTAACGAATTATGCAGAGGGATGTGAGTGATGTAGATGGGATCTGTCCCTCCTATATGACGGGAGAGACATCGATATTCTTGATAGAGTGAGATCACGAAGTGTATGGCCATGCCCAAATGAGTCAATATGAGATATTGAGCTCATTTGATTTAGTGAGTCTACTTGGAGTTCAAGATTTAGATTGGTCAGAGGATGACACGGTCTATGCCTCACATTGATCAATCTAGATGTCTAGGATACAAGGACACTTGTCATATTTTGTGAGGAGTCACAATTAGTAGTCACAAGATGATGTTGGATCTCAACATTCTTGTAACTTGGGTAGTAATGATGTGTTGCTAGATACCGCTCATTACTTATGCTCCTAAATGGGTTTAGGGGCATTGCCAACATTACAAGAACCTATAGGGTCACACACTAAGGACAATTAGATAGAGATTAGGTTCATATGATGAACCAAGAAGATTAGATTCATGTGATGAATCAAATTGGATTAAGAGTAATCCTAATTGGGCTAATTGAGTTGGACTCAAGTTGATTCATGTGTTCAATGAGTCTAATTTAGATTATGACTCATTGAATCAATTTAATTAAATGAATTAGATTCATTATATTAAATTGGCTTGAATTAAATGGTTGGATTAGATCAACCATGAGAGAGATTAAGTCAAGTTTGACTTGACTTGAGTGGAAGAGGAAGAGTCAAGTTTGACTTGACTTTATGCCACATCATTTGTGACTTGGCATTAAGTGGCCAATGATGATGTGCCACATCATCATGTTTAGCACATGTGTGTGCCACTTAATGGGGGTTACAAATTCCCTTTCAATTTAATGTGGCCGGCCACATTAAATGAGATGGAGTTACACTCCATGAAGGTGGCCGACCACTTTTGATTGTGAATGGAATTGATTTTTTCATTAAGGCTCATTCACATCATCTTCTTCCTCAAGCTCTCCCTCTCCTCTCTTGGCCGAACCTTACCAAGGTGCTAGCACACCTTTGTGTTAGGTTTTCTCCACCTATTTGTTCGTGTGGATAGTTCTAGAGCGTTGTACACTTGACAACCTCGAGATCCGGCATCACTTGAAAGAGCGGGATACGCGAAGGGCTTCGCGTCAAGGGTAATTCCATCTCCTAGTTTAGGACTAGCATAAAACTCGTACTCGTAATGTTTTCGAAAGTTTTTACTTCGCACGGATCTGGTGACGGGGCTTACAGGGTTTCCGCGATGCGGAAAAGCGGTTTTCGCGGCCCGAAAAACCTAACTGGTTTAACTTTGTGTTAGATTCAGGTTTACCTTTGGGCTCAACAAATAGGCATTCTTCGGATAAACTTCTGGGCTATGTGAGTCACTTGGACATCATTAAAATAACCATGCCTTCAATGTTTTCCAAATAGTCCTATCCACTGAACTTAATACAAAACCTTGGTCTAACTGGTTAGGATCCATAAAGGGTAGCTTAGGTTAGTTCCACTTAGCCAAATGCACCAGGTCGAAGCCATATCTTCCTAGACATGCATAGACTAAGCTTCCCTAATGTACTATCATCCAAAATTTCACCAGTACCATAGGTCAAGTTAAACTTGTTCCTTTTCTAATTAGTTCTAATTACCCTTGCCGGGTAGCTGGGTTTGGGTTTCCTTGTCGGGTAGGTTAGTTTTGGAGGTGCCAGCTATTCTGGAGCCTCCACCTAAATTATTGATAATTTTATATATTTTTATAGATTAGATTTGAGCTTTTACTTTTAATTTAATTATATTTTAATTATGTTCTTTTAATTATTTATCTGTTTGTTAATACAATTTTTCTTTTGGCTCCCCCTGGATCATAGCCTCGATATGATCTATCAAGGTAATGTACTTGATCCTTGGGAACCCAATATTGACCAAGTCCAACTTGATTAACTAAGTTGGACTTGGGTACCCATACTTGGACTGTCTTACTATTTGGCCTGTTGACTAAGGTTAGATAGGATCGATATTTATTTTTGGTCCTAAAACCTAATCCAGATTTGTTGTAAACGGTTCTTTGTGTCTCAAGAATTAGGTCAAGGTTCTTGAAGCCCAAAGCGAACCGTTCCAATGTCTTCTTCAAATCCTTGACCTGAGTTTTCAGAGTAGAATTTTCTTCCTCAAGCTTTTGGACTTGAGTTGAATTTTCAGTCTAAACTGGGTCAGGGAAGGGTTTGGAGTTAGTCACTTCTTTAAGGGCTGCTACCTCCTTTAGAAGTGACTTGACCCTAATATTGGATTTTGCTAATTTTTGAATTAAATAATTTACTAGATTATGTAAACGCGGGATACTTACAGCGGAGTCAGACCCTTCGGAAACGGATACGGATTCGTGGCTTCTCTCAGACTCGGCTTCCAATTTGTCCTCGCTTCCGGATTCGTTGATGTAGTCCTGGGCCGTCAACACGAGAAAACTCGTCTGTTCGAGCTCTTCGTCGTCGGACTCCTCTAGAGAGGACTCGTCCCATGTCGCCTTTAGGGCCTTCTTTCTCCTTGGTTTCTTTGGATCTTTCTGGTTTGGGCAATTCACCTTGATGTGCCCCTTCTGATTGCACCCATAGCACGTTACCTCGAACTTCACCTTTAGTTGAACATCCTTGGTTTGAATTGCCTTCTTTAGGTCCTTCTTGTTGAAACCTTTCTTTTTCTTGTATAGTTTCTTTACCAGGTTGACGAGCTCAGTTGTGATTTCATCGTCGTTGTCGTCCGAAACTGGTTCTTCTTCTTCTGACTCTGGTTCGGTTCTGCGCTTTGATTTAGTCTCGCGCGCTCTACTTGCACCTACAACCAAAGCCAAACCTTTCTCGGTCGGACGTGAGTTAACCTGTTCATGTAATTCAAACTTGGCAAATAACTCATCTAATTTTATGGAATAAAGGTCCTTAGAAACCTTGTAAGCATCTACCATGGATGCCCACAAGGTGTTCCTTGGAAAAGCGTTTAAGGCATACCTCAAAATATCCCGGTTTTCTACCTTCTGTCCGATTCCGTGTAGACCGTTGAGTAGGTGTCGTATCCAGGCGTGGAGTTGGGTAGCCGTGTCGCCTTCCTACAACTTAATATTATACAATTTATTGAATAATAAATCCCATTTACTGACCTTGGTATCGGGGGTTCCTTCATGAAGCTCGATCAGCTTCTCCCACAATTCCTTGGCGCTCGAAAAAGGGCCGACGCGGTTCAGCTCCTCCTTCGTCAGTCCGCATTGGAGGGTGCATGTTTCCTTTACGTTGGCTTCTACCTTTTTGATGAGTGTCAGTTCCCAGTCCTCGTACGGTAGTAGCTTGCCGGTGGCATCAGTTTGTAGTTGGAACCCGGTTTTGATGATCATCCAGACTTCAAAATGAGTCTGGAGATACGCCTCCATCCGGCCCATCCAATATCCGAAATCGTCTCCGGAGAAAAGCAAGGGGCGAACAGTGCTAAAACCTTCTTGGAAAGCCATTTTGATCTAGCACAGAGAAAGACGAGAGAAACAATGTCCCAGGACTTGATCCTAGATTAGTAGTACGGTATGAAAATAATAAAAATGAACTCGAGTGGTGTTGCACCGACTTCGAGCAAAAACGATTCGAATAGATAAAGAATTGGAATGTAGCAACTATACTAATTCCAATTGACTCTGAAAAATTGAAAACACCACGAAAAAATTGCTTGATTGGTGGTTGCACCAAATCAAAGATACCCCGTTCTGATATCAATTGTTGGATTGAGATCGTGCTAGAGGGGGGGGGTGAATAGCACTCGTGGCTTATTCGCGTTTCATAATTTGGAAGTCATTCGAGAAAGTGCAGCGGAAATAATAAAACACACAGAAGGACCCAAGTGGTTTTACTTGGTTCGGAGTCTTGGGCGACTCCTACTCCAAGGCCCATGCTCGTTGAGCGTTTACTTTGGGAAATTCACTATTAAAGCGCAAGGTTACAAATATGTATTACAAAACAATAATTAACAGGCTATACCGACAACGAAAATATTGAAACTGGAACTCCGGGTCATCGGGGACTTGCAACAGCACTTCAGGGCGTCTCTTGAGCACCAAACAATAGCTAGATCATGTATAAACTTGCTCTTCAAAGGTGCTGCTCGAACCTCCTAATAGAACCTGCTGGAGGCACCTCAATCACCATCCGAGGCACCTCCAAGCCTCCCGAGTCTCCCGCGTGGATCAGCATAGAACATGTCGCACCTCATCCACTCGAAGGCGCCTCCAAGCCACTCCAAGGCGTCTCCAAATTCTGGTCCAAGGCACCTCCAGCTTCATCCGAGGCGCCTCCAGCACTGCTTCACAGCCCGCTCCTGCTTTGCACCTGAGGCGCCTCCAAGCTCCATGGAGGCGCCTCGGACACTATTCATCCGAGACAAACTTTGTGATTTTACTACCTGCAACTATGTTAGTCTCAAAATACCCTACACCACAGAGTTAGCACATAATAATAGTAAGAATATAAAAGTGTGACAGTCTCCCAGCTGTCCGATTCTGACTTCTGATTTTCAACCGGAAACCCTAGGTTGAACCGACGCCTACTGTTCCCACTTCCGGGGAACGCGTTCTCACCTACTCCGCTCAGGAGAGATTACCTAATGTCAGTATGTTCCTCCAGACCTGACTGGACTTTTCGCCTAGGGTTACCACCCCCTAGGACCTAGGGTTACCGCCCCCTAGGATTTTTCTCCACCTAGGGTTACCACCCCCTAGGACCTAAGGTTTCCCCCCCTTAGGATTTTCCTCCACCTAGGGTTATCACCCCTTAGGACCTAGGGTTTTCCTCTTGCCTAACCGGAATTAAGACTTTTGCCAAGAATACTTAGGACTTTCCTGCAAGCTTAATCATACATGTTAGATCACAAATAAGCTTAACTTTGAATTCCTTTTCCATTATCAAAACAAAGGTTCGATCGTAGGATTCTTCCCGCACCAACAGATTTGGTTTTACCCTAAACTAAGGGATCATGCATATCTATCTAGGCATTATGAAATTTATGATCATCCACTTAGGATGTCACTTGGTATACTCCCACTTGTTGGAATATTTACCATTCATAATAGATGTCATTTGTCCTTAATAGCAAGGGAATTAAAATAATGCATGATGTTATATGACATACATCAAGATGAGCAATTTTTCAAAAGAAAGACATGCTACTACTACATGATGTATGTATGACATGACATGGTATATTTTTTTTTTGTATTTTTCATAATAATCATGAATGCAAAAATAAATATGATGTCATGACATATGATGGGCAAACAAAGCATGGCAAATTAGCATACATAAAATACCTAGATTACCTATCTAAGTGTCCTTAAACCTTAGCTAATCTTAAAATTAAATCCTAGATTGCCCAATTTCATCAAGAAAGTGTCAAACCCCAACTTGACATTTCTTTAATCTCTTGATTTATTTATGCCAATTAAAATTAAGCACATTCCTCAAATTTTGGCATATTTATCCTTCCAAAGAGGTAATCACCTTATATTTTAAGCCTAGATTTGCCCTTGACTCCCTAAGAACGTACCAAAATCCCAACTTGGTAGTTCATATGATTCTCCAAATTGTACCAATTTAATTCAAACATAATTCCTTAAGATTTGGCACATGTTACTCTTTCCAAGGGTGACAATTTGTATTATGGTTTACATTTCCCTTAATTCCATAAGAAAATGCCAAATTCTCAATTTGGCATTTCTTTTGCCTCTCTCAAGTGTGTCAATTTAAATTAGATTCAACTCCTCAAATTTTGACACATATATTACTCTTTCAAAGAGTAACCCTAATAATCCTTCTCATTTTCAAAGGTTAGTAAAACCTTGAAAATGCTCTCTATGTGCCAACTTCATCAAGGTTGGGTTGACTACCCTTCCAATTAGAGTTGACACTCTCCAAACCCATCTAGGGTGTAGAGAATATGCTCCTAGGAACCCAAAACTTATTGGTACTCCTTGGATGTTCTAGGTACTCACTAGGGATGACTTCCTTAGATACATTCCTAAGGACCTTTCTAGGCTTCTTAGAAGTCTTGGTCACCTCTACTAGGTCACTTCTAGGAATAACTTCCCTTGTAACCTTCTTTGTGACTTTATTAGGCCTTTTTGGAGCCTTAGTCACCTTTACTAGATCAACTTTAGGGATGCCCTCCCTTGCGACCTTCTTTGTGACTTTGTTAGACTTCTTAGAAGTCTTAGTCACATTGGTATTATCAAAAGTACTCTTAGGGATTCCTTCCCTAGTATCTTTGATTTGACCTCTACACTAGGGTTGGCCCTATAGCTATATGGAACATTATGAAAAGAAGTCACATCCTTCTTGATTTTAGGTTTGTATCCCAAACCTCTATAATCATTGGATGGCTCTTGTCTAACTTTTCCTAGGTTATGCTCATTTTGACCCCTAAGCATGTTTTCCATTCTTGCTAGAGTCCTTTCTAAATTATCAAGTCTTGGCCTCAAGACTTGGTTCTCCGTCATTAAATCCATAGATTTGGATTTTTCTTGACCCCTATGAGCATTTCTATATTTTGGCATATATCTATAATCCTTAGAGTTATTGCCTAAGATACTATCTACCTTCGTAAACTTAGGTGTGGTAGTTCTAGCATGAGGAGGAATGTATTTTCCCTTAACTCTATCATGCTTCCTATTTTCATGATAATTTGCATTAAAATGATAAGGATTATTTCTAACATGCATTTTATCATGACTAAGAGGAATTGCACTATTTAAGTTTACCTTGGGTTTCCTCTTAAAAGCTCCCCCTTGACTTGTGCTTCCTCCTTTGACTTTGGCTGTTTTCTTCCCCTTTGGACATTGGCTTCAATAATGCCCATTTTGGTTGCACAAGAAACACACAATGTGTTCCTTGCTCTTCTTTGTTGTGGGGATTGTCTCCATGGGCTTCTCCTTGCCCTTGGGTACTACTTGGCTCTTCTTCTTGGTCAATTTGGGACATTTGCTCTTGTAGTGTCCATGCTCCCTACACTTAAAGCAAATGATATGATTTTTATTTTTTACAATTGAAATTTCTATAACTTTGCTTGTAGGGATGATGCTTGATTCTCCATTTGATGTAGCTTGAATTGTGGAGATTGCATCATCTTCTTCTTCTTCTCCTTTTGAGGACATGGATGCTTCTACCTCTTCCTGTAACACCCACTAAGCTTTTAAGATAAATATGAGAATGATGAATTTGCCTTAGAAAAATATTAGTAGAATGTAGAACCAAAAAGAAATAAAAAGAAATAAAAATAGGGAGTGGTCAAGGATTGAACCTTGAACCTCTCATGATGTAACTGATAGGATTAATGGGTAGTAACCAGTTGGGATAGGAATGATATATTGATAGCAAAGGAGGGAAACTCATGATAAGGATGAGAGTAAAAGCTAGCCAAAAGAAAGCAAGAAAAGAGCAAGAGAAAGGCAACTTGCCTTCCTTCTTTTCTCTCGCTCTTCCTCTCCCTTTGCCGTGACTTAAAGAGGACAATTAAGGGGATTCATTCCCCCTTGTTTCATCATGAATAATGAGAACAAATAAATAAATAAAATAAAATAAAAAAGGGGGCTAAGGGAGAAGGAAAGCAAAAACCAATTTTGCTACCTCTTCCCCCTGAACATAAAAGGGAGCATGTAAAAAGAAGATTTTATTTCTCTCTCATTTCTCTCATTCTCTCCTCTCCACCACCGAGAGCCTCAGCCCCCTCTCCTCCATTTTTGGCCCCCAAAACAAGGTTCCTCCTAGGATACAAGGAAGGCTACCAAGGGAAATCAAAGGAGGAGAACAAGAAGAAGAGACCCTTTCTTCCATCACCACACTTTAGAACCACAAGCGAAAAGAAAGTAAGTATCCCCTCACCTGTGGTACAAGTGGTTTTAATGTGTTTTTGGATTTTATGAGGATTTTAAAACCTAGAAACAAGTTGTGAAAATTCGGCCAAAGAAAGGACTTGTTGATCCTAGGAATGTTTAATATAAGCCTTGATTCATGATAATTTTTCTATGCTTTGTAAGAAGGTTTTCTCTCATATTTTTATATATATGTGATGCTGGATTAGAGATGTACCTAACCCTAGAGTTTCGGCCAAAAAGGTTTTATAAGGGCTAGGGAATTTATTTGTTTACCTAACTTGCACAAAACCCTCTAAATAAATGGTTAAGGATCCATTATTGTTTTCATACTTGAAGGTTACTTGGAACCAAAAGTACCCCACTCACAAGTTTCGGCCAAGGAAGGGTTTAGGGTTAGGAAGACTTTGAATTTAAACTCACCATGTTTATATGATAGAATATAGAGTTTCTTAAAGAGTTGCATGCTTGTATGTTGATAGAAACTCATGAACATCACTTTTAATGTTTCGGCCATGGTAAGGTGGATGGTTTAGAATAGCTTAAACAGATTTTTTTTAACATGCTCAAAACCTCCATGACAATAAGATATGAAAGTTGTTTGATGCTCCCATGCTTAATTAGAGTATAGGAAAATTGGTTGCATGATATATGATAATTATGACCACGAGGGTCCTAGTTTGTTTGTGAACCAAACTTATATGTATAGTTTCTTTGATATTTTTTCCATAAAACTTGTTTAGGTTTTCCATACTTTAGGCCACCTAAAACCTAGTTTAAAGACTTGGAAGGTTTCGGCCAAACATATGCTATGAGATAAAGGAAGGAAAAACCTAGGAAACCTAAGACACAATTTAAATGTATGCTTATAGTGCTTGACTTTTATACATGTTATGAAATGTGTTATGACTTTCTATGCTTTTATGCCATTTGAAAAAATTCCATGATTGATGAGGTTCGGCCATATAGGGTTTAAAGACCTAGAAACCTTAAAATTTAGACCTCATGTGTTAAAGATGCTTCTTATGAAATTTAGATAACATGTTGATTGTGTTCACATGCTTATACATTTAACTATGATTCAAATGGACACCTTAAAGTCTCGGCCATGAAGGGATACATGCCTTAGAAACCCCAGAACTTATATTGAACATGCTCATGTCACTCTCCATGAAATATGAAATGTAGAAAGCTAAATATTCACATGCTATATGTTGTTAGTGACCTAAATTGATGCTAAGGGAAGTTTCGGCCATGACCACTTGTATGATGCCATTTATAAATTTATACATGATGTTAGAGTAAGTTCACATGCTTGTATGCTTGCTTGAAAACCTAAATGAGTACTTGTAAGTTTCGGCCATGACATAATTTTAAGGGCTTAAAGGATTTAGGAACTAACTCAATTGTGCTTACCATATTCCTTGAAACAAATGCTATAAATATGGTTAAGGTTTCCATGCTTTATGTCATTTTGAACCTTGTTTCACACTTGTTAAGGTTCGGCCAAATGAGGTTTAAGGACTTGGAGAACTTAGAGTTCAAGTAAATCTTGTTTATAATACTTCCTATGAAAATGATATGTGGATGAATTAGGTTCTACATGCTTGGATGTTGTTTAAAACCTAAATTGGCACCTAAGAGGGTTTCGGCCAAGATAAGAACCCAAAGGACTAGGAAGCTTAGTACCCAAATTAATCATGTTACATTGTTCCTTATGATTGGATGAGCACATGATACACTTTTATGCTTAGACATGTATGCTTGTGAGCTATACAAGATGAGAATTTCTACGATATGTTATGAGTTCAAAATATGCATGCTTTATGTTATGATATGTGGGTAAATTTTACATGCTTTGATGATATGATATGAACTGAAAATATGCATGCTTATGTTATGATATGTGGTTAAATTATGCATGCTTTGATGCTATGTTTAGTGCTTAAAATATGCATGCTTTCATGATATGCTATGTGGTTAAATTATGCATGCTTGATGATATGCTTTATGCTTAAGATATGCATGTTTTATGATCTATGCCTAAGTGATGCATATTGTTATGATATGATGTATGCCTAAGTGATGCATACTTTTATGGTATGATGTATGCCTAAGTGATGCATACTTTTATGACATGATGTATGCCTAAGTGATGCATACTTTTATGATATGATGTGTGCCTAAGTGATGCATGCTTTTATGATGTATGATATGTATAAGTATGACATGTACTTTACTTTATATGGCTTGTACCAAGGGTGGGCTCCATAAGCGCCCTGGGTCGATGGAATAAGACTCGGGCCTCGTTAGGGATGGGCTCCTAAGTGCCCCTAGGTCGATGGAGTAAGACTCGGGCCTAGTATGTTGCCTTGTAGGGTTCAAGACTTGCTACCTTGGACCTACATAGGTTGCGCGCAATATGTAAGTGGTACATAGCCGGGATCCCCTTTAAGTTGAGATTATGTTCAAGTATATATGTAAGAAGAAATGGTTTTAAAGATCATGAGACATACACATGTTTTTCGGATACATATTTTTCAAAATCATATTGCATATACCTTATGATGATTTATGATATGCCATGGTTAGATATGATTATGTTATGTTCCATGATATGTCCATGTGTAGGATATGACATGACTCCTTATGACGATATGCCATGATTAGATACGATTATGTTATGCTTCATGCTATGCTTTACGCTATGATATGCCATGACTAGTTATGATTTCTTCATGTTGCATGATATGCTTAAAAGAGTATGTTACATTATGTCATGACTAGTTGAAATGATGCCATGTTAAGATATTCTTTGATTATACTATGATTTTCGGTTTTAGTGAGTAGGAAAGGAACTTACTGAGCTATGAGTGCTCACAGCTTACTGTCCTTGTACCACAGATAAAGGAAAAAGCTGGATGAGCTAGAGGAGCAGCAGGAGAGGCAAGGAGATGTGTGTGGCAGTGGCTAGGCAACCAAATAAGAACCTGCTTTAAAAACTTTTAAAGAACTATGCTTTGGTATCATGAATTGTAGTACCGTATGTGTGACTTGATGTTATGTTTCTACTAATTTTGATATCATGTTATTGAGGCCATGATAGTGTAGTTCGGATTTGATGAAAGGGAAAACAAAAGAAAAGTTTTTATTAAACTAAGAGAATTATTTTAAGTCTTTCGCTATTTTAAAAAGAAAAATTTATATATAGAGTATCGTAGCCCTGTCCCTTAGGGTTAGCAGGGAGGGCGGGCGTTACAGGTTGGTATCAGAGCCAAGTTTTTGCCAGCTCACTACACGCACATCAAGCCTCCGACCTGCCGCTCCAAGTAAGAATGTTTATGCTTAATTTTCTTATTATATGCTTATGCTTAGTTTCATGTTATATGACTTATGCTTTATTTTTTTCTTCCTTGTTATATTGCCTATGCTTTATTTTCTTTGCTATATTGCTTATGCTTTATTTCCTTATGTTATATTGTTTGTCACTCTATTCTTTATTTTTCCTTATGTTGCTTATGCTTTAGTTTCATGTTTTGCTTGCTTATGTTTGATGCTTTATTCTATGCTTTTAGTTAAAATTTATATTAGGATTACATATTAGTAGGTTAGGAATAATACCAGAACAAATAGATAGAAACAAAACAGTACATTAGATTGGCTAAAAACGATAACCACTTACACTAGTCTATTTGTCATTATTTAGATAAACATGGTTAGGACACGTAATGGCCGAACCGAGGGGACAGTGACTCCACCAGACATGACACAGGTAGTCACAGACCTCCAGCATCAGATCACAGAACAACAGCAGCTGATCACTACCTTAATGGGTCAGCAAGGCAACCCAGTTACCCCACCGGTAAATCAGAATACACTACCGGTTATACCTACAGCCGCGCCAGTGCCCCCCCGGCAGCCCCTACTCCGATGGTCCGACAAGAGGACTATCTGATTCAGTGGCAAAGGCTTAAGCCGGAAGCCTTCTCGGGAAACTGCGAACCATGGGATGCACAAGCCTGGCTCAAGACCGTGGAGAGCATAATGGAACTACTGGACTGGCCTGAACACGAGAAGGTCAAATGCGCGTCGTTCTGCCTTACCGGAGATGCCCGGATGTGGTGGGACCGAGTAAAGGTGAAAAGACAAATAAACCAGATGCAGTGGACGGATTTTGAGACAGAGTTCTTAGAAAAATTCTTCCATATGCAAGTGACCAACAAGCACTATGACGAGTTCACTGAGTTTCGGCAAGGTGATCTGTCAGTTAACGAAGCCGTCAAGAAGTTCAACCGCCTAGCACGTCTGTGCCCAGAACTGATCAGTACTGAAAAAGAAAGGGTCCGGTTAATGTTAAAGATGCTCCGACCCGAGATAGCTCTGAACGTAGCCGGCGGAGTTAATAGACCGCAGACTGCAGAGGAGCTAGTTAGCAGTGCCCTGATTACCGAGCACTACCAGAAAGCAATGAACGAGGGCAAGAACCAAGCACTGACCGGAGGACAAAAATCACACAATACCAGAACCGGCTGGAAAGGAAACTCAGGTGGAAAGAGGAAACAGTGGAACAACACAAAAGGTGGTCCGGCCAATAAGCAAACCAAGTATCCTCAGTGTGCCACATGTGGAAAGATGCATTCTGGAGTATGTCTCCTAATGTAACGCCCACCCTTGTTACCCTAGGGCGGCGCTACGTTCGTACATGCTTCAGTTATACTATGGCAGCGGAAGAACAAAATTTTTTTTTTCTTTTTAAACATTCATTTTATAAGCATGATATCACAGATTAAATGTGCATATGTTGATTCTATAACTAATCATATTAATTTGTCCGGATCGTTCTCTGCCGAGCCACCACCACACACATCACTATCTGCTCCTCCTGTTGCTCCTCTAGCTCATCCAGCTTCTTTATCTGCAGTACAAGGAAAGTAAGCTGTGAGCACTCATGGCTCAGTAAGTTCCTTTCCTACTCACTAAAACCGAAAATCATCGTATATTAATATCATGCGTAGTATCATAAGCATACGACATACAAGGGTATCATATTCATATCATGACATTATATCATCAGATAATTCAAGCACATATGTAGGCAATGCATCATGAATTTGAAAGCTTATACTTATAAGTACTTGAAATTCATATCATCATTAGAGGGGATCCCGGTTTGTACCACATACATAATGCGCGCGCTTCTTAAGTAGGTCCAAGGTAGCAAGTCTTGAACCCTACCATACATACATACTAGGTCCGAGTCTTACTCCATCGACCTAGGGCATTCAGAAGCCCATTTCTGACGAGGCCCGAGTCTTATTCCATCGACCCCGGGGCGTTTACGGAGCCCACCCTTGGTACAAACCATACAAAAATAATTTATCATGCATAACTATCATATCATATCCCTAACAAATCTTTCATGCATTTCATTTTTTCATTTCTTTTCATTATGTATAGCATTTCCTATGCTATCACATATCATGGCATTTACATAACATAAATTTCATTCTTTTCTCATTATGTATAGCATTTCCTATGCTAACACATATCATGGCATATACATAACATAAATTTCATTCTTTTCTCATTATGTATAGCATTTCCTATGCTATCACATATCATGACATATACATAACATAAATTTCATTCTTTTCTCATTATGTATAGCATTTCCTATGCTATCACATATCATGGCATATAAAACAAATACATGATCCTTAACAAGAAAACAAATACATGATCCTTAACATTTCATAGGGAGAACCTCGTACTAGTTGGGTAAAACAATAATTTCCCTAGCCTCTTAAAACTATTTTTGGCCGAAATTCTAGGGTTAAGTACTCCTTTGATCAAGCATCATATAGGTGTAAAAACATGAAGAAGATCCCTTTTCCATGGCATAGAAAATCTATCATGTAGTGTAGACTTAGTTACACCTCACTAGATTTCGAAAGCTCTTCTTAACCGAATTTTCTCAAACTTGTTTCTAGGTTTTAAAATCCTCATAAAATCTGAAAAATATATAAAAGCCTTGTACCACAGGTGAGGGAAGCTTACCTTCTTCGCTTAAGTTTCCTAGAGTTGAGAACTTGCTTGGACCTTTCTTCCTTGCTTGCTTTGCTCGGCACCAATGGAGGAGAGGAGTGGCTAGGTCTTTTGGTGGAGAGGAGGAGGAAGAAGAGGCTTCTCTTTCCTCTTGTGTTGCTCGGCAACAACAAGAGAGAAAGAGGGAGAGAGTGAAGAGGAAGAAGAGGTTCTTCCTCTTGTGTTGCTCGGCAACAAGAGGAAAAGAGAGGGAGAGGGAGGTCTCGGCACAAAGGGAGGAGAGGAGGAGAATGAGTGGGGGATGAAGTTGAAGTCACCCCTCCATGCCTATTTATACTAAAATGAGGGGAGGAAACTTGACTTGATTCATCCTCCCTATTCATTTCTCCCCTTAAATGACAAGAATATTCTAGAGAAATGCCTTTTGAGTTCTCTCTTTTCTTTCCCTTAATTTCTCTCTTTTCTCTCCTTTAATTAAAATTCCTATCTCTCCTCTTACAATATCCTCTCCTATCCCACTTGGTTAACACATGCATGCATCCACAAGAGAACCAAGGATCAAAACTTGTTTATGTATATTTTTATTTCTTTTTACTTCCTTTTCCTTTTAAGTAGAAAGAATCCTTTCTTATTCTTAACTACTTAATCCTTTCTCTCCTTATCAATAATTCTCCTATCCCCTTTGGTATCCTATACATGTTCCTTACAAGAGATCCAAGGTTCAATCTCTCTTCTAACATTTTATTTTCTTTTGTACATAATAATTCGTATATTACTATATTATGCATTATGCATAAATATTTCATACATATATATATTATCTCATATTTCTTCCTTTTGTCCATATTAATTCCATACATTTTAAATCATGCATAGATGATTTATATTCTCAACTTTATTTTTCTTTCATAAAGTTTTAATCATCTAAATCCATCTTAATATTTAACTTAGAATATTTACACCTTCTTTTCATTCGTACTCTCATTATCCTTACTTTCTTATCTAGGCTTTCTAGGGGTGTTATAATCTCCCCTACTTATTGAAAGTTCATCCCCGAACTTAGAATGACAATTTCTGCTCAGATTCCCTTAGACGTTGGTGGAGCTTCTAATCTCCCTTGACTCATTGAAGGTCCCTCAATTGAAGTCTGCAGTTGGTGTAACCTTGCGGGACCACCTTGATTCAGAACATACTGTGGTGCTTTAGTTTTGGTAGGGCAGTGTCTAGATAGATGTCCTTCCAGTCCACAGTCGTAGCATTTAATTTTGCCCTTACGACAGTCTTTTGCTCTATCCCACAGTTGTAGCACTTATTAGTGCCCGTACGACATGTCCCTGGATGTTTCTTCCCACATGTATTGCACTGAGAAAACTTGAGCTGCTTGTTGGACGGACCAATCTCAGTGTCATTCCGTCGTTTTCCCTTTCCGCCGTGGTTCCCTTTCCAGTTGGCCTTAATATTTTCCAGTTCTTCCATCTGAGCTTGCTTCTTGTCCTTGCCTAGTGCCTTCAGGTAGTGTTCGGTATTCAGGGCACTGCTAATTAACTCTTCTGTGGTCCGCGGTCTGTTAACTCCGCCGGCCACATTAAGTGCTATCTCGGGTCTGAGCATCTTTAGCATAAGCCTGACCCTTTCTCCCTCCGTCCTAACTAATTCCGGGCATAATCGTGCCAGGCGGTTGAATCTTTTCATCGCTTCTTCCACCGTTAGGTCACCTTGCCGAAATTCGGTGAATTCATCATAGTGCCTACTTGTCACCCGAGTGTGGAAGAATTCTTCGAAGAATTCCGTCTCAAAATCTGCCCAACTCATTTGGTTCACTGGTCTTTTCACTTTCACTCTGTCCCACCACATTCGGGCGTCTCCTGTGAGACAGGAGGATACGCATTTGACCTTTTCATGCTCAGGCCAGTCCAATAGTTCTATCATGCTCTCCATTGTCTTAAACCAAGCTTGTGCGTCCCATGCTTCACAATTTCCAGAGAATTTCTCTGGCCTCAGTCTTTGCCACTGGATCAGATACGCTTCTTGACGAACTACCGGTGCCAGATTCACTGATGGTACCGGTGCTGCTACCGGCTCCGGTTCAACTACTGGTATGGTTGTCGTATTATTCTGATTTGGGGTAGCAGGAGTCCCAGCAATCATCTGTTGCTGTTCCGTAAGCTGTCGTTGTAGCTCAGTAACTACTTGTGCCCAATCAGGTGGAGGTACGGTCTCCTCCGTTCTGGCATTTCGTCTTCTAGTCATACTTATTTTCCTAAATGATAACAAGATTAGTCTAAGTTATCATTTATGCATGAATATCCTAACATATCATGTCTAGGTTTCATGCCATGTTTGAGTTTGAGGTATTCTTTCTTAGGTTGTCATATCATCTTTAGGTTACCTTACCATTCATACGCGTCAAGATCTAGCCGATGGTATTATCATTCTTATGCTTAAATTGATACCATTTCTACTCTTTTTATTCATCAAAAGCTTTTATTACATAACTTCTTCTCTTAAAAGGCCAGGTAGGTTGCGACTACTCCTGCCATAAAGGACATGAGAGCAGTAGTCATTATCAACCCAACCTGTATCGACTTGCCCAGATCATCCTGGGGTGGATCAGGCATTATCGGAGGTTGAATCTCCGATGCCTCTTCCGGGTCGATTATTGTCTCTTCATCCATTCCCTCGTCTTCTTCAACATGTTCGTCCAGTTCCATCGGGTCTTCATTTAGTTCTCCCTCGAGGTTGTTCAGTCCCCACTCGAAGTCTATTATATCGTTGGGGTTGAAACCCATTTCCATGCATTCAGCAAGGTTAAATTCATCCTCGACCATCTCAGGAAACTCATTCTCTCCTTCATAATATTCCATAATTTCTGCATCTTCATCTTCATTATCGTCCGAATTCCATTCCTCGATTTCCTCGAGATCCTCCTCTCCGAACTCGCCGTGTTCCGGAGATTCTGAGTCGCTCACATAGTTGTTGAAGTATTCCAGCATATCGGGTTCATCCGCGAACTCGAGGTATTCGCCAGAATATTCCACATCCTCGGGATCGTATTAGAACGGGATATAGTCCATTTCTACAAGATTTTAAGGATTCATTATTCCTCTTATGTTATAGCCTAAGGTTCTTGTATCTAGGCTACCATTCATGCATCTTAGAATATCACCTACTTATCCTCATGCACCATTCTCTAGGGTATAGTTTAAGGTATCCTTCCTAGGCTACAATTCATGCATCTTAGAATATCACCTACTTATCCTCATGCACCATTCTCTAGGATATAGTTTAAGGTATCCTTCCTAGGCTACCATTCATGCATCCTAGAGTATCATACAAATATTTGCATATAAATAAATTAAGCAACTGTACTTACTTGGAGCGGCAGGAAGGAGCTTGATGTGTGTGTAGTGAGCTGGCAAAATTTGGCTCTGATACCACCTGTAACGCCCACCCTTCTTACCCAAGGGCGGCGCTACGTTCGTACATGCTTCAGTTATACTATGGCAGCGGAAGAACAAAATTTTTTTTTTCTTTTTAAACATTCATTTTATAAGCATGATATCACAGATTAAATGTGCATATGTTGATTCTATAACTAATCATATTAATTTGTCCGGATCGTTCTTTGCCGAGCCACCACCACACACATCACTATCTGCTCCTCCTGTTGCTCCTCTAGCTCATCCAGCTTCTTTATCTGCGGTACAAGGAAAGTAAGCTGTGAGCACTCATGGCTCAGTAAGTTCCTTTCCTACTCACTAAAACCGAAAATCATCGTATATTAATATCATGCGTAGTATCATAAGCATACGACATACAAGGGTATCATATTCATATCATGACATTATATCATCAGATAATTCAAGCACATATGTAGGCAATGCATCATGAATTTGAAAGCTTATACTTATAAGTACTTGAAATTCATATCATCATTAGAGGGGATCCCGGTTTGTACCACATACATAATGCGCGCGCTTCTTAAGTAGGTCCAAGGTAGCAAGTCTTGAACCCTACCATACATACATACTAGGTCCGAGTCTTACTCCATCGACCTAGGGCATTCAGAAGTCCATTTCTGACAAGGCCCGAGTCTTATTCCATCGACCCTGGGGCGTTTACGGAGCCCACCCTTGGTACAAACCATACAAAAATAATTTATCATGCATAACTATCATATCATATCCCTAACAAATCTTT
Source organism: Zingiber officinale (assembly GCF_018446385.1). Classification (NCBI taxonomy): domain Eukaryota; kingdom Viridiplantae; phylum Streptophyta; class Magnoliopsida; order Zingiberales; family Zingiberaceae; genus Zingiber; species Zingiber officinale. The sequence goes on along the minus strand of NW_024589922.1, from coordinate 1,133,829 downwards.
CATGCATTTCATTTTTTCATTTCTTTTCATTATGTATAGCATTTCCTATGCTATCACATATCATGGCATTTACATAACATAAATTTCATTCTTTTCTCATTATGTATAGCATTTCCTATGCTAACACATATCATGGCATATACATAAATTTCATTCTTTTCTCATTATGTATAGCATTTCCTATGCTATCACATATCATGACATATACATAACATAAATTTCATTCTTTTCTCATTATGTATAGCATTTCCTATGCTATCACATATCATGGCATATAAAACAAATACATGATCCTTAACAAGAAAACAAATACATGATCCTTAACATTTCATAGGGAGAACCTCGTACTAGTTGGGTAAACCAATAATTTCCCTAGCCTCTTAAAACTATTTTTGGCCGAAATTCTAGGGTTAAGTACTCCTTTGATCAAGCATCATATAGGTGTAAAAACATGAAGAAGATCCCTTTTCCATGGCATAGAAAATCTATCATGTAGTGTAGACTTAGTTACACCTCACTAGATTTCGAAAGCTCTTCTTAACCGAATTTTCTCAAACTTGTTTCTAGGTTTTAAAATCCTCATAAAATCTGAAAAATATATAAAAAGCCTTGTACCACAGGTGAGGGAAGCTTACCTTCTTCGCTTAAGTTTCCTAGAGTTGAGAACTTGCTTGGACCTTTCTTCCTTGCTTGCTTTGCTCGGCACCAATGGAGGAGAGGAGTGGCTAGGTCTTTTGGTGGAGAGGAGGAGGAAGAAGAGGCTTCTCTTTCCTCTTGTGTTGCTCGGCAACAACAAGAGAGAAAGAGGGAGAGAGTGAAGAGGAAGAAGAGGTTCTTCCTCTTGTGTTGCTCGGCAACAAGAAGAAGAAGAGAGGGAGAGGTGAGTCTCGGCACAAAAGGGAGGAGAGGAGGAGAATGAGTGGGGGATGAAGTTGAAGTCACCCCTCCATGCCTATTTATACTAAAATGAGGGGAGGAAACTTGACTTGATTCATCCTCCCTATTCATTTCTCCCCTTAAATGACAAGAATATTCTAGAGAAATGCCTTTTGAGTTCTCTCTTTTCTTTCCTTTAATTTCTCTCTTTTCTCTCCTTTAATTAAAATTCCTATCTCTCCTCTTACAATATCCTCTCCTATCCCACTTGGTTAACACATGCATGCATCCACAAGAGAACCAAGGATCAAAACTTGTTTATGTATATTTTTATTTCTTTTTACTTCCTTTTCCTTTTAAGTAGAAAGAATCCTTTCTTATTCTTAACTACTTAATCCTTTCTCTCCTTATCAATAATTCTCCTATCCCCTTTGGTATCCTATACATGTTCCTTACAAGAGATCCAAGGTTCAATCTCTCTTCTAACATTTTATTTTCTTTTGTACATAATAATTCGTATATTACTATATTATGCATTATGCATAAATATTTCATACATATATATATTATCTCATATTTCTTCCTTTTGTCCATATTAATTCCATACATTTTAAATCATGCATAGATGATTTATATTCTCAACTTTATTTTTCTTTCATAAAGTTTTAATCATCTAAATCCATCTTAATATTTAACTTAGAATATTTACACCTTCTTTTCATTCGTACTCTCATTATCCTTACTTTCTTATCTAGGCTTTCTAGGGGTGTTACACCTAAGCACCAGAAAGTGCTACAACTGCGGAAAGGAAGGACATTTGGCAAGAAATTGCCCTACTCAGTCTCAGGGAGTACCTCCACAGAATAACCAGAATAGGAGTACCCCCGCACAGCTTCATCAGATGCAAACTGTCATAGAAGGGACTTCGATCAGCCAAGGAAGATTGGAAGCCCCTCCCATTATGACGAACGCCAGAGTCTACTCTCTTACCAAGGAAGACGTGGCAAATGCCTCTACTGTTGTCACAGGTCAGCTACTTATTTACAATCAGTATGCTGTAGTATTATTTGATACTGGTGCAACACACTCGTTCGTCTCAATATCTTTTATGAAGAAGCTTGATATACCACCCCGAACTCTAGAGGACACATTCTTAACAACCTTACCATCCGGGGAGATTATGCCATCGGACCATATGCTACAAGCAGTACTCTTTCGGATCGCAAACAGAGAACTCTACTGCGATCTGATAGTACTTGATATGCAGGATTATGACATAATACTGGGTATGGATTTCCTGAGCAAGTACGACGCTTCAATCGAGTGCCGCAAAAGGAAAGTGATTTTGCGACTCGAAACTGAACCAGAGTTTGAGTTTTACGGGGAACCGAAAGGAACGGAGAAGTTATTGTCATCTATTAAAGCACAAAGGATGCTAGATAAAGGATGTATGGGGTTTCTAGCACACGTGGTTGATACCAATCAAGTCAAAGACCCGAAGCTAGAAGATGTCAGGGTAGTATGCAACTATCCAAAAGTATTTCCTGATGAACTACCAGGGTTGGCCCCTGACAGAGAGATAGAATTCGAGATCGAATTGATTCCTGGTACTCAGCCGATCTCAAAAGCACCTTATCGTATGGCTCCGGCTGAATTAAAGGAGCTTCAGGAACAGTTATCCGAATTACTCGACAAGGGACTTATTCGTCCTAGTCACTCTCCATGGGGAGCTCCAGTGCTGTTCGTAAAGAAGAAGGATGGGTCTATGCGAATGTGTATAGACTACCGAGCGCTGAATAATGTGACAATCAAGAACCGGTACCCACTCCCACGGATCGATGACCTGTTCGACCAACTGAAGGGTGCGACCGTTTTCTCAAAGATAGACCTACGATCCGGTTATCATCAAGTGAAGGTGAAACCAGATGATATACCAAAAACAGCATTTCAAACCCGATATGGACACTATGAGTTCATAGTTATGCCTTTGGAGTAACCAACGCTCCTGCAGTATTTATGGACCTGATGAATCGGGTATTTACGGCATATCTTGATAAATTTGTAATCGTCCTTATTGACGCTATACTTATCTACTCGAGAACCCCAGAAGAACATACTGAACACCTGAATACTGTACTACAGATCCTTCAAGAGAAACAACTATATGCAAAATTCTCCAAATGCGAGTTTTGGCTTGACCGGGTAATATTCCTAGGTCATGTCATCTCCAAAGATGGAGTTATGGTGGATCCAAGCAAAATTGAAGCTGTAAATAACTGGAACAGACCAAGGAATGCCAGCGAAGTCAGGAGTTTTCTCGGGCTAGCAGGCTATTACAGGAAATTCGTAGAGAATTTCTCCAAAATTGCAGCCCCTATGACAACCCTCACAAAAAAAAATACAAAGTATGAATGGACAGAAGCTTGCGAGAAGAGTTTCGCGGAATTAAAAAGGAGACTGACCAGTGCTCCGATTCTTACTCTCCCGGAAACCAACAGAGGCTTCGATATGTACAGCGATGCTTCCATCTCAGGACTTGGAGCTGTACTCATGCAAGACGGCAAAGTCATTGCCTACGCTTCTAGACAACTTAAAGAGCATGAGAAGAATTATCCCATTCACGACTTAGAACTAGCAGCCGTGGTCTTCGCTCTCAAAATATGGAGACATTATTTATATGGAGCTCAGTGTAAGATTTATACCGACCATCAGAGTCTGAAATATTTCTTCACACAAAAAGACCTGAATATGAGGCAACGCCGATGGCTCGAGCTAATTAAAGATTACGACTGCGAGATTCTTTATCACCCAGGAAAGGCGAACAAGGTGGCCGATGCACTCAGCCGGAAGTCCAGTGCCACCTGATGTAGCTATTTTAAAGTTCGAGGATGAACTTTTTATGAGGTACGGGGTACTGTAACACCCACTAAGCTTTTAAGATAAATATGAGAATGATGAATTTGCCTTAGAAAAATATTAGTAGAATGTTGAACCAAAAAGAAATAAAAAGAAATAAAAATAGGGAGTGGTCAAGGATTGAACCTTGAACCTCTCATGATGTAAATGATAGGATTAATGGGTAATAACCAGTTGGGATAGGAATGATATATTGATAGCAAAGGAGGGAAACTCATGATAAGGATGAGAGTAAAAGCTAGCCAAAAGAAAGCAAGAAAAGAGCAAGAGAAAGGCAACTTGCCTTCCTTCTTTTCTCTCCCTCTTCCTCTCCCTTTGCCGTGACTTAAAGAGGACAATTAAGGGGATTCATTCCCCCTTGTTTCATCATGAATAATGAGAACAAATAAATAAATAAATAAATAAAAAAAGGGGCTAAGGGAGAAGGAAAGCAAAAACTAATTTTGCTACCTTTTCCCCCTTAACATAAAAGGGAGCATGTAAAGAGAAGATTTTATTTCTCTCTCATTTCTCTCATTCTCTCCTCTCCACCACCGAGAGCCTCAGCCCCCTCTCCTCCATTTTCGGCCCCCAAAACAAGGTTCCTCCTAGGATACAAGGAAGGCTACCAAGGGAAATCAAAGGAGGAGAACAAGAAGAAGAGACCCTTTCTTCCATCACCACACTTTAGAACCACAAGCAAAAAGGAAGTAAGTATCCCCTCACTTGTGGTACAAGTGGTTTTAATGTGTTTTTGGATTTTATAAGGATTTTAAAACCTAGAAACAAGTTGTGAAAATTCGTCCAAAGAAAGGACTTGTTGATCCTAGGAATGTTTAATATAAGCCTTGATTCATGATAATTTTTCTATGCTTTGTAAGAAGGTTTTCTCTCATATTTTTATATATATGTGATGCTGGATTAGAGATGTACCTAACCCTAGAGTTTCGGCCAAAAAGGTTTTATAAGGGCTAGGGAATTTATTTGTTTACCTAACTTGCACAAAACCCTCTAAATAAATGGTTAAGGATCCATTATTGTTTTCATACTTGAAGGTTACTTGGAACCAAAAGTACCCCACTCACAAGTTTCGGCCAAGGAAGGGTTTAGGGTTAGGAAGACTTTGAATTTAAACTCACCATGTTTATATGATAGAATATAGAGTTTCTTAAAGAGTTGCATGCTTGTATGTTGATAGAAACTCATGAACATCACTTTTAATGTTTCGGCCATGGTAAGGTGGATGGTTTAGAATAGCTTAAACAGATTTTTTAACATGCTCAAAACCTCCATGACAATAAGATATGAAAGTTGTTTGATGCTCCCATGCTTAATTAGAGTATAGGAAAATTGGTTGCATGATATATGATAATTATGACCACGAGGGTCCTAGCTTGTTTGTGAACCAAACTTATATGTATAGTTTCTTTGATATTTTTGCCATAAAACTTGTTTAGGTTTTCCATACTTTAGGCCACCTAAAACCTAGTTTAAAGACTTGGAAGGTTTCGGCCAAACATATGCTATGAGATAAAGGAAGGAAAAACCTAGGAAACCTAAGACACAATTTAAATGTATGCTTATAGTGCTTGACTTTTATACATGTTATGAAATGTGTTATGACTTTCTATGCTTTTATGCCATTTGAACAAATTCCATGCTTGATGAGGTTCGGCCATGTAGGGTTTAAAGACCTAGAAACCTTAAAATTTAGACCTCATGTGTTAAAGATGCTTCTTATGAAATTGAGATAACATGTTGATTGTGTTCACATGCTTATACATTAACTATGATTCAAATGGACACCTTAAAGTCTCGGCCATGAAGGGATACATGCCTTAGAAATCCTAGAACTTACATTGAACATGCTCATGTCACTCTCCATGAAATATGAAATGTAGAAAGCTAAAAATTCACATGCTATATGTTGTTAGTGACCTAAATTGATGCTAAGGGATGTTTCGGCCATGACCACTTGTATGATGCCATTTATAAATTTATACATGATGTTAGAGTAAGTTCACATGCTTGTATGCTTGCTTGAAAACCTAAATGAGTACTTGTAAGTTTCGGCCATGACATAATTTTAAGGGCTTAAAGGATTTAGGAACTAACTCAATTGTGCTTACCATATTCCTTGAAACAAATGCTATAAATATGGTTAAGGTTTCCATGCTTTATGTCATTTTGAACCTTGTTTCACACTTGTTAAGGTTCGGCCAAATGAGGTTTAAGGACTTGGAGAACTTAGAGTCCAAGTAAATCTTGTTTATAATACTTCCTATGAAAATGATATGTGGATGAATTAGGTTCTACATGCTTGGATGTTGTTTAAAACCTAAATTGGCACCTAAGAGGGTTTCGGCCAAGATAAGAACCCAAAGGACTAGGAAGCTTAGTACCCAAATTAATCATGTTACATTGTTCCTTATGATTGGATGAGCACATGATACACTTTTATGCTTAGACATGTATGCTTGTGAGCTATACAAGATGAGAATTTCTACGATATGTTATGAGTTCAAAATATGCATGCTTTATGTTATGATATGTGGGTAAATTTTACATGCTTTGATGATATGATATGAACTGAAAATATGCATGCTTATGTTATGATATGTGGTTAAATTGTGCATGCTTTGATGCTATGTTTAGTGCTTAAAATATGCATGCTTTCATGATATGCTATGTGGTTAAATTATGCATGCTTGATGATATGCTTTATGCTTAAGATATGCATGTTTTTATGATCTATGCCTAAGTGATGCATATTGTTATGATATGATGTATGCCTAAGTGATGCATACTTTTATGGTATGATGTATGCCTAAGTGATGCATACTTTTATGACATGATGTATGCCTAAGTGATGCATACTTTTATGATATGATGTGTGCCTAAGTGATGCATGCTTTTATGATGTATGATATGTATAAGTATGACATGTACTTTACTTTATATGACTTGTACCAAGGGTGGGCTCCATAAGCGCCCCGGGGTCGATGGAATAAGACTCGGGCCTCGTTAGGGATGGGCTCCTAAGTGCCCCTAGGTCGATGGAGTAAGACTCGGGCCTAGTATGTTGCCTTGTAGGGTTCAAGACTTGCTACCTTGGACCTACATAGGTTGCGCGCAATATGTAAGTGGTACATAGCCGGGATCCCCTTTAAGTTGAGATTATGTTCAAGTATATATGTAAGAAGAAATGGTTTTAAAGATCATGAGACATACACATGTTTTTCGGATACATGTTTTTCAAAATCATATTGCATATACCTTATGATGATTTATGATATGCCATGGTTAGATATGATTATGTTATGTTCCATGATATGTCCATGTGTAGGATATGCCATGACTCCTTATGACGATATGCCATGATTAGATACGATTATGTTATGCTTCATGCTATGCTTTACGCTATGATATGCCATGACTAGTTATGATTTCTTCATGTTGCATGATATGCTTAAAAGAGTATGTTACATTATGTCATGACTAGTTGAAATGATGCCATGTTAAGACATTCTTTGATTATACTATGATTTTCGGTTTTAGTGAGTAGGAAAGGAACTTACAGAGCCATGAGTGCTCACAGCTTACTGTCCTTGTACCACAGATAAAGGAAAAAGCTGGATGAGCTAGAGGAGCAGCAGGAGAGGCAAGGAGATGTGTGTGGCAGTGGCTAGGCAACCAAATAAGAACCTGCTTTAAAAACTTTTAAAGAACTATGCTTTGGTACCATGAATTGTAGTACCGTATGTGTGACTTGATGTTATGTTTCTACTAATTTTGATATCATGTTATTGAGGCCATGATAGTGTAGTTCGGATTTGATGAAAGGGAAAACAAAAGAAAAGTTTTTATTAAACTAAGAGAATTATTTTAAGTCTTCCGCTGTTTTAAAAAGAAAAATTTGTACATAGAGTATCGTAGCCCTGTCCCTTAGGGTTAGCAGGGAGGGCGGGCGTTACACTTCCTCTCTTGAAGATGTGGATGATCTCTCCTCATCTTCCTTCTCCTCCTCTTCCTTTTCCTCCTCGAATGTTGCCCTTGTGTCAACATCGGATTGGTCCTTCTCTTCTTGGACCAATGAGCCCTTCTCCTTAGGCGCATCCACTTCTTAACATTTAGTGGGGTTCTCATGATAGGCAATGATCTTTTTTCAAAGATCACTTACACTCGTGCATTCACATACACTCAAAATTATGTTAGAGGGTAATAGATTTAACAAAAGTTTGGTTACCTCCTTATCAACCTCTGCTTGCTCCCTTTGTTCCTCGGTCCAATGTCGAGGTCGGAGGTGCTTACCCTTCTTGTCCGTTGGAGGTTCAAATGGGTCATCCAAAACAACCCATTGGTTCCAATCCATTTGGAACCATGTTTCCAACCGAGTTCTCCAAAAATTGAAGTCCTCTTTGTCATGCGGGGGTGGAATCCGGATGCCCCATCCGAGCGGTCCTTCGGACTCCATCTTCTTCCTCTAGCTTCTTGCTCTCTTGGCGGTTAGTCCTTAGAAGAGTGACCTTGCTCTGATACAAATTGTTGAGACCGATGTGCCTGCTAGAGGGGGGTGAATAGCATTTCATCGTGCTTGCGTCGGTTTGCTTCGTCTATGTGTTGTGCAACGGAATACTCGAAGACAAACACTCACAATGCTAACACCTAGGATTTACTTGGTATCCACCTCAAGAAGAGGTGACTAATCCAAGGATCTACACACGACATGCTATCTCCACTAATAACAACTCCTTCTCGGTCGTAGCTGGAGGCGGAGAAGTCTCATACAAATCCACACACAATAACACAACTCACACACGAAGAAAATACAAGATATAACTACAATACACCCTTCTTCTTGCTTACTTGTTGCTTATTGTTGCCTCTTGAACCTTGGAAATACACCCCAAGTGCCTTCATGAACTGGTGGTGAATGCTGGAGACTGTCGCTGAAAATCACAGAGAAATCGCAGGAAGAAAATCACAAAGATCTGGCGAAGAAAACGCTCCTCCCAGGCTATATACAGTGCCTCCAATCGATTGAAATCAATCCCAATCAATTGCCACATCAGCACCGCTCTATCGCAGCCATCCATCACCTGCATATTGCGCAACGGTCACTTCCCAATCGATCGACCGATCGATTAGGACTGCCTGAATCGATCGCCCGATAGATTCAGCGCCTTTCTATGCTCTCGCATCCGCGTGAGAGCTTCTACTGCCCAATCAATCGACCAATCGATTGGCAGCTCCCAATCGATCGCCCGATCGATTGGGAAAGTTTCTGTGTTCACGATTTCACATCCCAATCGATCGGTCGATCGATTGGGTCTTCCCACAATCGTAGCACAGTCCAATCAATCAACTGATCGATTGGGCCCTGGTTCAATCGATTGCCTAATCGATTGACCAGCCTAGACTTGACTCAATCTCAAGTCCAAAGTCTCCAACCCAACTCCTAGTCAACCGTGACATGTTGGGTATCCATGCCTAGCATTTGACCACACCCAACCAACCTCGAAGTAGCCTTCTAGCCTCCTCCATCAGCCTTGCATCCCTCGGATATCCCCCCATCCTTCACGCCTTGCCTTCAGAAGCTTCCTTCGGCCTCATCCTAGTTGTCGGGTCTTCCTTGCCAAGTTACACTAGGACTTATCTTGCCAAGATCACATACTTGGACTTACACCCTTTGCTAAGATCACACTTGGACTTTCCAATTACCTGGCTCCTCACGAGGACTTTCTCATTTGCCAAGATCACACTTGGACTTTCCAACTGCCTGGCTCCTCACCAGGACTTTCTCCTGTCTATCTTCTCACTAGGACTTTCCCGTTGCCTGGCTCCTCACCAGGACTTTCTCCTGTCTATCTTCTCACAAGGACTTTCCCGTTGCCTGGCTCCTCACCAGGACTTTCCCCTGCCTAGCTGCTCACTAGGACTTTCCAAATGCCTAACATCTGGTTAGGACTTTCCCAGTCAAGTCTCCTGTCAACCTTGACCTACTTGACTTGTATTCTCATCAACCTAGTCAACCCTTTGACCATCTCCATAACTGGACGATTGCTCCAGCAACCTCCTTATATTGTCAAACATCAAAACTCAAATCCTGACTCAAGCTTGACTCAACTCAAGCTTAGTCAAACTGGTCAAACTTGACCTAGGAAAATTGCCCCAACAGTAATGTTTTCCAACACTAATGAACCCAAGAGTCCATTAGCCTTTGAATCCTATTCAAGTTAATATGACCAAGCCTTAGATGCCAAAGATATGTTTGGTTCATTTCCAAAGGTTCCTTTCTCTTATTTGAATTAGAAGATGTGTTATTAATTTCCATTCGTTGCTTTATGGGAGTTATTAGATTTAGAGTATACAAATTGCCAACGAACGTACCAGAACAGATAACTTCCCTATTTATCTTGATAACACCTTTGCTATCATAAATAGATAGAATATCCATCCTTGTATAATTTAGAAACTGAAATCAAGTTCTTTCTAAAACTTGGTATGTAAAGACAATTTCTTAAAACCAATATTTTATTTCTATAAACATCTCCCACTGGAATAGCTGCTACTTCTGTAGCATTGCCCATGTAAACAGTGATTTCTCCTTTGTGTAATTGTCGGGTTTCCTGGAACCCCTGCAATGATTTTGTTAGTTAGAGCCCTAGAGCCAATCATTTTGATGATTGTATGGACTCATGTATATCATATTCTTGTATATTAATAAAAGCATTTGTTTGGTTATTATACTTATTTGTATTAGTGCCAAATAGACTAAGTATAATAGCGTCCTTGAGTAGAAGGTTCATACCTATATCAATCGATTAGTTGAATCGATAGCGAGATGATATAGGGAACACTACTCTAAATCATTCCTAGTCGAGTATTAACATTCAGGGACAATGTTAATGCAATAAGACTAACATGTAGGTCAGTTCGATGACTTGACCTCACAAGTCATGGATATAGAGATATCAAGCTGACACATGGGTATACATTGGAGAATGTATACTGAATGACCCGCCATAAGAAAGTATCATGGATCGTTATATGAGTGTCATATACTTTCTCATGTGGCTATTAGTATGACTATTAGTCCATGGACCTGAAGTCACCATGGATCCCTACATAAGGAGTTATGTACTTTGGTTTCGTCAAACGTCACCCGTAACTGGGTGGACTATAAAGGCGATTACTGGGTATATAACGAATTATGCATAGGGATGTGAGTGATGTAGATGGGATCTATCCCTCCCATATGACAGAAGCGACATCGCTATTCTTGATAGAGTGAGACCACTAAGTGCATGGCCATGCCCAAATGAGTCAACATTAGATGTTGAGCTCATTTGATCGAGTGAGTCTACTTGGAGTTCAAGATTTAGATTGATTAGAGGATGACACGGTCTATGCCTCACATTGATCAATCTAGATGTCTAGGATAGAAGGACAATGTCATATATTTTGTGAGGAGTCACAATTGGTAGTCACAAGGTGATGTCGGATCTCGACATTCTTGTAACTTGGGTAGTAATGATGTGTTGCTAGATACCGCTCATTACTTATGCTCCTAAATGGGTTTAGGACATTGCCAACGTTACAAGAACCTATAGGGTCACACACTAAGGACAATTAGATGGAGATTTGGTTCATATGATGAACCAAGAGGATTAGATTCATTTGATGAATCATATTGGATTAAGAGTAATCCAAATTGGGCTAATTGAGTTGAACTCAAGTTGATTCATGTATTTAATGAGTCTAATTTAGATTATGACTCATTAAATCAACTTAATTTAATGAATTAGATTCATTATATTAAGTTGGCTTGAATCATATGGTTGGATTAGATTAACCATGAGAGAGATTTGATCAAGTTTGACTTGATTTGAGAGGAAGAGAAAAAGTCATGTTTGACTTGACTTTTTGCCACATCACTAGTGAGTTGGCAAGATGTGGACCAATAGGATTGCTCCACATCATCAATGTGTGCCACCTCATGGAGGTTACAAGCCTCCATAGCATTTAATGTGGCCGGCCCACATTAAATGAGGAGGTTACACTTGTTGTCATGTCATTTAGTGAGGTGGCAAGATGTGGACCAATAGTGTTGATCCACATCATCCTAGAGTGCCACCTCATGGGGGTTACAACTCTTAATGGTCTCCACATTAATTGGAATTAATGTGGAGAGTTACACCTCCAAGATGTGGCCGGCCACTCTAGTGGGAATGAAAATATTCATTTTTCATTCAAGTGTGATTAAGTCATCTTCTTCCTCTAGAGCTCTCTCTTCTCCCTCTCCTCCTCTCTTGGCCGAACAAGACAAGGTGCTAGCACACCTTTGTTTGGTCTTCTCCATCAAGGATTGTTCGTGTGGATACTTCTAGAGGACCGTACACTTGACGGTCTAGAGATCCGGCACCTTGGACGAGCGGGAACGCGAAGGGCTTCGCTACAAGGGTAATGATCTTAACTTTAGTGTAGATCTAAAGTTTTTACAAACTCGTACAAGAAAAAGGTTTTTCGAAAAGTTTTGTTTACGAATCTTTGCACGAGATCCATGGCTTTGGGTGACTCGGGGTTTCCGCGATTTTCGCGGCCCGATGAACCCAACAGTGGTATCAGAGCCACGTGCAAAGACTTGTACGAGTTCGTTTTTATTTTTATGAAAAATATACCTTCTGTGATTTTCTGTAAAAATTGAGTTTTTAGAGTTTTTATGAGTAATTTTTCCGTAGAAGCGAAGCACAAGTGTCTCGGCACTTGTAGGCTTCGGCTACCGGAAAGTTTTCTTTTAAACGGCTTCGTTTTGCCCCAAATTCGTTTGGGACAGCGGGGTCGGGTGCCATTAGATCGCAAAGGGGCAACTAATGATGGTTAGATCGTGGGTAGGGGCATTGCCCCTAACCCCGCAAGGGAATTTGCTCCGCGATTACACCCGAAATCGCTAAAAACGAACCCGCCGGGAAGATTTTTCCGAAACGGCAATGTCTCGACCCAAATCGTTTTGGGACAGCGGGTTTAGGCGCTGTTGGATCGTAAAGGAACCCTCGCGATGGTTAGATCGCGGGTAGGGGCGCTGCCCCTGGGCCCCGCAAGGGGATCCGTTCCGCGATTGCGCCCGAAACCGCTAAACGGGACCGCCGGGAAATTTTACTTATAAAATTGTAAAAAATATTTTTAAAATTACAGAAAAATTATAAAAATATATAATTTTGAATTATATATTAATTTGTGATAGTCATGGCCTAAAATACCCAATAAGATTGGATTTGTGTTGTAATTCATAATACGGCCTGCGTGTCGTCATATGATTGTGTGTGCTGTATTTTTATTTTTTTTTCCCACGGCCTGCGCGTCGTGCCTTTCTCTTATTCTGGTTGTAAATTAGATTTAGACTCGAATGTAACTCGAGTTTCAAATTGTAATGTACAAATTGGAACGGTGGAGGGTCCACACGAGACGGAGTTCCGAGGCGGGCACGAGCAACACAAGGTGGTCAAAGGGAGGAACTTGGAGAAGCTGTTGACCCTAGGTTGACCAATCCATCTTCTCATTGGCTTGAGAAGATCGTAGTAGGGCCATGACTAAATCACAAATAGATTAATTAATTAATTGTTATGTATCTGATGCATGTTTAATAATTAATTAATTAATTAGTGCCTTAACGATTAGATTAGATCTAAGTCGTGCACATGATGCACCCTTGCGATTAGATTAGATCTAAGTCGTGCACAAGATGCATCCTTCTCGATTAGATTAGATCTAGATCGAACCAACTCTAAATGCCTAACCGTGTCGTGATACCTATCACTACCTCGATCACATGTATTGTTGAATCTGCCAAAGCAGAGCAATACATATTATCTTGGTAGGGTACGGAGGGACAATCTTGGTCCCGCCTATCAACGCATGGGTGAATACAAACTCAATTAGATTGAGTATTCCTAGTTACTCGGTTGGATCGAGTCAACTATAGGCATTATTCCAACGGTTGGAAAAGATAGGTCAAAATCACATCTATATTAACTCTCGGGTGTATTAGCCAAAGCTAACTCGAGTTTTAATATAAATGCATATATTGATTCTATAAACAAGAGTTGCATAGAGATGTAATTGGTAATCGTTACCTACCGATCATACTAAGCCTTGGGCGTATTAGCCAAAGCTAACTCAAGGGTTAGTATGATGTGGATCTTGTCCCACAAGAATTATAGTATTCAGTGGGAGCATCATTTAGTTAAAGGCCTAATTAAATGATTTTAAAAGAATATGATATTTATTTCTGCAAATTTTATGTTGTAGATAACCATGACGTCAAATACGAACACTTTCTCTCTGCGATCTGTCCTTAAGAAGGACAAGCTCAACGGAGCAAATTTCCTGGACTGGTACAGGAACCTGAGAATAGTTCTCACTCAGGAACGTAAACTGTACGTTCTGGAGCAGCCCATTCCGGAGGCTCCTCCTGCCACTGCCACGCGAGCTGACCGGGATGCTTACAAGAAGCATCAAGATGACGCATTAGATGTGTCCTGTCTAATGCTCGCGACCATGAACTCTGAGGTTTAGAAGCAACACGAGTTGATGAGCGCTTACGATATGGTTGAACATCTTCGTCAACTATATCAAGGACAAGCAAGGCACTGGAAGAGGAACTTCACAGGATACCTGGAAGATCTTAACAAGAAGAGAAATAAGATTTCTACTTCAGGTATAAATGTTATAGAAGTCAACCTCTCTATTTCTTCGTCGTGGGTATTAGATACCGGATGTGCTTCGCACATTTGTACTAATGTACAAGCACTGAGAAATAGCAGAGCATTGACAAAGGGCGAGATAGACCTACGAGTAGGCACGGGTTGCTGCCATTGCTGTAGGAACTTATCATCTATCTCTGCCCTCTGGGCTTATACTAGAGTTAGACGATTGTTGTTATGTGCCTGCATTGACTAAGAACATTATATCAGTTTCTTGTTTGGACAAGAAAGGATTCTCGTTTATAATAAAGAACAAATGTTGTTCTGTCTATTTAAACGATATGTTCTATTGTAGTGCACCTCTGATGAACGGACTCTATATTCTAGACCTTGAGAGCCCTATCTATAACGTTAGTACCAAGAGGTTCAAATCGAACGATATGAACCAAACCTACCTCTGGCACTGTCGCTTAGGTCATATAAATGACAAGCGCTTATCCCAGCTCCATAAGGATGGTATGCTGGACTCATTTGATTTTGAATCATATGAGGTATGCGAGTCATGCCTACGAGGCAAGATGACCAAGACTCCCTTTAGTGGGCACAGCGAGAGAGAGACTGATTTGTTAGGACTCATACATAGTGATGTATGTGGCCCTTTCAATGTCGCTGCTAGAGGTGGTTATAGGTACTTCATCACATTTACTGATGATTTCAGTAGATATGCTTATGTGTACTTGATGACACATAAGTCTGAATCCTTTGAAAAGTTCAAAGAATTCAAGAATGAAGTACAGAACCAGCTTGGCAAGAGTATTAAGATACTTCGATCAGATCGAGGTGGAGAATACCTTAGCCATGAGTTTCGTGACTACCTAGCTGAGTGTGGGATTCTATCCCAACTCACTCCTCCTGGAACACCACAGTGGAATGGTGTATCCGAAAGGAGGAATCGTACCCTATTAGATATGGTACGATCTATGATGAGTCACACAGATCTTCCGACATATCTATGGGGATATGCTCTAGACACGGCAGCTTTCATACTCAACCGAGTTCCATCAAAGGTCGTGATAAAGACACCATATAGGATATGGACTGGGAGAGATGCCCAGGTGTCTTTCATGAGGATTTGGGACTGTGAGGCTTACGTACGACGTCAAGTCTCAGACAAATTAGGACCCAAATTCGACAAGTGCTATTTCATCGGATATCCCAAGGAAACTAAGGGATATTACTTCTACATTCCCAGTCAGCACAAGGTAGTTGTGGCAAAGACTGGGGTCTTTCTAGAAAGGGACTTTGTTTCTAGAAAGACTAGTGGGAGCACGTTCGATCTTGAAGAAGTTCAAGATGCGAACAATAGCTCTGATGCCACGATGGAAATTGAACTGGAACCACAAAGTGTTGTGGATGATGTTGTTCCACAAGGAGTTGAGGAACAACAACCGGTTCATGTAGACATACCTCTTCGCAGGTCTGATAGGGTACGTCGTCAGCCTGAGAGATACTCATTTCTCTTGTCTGACCATGATGACATTGTGCTCATAGAGGATGAGCCTACCACCTATCAAGAAGCTGTGATGAGACCAGATTCCGAGAAATGGCTAGAAGCCATGAGATCCGAGATGGAATCCATGTACACCAACCAAGTATGGACTTTGGTTGATCCACCTGAAGGGGTAAAACCCATTGGGTGCAAGTGGGTCTTTAAGAGAAAGACTGACATGGATGGACCTATCTATAAGGGTCGCTTGGTAGCTAAAGGTTTCAAGCAGATTCATGGTATTGACTATGATGAAACCTTTTCTCCAGTAGCGATGTTTAAGTCCATTCGGATCATGCTTGCTATTGCAGCCTACCATGACTATGAGATATGGCAGATGGATGTCAAAACCGCGTTTCTGAATGGAAACCTACTCGAGGATGTGTACATGACACAACCTGAGGGTTTTGTAGATCCACAGCATACTAGTAGAGTATGCAAGCTGCATAGGTCCATTTATGGACTAAAGCAAGCTTCTCGGAGCTGGAATCTTCGATTCGATGATGCGATCAAACAGTTTGGTTTCATCAAGAACGAAGATGAGCCTTGTGTCTACAAGAAGGTTGTAGGGGACATAGTTGTCTTCCTCATATTGTATGTGGATGACATACTACTCATTGGGAAGGACATCCCTATGCTTCAGTCTGTCAAGACATGGCTAGGGAGTTGCTTCTCAATGAAGGACTTAGGTGAGGCATCCCGTATTCTAGGGATACAGATATATAGAGATAGATCTAAGAGATTGCTTGGCCTAAGTCAGAGTACATACATTGACAAGGTACTCCTTCGGTTTGCCATGCAGAATTCGAAGAAGGGATTTCTGCCGATGTCACATGGCGTGAGTCTTTCGAAGACTCAAGGTCCCTCTTCTAGAGAGGAGAGAGACCGCATGGATCAGATCCCTTATGCCTCAGCCATAGGATCGATCATGTACGCCATGCTGTGTACTCGACCTGATGTCTCGTATGCTTTGAGCATGACGAGCAGATACCAGTCAGATCCAGGTGAAAGTCACTGGATAGCGGTCAAGAATATTCTTAAGTACTTACGAAGGACTAGAGAATATTTCTTGATATATGGAGGCAATGATGAGCTAACTGTAAAGGGTTACAGTGATGCCAGCTTTCAGACCGATCAGGATGATTACCAATCGCAGTCAGGGTTCGTATTTTGCATTAATGGTGGTGCTGTCAGCTGGAAGAGTTCGAAGCAGGATACAGAAGCCGAGTATATTGCTGCATCAGAGGCAGCAAAGGAGGCAGTTTGGATCCGCAAGTTCATCACTGAACTTGGGGTGGTTCCTAGCATTGCTGACCCAGTTGAGCTCTATTGTGACAACAATGGAGCTATAGCACAGGCGAAGGAACCTCGCTCACACCAGCGGACCAAGCACATACTACGGCGCTTCCATCTCATTCGAGAGATTATCGATAGAGGAGATGTGAAGATTTGCAGAGTACCTACAGAGGCTAACATCGCAGATCCCTTGACCAAGGCTTTGGCACAGAGGAAGCATGATGGTCACACTAGGTCATTAGGCCTTAGAGCCTATACTGATTGGCACTAGTGCTAGTGGGAGATTGTTAGTTAGAGCCCTAGAGCCAATCATTTTGATGATTGTATGGACTCATGTATATCATATTCTTGTATATTAATAAAGGCATTTGTTTGGTAATTATACTTATTTGTATTAGTGCCAAATAGACTAAGTATAATAGCGTCCTTGAGTAGAAGGTTCATACCTATATCAATCGATTAGTTGAATCGATAGTGAGATGATATAGGGAACACTACTCTAAATCATTCCTAGTCGAGTATTAACATTCAGGGACAATGTTAATGCAATAAGACTAGCATGTAGGTCAGTTCGATGACTTGATCTCACAAGTCATGGATATAGAGATATCAAGCTGACACATGGGTATACATTGGAGAATGTATACTGAATGACCCGCCATGAGAAAGTATCATGGATCGTTATATGAGTGTCATATACTTTCTCATGTGGCTATTAGTATGACTATTAGTCCATGGACCTGAAGTCACCATGGATCCCTACATAAGGAGTTATGTACTTTGGTTTCGTCAAACGTCACCCGTAACTGGGTGGACTATAAAGGCGATTACTGGGTATGTAACGAATTATGCATAGGGATGTGAGTGATGTAGATGGGATCTATCCCTCCCATATGACGGGAGTGACATCGCTATTCTTGATAGAGTGAGCACACTAAGTGCATGGCCATGCCCAAATGAGTCAACATTAGATGTTGAGCTCATTTGATCGAGTGAGTCTACTTGGAGTTCAAGATTTAGATTGATTAGAGGATGACACGGTCTATGCCTCACATTGATCAATCTAGATGTCTAGGATAGAAGGACAATGTCATATATTTTGTGAGGAGTCACAATTGGTAGTCACAAGGTGATGTCGGATCTCGACATTCTTGTAACTTGGGTAGTAATGATGTGTTGCTAGATACCGCTCATTACTTATGCTCCTAAATGGGTTTAGGACATTGCCAACGTTACAAGAACCTATAGGGTCACACACTAAGGACAATTAGATGGAGATTTGGTTCATATGATGAACCAAGAGGATTAGATTCATTTGATGAATCATATTGGATTAAGAGTAATCCAAATTGGGCTAATTGAGTTGGACTCAAGTTGATTCATGTATTTAATGAGTCTAATTTAGATTATGACTCATTAAATCAACTTAATTTAATGAATTAGATTCATTATATTAAGTTGGCTTGAATCATATGGTTGGATTAGATTAACCATGAGAGAGATTTGATCAAGTTTGACTTGATTTGAGAGGAAGAGAATAAGTCATGTTTGACTTGACTTTTTGCCACATCACTAGTGAGTTGGCAAGATGTGGACCAATAGGATTGCTCCACATCATCAATGTGTGCCACCTCATGGAGGTTACAAGCCTCCATAGCATTTAATGTGGCCGGCCCACATTAAATGAGGAGGTTACACTTGTTGCCATGTCATTTAGTGAGGTGGCAAGATGTGGACCAATAGTGTTGATCCACATCATCCTAGAGTGCCACCTCATGGGGGTTACAACTCTTAATGGTCTCCACATTAATTGGAATTAATGTGGGGAGTTACACCTCCAAGATGTGGCCGGCCACTCTAGTGGGGAATGAAAATATTCATTTTCATTCAAGTGTGATTAAGTCATCTTCTTCCTCTAGAGCTCTCTCTTCTCCCTCTCCTCCTCTCTTGGCCGAACAAGACAAGGTGCTAGCACACCTTTGTTTGGTCTTCTCCATCAAGGATTGTTCGTGTGGATACTTCTAGAGGACCGTACACTTGACGGTCTAGAGATCCGGCACCTTGGACGAGCGGGAACGCGAAGGGCTTCGCTACAAGGGTAATGATCTTAACTTTAGTGTAGATCTAAAGTTTTTACAAACTCGTACAAGAAAAAGGTTTTTCGAAAAGTTTTGTTTACAAATCTTTGCACGAGATCCATGGCTTTGGGTGACTCGGGGTTTCCGCGACGCGAAAAAGCGGTTTTCGCGGCCCGATGAACCCAACAGATTTGTAGACATGATCAGTGGTTATCATATCTACACGCCAGGTACCGGTAGATTACACCACTAAACATGTTCCAACTACTAGAGAATAAGATATACCTATATTGTTCTCTTCCTACGAGGATAGTCCGCCTACAAATATCCAGACTGCTTGCAAATGAAGCACTTTCCTTTCGGCTTCTTCATTCCTGCTTTTAGTCCAGTAACTAGAGATCATACAGTCTTGCCTATCTGCCCGATTCTAGTGTCTGAAGAGTTCCTTGAGATTGTACATCATGTCATGGCCAGTAGGCATGGTCTGATGCTGATGTTGCAACACATTTGATATAAAAGCCAAATGTAACTCCGCGCCATCTCATCTGCCTTGACCCATTTCCTAAAATACTCAATCTCCTCTTCACTAGAATCTCTATTAGGCACATTAGGGCAGACCTCCATTAGTACAAACTTTTAGCCTTCAGCAGTTAGGACAATATCCAAGTTTCTTTTCCAATCTATGTTGTTGAGACAAGTAAGTTTGTTCTCTTTCAGAATAATAGCCAGTGGGTTGAAAGTCATCCTAAGAATCACAAAATAAACTTTTGGTCAAGACTCTAAATTTAGAATAATATTGATTCCTTAAACAATACTATTTAAATTTACCAACACCTCAAAACACCGTGAATATTGCATGCCACGTTAGTGTTGACGTATACAAATTCAACATTTGTAAGAGGAGGTTTTACCTATTAATTTTATTATCTTGTTATCCTAACTATATGACAAATAAAATTAATAGTTGGATTTCCTTTGGTCACACAAATAATGACAATGACTCCGTTGAGGAGGATACTATTAAATGTGCCTAAGTGTGTACCATTACTTGATACTTAGTCCATTAAATAAGATTGTGCCCCTTCAGTTGGAGAAGATCACACGCTCCTAAATAATTTCCTATAACCATCCATAAAGGAAGTTTGATCTAGTGATCCGCAAACAAACTCATCTGTTGTGGAGTGAGGCACTCAGAGCCAACACGCAAGTTTGTTGCATCACTTACAAACCAGTAATAGAGACCGTGGAATTTATTTACTAATCCCTCTCCCACTTAGTTATTTAAGATGAGGAATTTTAACCATGTACACACACATCACAGCAAATAAAGCAATAAATATGGAAAAATAATTTTCCAACAATTATGGCTTTTTCCATCACTGTCTTCTATGTGCTGCCAACCCTAGCTATTGCCATCTTTAGCCACCGCAATCGGGTTTAGTCTGTAGGATCGAAAAGAATTTAGATATATCCACAATGACATGATATTGTCCAATTTGGGCCTAAGCCCTCATGGTTTTTGCTCTTGGGCTCTCCCCAAAAGGCCTCATACCAATGGAGATATCTTTTCTCTTATAAACCCATGATCTTTCCCATGTGTTTTCAATATGGGACTATGTTTGCAACCTTACAACCCCAACAATCCCCCCCTCAAACAAAGGACCATAGGCTTCCCATGTCTGATCCTCGACCCACCAGGTCTTCCTTCCCCTCGGTCCACCCGACCTACTAGGACTTCATTGCCTAGTCGCAACTAGGACTTCCTGCCTGGTGTCTGGTCCTCTTGATCTGAACATAGGAGCCCCCACTTTTTTTGTTCGAGGTCAATATTGTACCCACATGACTCAATCAAACCATAGCTCTTGTGCATAGTCGGCGGTTAAACCTTCTGGCAGTCCGGGCTCTGATACCAATTGTTGGATCGAAAGCGCTAGAGGGGGGGTGAATAGCGCTCGTGACTTTCACAGTCGATTTCATAAAAATATCGAGTTATAACGCAGCGGAAATAGTAAAATGCACAAACACACAGAAGACTCGAGAAGTTACTTCGTTCGAAGCCTATCTCGACTCCTACTCGAAGGCCCGCGGTCGCTGACCACTTTCGGTGGGCAACAACTATAGTTCATAAAAACTATTACAATCTAAGTACAATTCAAAGCAGTAATAAAAATTATACCGACAACAAAAGACTAAATCTGAAGCTCCGGGTTGTCGGCGTCGAGTTGCGACTTTGTCAGAACGTCTCGTTAGCAGTAGGTTGCAGAAAGATTGCTTGTGCGAAGTTATTGAGAGCTGCTGTTCGAAGTCCCCTTATAAACAGTGCTGGAGGTGCCTCCAGGACGCTGAGTCGTACGGGTGGATCAGCGCAAACCTGGTCGCATCTCATCCCTCTGAAGGCGCCTCCAAGCTGCTCCAAGGCGCCTCTAGCTTCCTCCGAGACACCTCTAACTCTTCTGAACAGCTGGCTTCGGCTAGCACCTGAGGCGTCTCCAAGCCCCATGGAGGCGCCTCGGACATTGTTCATCCGAGGTTAAAGATGCTCCTTTGTTCCTGCAAATTGTGTTAGTCCCAAACACAAATCCTGCAAAACAAAGTTAGCACATGGATAATATTATAAATAAACTTGACAGTCGTCGGACTGCCCGGGTCTGACTTCGGATTTCCAACCGGAAACCCTAAGTCGACCCGACACCTACTGTTCCCTCTACGGGGAACGCGTCCTCACCTACTCCACTCAGGAGATTTACTTGTTGCCAGTGCGATCCTCCAGACCGACTGGACTTTTGCTCAGTGTTCAGAGCTTCCGGACTTTCTGCTGGACTTCCGCTTCCAGGCTGGTCCAGTCTTTCACCTGGTTCGCGACACTAGGACTTTCCACCTAGGGTTACCCCCTAGGACTTTTTGCCTGAAGCTCTCGACCCGCCAAGACTTTCCGCATAGGGTTACCGCCCCCTATGAACTAGGGTTACCACCCCCTAGGGTTTTCACCTGCCTAACCGCAGCTAGGACTTTCCTGAAACACTCAATCAAGTGCATTAGATCACAAAACAACATAACTTTGAATTCCTTTGCCATTATCAAAACAACGGTCGATCGTCGGATGCTTCCCGCACCAACATAGTCGTCGCATCTATCTTGCTTCTTTTTTCGTTGCGCCTCTAGTCCACAAATAGTACCACGCCTCACAAGGATACGATCCGCGACAAAAATAGAATTTTACATTTATCGATCCTATATTCCATGAAGGAATGTACATGTAATCTAGATCGAAACAAAAATGTAAAATCCTAAAGCTAATACAGCTCATGCTGTATTTAATACATACAATCATGCACACACATAAAATGCCCTCGACATGTCCGAGGGTCCAATCACACACAATCACATTAGGGCCATAATAGTTGGATCTAGGATGCCAGCAACTACAGAGTTAAATCTATTTGCACATCCTACTATTATCCTGCCTAAAATATGTATGACAAGTACATAATTAAACTAGAAACCAAACACACAGAGGTAAACCCTAGCTCTGATACCAATTATTGGTTGCTACACGGAATATCGTACCGGTTTCCCTGTACAAAAATTTTATACAAGTCCTGAAACTTTCCTAACAACCTATTGTGTTCTTTAGAAATTAAATTAGGAATCACAAACAGAACTTAACATTATTGATTCCAAATTCAATTTATCTGTTCTTAAAGGTTTAGACTTGGATCACAAATGATGCTTAACATTCTTAATCTAAATCCACCTATGCTACAAATTTGATTAAATATTTATTTTAGAGATCGGCTTCCAGGTTAAACATGGCGAGGCACTAGGCCTTCTTGGTTATGGGAGCATCCACCACTTCCTAGACAAAGTCTTTCAACGAAATTCAATATTTAATCTCCTTATAGTAACCATGTAACACCCTTAGGATCCCTAATGATTTCATATGAATTGTTGCATGATTAGAATAGGCCTTATGTGGATTTTTCCAAAATAAAAGGAAAAATTAGAACCAAAAAGAGGCATGACCAAGGTTTGAACCTTGGACCTCTTAGCAAGTGGTTCTAGGTAATAACCAGTAGCCCCAGCAGGGGTGTGTTGTTATAAAAGAGAGGGAAATTGTAGTTAAAGGTAGGGAAAGAGAAGACTCCCTTTCACTAAGAAGGAAAAATTTAAGTTTTCTTCTTCTTCTTTCAATGAGAAGTTGGTTTTGCCTTCTTCCTTCATTGAGAATAAATAGGAAATAAGGAAAGGAAAACTTCATTTTTGCTTCCCTCTTCCTCATTCCTCCTCCTCTCCACCGAAATCAAGCCATCCTTCCTCACCATTGCCCAACCAAGCTAAGGTCCCCTTCCTAGGGAAGTTTCACGAAGCAAGGGTATTCTCTTAGTGAATCAAGAGAGAGGATGTAAGTAGTCCGCTCACCTACAGTACATGTAGCTTCGTATGTTTTTATGCTTAAAGTTTGCTTGAAAACTAGGGTCTTGCCTTACATGTTTTGGCCAAGTAAGAATAAAAGAAGGTAGATGAAATTTAGGACCTAACTATGCTTGGTTATGACTCTTCATGATATGTAACCTACTATGTGATGCTAGTTTAATGATCTCATGCTTTAGGTTAAATGAAAAGTTAGATCCATGCTCCTACGGTTTCGGCCAAGTAAGAATAAAAGAAGGTAGATGAAATTTAGGATCTAACTATGCTTGTTTATGACTTCTCATGATATGTAACCTACTATATGATGTTAGTTAAATGTTTTCATGCTTTAGGTTGCACAAGAAGTTAGAATGATGCTTTAGGGTTTCGGCCAAGGAAGAATAAAAAGGGTTAGATGAAATTTATGTTGGGTTTTTTCAGGCCGCGAAAACCGCTTTTCGCATCGCGAAAACCCCGAATCACCCAATGCCGTAGATCCGTGCAAGGAAAACCGAACGAAATACAAATACGAGTTTCAAAATCTTTAGATCTACTCCTAGATCTATGTGTTGAGAACTTTACCCTTGTTGCGTGCCCTTTCGCATTCCCGTTCTTCCAAGGAGTTGCCGGATCTCAAGACCATCAAGCGTCGGTCCTCTAGAAGTATCCACACGGACACGTAGGTGGAGAAACCTCACACAAAAGGTGTGCTAACACCTTGGTGAGATGCGGCAAGAGGAGGAAAGGGAGAGAGCTCTCTTGAGGAAGAAGAAGAAGAAGTAATGCCTTGAATGAAAATCAAATTTCATTCACCACTTTTGTGTGGCCGGCCACTCCATGGAGTGTAACTCCCATTCCACATTAATCACAATTAATGTGAAGCCATTAAGAGGTGTTTTGTAACTCCTATGATGTGGCACATCATGAAGATGTGGACCATTACCATTGGTCCACATCTTGCCACCTCACAATGATGTGGCAAATGAGTAACCTCCACTCATTTAATGTGGCCAACACACATTAAATGCAATGGAGGCTTGTAACCTCCATGAGGTGGCAAAACAAGATGATGTGGAACAACACTATTGGTCCACATCTTGCCACCTCACTCATGATGTGGCAAAGAGTCAAGTCAAACTTGACGCTTCCTCTTCCTCTCTAGTCAAGTCAAACTTGACTCAATCTCTCTCATGGTTGATCATATCTAACCATTAGATTCAAGCCAACTTAATATAATGAATCTAATTCATTAAATTAAATTGATCTAATGAGTCATAATCTAAATTAGACTCATTAAATACATGAATCAACTTGAGTCTAACTCAATTAGCCCAATTTGGATTACTCTTAATCCAATTTGATTAATCAAATGAATTTAATCCTCTTGGTTCATCATATGAACCAAATCTCCATCTAAATGTCCTAAGTGTGTGACCCTAGAGGTTCTTGTAACGTTGGCAATGCCCTAAACCCATTTAGGAGCATAAGTAATGAGCGGTATCTAGCAACACATCATTACTACCTAAGTTACAAGAAATGTCGAGATCCAACATCACCTTGTGACTACTAATTGTGACTCCTCACAATATGTGACATTATCCTTCTATCCTAGACATCTAGATTGATCAATGTGAGGCATAGACCGTGTCATCCTCTAATCAATCTAAATCTTGAACTCCAAGTAGACTCACTCGATCAAATGAGCTCAACATCTAATGTTGACTCATTTGGGCATGGCCATGCACTTCGTGGTCTAACTCTATCAAGAATATTGATGTCGCTCCCGTCATATGGGAGGGATAGATCCCATCTACATCACTCACATCCCTCTGCATAATTTGTTACATACCCAGTAATCGCCTTTATAGTCCACCCTGTTACGGGTGACGTTTGACGAAACCAAAGTACATAACTCCTTATGTAAGGGATCCATGGTGACTTCAGGTCAAAGGACTAATAGTCATACTAATAGCCACATGAGAAAGTATATGACACTCATATAACGATTCATGATACTTTCTCATGGCGGGTCATTCAGTATACATTCTCTAATGCATACCCATGTGTCAGCTTGATATCTCTATATCCATGAATTGTGAGATCAAGTCATCGAGCTGACCTACATGCTAGTCTTATTGTATTAACATTGTCCCTGAATGTTAATACTCAACTAGAATGATTTAGAGTAGTGTTCCCTATATCATCTCACTATAGATTCAACCAATCGATTGATATAGGTAAGAACCTTCTACTCAAGGGCGTTACTATACTTATTTTATCTGGCACTAATACAAATAAGCATAATAACCAAAAAATCAAATGCCTTAATATATATATACAAGAATATGATATACATGAGTCCATATAATCATCAAATGATTGGCTCTAGGGCTCTAACTAACAATCTCCCACTAGCACTAATGCCAATCAGTATAGGCTCTAAGGCCTAATGACCTAGTGTGACCATCAAGCTTTCTCTGTGCCAAAGTCTTGGTCAAGGGATCTGCGATGTTAGCCTCTGTAGGTACTCTGCAAATCTCCACATCTCCTCTATCGATAATCTCTCGAATGAGATGGAAACGTTGTAGAGCTGCTGTGAACTCTGCCAGCCCATAGCACTACCATTCAAGCAAAACACGAACCTCGACTGTGATCTTTAATTATCCTGATCGGTTTGGAAGCTGGCTGTTGGGTTTTTCGGGCCGCGAAAACCACTTTTCGCGTCGCGGAAACCCCGAATCACCCAAAGCCATAGATCCGTGCAAGGAAAACCGAACGAAAATTACGAGTACGAGTTTCAAAATATCTAGATCTACTCCTAGATCTATGTGTTAAGAATATACCTTGAAGCGTGCCCTTTCGTGTTCCCGCTCGTCCAAGGAGTTGCCGGATCTCTAGACCGTCAAGCGTCCGTCCTCTAGAAGTATCCACACGGACACGTAGGTGGAGAAAACCTCACACAAAGATGTGCTAGCACCTTGGTGAGATTCGGCCAAGCAAGGAGGAGAGGGAGAGGGAGAGCTTGAGAGGAAGAAGGAAGAAGATACACCACTTGAATGAAAAAAAATGAAAAAAAAAATCTCATTCAAACCCAAAGTGGCCGGCCACTCTCAATGGTGAAAAACTCCCAAATTAATTGCATTAATTGCAATTAATATGAAGCCATTAAAGAGAATGGCTTTGTAACTTCTATGAGGTGGCACCCATGATGATGTGGAGTAACATCATTGGTCCACTTCAATGCCAACTCACAAATGAGGTGGCATAAAGTCAAGTCAAACTTGACTTTTAATCTTCCTCTCAAGTCAAGTCAAACTTAACCAAATCTCTTCCATGGTTGATCGAATCCAACCATTTGATTCAAGCCAACTTAATATAATGAATCTAATTCATTTAATTAAATTGATTCAATGAGTCAAAATCAAAATTAGACTCATTGAACACATGAATCAACTTGAGTCGAACTCAAGTTAGCCCAATTAGGATTACTCTTAATCCAATTTGATTTATCAAATGAATCTAATCCTCTTGGTTCATCATATGAACCTAATCTCCATCTAATTGCCCTAAGTGTGTGACCCTATAGGTTCTTGTAACGTTGGCAATGCCCTAAACCCATTTAGGAGCATAAGTAATGAGCGGTATCTAGCAACACATCATTACTACCCAAGTTACAAGAATGTCAAGATCCGACATCACCTTGTGACTACTAATTGTGACTCCTCACAATATGTGACATTGTCCTTCTATCCTAGACATCTAGATTGATCAATATGAGGCATAGACCGTGTCATCCTCTAATCAATCTAAATCTTGAACTCCAAGTAGACTCACTCGATCAAATGAGCTCAACATCTAATGTTGACTCATTTGGGCATGGTCATGCACTTAGTGGTCTCACTCTATAAAGAATACCGATGTCGCTCCCGTCATATGGGAGGGATAGATCTCATCTACATCACTCACATCCCTCTACATAATTCGTTATATACCTGTAATCGCCTTTATAGTCCACCCAGTTACGGGTGACGTTTGACGAAACCAAAGTACATAACTCCTTATGTAGGGATCCATGGTGACTTCAGGTCTAAGGACTAATAGTCATACTAATAGCCACATGAGAAAGTATATGACACTCATATAACGATCCATGATACTTTCTCATGGCGGGTCATTCAGTATACATTCTCCAATGTATACCCATGTGTCAGCTTGATATCTCTATATCCATGACTTGTGAGATCAAGTCATCGAGCTGACCTACATGCTAGTCTTATTGCATTAACATTGTCCCTGAATGTTAATACTTAACTAGGAATGATTTAGAGTAGTGTTCCCTATATCATCTCACTATCGATTCAACTAATCGATTGATATAGGTATGAACCTTCTACTCAAGGACGCTATTATACTTAGTCTATTTGGCACTAATACAAATAAGTATAATAACCAAACAAATGCCTTTATTGATATACAAGAATATGATACAAAGAGTCCATACAATCATCAAATGATTGGCTCTAGGGCTCTAACTAACAATCTCCCACTAGCACTAGTGCCAATAAGTATAGACTCTAAGGCCTAATGACCTAGTGTGACCATCATGCTTTCTCTGTGCCAAAGCCTTGGTCAAGGGATCTGCGATGTTAGCCTCTGTGGGTACTCTGCAAATCTTCACATCTCCTCTATCGATAATCTCTCGTATGAGATGGAAGCGCCGTAGTATGTGCTTGGTCCGCTGGTGTGAGCTAGGTTCCTTCGCCTGTTCTATAGCTCCATTGTTGTCACAATAGAGCTCAACTGGATCAGCGATGCTAGGAACCACCCCAAGTTCAGTGATGAACTTGCGGATCCAAACTGCCTCCTTTGCTGCCTCTGATGCAGCAATATACTCGGCCTCTGTTGTAGAATCAACTACTTCGAACTCTTCCAGCTCACAGCACCACCATTTAAGCAAAACACGAACCCTGACTGCGATCGGTAATCATCCTGATTGGTCTGGAAGCTGGCATCACTGTAACCCTTTACAGTTAGCTCATCATTGCCTCCATATATCAAGAAATATTCTTTAGTCCTTCGTACGTACTTAAGAATATTCTTGACCGCTATCCAGTGACTTTCACCTGGATCTGACTTCATGCTCAAAGCATACGAGACATCAGGTCGAGTACATAGCATGGCGTACATGATCGATCCTATGGCAGAGGCATAAGGGATCTGATCCATGCAATCTCTCTCCTCTCTAGAAGAGGGACCTTGAGTCTTCGAAAGACTCACGCTATGTGACATCGGCAGAAATCCCTTCTTGGAATTCTGCATGGCAAACCGAAGGAGTACCTTGTCAATGTATGTACTCTGACTTAGGCCAAGCAATCTCTTAGATCTATCTCTATAGATCTGTATCCCTAGAATGCAGGACGCCTCACCTAAGTCCTTCATTGAGAAGCAACTCCCTAGCCAGGTCTTGACAGACTGAAGCATAGGGATGTCCTTCCCAATGAGTAATATGTCATCCACATACAATATGAGGAAGACAACTATGTCCCCTACAACCTTCTTGTAGACACAAGGCTCATCTTCGTTCTTGATGAAACCAAACTATTTGATCGCATCATCGAATCGAAGATTCCAGCTCCGAGAAGCTTGCTTTAGTCCATAAATGGACCTATGCAGCTTGCATACTCTACTAGTATGCTGTGGATCTACAAAACCCTCAGGTTGTGTCATGTACACATCCTCGAGTAGTTTTCCATTCAGAAACGCGATTTTGACATCCATTTGCCATATCTCATAGTCATGGTAGGCTGCAATAGCAAGCATGATCCGAATGGACTTAAACATCGCCACTGGAGAAAAGGTTTCATCATAGTCAATACCATGAATCTGCTTGAAACCTTTAGCTACCAAGCGACCCTTATAGATAGGTCCATCCATGTCAGTCTTTCTCTTAAAGACCCACTTGCACCCAATGAGTTTTACCCCTTCAGGTGAATCAACCAAAGTCCATACTTGGTTGGTGTACATGGATTCCATCTCGGATCTCATGGCTTCTAGCCATTTCTCAGAATTTGGTCTCATCACAGCTTCTTGATAGGTGGTAGGCTCATCCTCTATGAGCACAATGTCATCATGGTCAGACAAGAGAAATGAGTATCTCTCAGGCTGATGACGTACCCTATCAGACCTGCGAAGAGGTATGTCTACTTGAACCGGTTGTTGTTCCTCAACTCCTTGTGGAACAGCATCATCCACAACACTTTGTGGTTCCAGTTCAATTTCCATCGAGGCATTAGTGCTATTGTTCGCATCTTGAACTTCTTCAAAATCGAACGCGCTCCCACTAGTCTTTCTAGAAACAAAATCCCTTTCTAGAAAGACCCCAGTCTTTGCCACAACTACCTTGTGCTGACTGGGAATGTAGAAGTAATATCCCTTAGTTTCCTTGGGATATCCGATGAAATAACACTTGTTGGATTTGCGTCCTAATTTGTTTGAGACTTGACATCGTACGTAAGCCTCACAGCCCCAAATCCTCATGAAAGACACCTGGGCATCTCTCCCAGTCCATATCCTATATGGTGTCTTTATCACGGCCTTTGATTGAACTCGGTTGAGTATGAAAGCTGCCGTGTCTAGAGCATAGCCCCAAAGGTATGTCAGAAGATCTATGTGACTCATCATAGATCGTACCATATCTAATAGGGTACGATTCCTCCTTTCGGATACACCATTCCACTGTGGTGTTCCAGGAGGAGTGAGTTGGGATAGAATCCCACACGCAGCTAGGTAGTCACGAAACTCATGGCTAAGGTATTCTCCACCTCGATCTGATCGAAGTATCTTAATACTCTTGCCAAGCTGGTTCTGTACTTCATTCTTGAATTCTTTGAACTTTTTAAAGAATTCAAACTTATGTGTCATCAAGTACACATAACCATATCTACTGAAGTCATCAATAAATGCGATGAAGTATCTATAACCGCCTCTAGCAGCAACATTGAAAGGGCCACATACATCACTATGTATGAGTCCTAACAAATCAGTTGCTCTCTCGCTATGCCCACTAAAGGGGGTCTTGGTCATCTTGCCTCGTAGGCATGACTCGCATATCTCATATGATTCTAAATCAAATGAGTCCAGCAAACCATCCTTATGGAGCTGGGATAAGCGCTTGTCATTTATATGACCTAAGCGACAGTGCCAGAGGTAGGTTTGGTTCATGTCATTTGACTTGAACCTCTTGGTACTAATGTTATAGATAGAGCTCTCAAGGTCTAGAATATAGAGTCCGTTTATTAGTGGTGCACTACAATAGAACATATCTTTCAAATAAACAGAACAACATTTGTCTTTTATTATAAAAGAGTATCCTTTCTTGTCTAAACAAGAAACTGAAACTATGTTCTTAGTAAGAGCAGGCACATAACAACAATCATCTAAATCTAGTACAAGCCCAGAGGGCAGAGATAGCTGATAAGTTCCTACAGCAACAGCAGCAACCCGTGCTCCATTGCCTACTCATAGGTCCACCTCGCCCTTTGCCAATGCTCTGCTATTTCTCAGCGCCTGCACATCAGTACAAATGTGAGAAGCACATCCAGTATCTAATACCCATGATGTAGAAATAGATAGATTGACTTCTATAACATATATACCTGAAGTGGAAGTCTCACTTCGCTTCTTCTTAAGATCCTCCAAGTATACCTTGCAGTTCCTCTTCCAGTGCCCGGTCTAACCGCAGTGGAAGCAGGTAGCATCCTTGGCGATCCCTCCTTTAGGCTTCAGTGCCTTGCCTTTGCCCTTGGTTTGGGACTTTCCCTTACCTTTGGGCTTGCCCTTGCCCTTGTGCTTCTGGACCATCAGAATGGGCTTAACCTTCTTAAGGTTAATCTCAGCAGTTCGTAACATACTAAGTAGCTCGGGCAGTGGCTTGTCAATCTCGTTCATGTTATAGTTGAGAACGAATTGACTATAGCTATCCGGCAAGGACTGCAAGATCAAGTCAGTGGCCAGCTCTTGGCCAAGTGGGAACCCCAGTCTTTGTAGGTTCTCTATGTACCCAATCATCTTGAGTACATAAGGACCTACAGGAGCCCCGTCACTGAAACAGTGCCTTAGAGATCTCAAATCTCTCATGCCTCGCTTGTCCCTGATATAGTTGGCGAAGATGCTCAACCATATCGTAAGCGCCCATCAACTCGTGTTGCTTTTGAAGCTCAGAGTTCATGGTCGCGAGCATTAGACAGGACACATCTAATGCGTCGTCTAGATGCTTCTTGTAAGCATCTTTGTCTGCTTGCGGGGCATTGGCAGGAGGAGCCTCTGGAATGGGCTGCTC
Source organism: Zingiber officinale (assembly GCF_018446385.1). NCBI lineage: Eukaryota > Viridiplantae > Streptophyta > Magnoliopsida > Zingiberales > Zingiberaceae > Zingiber > Zingiber officinale. The sequence continues at coordinate 1,101,687 of NW_024589922.1, read as the reverse complement.
CAGAATGTACTGTTTACGTTCCTGGGTGAGAACTATTCTCAAGTTCCTGTACCAGTCCAGGAAATTCGCTCCGTTGAGCTTGTCCTTCTCAAGAACAGATCGCAGGGAGAAGGAATTTGTGTTCGACGTCATGGTTATCTACAACAGAAAAATTTGCAGAAATAAATATCATATTCTTTTAAAATCATTTAATTAGGCATTTAACTAAATGATGCTCCCACTGAATACTATAATTCATGTGGGACAAGATCCACATCATACTTACCCTTGAGTTAGCTTTGGCTAATATGCCCAAGGCTTAGTATGATCGGTAGGTAACGATTACCAATTACATCTCTATGCAACTCTTGTTTATAGGATCAAGATCCATATTTATATTAAAACTCGAGTTAGCTTTGGCTAATACGCCCGAGAGTTAATAAAAACGTGATTTTGTCCTACCTTTCCAACTATTGGAAGAATGCCTATAGTTGACTCGATCCAACCGAGTAACTAGGAATACTCAATCTAATTGAGTTTGTATTCACCCATGCGTTGATAGGCGGGACCAAGATTGTCCCTCCGTACCCTACCAAGATAATATGCATTTCTCTACTTTGGCAGATTCAACAATACATGTGATCGAGGTAGTGATAGGTATCACGGCACGGTTAGGCATTAGAGTTGAGTCGATTGAGATCTAATCTAATCGAAAATGATGCATCTTGTGCACGACTTAGATCTAATCTAATCGCAAGGGTGCATCATGTGCACGACTTAGATCTAATCTAATCGTAAGGCACTAATTAATTAACTACTTATTAAATATACATCACATACACAAGCAATTAATTAATCTATTTGTGATTTAGTCATGTCCCTACTATGATCTTCTCAAGCCAATGAGAAGATCGATTGGTCAACCTAGGGTCAACAGCTTCTCCAAGCTCCTCCCTTTGACCACCTTGTGTTGCTCGTGCCCGCCTCGGAACTCCGTCTCGTGTGGACCCTCCACCGCTCCAATTTGTACATTACAATTTGAAACTCGAGTTACATTCGAGTCTAAATCTAATTTACAACAAGAATATAAGAGAAGGCACGACGCGCAGGTCGCGAATATAATACAACACTCACAAACACATAACGGCACGCAGGCCGTATTATGAATTACAACACAATCCAATCATATTGGGTTTTTGGGCCATGACTATCACAAAATTAATATATAATTCAAAATTATATATTTTTCATAATTTTCTGTAATTTTAAAATTATTTTTTTCAATTTTTACGAGTAAAATTTCCCGGCGGACCCGTTTAGCTGTTTCGGGCGCAATCGCGGAACGGATCCCCTTGCGGGGCCAGGGGCAGCGCCCCTACCCGCGATCTAACCATCGCGAGGGTTCCTTTGCGATCCAACAGCGCCTAAACCCGCTGTCCCAAAATGATTTGGGCCGAGACATTGCCATTTCGGAAAAATCTTCCCGGCGGGTTCGTTTTTAGCGATTTCGGGTGCAACCGCGGAGCAAATCCCCTTGCGGGGTTAGGGGAAGTACCCCTACCCGCGATCTAACCATCGCGGGTTTCTCCTAAGAGATCTAATGGCACCCAAGCCCGCTGTCCCCAAAAATTTTGGGGCGAAATGAAGCCGTTTTGGAAAAATCTTTCCGGTAGCCGAAGCCTACAAGTGCCGCGACACTTGTGCTTCGCTTCTACGGAAAAATTACCCATAAAAACTCGAAAATCATAATTTTACAGAAAATTATAGAAACTTTAGTTTTCATAAACCAAAAACAAACTCGTACAAGCCTTGCACGTGGCTCTGATACCACTGTTGGGTTTTTCGGGCCGCGAAAACCGCTTTTCGCGTCGCGGAAACCCCGAATCACCCAAAGCCGTAGATTCGTGCAAGGAAAACCGAACGAAAATTACGAGTACGAGTTTCAAAATATCTAGATCTACTCCTAGATCACCGTGTTAAGAATATACCTTGAAGCGTGCCCTTTCGCGTTCCCGCTCGTCCAAGGAGTTGCCGGATCTCTAGACCGTCAAGCGTCGGTCCTCAAGAAGTATCCACACGGACACGTAGGTGGAGAAAACCTCACACAAAGATGTGCTAGCACCTTGGTGAGATTCGGCCAAGCAAGGAGGAGAGGGAGAGGGAGAGCTTGAGAGGAAGAAGGAAGAAGATACACCACTTGAATGAAAAAAAATGAAAAAAAGAATCTCATTCAAACCCAAAGTGGCCGGCCACTCTCAATGGTGAAAAACGCCCAAATTAATTGCATTAATTGCAATTAATATGAAGCCATTAAAGAGAATGGCTTTGTAACTTACATGAGGTGGCACCCATGATGATGTGGAGTAACATCATTGGTCCACTTCAATGCCAACTCACAAATGAGGTGGCATAAAGTCAAGTCAAACTTGACTTTTAATCTTCCTCTCAAGTCAAGTCAAACTTGACCAAATCTCTTCCATGGTTGATCGAATCCAACCATTTGATTCAAGCCAACTTAATATAATGAATCTAATTCATTTAATTAAATTGATTCAATGAGTCAAAATCAAAATTAGACTCATTGAACACATTAATCAACTTGAGTCGAACTCAATTTAGCCGAATTAGGATTACTCTTAATCAAATTTGATTTATCAAATGAATCTAATCCTCTTGGTTCATCATATGAACCTAATCTCCATCTAATTGCCCTAAGTGTATGACCCTATAGGTTCTTGTAACGTTGGCAATGCCCTTAACCCATTTAGGAGCTTAAGTAATGAGCGGTATCTAGCAACACATCATTACTACCCAAGTTACAAGAATGTCAAGATCCGACATCACCTTGTGACTACTAATTGTGACTCCTCACAATATGTGACATTGTCCTTCTATCCTAGACATCTAGATTGATCAATATGAGGCATAGACCGTGTCATCCTCTAATCAATCTAAATCTTGAACTCCAAGTATACTCACTCGATCAAATGAGCTCAACATCTAATGTTGACTCATTTGGGTATGGCCATGCACTTAGTGGTCTCACTCTATCAAGAATACCGATGTCACTCCCGTCATATGGGAGGGATAGATCACATCTACATCACTCACATCCCTCTACATAATTCGTTATATACCCAGTAATCGCCTTTATAGTCCACCCAATTACGGGTGACGTTTGACGAAACCAAAGTACATAACTCCTTATGTAGGGATCTATGGTGACTTCAGGTCTAAGGACTAGTAGTCATACTAATAGCAACATGAGAAAGTATATGACACTCATATAACGATCCATGATACTTTCTCATGGTGGGTCATTCAGTATACATTCTCCAATGTATACCCATGTGTCAGCTTGATATCTCTATATCCATGACTTGTGAGATCAAGTCATCGAGCTGACCTACATGCTAGTCTTATTGCATTAACATTGTCCCTGAATGTTAATACTTGACTATGAATGATTTAGAGTAGTGTTCCCTATATCATCTCACTATCGATTCAACTAATCGATTGATATAGGTATGAACCTTCTACTCAAGGACGCTATTATACTTGGTCTATTTGGCACTAATACAAATAAGTATAATAACCAAACAAATGCCTTTATTGATATACAAGAATATGATACAAAGAGTCCATACAATCATCAAATGATTGGCTCTAGGGCTCTAACTAACATTGGCATCACTGTAACCCTTTACAGTTAGCTCATCATTGCCTCCATATATCAAGAAATATTCTTTAGTCATTCTTAAGTACTTAAGAATATTCTTGACCGCTATCCAGTGACTTTCACCTGGATTTGAATGGTATCTGCTCGTCATGCTCAAAGCATACGAGACATCAGATCGAGTACATAGCATGGCGTACATGATAGACCCTATGGCTGAGGCATAAGGGGTCTGATCCATGCGGTCTCTCTCCTCTCTAGAAGAGGGACCATGAGTCTTCGAAAGACTCACGCCATGTGACATCGGCAGAAATCCCTTCTTGGAATTCTGCATGGCAAACCGAAGGAGTACCTTGTCAATGTATGTACTCTAACTTAGGCCAAGCAATCTCTTAGATCTATCTCTATAGATCTGTATCCCTAGAATGCAGGATGCCTCACCTAAGTCCTTCATTGAGAAGCAACTCCCTAGCCAGGTCTTGACAGACTGAAGCATAGGGATGTCCTTCCCAATGAGTAGTATGTCATCCACATACAATATGAGGAAGACAACTGCGTTCTCTTCAACCTTCTTGTAGACACAAGACTCATCTTCGTTCTTGATGAAACCAAACTATTTGATTGCATCATCGAATCGAAGATTCCAGCTCCGAGAAGCTTGCTATAGTCCATAAATGGACCTATGCAGCTTGCATATTCTGCTAGTATGCTGTGGATCTACAAAACCCTCAGGTTGTGTCATGTACACATCCTCGAGCAGGTTTCCATTCAAAAACGTGGTTTTGACATCCATCTGCCATATCTCAGAATCTGGTCTCATCACAGCTTCCTGATAGGTGGTAGGCTCATCCTCTATGAGCACAACGTCATCATGGTCAGACAAGAGAAATGAGTATCTCTCAGGCTGACGACGTACCTTATCAGACCTGCGAAGAGGTATGTCTACTTGAACTGGTTGTTGTTCCTCAACTCCTTGTGGAACAACATCATCCACAACACTTTGTGGTTCCAGTTCAATTTCCATCGAGGCTTCAGTGCTGGTATTCGCATCTTGAACTTCTTCAAGATCGAACGTGCTCCCACTAGTCTTTCTAGAAACAAAGTCCCTTTCTAGAAAGACCCCAGTCTTTGCCACAACTACCTTGTGCTGACCGAGAATGTAGAAGTAATATCCCTTAGTTTCCTTGGGATATCCGATGAAATAGCACTTGTCAGATTTGGGTCCTAATTTGTCTGAGACTTGACGTCGAACGTAAGCCTCACAACCCCAAATCCTCATGAAAGACACCTGGGCATCTCTCCCAGTCCATATCTTATATGGTGTCTTTATCACGGCCTTGGATGGAACTCGGTTGAGAATGAAAGTTGCCGTGTCTAGAGCATAGCCCCAAAGGTATGTCGGAAGATCTGTGTGACTCATCATAGATCGTACCATATCTAATAAGGTACGATTCCTCCTTTCGGATACACCATTCTTCTGTGGTGTTCCAGGAGGAGTGAGTTGGGATAGAATCCCACACTCAGCTAAATAGTCACGAAACTCATGGCTTAAGTATTCACCACCTCAATCTGATCAAAGTATCTTAATACTCTTGCCAAGCTGGTTCTGTACTTCATTCTTGAATTCTTTGAACTTTTCAAAGGATTCGGACTTATGTGTCATCAAGTACACATAACCATATCTACTGAAGTCATTAGTAAATGTGATGAAGTATCTATAACCGCCTCTAGCAGCGACATTGAAAGGGCCACATACATCACTATGTATGAGTCCTAACAAATCAGTCGCTCTCTCGCTGTGCCCACTAAAGGGAGTCTTGGTCATCTTACCTCGTAGGCATGACTCGCATATCTCATATGATTCAAAATCAAATGAGTCCAGCAAACCATCCTTATGGAGCTGGGATAAGCGCTTGTCATTTATATGATTTAAGCGACAGTGCCAGAGATAGGTTTGGTTCAAGTCATTTGACTTGAACATATTGGTACTAATGTTATAGATAGGGCTCTCAAGGTCTAGAATATAGAGTCCGTTTATTAGTGGTGCACTACAATAGAACATATCTTTTAAATAAACAGAACAACATTTGTCTTTTATTAAAAGTAACCTTTCTTGTCCAAACAAGAAACTGAAACTATATTCTTAATAAGAGCAGGCACATAATAACAATCGTCTAAATCTAGTACAAGCCCAGAGGGCAGAGATAGATGGTAAGTCCCTACAGCAACAGCAGCAACCCGTGCTCCATTGCCTACTCGTAGGTCCACCTCGCCCTTTGTCAATGCTCTGCTATTTCTCAGCGCCTGCACATCAGTACAAATGTGAGAAGCACATCCAGTATCTAATACCCATGATGTAGAAATAGATAGATTGACTTCTATAACATATATACCTGAAGTGGAAGTCTCACTTCGCTTCTTCTTTAGATCCTCCAAGTATACCTTGCAGTTCCTCTTCCAGTGCCCGGTCTGACCGCAGTGGAAGCAGGTAGCATCCTTGGCGACCCCTCCTTTAGGCTTCAGTGCCTTGCCTTTGCCCTTGGTTTGGGATTTTCCCTTACCTTTGGGCTTGCCCTTGCCCTTGTGCTTCTGGACCATCAGAATGGGCTTAACCTTCTTAAGGTTAATCTCAGCAGTTCGTAACATATTAAGTAGCTCGGGCAGTGGCTTGTCAATCTCGTTCATGTTATAGTTGAGAACGAATTGACTATAGCTATCCGGCAAGGACTGCAAGATCAAGTCAGTGGTCAGCTCTTGGCCAAGTGGGAACCCCAGTCTTTGTAGGTTCTCTATGTACCCAATCATCTTGAGTACATAAGGACCTACAGGAGCCCCGTCTGACATCTTGCACTGAAACAGTGCCTTCGAGATCTCAAATCTCTCATGCCTCGCTTGTCCCTGATATAGTTGGCGAAGATGCTCAACCATATCATAAGCACCCATCAACTCATGTTGCTTCTGAAGATCTGAGTTCATGGTCGCGAGCATTAGACAGGACACATCAAAAGCGTCGTCTTGATGCTTCTTATAAGCATCTTTGTCGGCTCGCAGGGCATTGGCAGGAGGAGCCTCCGGAATGGGCTGCTCCAGAACATACAGTTTACGTTCTTGGGTGAGAACTATTCTCAAGTTCCTATACCAGTCCAGGAAATTCGCTCCGTTGAGCTTGTCCTTCTCAAGGACAAATCGGAGGGAGAAGGAATTCGTGTTCGACGTCATAGTTATCTACAACAGAAAAATTTGCAGAAATAAATATCATATTCTTAAAATCATTTAATTAGGCCTTTAATTAAATGATGCTCCCACTGAATTCTATAATTCTTGTGGGACAAGATCCACATCATACTAATCCTTGAGTTAGCTTTGGCTAATACACCCAAGGCTTAGCATGATCGGTAGGTAACGATTACCAATTACATCTCTATGCAACTCTTGTTTATAGAATCAATATCCGCATTTATATTAAAACTCGAGTTAGCTTTGGCTAATACGCCCAAGAGTTAATATAGATGTGATTTTGACCTATCTGTTCCAATCGTTGGAATAATGCCTATAGTTGACTCGATCCAACCGAGTAACTAGGAATACTCAATCTAATTGAGTTTGTATTCACCCATGCGTTGATAGGCGGGACCAAGATTGTCCCTCCGTACCCTACCAAGATAATATGTATTGCTTTACTTTGGCAAATTCAACAATACATGTGATCGAGGTAGTGATAGCTATCACGGCACGGTTAGGCATTTAGAGTTGGTTCGATCGAGATCTAATCTAATCGAAAAGGATGCATCTTATGCACGACTTAGATCTAATCTAATCGCAAGGGTGCATCATGTGCATGACTTAGATCTAATCTAATCGTAAGGCACTAATTAATTAACTACTTATTAAATATGCATCACATACACAAGCAATTAATTAATCTATTTGTGATTTAGTCGTGGCCCTACTACGATCTTCTCAAGCCAATGAGAAGATCGAATGGTCAACCTAGGGTCAACAACTTCTCCAAACTCCTCCCTTTGACCACCTTGTGTTGCTCGTGCCCGCCTCGGAACTCCGTCTCGTGTGGACCCTCCACCGCTCTAATTTGTACATTACAATTTGAAACTCGAGTTACATTCGAGTCTAACTAATTTACAACAAGAATATAAGAGAAGGCACGACGCGCAGATCACGAATATAATACAACACTCGCAAACACATAACGGCACGCAGGCCGTATTATGAATTACAACACAATCCAATCACATTGGGTTTTTGGGCCATGACTGTAACGTCACCCCTCCCTGCTAACCCTAAGGGACGGGGCTACGATACTTTATGTACAAATTTTTCTTTTTAAAACAGCGGAAGACTTAAAATAATTCTCTTAGTTTAATAAAAACTTTTCTTTTGTTTTCCCTTTCATCAAATCCGAACTACACTATCATGGCCTCAATAACATGATATCAAAATTAGTAGAAACATAACATCAAGTCACACATACGGTACTACAATTCATGATACCAAAGCATAGTTCTTTAAAAGTTTTTAAAGCAGGTTCTTATTTGGTTGCCTAGCCACTGCCACACACATCTCCTTGCCTCTCCTGCTGCTCCTCTAGCTCATCCAACTTTTTCCTTTATCTGTGGTACAAGGACAGTAAGCTGTGAGCACTCATGGCTCAGTAAGTTCCTTTCCTACTCACTAAAACCGAAAATCAAAGTATAATCAAAGAATGTCTCAACATGGCATCATTTCAACTAGTCATGACATAATGTAACATACTTTTTTAAGCATATCATGCAACATGAAGAAATCATAACTAGTCATGGCATATCATAGCGTAAAGCATAGCATGAAGCATAACATAATCGTATCTAATCATGGCATATCGTCATAAGGAGTCATGGCATATCCTACACATGGACATATCATGGAACATAACATAATCATATCTAATCATGGCATATCATAAATCATCATAAGGTATATGCAATATGATTTTGAAAAACATGTATCCAAAAAATATGTGTATGTCTCATGATCTTTAAAACCATTTCTTCTTACATATATACTTGAACATAATCTCAACTTAAAGGGGATCCCGGCTATGTACCACTTACATATTGCGCGCAACCTATGTAGGTCCAAGGTAGCAAGTCTTGAACCCTACAAGGCAAACATACTAGGCCCGAGTCTTACTCCATCGACCTAGGGCACTTAGGAGCCCATCCCTAACGAGGCCCGAGTCTTATTCCATCAACCCCGGGGCGCTTATGGAGCTCACCCTTGGTACAAGCCATATAAAGTAAAGTACATGTCATACTTATACATATCATACATCATAAAAGCATGCATCACTTAGGCACACATCCTATCATAAAAGTATGCATCATTTAGGCATACATCATGTCATAAAAGTATGCATCACTTAGGCATACATCATATCATAAAGGTATGCATCACTTAGGCATACATCATGTCATAAAGGTATGCATCACTTAGGCATACATCATACCATAAAAGTATGCATCACTTAGGCATACATCATATCATAACAATATGCATCACTTAGGCATAGATCATAAAAACATGCATATCTTAAGCATAAAGCATATCATCAAGCATGCATAATTTAACCACATAGCATATCATGAAAGCATGCATATTTTAAGCACTAAACATAGCATCAAAGCATGAATAATTTAACCACATATCATAACATAAGCATGCATATTTTCAGCTCATATCATATCATCAAAGCATGTAAAATTTACCCACATATCATAACATAAAGCATGCATATTTTGAACTCATAATGTAACACCCCTAGAAAGCCTAGATAAAGTAAGGGCAATGAGAGTACGAATGTAATGAAAAGAATGTGTAGATAGTCTACGTTGAATGTTACGATGGGAAGGATTTAGATGATTAAAAACTTTATGAAAGAAAATAAAGTTGAGAATATAAAGTTCTATACATGATTTATAATGCAAGGAATTAATGTAAACAAAAGAAATATGAGATATTATATATGCATGTATGAAATATTTATGCATAATGCATATACATGAATTATTTTGTACAAAAATATGTTAGGAGAAGGATTTGATCCTTGGTTCTCTTGTGGATGCATGCATGTGTTAACCAAGTGTGATAGGAGTGAATATTGTAAGAGGAGAGATGGGAATTATAATTAAAGGAAAGAAAGGAGAGAAATTAAGAGAAAGAAAAGAGAGAAACTCAAGAAGCATTTCTCTAGCATATTCTTTCTCATTAAGAGGAGAAGTAAATGAGGAGGATGAATCAAGTCAAGTTTTCCTCCCCTCACTTTAGTATAAATAGGCATGGAGGGGGGGCTTCATCCTCAACTCACTCTCCTCCTCTCCTCCATTTGTGCCGAGCACTCTCCCTCCCTCTTTCCTCTTGTTGCCGAGAGCAACAACTCTCCCCCTTCTTTCTTTCTTTTGTTGCCGAGCAACACAAGAGGAAGAAGCCTCCTCTTCTTCCTCCTCCTCTCCACCAAAAGACCTAGCCACTTCTTCCTCCATTGGTGCCGAGCAAAGCAAGCAAGGAAGAAAGGTCCACAAGCAAGTTCTCAACTCTAGGAAACTTAAGCAAAGAAGGTAAGCTTCCCCTCACCTGCGGTACAAGGCTTTCATGTGATTTTCGGATTCTTTTTCTATGCCTTGAAAGAAAGTTTTCCCCTATGTTTTTATACATATATGATGCATGATCAGAGGTGTATGTAACCCTAGAATTTCAATCAAAAATATTGTAAATAGGTTAGGAAAATTATTGTCTAACCAAACTAGTGCAAGGTTCCCTCTATGAAATGCTAAGGACCTTCCTATGGTTTTCTTGCTTGGAAGTTGATTGGAACCAAAAGAACCCCACTCTCATGTTTCGGCCAAGAAAGAATTTAGGGTTAGGAGGACCTTGAATTTAAAATAACTATGCTTATATGACATGATATAAAGTTCTTAAGAGTTGTATACTTGTATGTTGAAAGAAACTCATGAACCTTACTCTTAATATTTCGGCCATGGTAAGGTGATGGTTTAGAGAAGCTTAAACAAAATTCTAATATGCTCAATGACCTCTGTGATATTATGTTATGAAAGATGATTAATGCTCTCATGTTTAATTGGAATGTAGAAAATTAGTTACATGATTTATGACATGTAAGATCACAAGAGTCCTAGCTTGTTTATGATCCAACTTTGTGTATGATGTTCTTAGTAAATCTTGCTATGAAATTTACTTAGGTTTCCCATGCTTTAGGCCACTTAAAGGAAGTTTATATTCTATGAATTTCGGCCAAGTAAGGTTTAAAGGACCTAGAGGCCTTGGAAATGAAACCTAAGGGGTTAAAAGTACTTCTTATGAAAACTTGATAATGTGTGAATGTGATACATGTTTGTATGACCTAAATGAATCATTATGTGTTCGGCCATGAAGGGATAGATGCCCTAGAAACCCTAGAACAAAAATTAAATATGTCTATGCCATGCTGTATGAAAATGATATGATAATAAGTTAGAATGCATGATTGCTTTAGTTACGAAATGATATGCATAATGAAGTTATATTATGAAATATGCCATGATGTGTTATAGCATAGAAAATGCTATACATAATGAAAAGAAATGAAGTCATGTTATGATATGTGATAGCATAGAAAATTCTATACATAATGAAAAGAAATGAAGTCATGTTATGATATGTGATAGCATAGAAAATGCTATACATAATGAAAAGAAATGAAAAGAATAAATGCATGAAAGATTGTTAAGGACATGATATGATAGTTATGCATGATAAGTTATTTTTATGGTTTGTACCAAGGGTGGGCTCCATAAACGCCCCGGGGTCGATGGAGTAAGACTCGGGCCTCGTCAGTAATGGGCCTTTGAGTGCCCTAGGTCGATGGAGTAAGACTCGGGCCTAGTATGTATGCATGGTAGGGCTCAAGACTTGCTACCTTGGACCTACGCATTATGTATGTGGTACAAACCGGGATCCCAAATGATGATGATATTAATTTCAAGTACTATTAAGTATAAGTTTTCAAATTCACGATGCATTGCCTACATTCATATGTGCTTGAATTATATGATGATATGATATAATGTCATGTGATATTATGATATGAATATGATGCCCTTGTATGTCTTATGCTTGTGATTTATTTGTTTTATGATATGATATTCATGCTTCTATGAAATGATATGTGAATAAGAAATATGCATGATATGTTTGAATAGAATGATATGTTATGTTATGATTAGTTGAGACGATGATATGTTGATCCATTCTTGATATACGATGATTCTCGATTTTAGTGAGTAGGAAAGGAACTTACTGAGCCATGAGTGCTCATAGCTTACTTTCCTTGTACCGCAGATAAAAGAGAAAGCTGGATGAACAACGGAGCAGCAGGAGGAGCAGATAGTGATGTGTGTGGTGGTGGCTCGGCTAGGACGATTCGGACAAATTAATATTTTTAGTTATAAGTTCAATATATGCACATTTGAACAAATCAGAATATGTGATATTATGCTTAATAAATTAAATTCTTTAAAGTTTTTATTCTTCCGCTGTTATAGTAAAACATGTACGTAAGTAGTATAAGAACGTAGCGCCGCCTTTGGTTGGGTAAGAAGGGCGGGCGTTACACATAACATATTGTAGAAATTCTCATCTTGTATAGCTCACAAGCATACATGTCTAAGCATAAAAGTGTATCATGTGCTCATCCAATCATAAGGAACAATGTAACATGATTAATTTGGGTACTAAGCTTCCTAATCCTTTGGGTTCTTATCTTGGCCGAAACCCTCTTAGGTGCCAATTTAGGTTTTAAATAACATCCAAGCATGTAGAACCTAATTCATCCACATATCATTTTCATAGGAAGTATTATAAACAAGATTTACTTGGACTCTAAGTTCTCCAAGTCCTTAAACCTCATTTGGCCGAACCTTAACAAGTGTGAAACAAGGTTCTAAATGACATAAAGCATGGAAACCTTAACCATATTTATAGCATTTGTTTCAAGGAATATGGTAAGCACAATTGAGTTAGTTCCTAAATCCTTTAAGCCCTTAAAATTATGTCATGGCCGAAACTTACAAGTACTCATTTAGGTTTTCAAGCAAGCATACAAGCATGTGAACTTACTCTAACATCATGTATAAATTTATAAATGGCATCATACAAGTGGTCATGGCCGAAACTTCCCTTAGCATCAATTTAGGTCACTAACAACATATAGCATGTGAATTTTTTTTTAGCTTTCTACATTTCATATTCCATGGAGAGTGACATGAGCATGTTCAATGTAAGTTCTAGGGTTTCTAAGGCATGTATCCCTTCATGGCCGAGACTTTAAGGTGTCCATTTGAATCATAGTTAAATGTATAAGCATGTGAACACAATCAACATGTTATCTCAATTTCATAAGAAGCATCTTTAACACATGAGGTCTAAATTTTAAGGTTTCAACGTCTTTAAACCCTACATGGCCGAACCTCATCAAGCATGGAATTTGTTCAAATGGCATAAAAGCATAGAAAGTCATAACACATTTCATAACATGTATAAAAGTCAAGCACTATAAGCATACATTTAAATTGTGTCTTAGGTTTCCTAGGTTTTTCCTTCCTTTATCTCATAGCATATGTTTGGCCGAAACCTTCCAAGTCTTTAAACTAGGTTTTAGGTGGCCTAAAGTATGGAAAACCTAAACAAGTTTTATGGCAAAAATATCAAAGAAACTATACATATAAGTTTGGTTCACAAACAAGCTAGGACCCTCGTGGTCATAATTATCATATATCATGCAACCAATTTTCCTATACTCTAATTAAGCATGGGAGCATCAAACAACTTTCATATCTTATTGTCATGGAGGTTTTGAGCATGTTAAAAAAAATCTGTTTAAGCTATTCTAAACCATCCACCTTACCATGGCCGAAACATTAAAAGTGATGTTCATGAGTTTCTATCAACATACAAGCATGCAACTCTTTAAGAAACTCTATATTCTATCATATAAACATGGTGAGTTTAAATTCAAAGTCTTCCTAACCCTAAACCCTTCCTTGGCCGAAACTTGTGAGTGGGGTACTTTTGGTTCCAAGTAACCTTCAAGTATGAAAACAATAATGGATCCTTAACCATTTATTTAGAGGGTTTTGTGCAAGTTAGGTAAACAAATAAATTCCCTAGCCCTTATAAAACCTTTTTGGCCGAAACTCTAGGGTTAGGTACATCTCTATTCTAGCATCACATATATATAAAAATATGAGAGAAAACCTTCTTACAAAGCATAGAAAAATTATCATGAATCAAGGCTTATATTAAACATTCCTAGGATCAACAAGTCCTTTCTTTGGCCGAATTTTCACAACTTTGTTTCTAGGTTTTAAAATCCTCATAAAATCCAAAAACACATTAAAATCACTTGTACCACAGGTGAGGGGATACTTACATCCTTTTCGCTTGGGGTTCTAAAGTGTGGTGATGGAAGAAAGGGTCTCTTCTTCTTGTTCTCCTCCTTTGATTTCCCTTGGTAGCCTTCCTTGTATCTTAGGAGGAACCTTGTTTTGGGGCCGAAAATGGAGGAGAGGGGGCTGAGGCTCTCGGTGGTGGAGAGGAGAGAATGAGGGAAATGAGAGAAAAATAAAATCTTCTCTTTACATGCTCCCTTTTATGTTAAGGGGGAATAGGTAGCAAAATTAGTTTTTGCTTTCCTTCTCCCTTAGCCCCTTTTTTTTTTTATTTATTTATTTGTTCTCATCATTCATGATGAAACAAGGGGGAATGAATCCCCTTAATAGTCCTCTTTAAGTCACGGCAAAAAGGAGAAGAAGAGGGAGAGAAAAGAAGGAAGGCAAGTTGCCTTTCTCTTGCTCTTTTCTTGCTTTCTTTTGGCTAGCTTTTACTCTCATCCTTATCATGAGTTTCCCTCCTTTGCTATCAATATATTATTCCTATCCCAACTGGTTATTACCCATTAATCCTATCATTTACATCATGAGAGGTTCAAGGTTCAATGCTTGACCACTCCCTATTTTTATTTCTTTTTATTTCTTTTTGGTTCAACATTCTACTAATATTTTTCTAAGGCAAATTCATCATTCTCATATTTATCTTAAAAGCTTAGTGGCCGTTACAATGACTATCACAAAATTTAATATATAATTCAAAATTATATATTTTTCATAATTTTTTGTAATTTTAAAAATAATTTTTACAATTTTACGAGTAAAATTTCCCGGCGGACCCGTTTAGAGGTTTCGGGCGCAATCGCGGAACGGATCCCCTTGCGGGGCCAGGGGCATCGCCCCTACCCGCGATCTAACCATCGCGAGGGTTCTTTTGCGATCCAACAACGCCTAAACCCGCTGTCCCAAAACGATTTGGGCCGAGACATTGCCGTTTCGGAAAAATCTTCCTGGCGGGTTCGTTTTTAGCGATTTCGGGTGCAATCGCGGAGCAAATCCCCTTGCGGGGTTAGGGGCAGTACCCCTACCCGCGATCTAACCATCACGAGTTGCTCCTAAGCGATATAATGGCACCCAACCCCACTGTCCCAAAAAATTTTGGGGCGAAATGAAGCCGTTTTGGAAAAATCTTTCCGGTAGCCGAAGCCTACAAGCGTCTAAACACTTGTGCTTCGATTACTCGAGAAAAATACTCATAAAAACCCAAAAATCATAATTTTACAGAAAATTACAGAAATTTTTGTTTTCATAAAACCAAAAAACAAACTCGTACTCGCCAAGCACGTGGCTCTGATACCACTGTTGGGTTTTTTCGGGCCGCGAAAACCGCTTTTCGCGTCGCGGAAACCCCGAATCACCCAAAGCCGTAGATCCGTGCAAGGAAAACCGAACGAAATACAAATACGAGTTTCAAAATCTTTAGATCTACTCCTAGATCTATGTGTTGAGAACTTTACCCTTGTTGCGTGCCCTTTCGCGTTCCCGCTCTTCCAAGGAGTTGCCGGATCTCAAGACCGTCAAGCGTCGGTCCTCTAGAAGTATCCACAAGGACACGTAGGTGGAGAAACCTCACACAAAAGGTGTGCTAGCACCTTGGTGAGATTCGGCAAGAGGAGGAAAGGGAGAGAGCTCTCTTGAGGAAGAAGAAGAAGAAGTAATGCCTTGAATGAAAATCAAATTTCATTCACCACTTTTGTGTGGCCGGCCACTCCATGGAGTGTAACTCCCATTCCACATTAATCACAATTAATGTGAAGCCATTAAGAGGTGTTTTGTAACTCCTATGATGTGGCACATCATGAAGATGTGGACCATTACCATTGGTCCACATCTTGCCACCTCACAATGATGTGGCAAATGAGTAACCTCCACTCATTTAATGTGGCCAACCCACATTAAATGCAATGGAGGCTTGTAACCTCCATGAGGTGGCAAAACAAGATGATGTGGAACAACACTATTGGTCCACATCTTGCCACCTCACTCATGATGTGGCAAAGAGTCAAGTCAAACTTGACTCTTCCTCTTCCTCTCTAGTCAAGTCAAACTTGACTCAATCTCTCTCATGGTTGATCTAATCTAACCATTTGATTCAAGTCAACTTAATATAATGAATCTAATTCATTAAATTAAATTGATCTAATGAGTCATAATCTAAATTAGACTCATTAAATACATGAATCAACTTGAGTCTAACTCAATTAGCCCAATTTGGATTACTCTTAATCCAATTTGATTCATCAAATGAATCTAATCCTCTTGGTTCATCATATGAACCAAATCTCCATCTAAATGTCCTAAGTGTGTGACCCTATAGGTTCTTGTAATGTTGGCAATGCCCTAAACCCATTTAGGAGCATAAGTAATGAGCGGTATCTAGCAACACATCATTACTACCCAAGTTACAAGAAATGTCGAGATCCAACATCACCTTGTGACTACTAATTGTGACTCCTCACAATATGTGACATTGTCCTTCTATCCTAGACATCTAGATTGATCAATGTGAGGCATAGACCGTGTCATCCTCTAATCAATCTAAATCTTGAACTCCAAGTAGACTCACTCGATCAAATGAGCTCAACATCTAATGTTGACTCATTTGGGCATGGTCATACACTTCGTGGTCTAACTCTATCAAGAATATTGATGTCGCTCCCGTCATATGGGAGGGATAGATCCCATCTACATCACTCACATCCCTCTGCATAATTTGTTACATACCCAGTAATCGCCTTTATAGTCCACCCTGTTACGGGTGACGTTTGACAAAACCAAAGTACATAACTCCTTATGTAGGGATCCATGGTGACTTCAGGTCAAAGGATTAATAGTCATACTAATAGCCACATGAGAAAGTATATGACACTCATATAACGATCCATGATACTTGTAAAATACCGAAAATGATAAGGGAATTTTCCGGAATTTTTAGAAATTTTTCGGGAATTTTTCGGAGCTCGTATGGACAAGTTAACGGGGACAAAAACAGGGTCCGGGAAAGGCCTGTTTAGGTTACCCTGTTTTAATGAGGAAAAGATTTATTTTCTTTTCCTTTTCTTTTTCTTTTTCTTTTTCTTTATTTCCTCGCCGTTTCTTTTCTCACTCGCGCACCCGAGCAGCGCACCCTTTCTCCTCCCGACACCTTCCACGCGCCTGTTTCCCCTCGCGACCTCCTCCGTGCCCTAACCGCCGGCCCAGCGGTTCTCCTTTTCTTCATTTCTTCTGCACGACGCCACTGCTCTTCCGCCGCAGAGCTGATTTCTTTCTCCTCTTTGTGCCTGTGCTCGCGTGAAAGCTTCAGCAGAACCATCTCCGGCCTGTGCCCTAGCCGCCGGCGACGCATGGAGCAGCGCCGCAAACCCCCGGTGCCCTAGAGTCGATCACCGTGCATCACCCTTTCTTCCTCTGCCCTGGTGTGAGTTCACTATCGATTTTCTGTGCCGACACCCGAGCCTAGCGCCGACGCCGCCACCCGGTTCCTCTTCTTCCTGTGCCCGAACCCTAGCACTGACATTTGCCGACCAGCTAGCCACAAGAACTCGCCGGCAGGAAGAACCAGCACCCCCATTTCTGTCTCTGCCCTAGATCGCCGGAGTTCAGAGGATTAGCCGACCACAGTGCCCTAATTGATCAAAGGAGGTAAGCTAGTTCAAATTTCTCTTTGCTACCAATTTAGGTCACGGAATTGGAGAGGAAGTGGGGCTGTGGTGTTTGTTGATCAGCAACAGTAGACTTAGTACACAGAAATGAGGGTTGTGAGTTGAAGGAAGAATTACCGTGAGTTTCTGTGTGCTGTGGATCAACAAACAATTGCTTGTTCAATGTTTTAGCAGCAAGCAACCTTCACCGTAATCTTTTGGATTGTGAATTAGGGTGAGGATTAGGTGTATTTGAGTTCTGTTGTAGATCTTGTTCTGAATTTGGAGGGTTTAGTTAGACGATCATGTGTATATTGATTTTGTTTATGTGTTTTTGGTTTAGGGTTTTGCCCTAAATAGTTTTAGGAATTTTGTTTAGCTATTTATGTAAATTGTAGCTAAATAAAATAATATTTATTTATATGTGACACAGGACTTTGACGCGAGACGAGTATCTCGGAGTCAGATCGGACCTTTCTATTTTCGGAGGCGGGTACTTTGACTTATGTCTTTTGATATGCATGATAATATGTTTAACATATAACAATAATTGTGTTATCTGTTTGTTTCGGTTGGTCGCTACATGATTAGTTATATGTTTGTTTGTTTATTTATGCTGCACTGCATGATATCTACCTGATCACATATGTTTTAGGTAGTGAACCAACCACATGCTATGATATGTTCTGGATCTAGGGTTTATTTGATACCCTATTTTATTGGTGTACCTTCTATTTGATACTTCTTCCAGTGGTACACACTTGTATCTAGTTATATGGACTATGCCATGTTTTTAGTGACATGCATCATGATTGCATGCTGTGCGATTGTCGGCTCCACTTTGGTTGAGCACATCGCCAGTTACATGTACTGCACACACCACCCATGGATTAGTTGTATATCTGGCTGGAGTGTGGCGGTTCTGCTGTTTGGCTCCGTTGGTCAGGTGACTCAGCGTGGTAGCCGGCAGTCAGTTCCGCTCTGTGGCATTTAGTGTAGCAGCGTGGTAGCCGGCAGATGGTGGACTCTGTTTGGCTCCGTTGGTCAGGAGACTCAGCATGGTAGCCGGCAGAGATATCCTCCCCGTCATTGTGTACCGGGAGATGAGAGCATTGAGCTCCCCCATTTATGATTTGGGGACAGAGGATAGGAGTACTCCGACAGCATTCCGTCCACTCAGTCACTGTCAGGAGCAGTGATGTCCGAGTGCACGGTCACCATATGCATTTATTGCATTTTATTGTTGTGATTGCTGCACTTATATGCTGCATTTGTATGGATGCATTTGATTGACATGCATACAGGATTATGATTTCTTCGGTCTGACGACCTGTTACCTTTGTACCTTGATTCCGGTTAGTACAGTTATCTCCTGATTTCAATTCAGTTGCATTTATTCCTTCTCGTATTCAGGAGACTGTACGCATGATTAGTGTTATCTGTTACTTGTTTTATTATGCATATCAGTTGTACCTGCTGAGTGTTGGACTCACCCCGCCTCCATTGTTGATATTTTCAGGTTGAAGCTGTCCGGAGCAGTTCCAGTCGCTGACCCCCATCTGCACGTAGAGCTAGTTCTTTATTAGTTCGTTATTTGTTTTTATTTGGCCTTTTTCTATATCAGACTTTATTTTAGTATTGTCTTTGGATTTTTCCTATGGATATTGTATGGAGTGATATCTTTTGATGGATTTTTGATATGATATTGGATTTCATTCTACTACGTGCCTGTCTGGACGGCAGAAGAGGTGAGTTCGTTGGATTTGAGCTTTACGAGTGTAGTGGAGTAGGGTGGATTTCGAGTCAGAGTCCTATTGTTATTGATTATTATTATTAACTGCGTGGTTGTGACAGCCAGAGGCTGAATATCTTTATAAACTGCGTGGTGTTTGTTTTTATTTATTGTTACCATTCCAGCCGCCTGTGGCTGATGTATATGTGATATGTAGAAAGTTTCATATTGTCCGCCGTACAGGGGAGATGCTGCCGAAATTTCTTCGGACAGAGACTCCTCTGGGGCGTGACAATTTAGTGGTATCAGAGCAGGTATACGATACTTGCTGTGTGTTCTAGATTTATACGATCCTTGTTTTCGTATTATGGATACTTTGAATAATCTGATATCAGTTTATTGGGTATCAGCGCGCCAAAGTTTGGCGATATTTATTGATTTCCGTGTGTTGGATTTTCGAGATTTATCTGATACCAATTCATTGGTATCAGAGCAGGGTGTGATACCTGCGTTTGGTATTTTGGACATTTTTATACTAGCCCTAGTTGCGAGACAGATTAGTCTGGGCAGTTATTTTCGGTTGCACGGATTTGTCCGTTTCGATTATGTTATGGACTTCCGTTTTGGATTTATATGGATTTCCGGTGTTTGTTTTTCTCGTACGGAATTCCAAGGTCAATTTGGGGGTTGGACAGCGACGGAACATCTCCAGACAGCAATTAGGTATGATGTCATTTTGGTAATTGTTTATACCTGTTGTAATATCTGTAATATAATTTAATAGATATGAGGCGATCTACGCGTATTGCTGCGAGACGTGGTGCTGGACGAGCACGTGCGAGGACTGCAGGATCTCTGGATATACCAGAGATGCCTACCGAGGCTGAGCCTGTCGGTCAGGGACAGACTCAGCAGCATACTGCGAGTGCGGCGGGCCTTCAGACTCCGATGGCTCCCTTAGAGGTGCCTACCTCAGCTGCACCGACAGTATCCACTGCTCCTGTATTTCCGGTACCACCAGGGATACCATTAGCATATCCGACACCAGCTTCAGCTCAGTCTATTGCGTACTCGGCACCACCGCCACCTGGGCCTACAGTGTACCCGGCATCAGCGGCGCCTGTGCCCCCAGTACCTATCGTGTACCCAGCAGCTCCGGCATTAGGGATACCGGTTGATTCACATCCGGTACCAGTGCCTACTGTACCTCCAGCCGCGACCACCTACATTCACCCTACAGTGCCACCGACAGCATATGCTCCCGGTTACCCAGCAGCACCGGGAGTACCTCCTCCGGTTCATGCAGCCGTTCCGACACACTTCACTGGCATTGCCGCGGCACGAGCCAGGATTCTAGTGTTGGCAGAATCGATGAAGAGTCGATTCACACTTTTCCGAGGAGACAGAGATCCGAGTGTGGCCTTGTCTTGGATTGAGACTATGGAGCGGACTTTCTTTTATATTGCTTGCTCCGAGTGGGAGAAAGCAGAGCTGGCTGCTTTTCACTTACGGGATGCGGCCGATACTTGGTGGCTTACCCAGCGTTCTATCATCGGCGAACATCACTTGGGCCAGATTCAGAGAGGCTTTTGAGAGCCGTTTCTTTCCACGAGCTTATCGGATGGCTCGCAGGCAGGATTTCCTGAGTTTGCGACAGAATAATCGGACGGTGACTGAGTATAATGCAGAGTTTGGCCAGATTTTGTCCGAGCTAGTTGCTGAGGACAGTTCACGTATGCAGCAGTTCATTCAGGGCTGGATGGACATTTGCAACTAAGACTTGTCGGTCTGGGTATCACATCTTATGCGGAGATGTTGGACAGAGCCCTCATGATTGAGTCATCTCAGCAGAGAGTTGGTCCTGATAGGAAAAGGAAGCGGAGTCGACATCCGGGCGAGATCCAAGACCTCGAGCTACACCACGAGCAGCGTAGTCGGTCGGATCGAGTATATCCGGGGATCTCGTAAACCCCAATCGGTGATCTTCTTACGGGCGTTCCGGTCTTCCAATGAGCGGAAACAACCCGCCGGCGTTCGTTGTTTGATGTGGGTCGAGATCATATCATCTCGGCTTGCTCTGGGACGATCGGTTTGCTTTATTGCAAATTGCACGGGCACGAGCCGAGATTGTCCGCGAAGACTCGGCATATTACTCCGGAGGGCGGATCATGGAGGGCGGTCGATTTAACGCAGAGGGCGTAGAGCCCAACCTTTGCCTGGCCAGCAGCCTAGTGCTTCGGCATTTGGCATGCTTGGGCAGAGTACTCCGGTGCTTCCATAGCACCCGAGTTCTGAGGACTTTATTATCCGACGAAGGCGATGTCGGATCGACCTCGGCCTATAGGTCGATGCAGACTCGGTCGGCCGGTACCCGATATCGATCGCCGTCCTCTCAATCTTCTCAGCGCGATATCCTGACCTCGATGGCGAGCTTACGCCCGGCGGCGTTACCTCCTCCTCCTCCGCCAGAGACTGGACGTGTTCATGCGATGACCAGAGAGGATGCGCAGCGAGCCGACGGATCCGTTTTCCGCGGTATGATTTCTATTTATGCCTTATCTGCAGATATACTGATAGATACTGGTAGCTCGCATTCATTTATATCTCGCACTTTTATGCGGGAGGTTGGTAGATTACCCACTCACAGACCCCAGCGATTGACCGTCTCCCTACCGTCCGGTGATTCATTGGATGTCACCCAGGAGGTCAGAGGTTGCCCGTTAGATTTTGGCAACCTAATACTTACAGTGGATCTTTTAGTATTAGAAATGGTCGATTTTGATATTATTCTTGGCATGGACTGTTTGTCAGCATATCATGCCACAGTTGATTGCCAGACGAGGGTGGTCACATTTCGGCCTCCAAACCAACCCTCGTGGGATTTCACTGGCATCAGAGACGACGGCTTATCGATCATTTCGGCGATACAGGCTCAGAGGTTGCTGTCACATGGCTGTCAGGGTTTTCTGTTATCTTTGATCAGTACTGAGGACAGCAGCAGTTCGCAGCTCTCCGACGTTCCTGTAGTCCGGGAGTACCCAGATGTATTTCCAGAGGAGCTGCCAGGTTTGCCTCCCAGAAGGCCAGTGGAGTTCGCTATTGAGTTAATTCCGGGAACCGCACCGACATCTAAAGCTCCATATCGTATGGCACCAAAAGAGTTGAACGAGCTGAAGGTTCAACTCCAGGAGCTTTTGGATAGGGGATTTATTCGCCCTAGTGTTTCCCCATGGGGTTCTCCGGTATTATTTGTCAAGAAAAAGGACGGCACCATGAGGTTATGTATTGACTACAGACAGCTGAATGCAGTGACCGTTAGAAATAAATATCCCTTACCACGGATCGAGGATTTGTTTGATCAGCTCAGAGGTACATCAGTGTATTCTAAGATTGATCTGCGATCCGGATATCATCAGCTGAGAGTCAGAGACTCAGATATTCAGAAGACAGCTTTCCGTACTCGATACGGTCATTATGAGTTTTTGGTAATGCCATTTGGGCTTACCAATGCTCCAGCGGTGTTTATGGACTTGATGAATCGCATATTTCTGGAGTATCTGGATCAGTTTGTTATCATTTTTATTGATGACATATTGGTCTACTCTCATTCCGAGGAGGAGCACGCACAGCATCTTCGCATAGTCTTGGAGATTCTTCGACGACATCAGCTGTACGCGAAGTTCAGCAAGTGTGCATTCTGGTTATCCTCAGTCGGTTTTCTGGGACACGTGGTTTCTAGTAGAGGTATTTCAGTTGATCCTCAGAAGATCGAGGCTGTCACCAGTTGGGAGCAGCCGAAGTCAGTTCAGGAGATCCGCAGTTTTCTGGGACTAGCAGGATATTACCGATGTTTCGTCGAGGGTTTCTCGCGTATTGCTATGCCGCTGACACGCCTTACCAGGAAAGGCGTGAAGTTTACGTGGACCAAGGATTGCGAGACCAGCTTTCAGGAGCTGAAGCGGAGATTAGTGTCGGCTCCAGTTTTGGTTTTACCTTCTGGAGAGGATGGATTTGTACTTTACACCGACGCATCTCTTCAGGGTTTGGGCGCTGTTCTGATGCAGCACGGCAGAGTAGTCTCTTATGCTTCTCGTCAGTTGAAGGAGCATGAGAAGAACTACCCAGTTCATGACTTGGAGTTAGCTGCCATCATTTTTGCTCTGAAGCTTTGGCGACATCATTTGTACGGTATTACATTTGAGATTCTTACTGATCATAAGAGTCTCAAATACATTTTCACTCAGAAGGAGCTTAATCTCCGACAGAGGAGATGGATGGAGTTCTTGAAGGACTACGATTGTACCATTAGCTACCACCCGGGGAAAGCTAATGTGGTTGCCGATGCACTCAGCAGGAAGTCCAGAGGGACTTTGGCTTGCCACCGGATTTCAGTCACAGACTTGATTCAGAGTTTTTCTGAGTTAGACCTTGAGGAGCAGGGATCTACAGAGCAGCGTATTCTTGTTACTATGATTGCTCAGTCGTCGATCAGGACGAAGATCCGAGAGGCTCAGGCTGGTGATCAGCATTGTCAGTTCATTAGTAGTCAGATAGCTTCCGGGCAGCAGACCGAGTTTACACGAGATGAGGAGGGTGTTATATATTTCCGAGGCAGATTATGCGTACCTCAGTCTCATCCGGTTTTACAGGAGCTACTTCAGGAGGCTCACCGATCTCGATTTGCGATCCATCCAGGCGGAACCCGTATGTATCGAGACTTGAGACGTTCCTACTGGTGGAACGGCATGAAGAAAGACATCGCGGATTTCGTAGCTAGATGTCTTGTCTGTCAGCAGGTGAAGGCTGAGCATCAGAGACCTGCAGGATTACTTCAGCGGATTCCTATTCCTGAGTGGAAGTGGGATCACATTACCATGGACTTTGTGGTAGGGTTGCCGAGGACACGACGAGGCCATGACGCGATTTGTGTAATCGTTGATCGATTAACCAAATCCGCGCATTTCTTAGCGATCCGGAGGACTGATCCCCTGGATCGATTGGCAGATCTGTATTGTCGGGAGATCATCAGACTACATGGTGTTCCGTTGAGTATCATTTCGGATAGAGATCCACGGTTTACGTCTCGTTTCTGGCAGAGTCTGCAGCAGGCCTTGGGCACACAGCTCCGTTTCAGTACAGCTTTCCATCCACAGACAGATGGACAGTCAGAGCGGACTATTCAGACTCTTGAGGACTTGCTGAGATCATGTGTTATGGATTTTGGAGGCAGTTGGGAGGACCATCTGCCGTTAGTAGAGTTTGCTTACAACAACAGCTTTCATTCGGCTATTCAGATGGCACCGTTTGAGGCGTTGTATGGTAGACCTTGTCGGACACCCGTCCTCTGGGAGGAGGTTGGAGAGGCCTAGTTGTTGGGACCTCAGAGAGTTCAGCAGGATGCAGAGTTGGTCCGTACTATCAGACGGAGGATGTCAGAGGCGCAGGATCGCCAGAAGAGTTACGCTGATCGGAGACGCAGACCACTAGAGTTCTCTGTTGGTGACCATGTATTTCTGCGAGTTTCACCCACGAAAGGGGTGAAGAGATTTGGCATCAGAGGTAAGCTAGCTCCGCGGTACATTGGTCCTTTCGAGATCTTGGAGAGGATCGGAGCAGTAGCTTACCGACTGGCACTACCACCGTCCCTGTCAGGCGTCCACGATGTATTTCACGTATCTATGCTGAGGAGATACGTATCTGACCCGACGCATGTGCTGACAGATATTCCAATTCCAGTTCAGCCTGACATTACATATGAGGAGGTTCCGGTACGGATTCTCGACCGGAAAGAGCGTCAGTTGCGAAATAAGACTATCCGGCTGGTTAAAGTCGGATGGCAGTATCATTCGGACGAGGAGGCTACTTGGGAGCTCGAGGATACGATCCGAGCTCGATATCCCCACCTTTTCACGTGAGCTTGTAACCTCCATGAGGTGGCAAAACAAGATGATGTGGAACAACACTATTGGTCCACATCTTGCCACCTCACTCATGATGTGGCAAAGAGTCAAGTCAAACTTGACTCTTCCTCTTCCTCTCTAGTCAAGTCAAACTTGACTCAATCTCTCTCATGGTTGATCTAATCTAACCATTTGATTCAAGTCAACTTAATATAATGAATCTAATTCATTAAATTAAATTGATCTAATGAGTCATAATCTAAATTAGACTCATTAAATACATGAATCAACTTGAGTCTAACTCAATTAGCCCAATTTGGATTACTCTTAATCCAATTTGATTCATCAAATGAATCTAATCCTCTTGGTTCATCATATGAACCAAATCTCCATCTAAATGTCCTAAGTGTGTGACCCTATAGGTTCTTGTAACGTTGGCAATGCCCTAAACCCATTTAGGAGCATAAGTAATGAGCGGTATCTAGCAACACATCATTACTACCCAAGTTACAAGAAATGTCGAGATCCAACATCACCTTGTGACTACTAATTGTGACTCCTCACAATATGTGACATTGTCCTTCTATCCTAGACATCTAGATTTATCAATGTGAGGCATAGACCGTGTCATCCTCTAATCAATCTAAATCTTGAACTTCAAGTAGACTCACTCGATCAAATGAGCTCAACATCTAATGTTGACTCATTTGGGCATGGCCATACACTTCGTGGTCTAACTCTATCAAGAATATTGATGTCGCTCCCGTCATATGGGAGGGATAGATCCCATCTACATCACTCACATCCCTCTGCATAATTTGTTACATACCCAGTAATCGCCTTTATAGTCCACCCTGTTACGGGTGACGTTTGACAAAACCAAAGTACATAACTCCTTATGTAGGGATCCATGGAGACTTCAGGTCAAAGGATTAATAGTCATACTAATAGCCACATGAGAAAGTATATGACACTCATATAACGATCCATGATACTTGTAAAATACCGAAAATGATAAGGGAATTTTACGGAATTTTTAGAAATTTTTTGGGAATTTTTCGGAGCTCGTATGGACAAGTTAACGGGGACAAAAACAGGGTCCGGGAAAGGCCTGTTTAGGTTACCCTGTTTTAATGAGGAAAAGATTTATTTTCTTTTCCTTTTCTTTTTCTTTTTCCTTTTCTTTATTTCCTCGCCGTTTCTTTTCTCACTCGCGCACCCGAGCAGCGCACCCGTTCTCGTCCCGACACCTCTTCCACGTGCTCACTGCTTGCCCTAACCGCCGGCCACTCGGCGGTTCTCCTGTTCCCTTCCCTCCTCTCCTCTCCCACGCGTGCATAAACCCTCGGACCAAGGGAGAAGCCGACACTTTCTCCTCTTTGTGCCTGTGCCCGCGCGAAAGCTTCAGCCGAACCATCTCCGGCCTGTGCCCTAGCCGCCGGCGACGCACGGAGCAGCGCCGCAAACCCCCGGTGCCCTAGAGCCGATCACCGTGCATCACCCTTTCTTCCTCTGCCCTGGTGTGAGTTCACTGCCGATTTTCTGTGCCGACACCCGAGCCTAGCGCCGACGCCGCCACCCGGTTCCTCTTCTTCCTGTGCCCGAACCCTAGCACTGACATTGCCGACCAGCTAGCCACAAGAACTCGCCGGCAGGAAGAACCAGCACCCCCATTTCTGTCTCTGCCCTAGATCGCCGGAGTTCAGAGGATTAGCCGACCACAGTGCCCTAATTGATCAAAGGAGGTAAGCTAGTTCGAATTTCTCTTTGCTACCAATTTAGGTCACGGAATTGGAGAGGAAGTGGGGCTGTGGTGTTTGTTGATCAGCAACAGTAGACTTAGTACACAGAAATGAGGGTTGTGAGTTGAAGGAAGAATTACCGTGAGTTTCTGTGTGCTGTGGATCAACAAACAATTGCTTGTTCAATGTTTTAGCAGCAAGCAACCTTCACCGTAATCTTTTGGATTGTGAATTAGGGTGAGGATTAGGTGTATTTGAGTTCTGTTGTAGATCTTGTTCTGAATTTGGAGGGTTTAGTTAGACGATCATGTGTATATTGATTTTGTTTATGTGTTTTTGGTTTAGGGTTTTGCCCTAAATAGTTTTAGGAATTTTGTTTAGCTATTTATGTAAATTGTAGCTAAATAAAATAATATTTATTTATATGTGACACAGGACTTTGACGCGAGACGAGTATCTCGGAGTCAGATCGGACCTTTCTATTTTCGGAGGCGGGTACTTTGACTTATGTCTTTTGATATGCATGATAATATGTTTAACATATAACAATAATTGTGTTATCTGTTTGTTTCGGTTGGTCGCTACATGATTAGTTATATGTTTGTTTGTTTATTTATGCTGCACTGCATGATATCTACCTGATCACATATGTTTTAGGTAGTGAACCAACCACATGCTATGATATGTTCTGGATCTAGGGTTTATTTGATACCCTATTTTATTGGTGTACCTTCTATTTGATACTTCTTCCAGTGGTACACACTTGTATCTAGTTATATGGACTATGCCATGTTTTTAGTGACATGCATCATGATTGCATGCTGTGCGATTGTCGGCTCCACT
Organism: Zingiber officinale; assembly: GCF_018446385.1. NCBI lineage: Eukaryota > Viridiplantae > Streptophyta > Magnoliopsida > Zingiberales > Zingiberaceae > Zingiber > Zingiber officinale. Next base: position 1,073,678 of record NW_024589922.1, on the reverse strand, counting down.
TTGGTTGAGCACATCGCCAGTTACATGTACTGCACACACCACCCATGGATTAGTTGTATATCTGGCTGGAGTGTGGCGGTTCTGCTGTTTGGCTCCGTTGGTCAGGTGACTCAGCGTAGTAGCCGGCAGTCAGTTCCGCTCTGTTTGGCTCCGTTGGCATTTAGTGTAGCAGCGTGGTAGCCGGCAGATGGTGGACTCTGTTTGGCTCCGTTGGTCAGGAGACTCAGCGTGGTAGCCGGCAGAGATATCCTCCCCGTCATTGTGTACCGGGAGATGAGAGCATTGAGCTCCCCCATTTATGATTTGGGGACAGAGGACAGGAGTACTCCGACAGCATTCCGTCCACTCAGTCACTGTCAGGAGCAGTGATGTCCGAGTGCACGGTCACCATATGCATTTATTGCATTTTATTGTTGTGATTGCTGCACTTATATGCTGCATTTGTATGGATGCATTTGATTGACATGCATACAGGATTATGATTTCTTCGGTCTGACGACCTGTTACCTTTGTACCTTGATTCCGGTTAGTACAGTTATCTCCTGATTTCATTTCAGTTGCATTTATTCCTTCTCGTATTCAGGAGACTGTACGCATGATTAGTGTTATCTGTTACTTGTTTTATTATGCATATCAGTTGTACCTGCTGAGTGTTGGACTCACCCCGCCTCCATTGTTGATATTTTCAGGTTGAAGCTGTCCAGTCGCTGACCCCCATCTGCACGTAGAGCTAGTTCTTTATTAGTTCGTTATTTGTTTTTATTTGGCCTTTTTCTATATCAGACTTTGTTTTAGTATTGTCTTTGGATTTTTCCTATGGATATTGTATGGAGTGATATCTTTTGATGGATTTTTGATATGATATTGGATTTCATTCTACTACGTGCCTGTCTGGACGGCAGAAGAGGTGAGTTCGTTGGATTTGAGCTTTACGAGTGTAGTGGAGTAGGGTGGATTTCGAGTCAGAGTCCTATTGTTATTGATTATTATTATTAACTGCGTGGTTGTGACAGCCAGAGGCTGAATATCTTTATAAACTGCGTGGTGTTTGTTTTTATTTATTGTTACCATTCCAGCCGCCTGTGGCTGATGTATATGTGATATGTAGAAAGTTTCATATTGTCCGCCGTACAGGGGAGATGCTGCCGAAATTTCTTCGGACAGAGACTCCTCTGGGGCGTGACAATACTTTCTCATAGCGGGTCATTCAGTATACATTCTCTAATGCATACCCATGTGTCAGCTTGATATCTCTATATCCATGACTTGTGAGATCAAGTCATCGAGCTAACCTACATGCTAGTCTTATTGTATTAACATTGTTCCTGAATGTTAATACTCGACTAGGAATGATTTAGAGTAGTGTTCCCTATATCATCTCACTATAGATTCAACCAATCGATTGATATAGGTAAGAACCTTCTACTCAAGGGCGTTACTATACTTATTTTATCTGGCACTAATACAAATAAGCATAATAACCAAAAAACCAAATGCCTTAATATATATATACAAGAATATGATATACATGAGTCCATATAATCATCAAATGATTGGCTCTAGGGCTCTAACTAACAATTTAGGATCTAACTATGCTTGTTTATGACTTCTCATGATATGTAACCTACTATATGATGCTAGTTAAATGTTTTCATGCTTTAGGTTGCACAAGAAGTTAGAATGATGCTTTAGGGTTTCGGCCAAGGAAGAATAAAAAGGGTTAGATGAAATTTAGGATCTAACTATGCTTGTTTATGACTTCTCATGATATGTAACCTACTATATGATGCTAGTTAAATGTTTTAATGCTTTAGGTTGCACAAGAAGTTATCATGATGCCTTAGGGTTTCGGCCAAGTAAAAATAAAAGGGATTAGATGTTGGGTTTTTCGGGCCGCGAAAACCGCTTTTTCGCGTCGCGGAAAACCCGAAAGCCCCATCATCAGATCCGTGTGAAGTAAAAATAAAACAAAATTTGAGTACGAGTTTACCAAAGCCTAGATCTACATTAGGAGAAGATCTTTACCCTTGGTACGAAGCCCTTCGCGTATCCCGCTCTTCCAAGTGATGGCGGATCTCGAGGTTGTCAAGTGTACAACCCTCTAGAAGTATCCACACGAACAAATAGGTGGAGAAACCTAACACAAAGGTGTGTTAGCACCTTGGTAAGGTTCGGCCAAGAGAGGAGAGGGAGAAAGGTTGAGAGCTTGAGGAAGAAGATGAGTTGAATGCCTTGAATTGCATTCACTTGCAATTCAAATGTGGCCGGCCACAATTGTAACTTCCATTCATTTAATGTGGCCGGCCATTAAAGAGAGGACTTGTAACCTCCATGAGGTGGCACACACATGTGCTAACTATGATGATGTGGCACATCATCATTAGTCCTCCTAATGCCAACTCACAAATGAGGTGGCAAATGGTCAAGTCAAACTTGACCTTTCATCTTCCTTCTCAAGTCAAGTCAAACTTGACCAAATCTCTCTTATGGTTGATCTAATCTAACCATTTGATTCAAACCAATTTAATATAATGAATCTAATTCATTTAATTAAATTGATTCAATGAGTCATAATCTAAATTAGACTCATTGAACACATGAATCAACTTGAGTCCAACTCAATTAGCCCAATTAGGATTACTCTTAATCCAATTTGATTCATCACATGAATCTAATTCTCTTGGTTCATCATATGAACCTAATCTCCATCTAATTGTCCTTTGTGTGTGACCCTATAGGTTCTTGTAACGTTGGCAATGCCCATAAACCCATTTAGGAGCATAAGTAATGAGCGGTATCTAGCAACACATCATTACTACCCAAGTTACAAGAATGTTGAGATCCAACATCACCTTGTGACTACTAATTGTGACTCCTCACAATATATGACAAGTGTCCTTCTATCCTAGACATCTAGATTGATCAATGTGAGGCATAGACCGTGTCATCCTCTGACCAATCTAAATCTTGAACTCCAAGTAGATTCACTAAATCAAATGAGTTCAATATCTCATATTGACTCATTTAGGCATGGCCATGCACTTCGTGGTCTCACTCTATCAAGAATATCGATGTCTCTCCCGTCATATAGGAGGGATAGATCTCATCTACATCACTCACATCCCTCTGCATAATTCATTACATATCCAGTAATCGCCTTTATAGTCCACCCAGTTACGGGTGACGTTTGACGAAACCAAAGTACATAACTCCTAATGTAGGGAACCATGGTGACTACAGGTCTAAGGACTAGTAGTCATACTAATAGCCACATGAGAAAGTATATGACACTCATAAAATGATCCATGGTACTTTCTAATGGAGGGTCATTCAGTATACATTCTCCAATGCATACCCATGTGTCAACTTGATATCTCTATATCCATGACTTGTGAGATCAAGTCATCGAGTTGACCTACATGCTAGTCTTATTGCATTAACATTGTCCTTGAATGTTAATACTCGACTAGGAATGATTAAGAGTAGTGTTCCCTATATCATCTCACTATCGGTTCAACTAACCGATTGATATAGGTGAGAACCTTCTACTCAAGGACGCTATTATACTTAGTTTATTTGGCACCAATACAAGTAAGTATAATAACTAAAAACAAATGTCTTTATTTATATAAGAATATGATACAACAAGTCCATAATACAATCATCAAATGATTGGCTCTAGGGCTCTAACTAACATTAGAGGAAATGTAGAAACCTAATTATGCTTGTTATAATTCCTCATGATAAGTAACCCACCATATGATGTTAGTTTAAAGGTTTCATGCTTTAGGTTGTTAAAAGAAACCTAGACACATGCTTATAGGTTTCGGCCAAGGCTTGTGCATTAGGGTTAGAAACTTCTATATGCTTACCAAGAGTTTCACTTGCTATGCTATGTATGGTGTAAAGGTTTCATGCTTTAAATTGGAAAAAAAAAGAATAGAGTCATGCTTATATGTTTCAGCCAAGACAAGAAAACTATGTTAAGGAGCTACCTAGGGTTCCAAAGGGCCTCACATGTCATGTTAAATATTATGAGATATTAGGATATTGATTCCATGTTGTTATGTTGATTGAAAACCCATGATTCATGCTTATATGTTCCTTATAATATGATATGAATTTCATGTCACCATGTTAATTGATATGTGCACTTATGACATCATGTTATGCTTACCCATGATATGTTATATGTATGTGCACTTATGCTATCATGATATGCTTTCTTATGACATGCCATATGATATGTGCACTTATGCCATCATGTTAGGTTTTCTTATGATATGTCATATGATATGTGCACTTATGTCATTATGTTATGCTTACATACGATATGTTATATGTATGTGCACTTATGCTATCATGTTATGTTTTCCTTATGACATGTCATATGTTATGTGCACTTTATGCCATCATGTTATGCTTATGTAAGGCTTATGTATGATGAAAAGCCTAAGAGATGCTTCCCTTAAGTTGGGATTAAGAGCACTCTTCATGATATGACAAGAACATGATATGCTATAATATGATAAGAACATGATATGCTATGATGTGACAAGAATCATGATATGCTATTTTACTTTTGTATGGCTTGTACCGGGGATGCGCTCCTAAGTTGCCCCTAGGTCGATGGTCAAAGAAACGGGCCTAGTAAAAAAGGATGGGCTCCTAAGTTGCCCCTAGGTCGATGGTCAAGGAAACGGGCCTAGTTCCTAGTAGGTTCAAGATTAGCTACCTTGGATCTATTTAGGATGCGCACAAATTCATGTATGTGGTACAAAGTCAGGCCCTCATGTTGAGATTATGTTTAAGTACCTATATGATATATGTTTTCAAAAGAACATCTCGCATCTACTCATTCATGCTATACGTTACATGTTTTCAAAAGAACATCTTGCATCTACATGTCTCATGATATATGATTTCTTATGCTTTAGAAGAATGCTCAATGGAGATATTTCATGTTATGTGATCTTTATGCTTTAGAAAAAAATGCTCCCTTGAGATATGTTTATGATGCCTAGATGAATATGCTACTACCTTTTGATTATGCTCTCATATGTTATGCTTATGCTCTTTTGAGATATGCCTAGATACTTAAATGAACATGTCACTATTCTATGGCTGGTTTATGATTTATGATTTTGTGAGTAGGAAAGGAACTTACTAAGTCTATGTGCTTATAGTTTTATGTTTTCCTTGTACTGCAAAAAAGGGTAAGGAATGGCTACACTAAGAGGAGCAGTAGGAAGGGCAAAGATGTGTGTGGCAGTGGCATGGTGGAATAGATCCATTTGGGTTTCAAACTTATATGTAACTAAGTTGTGCATGAGAAACATGTTTTGACTTTATGCTTTTGATATTAACTTGAGCTAGTATGGATAGTTTATGCACTTATGTTCTTCTTGTTTCATGTTAATATGCTTATGATATCATGAATCATGTCTCAAATGGTTGATAGTAAATCAAGTTATATGCATGAATACTAGGATGTTCACATGTTATGTTAAAGGATTAGCTTGTTAGCATTTTAATATGTGATATTATTATATTGTTCACATGTCATGTTTAGTTAATATGTTTATGATTAAATCAAACTTTTAAACCTCACTTCCGTTGCCATGATTTGATATGTATATATATGTGTGTTTGTATGATTCAAGCAAGTAACCCCGTCCCTCCCTTAGGGTAGTAGAGGGGCGGTCGTTACAACCCCTAGGTTTAACTAATAAGAACAATCAAATCACAAGATCGAAAAAACAAAATAAACACAAAAATCGAATCATAAATTCAAAACCAAGAAACATTAGCTTCTTGTGTTTGGTATTTCAAGATCTAAATAAAAAGATGAACTAGTTATGATGCGGAAACTAATAACTAGTTATACCTTTTGTAGCTTATAGACCTCACGATCTTTTATCGTATTCCTCTTCTTATCTCGGACGTCGTGTGGGCGACGATCTACCTAGACGAGAATTCACCAAAGCTTCCTTCTTCTCCAAGCAAGTTTCGGCCACCACCAATCTTCAAGGGATGAAGAACTTTCGGCCACGAACCAAGCTCCAAGGGATGCTAAGAAACAAAACCTCCTATCTCTCCTGCTTCCTCTAACAAGATCCGGCCACCACTAAGCTTCTTGAGATGAAGATGCTGCCGGCCACACAAGGAAGAAGAATAGGAGAGAGGAATGTTGGTGCGGGAAGCATCCGACAATCGATCCTTAGTTTTGATAATGGCAAAGGGATTCAAAGTTAAGGTTAATTGTTATCTGATGTGCTTAAATGAGATTACAGGAAAGTCCTAACTGTGGTTAGGCAGGTGAAAAATCCTAGGGGGTGGTAACCCTAGATCCTAGGGGGTGGTAACCCTAGGTGAAGGAAAATCCTAAGGGGTGGTAACCTTAGGTCATAGGGGGCGGTAACCCTAGGTGGAGAAAAACCCTAAGGGGGGGGGGGGGTAACCTTAGGTCCTAGGGGTGGTAACTCTAGGTGGAGAAAAACCCTAGGGGGCGGTAACCCTAGGTCCTAGAGGGTGGTAACCCTAGCCAGAAAGACCAGTCGGTCTAGAGGACCGGACTGACATCAGGTAACTCTCCTGAGTGGAGTAGATGAGGACGCGTTCCCTGTAGAGGGAACAGTAGGCGTCGGGTCGACCTAGGGTTTCCGGTCGAAAATCCGAAGTCAGCCCCGGATAGTTCGGAGACTGTCATTTACTATCTTTTATGTGTGCTAATATATGTCTTGTAGGGTAGGTTATTGTTTTGGAGCTAACACATCTTGCAGGTACCAAAAATCAAAGTTAAGCCACGGATGAACAGTGTCTGAGGCGCCTCCATGGAGCTTGGAGGCGCCTCAGGTGCAAGCCGAAGCCAGCTGTCCAGAGGAGCTGGAGGCGCCTCGGACGTAGCTGGAGGTGCCTTGGACCAAAGCTTGAAGGCACCTTGAAGAGGCTTGGAGGCGCCTTAAAGCAGATTAGTGTGACCAGTTCTGTGCTGATCCACGCGTGCGACTCAGCAGCCTGGATGCGCCTCGGACAGGCTTGGAGGCGCCTCCAGCACTGTATAAAAGAGGGGTTCGAGCAGCAGCTTAATACAACAACTCACGAGCCATCTTCTTGTAACAAATTGCTAACGAGACCATCCGACGAAGCTGCGACTTGACGCCGACAACCCAGAGACTTAATATTATTATTTTCCTTCTGTCGTTCGTATAAGTTTACTGTTTTCCTTGTACTTAACTTATAATTCATTTTCGATTTTATAGTTGTTGCCCACCGAAAGCAATCAACGATCGCGGGCCTTGGAGTAGGAGTCGCTCAAGGCTCCAAACCAAGTAAATCACTTGTGTTCGCGTGTGTTGTTTATTTTATTTCCACTGCATTATTACTCTAGTTTTGCGATTCCAAAATGAGTGAAAGCCACGAGCGCTATTCACCCCCCCCCCCCCTCTAGCACTTTCGATCCAACAATTGGTATCAAAGAGGGGTCGCTTTGAATCGGTGCAACCACTGTTCAAGTAATTTTTTCGTGGTATTTTTAGTTTTACGGAGTCAATTAGAATTAGCTTAATAGCTAAATTCTAATTATTTTTCCTTCGAATCGGTTTGAACTCGAAGTCGGTGCAACACCACTCAAGTTCGTTATTTTATTAAACTTATTCCTGCACTACTAATCCAAGACCCAGTCTTGGGACAGATTTTTCTGTGTGTGTGTGCAAATTGTTAAATGACACTTCAAGAAGGTTATAGCACCGCTCTTCACCGGAGATGATTTCGGGTACTGAAAGGGCAGGATGGAGGCGTACTTGCAAACCCAGTTCGAAGTCTGGATGATCACCAAGATAGGACTTGAACTCCCACTATACGGCTCAGACAAATTAGTGTCATACCAGAACTATGATGCATCCTTAATAAAGAAAGTTGAGGCAAACGCAAAGGCTACCTGCATACTTCAGTGTGGACTGACCAAGGAGGAACTCAACAGAGTTGGACCATTCTCCAGCGTAAAAGAGCTATGGGAGAAGCTGATCGAACTCGACGAGGGCACCTCCGACACCAAGGTAAGCAAAAGAGATCTATTACTTAATAAATTGTATAATCTGAAAATGCAGGAAGGTGAGATGGCTAGCCAGCTTCACGCCCAAATTCAAGAACTATTAAATGGACTCCATGCGATCGGACAGAAGGTAGATAACCGGGACATCATAAGGTACTCCTTAAACGCCTTTCCGAGGAACACCTTGTGGGCATCCATGATAGATGCTGTAACACCCATAGGATCCTTAGCAAAATTCTAGAATATTCTATCATGAATAAAGAAAAATATATATGCTTTAGTTGAATTTTTGCTCCTAGCCAAACACTTAAATAAATAAAATAGAAATAAAAATACATAAGGTCTAGGACTTGAACTCTAGATCTCTCATTAGATACCTGAATAAGATAACCACTAGACCAAGAGAAATTATTGTAAGGAAAGAGAGGGAAACCATAATTAAATGTAAGAAGAAAAGGCTCTTCTCTTAGAAGGAGAAGTGAGAGTTGTCTTCTCCCTCTCTAATGAAGAGATGCTCTAGAATATTCCTTTCTTACTCACCAAGAAGGGATGTATCTAGACTTTTCTTAATGATGAAGAGAGTAAAAGAAAGGAGGAAGAAAAATATATTTTTCCTTCCTCCTCTCATGATGAATAAAAGGAAGAAATTAAAATGAGTTGGCATTTTTCTCATTCACTCTCTTACTCCTTCCTCCTTCACCGTGCCCCCTTCTTCACCCATTCTTCTTCTTGCCGAGACCAAGGAGCAAGGAAGCTTCCCCTCTCTAGAAAGGATCCACAACAAAAGGTTAAATCTCTAAGGAAAACAAGCGCAAGGAAGTGAGTATCCCCTCACTGCAGTACAAGTAGCTTCGGTTTTTAGAATGTTTTTCTCTTTCGAAACTCTAAAACTTTTCTTGAAAGAAGATGGTCGAGATAAAGAATAGGTAGTTACTTAGGGTTAACAAGTGATAAGAGATGCTTCATGTTATAAAAAAAAAAAAGAAATTTAGAACTTGTTGCATGATTCGGCCAAGGATGGAAGAAAGGATCTAGAATAAGTTTTTCTTTGATCACATACTTAAATTTCTACTCTATGATATATGAATTTCATATGTTGTTAGTTTAGTCTTCATTCTTCATGTCGTGAAGAAAAAAAAAAAAAAAAAAAGAGAAACCTAGCTATATGGTTCGGCCAAATTGATTATAAGGCCTTAGGTCAAGAATTTTAGTTAGAAACCATACTAGTTGTACCTCTTTGTGATGTATGAATTTTTACATGTTTATAACTAAGGTCTTTATGCTTCATATGGAATGAAATGGTGGTAAACCCTACTGATATGGTTGGCAAAATTGAATAAATGGGTTAGGGTTTAAGTTTTTGAACTCAAATATGCTTAGAACATGAAGTACAATACCTTGTAGGCACTTAGATTAAATGGGCTTGTTATAAGTTTAAGTTTTATACTTCTTATGGAATAAAATGATATGGAACTCTACTGATATGATTCGGCCAAATGAAAATAAAAGGGTTAGGGTTAGAGTTTTGAACTCAAATAGGCTTATTCATGAAGTATGGTTCCTTGTAAGTACTTGTACAATATTCTATAGGTACTTAGATTAAATGTGCATGCTACATGTTTAAGTTTTATGCTTCCTAAGGGATAAAAAGACATGAAACCCTACTGATATGTTTCGGTCAAATGAAAATAAAAGGGTTAGGGTTAGTGTTTTGAACTCAAATAGGCTTATTCATGAAGTATGGTTCCTTGTAGGTACTTGTACTATGCTCTATAGGAACTTAGATTAAATGTGCATGTTACATGTTAAGACTTATGCTTCTTATGGAGTAGAATGATATGAAATCCTACTGATATGTTTCGGCCAAATTGAAATAAATGGGTTAGAGTTAGAGTTTTGAACTCAAACATGCTTATTCATGAAGTATATTGCCTTGTATGTGCTTAGATCAAGTTTACATGCTATGTGGATAAGTTTTATGCTTCATATGGAACCAAATGATATAAGAACCCTACTGATATGTTTTGTCCAAATTGAGATAAATGGGTTAAGGTTAGAGTTTTGAACTCAAACATGCTTATTCATGAAGTATATTACCTTGTATGTGCTTAGATCAAGTTTACATGCTATGTGGATAAGTTTTATGCTTCATATGGAACCAAATGATATAAGAACCCTACTGATATGTTTTGTCCAAATTGAGATAAATGGGTTAAGGTTAGAGTTTTGAACTCAAACATGCTTATTCATGAAGTATATTACCTTGTATGTGCTTAGATTAAGTTTTACATGTTATGTGGGTAAGTTCTATGCTTAATATGGAATGAAATGAGGATGAAACCTACTGATATGGTTCGGCCAAGATGGATAAATTGGGTTAGGAAAGAGTTAAACCTAACCAAACATGCTTAGGCATTTTCATGATATGTAGTCTTTGATATATAAGTGAAGTAAGCTTTCATGCTTTATGATATGTTGCATTTCTATGTCTTATGATAAGATGTGCCATGTTTATGATATGACATGATAGACTTATGACATGATATGCCATGTTAATGATATGATATGCTAGACTCATGATATGATATGCCATGTTCATGATATGTATGTTAAGTTCATGAGATGATATGCCATGTTTGATGATATGAAAATGACATGTTATGCTTTATGTTATGATAAGAACATGTTATGTTTCATAATGCATGTATGAATGGCTTATGTAAGAAGAAAAGCCTAAAGAGTTGCTTCCCTTAAGTTGGGACCAAGAGCACTCTTCATGTTATGGAAAAGAGTTGCTTCCCTTAAGTTGGGATCAAGAGCACTCTTCATGCTATGGTAAAGAGATGCTTCCCTTAAGTTGGGATCAAGAGCTCTCTTAATGATATGACAAGAATTATGACATGTATGATATGATGAGATATGATATGCATGATATTTTACTTTGTATGGCTTGTACCAAGGGTGGGCTCCATAAGCGCCCCGGGGTCGACGGACTATGAACGGACCTCGTTAAGGGATGGGCTCCTCAGTACGCCCCTAGGTCGACGGACTATGAACGGACCTAGATCCCTAGTAGGTTCGGGGCTAGCTACCCTGTCCTAGGGATTGTGCGCATTTATGTTTACATGTGGTACAAGCCAGGGCCCTTCTCATGATGATGATGATATGATATTCAAGTATGTATACTATATGTTTTGAAAGAAGCATGATGCATATGTGCATTCCATGATACATGTTTTAAAAATATACATATTGCATCTACATGCACATATTTATGAAATTATGTTTATGCACCCTTATGAACAGGTATGAGTTATGATACATGTTTACATGATATGATAGGCTTCATGATATGTGCTTAAAGAATGTGATATGAATCATGATATACCTTCACATGATAGACTTTGATATGTTATGCTCCTTATGTGATATGATATATTATGTTCTGCTTTCCCTCATGTGACGCTATGAGTTGTTATGGTTTTTACATGATAAGATATGTTCTATGTTATGACTCTCCATGCTATGTTATGCTATGCTATGTTTTCTACATGTTATGTTATGTTATGTGTTTCTTCGGATTTATGGGTAGGCAAGGATCTCACTAAGCCTTTGGCTTATAGCTACACGTTTTCCTTGTACTGCAGATAAAGGCAAGGAATGGATTGTTTAGAGCAGGAAAGGCAAGGAAGATGTGTGTGGAAGTGCTGGTGGATAGATCTATTTAAGTTTCTTTGAATTATCTAAGTTATGCATGTGAACAATGTTGGACCTATGCTTATGCTGATGATTTCGGCTAGTATTTCATACACTTATGATATTTTACTCATGTTAGAATAATGATGATATGATGATAATGTTCAGTATGCTTTGATTCACATGTCATGATAAGTAAACTAAATGCATATGAAAAAAAAAAAAAATTAAATAAGTCTTCCGCTGCCATGAATCCATATGCATTAGTATAATTAACGTCTATGTTTCAGTGACGTCCGTCCCTCCGGGGTGGCCTTAGTTCTACCTGGAAGGGCTGGCGTTACAGATGCCTACAAGGTTTCCAAGGACCTCTCTACTATTAAGTTAGATGAGTTGTTTTCGGAGTTTGAGCTTCATGAACAGACTAACTCACGTCCGGCCGAGAAAGGGTTGGCTTTGATTGCAGGTACAGGAAGAACACGCGAGTCAAAATCAAAACGTAGAACCGAACAAGAATCAGAAGAGGAACAAGATTCGGAAGACGACGACGATCTCACAAGCGAATTTGTCAACCTGATGAAAAAACTCTACAAAAAGAAGGGTTTCAACAAAAAGGACGTCAAAAAGGCCATCCAGACCAAAGAAGTCCAATCAAGCTCAAAGGTCAAATTCGAGGTGACTTGCTACAGGTGCAATCAGAAGGGGCACATCAAGGCGAACTGCCAGAACCAAAAGGATCCAAAGAAACCAAGAAGGAAGAAGGCTCTGAAGGCCACTTGGGATGAATCTTCTTCCGAGGAATCCGACAATGAAGAAGTCAACCAGGCAAGCCTCCTCACATTGACAGCCCGGGACGACACCAAAAGCGAGGACGAATCGGAAGCCGAGTCCAAGAGAAGCCACGGATCTGCATCCGTTTCCGAAGGGTCAAACCCCTCTATAAGTAAATATCATTTATACAGTTTAATCAATTATTTAATGCATTAAGTAGCTAAGTCCAAAGTTCGAATCAAGTCACTTCTAAAAGAAGTAACTTCCCTTAAAGAAGTGACTAACCCCATAACCTTGCCTGACCCAGTTCAGACTGGAAATTCAACTCAAGTCCAAAATCTTGAGGAAGAAAATTCTAGTCTAAAAACTCAGGTCAAGGATTTAGAGAAGACCCTAGAACGGTTTTCTTTGGGGTCCTAGAACCTTGACCTAATTCTTGGGACTCAAAGAGCCGTTTACAATAGAAATGGACTAGGATTTAAATCTAAAAAGAAATATAAAGTCTATCTATCCTTAGTCAACAGACCAAATAGCAAACTAGTCCAAGCATGGGTACCCAAGTCCAAATTGGTCAATCAAGTTGGACTTGGTAAATATTGGGTCCCCAAGGATCAAGTACATTACCTTGAAAAACCTAATCAAGGTTATGATCCAGGGGGAGTAAAAAGAAAAACTATTTTTTATTAATAAATAAATAAAATCTTAACAAATAAATAAATAATGAATAAATAAAAATAATCTGAACAAATAAATAATTAATAAATAAATAAAATAATCTTAACAAATAAATAATTAATAAATAAATAAAATAATCTTAACAAATAAATAATTAATAAATAAATAAAATCTTAACAAATAAATAATTAATAAATAAAAGTTAAAATGGGAAATAAAGGGAGGCTCCAGAATAGCTGGCACCTCCAAAAGGAATCTACCCGACTGGGTAACCGAAAGCGACCTACCAGGCAGGGTAATTAGGGCTAGAATGAAAAGGGCTAAGTTGAACTTGACCCACAGTACTGGTAAAGTATTGGATGATAGTACGTTAGGAAATCTTAGACTATGCATGTCTAGGAAGATATGACTTCAACCTGGTGCATTTGGCTAAGTGGAACTGACCGAAGCTACCCTTTATGGATCCTAACTAGTTAGACCAATGTTTTGTACTAAGTTCAGCGGATAGGACTATTTGGAAAACTTCGAAGGTATGGTTACTTTAATGATGTCCTAGTGACTCACCATAGCACAAAAGTTTATCCAAAGAATGCCCATTTGTTGAGTCCAAAGATAAACCTGAATCTAACACAAAGTTAAAACAAACCCTACAATTGAACCTAATTCATCTCACAAAATCATAGGATCCCTTGATTGAAAAACTTAGACCGAATGAGATGATTAAGAATTGAAATTAAACAGGAATTCGATTAAGTTAAAATTAAATCAAATTAAAATTAAAATTAAATCAACGTAATACTTTTCAAAATATTAACTCTTCAAATTTTAATTAACTTAAATATTTTTCAAAATTTAATTAACTTTTCAAAATTTTAATTAACATAAATTTAATTAACTTAAGATTTTTCAAATTTAATCAATTAATACTTTTTCATAATCTAATTAACTTTAATACATTTTTAAAATTTAATTAATACTTTCTCAAATTTAATTAACTTTAATATTTTTTCAAAATTAAAAATTAATTAACAATTTTCAAAACGGAAATTATTTTTTTAACATAACACGCGTCGGAGGTGCCTCCCACACGAGGGAGGCGCCCTCAATCACGGCGGGAAATCTCCCGCCGCCTCCACTAAAGGCGCCTTGGATGCTCACTGAGGCGCCTCCAACAGCCTACTTAAGGCGTCTTCTGCATCGTCTAAGGCGCCTTAAATCCCTAATTTCAAAAACGAACAAAATACTTTCTGTTCGTTCACGGCTCAACTTTTCCACGCGATTTTCTCTCAAAATCCGACGATTTCTTCCCTCTAAGGTGCCTTCAACCCGTCCAAACTCCTTCAATCATCCTACAATGCCTCCTAGGTATATCTTCAACCAACCTATTGTCCTTATATGTTATTTTTATGCATATGTTATATGTTGCATATATCAGAAAACGCCGACATGTTGATCCTACACCGGCTAGGACCCTGTCTACGGATCCTAGATTCCCCTCAGAGCGGCTTAGGGTAGACTTTGCAAGGTTTAAATTTGAATCTATTAAACCTAGGTACGTAGTGTTGGTTCTTTCGGGCCGCGAAAACCACTTTTTCGCTTCGCGGACACCCCGAAACCCCCGCCACCGGATCCGTGCGAAGAATAAAATTTTGAAAAACCTACGAGTACGAGTTTACAAACTCTAGATCTACATTAGAGTATGAGTTTTACCCTTGACGCGTGCCTTTCGCAAATCCCGCTCGTCCAAGGTGTCGGATCTCAAGATTGTCAAAGTAGACAACCCTCTAGAAGTATCCACACGAACAAATCGATGGAGGGAGAACCTTAGAGTGTGCTAGCACTCCAAGAAGGTCTCGGCAATGGAGAGGAGAGGGAGAGAAGAATTGGAGCAAGGAAGAAGATGAGAGTTACAAAATGCTTGAATGAAATTCACCTCATCAAAACCCCCATAAGTGGTCGGCCACCACAAAGCTTGTAACCCCCTTCTCATTTAATGTGGAGGCCACATTAAATAGGAGATTTGTAACCTCCATAAGGTGGCACACACATGTGCTATCCTTGATGATGTGGCACATTATTATTGGCCACTTAATGCCAACTCACAAATGAGGTGGCAAATGGTCAAGTCAAACTTGACCTTTCATCTCCCTTCTCAAGTCAAGTCAAACTTGACCAAATCTCTCTCATGGTTGATCTAATCTAACCATTTGATTCAAACTAATTTAATATAATGAATCTAATTCATTTAATTAAATTGATTCAATGATTCATAATCTAAATTAGACTCATTGAATACATGAATCAACTTGAGTCCAACTCAATTAGCCCAATTAGGATTACTCTTAATCCAATTTGATTCATCACATGAATCTAATCCTCTGGGTTCATCATATGAACCTAATCTCCATCTAATTGTCCTTAGTGTGTGACCCTATAGGTTCTTGTAACATTGGCAATGCCCCTAAACCCATTTAGGTGTTGGGTTCTTCGGGCCGCGAAAACCGCTTTTCGCGTCGCAGAAACCCCAAATCACCCAAGGCCGTAGATCCGTGCAAGGTAAAAAATTTTCAGAAAAACCAAATACGAGTTTGAAAAACCTTTTAAGATCTACTCCTAGATCTACATGTTAAGAATTTTACCCTTGTTGCGTGCCCTCGCAAATCCCGCTCGTCCAACGGTACGCCGGATCTCGAGAGTGTTAACGTAGACACTCCTCTAATGATATCCACACGAACAAGGAGTGTCTCTCACACTCAAAGGATGGAGAAGAGAGCTCCAAGTGTGCTAGCACTTTCTAGAGCTCTCAGATGGGATTGAAAAGGAAGAAAAGAAGAAGATACAAAAAGAAATCTTATACACTCACTAGTAGTATCCTCCTTTGTGATCTTCACTCTTCCTAATGCTCTTGGAATCAACTCAACCATCTTCACCTCCCATGAAACCCACGACAACAGTAGCAAGGAGGAAGAAAGACAAGGAAGAAGATGATAGCATCAATACATACATAATGCCATAAAATCAAAACCCCTCCATTGCATTAGTGTGGCCGGCCACACAATGTAACCCCCCCCCCCCCCCCCCCATTAATGTGGCCGGCCACATTAAAACCAAGGGAAGAGTGTAACCCCCATGAGGTGGCATGCCTCATGAGGTGGAGGTGATGTGGAAAGGATGAGTCATCCTTATGATGTGGCAATACATCAAGTCAAACTTGATGTTTCAACTTCCATTTGGTCAAGTCAAAATTGACCAATTTCTTCCTTGTAGAGTTAAATCCAACCTTTGATTCAAGTCAATTTCAATTTAATGAATCTCAATTCATTAATATAAATTGACTCAATGAATCAAATTTAAATTACACTCATTCAACAATTGAATCTAATTGAGTCTAACTCAATAAGTCTAATTTGAATCCAATCTTTGGTGCATCATATGAACCTAATCAAATTGGTTCAACATATGAACCCAATGTCCATCCACTTGTTCTTTGTGTGTAACCCAATAGGTTCTTGTAACGTTGGCAATGTTTCTAAACTCCTTTAGAAACATAAGCAATGAGCGGCATCTAGCAATACATCATTGCTACCCAAGTTACAAGAAATGTTGAGATCCAACATCACCTTGTGACTACTAATTGTGACTCCTCACAATATGTGACATTGTCCTTCTATCCTAGACATCTAGATTGATCAATATGAGGTATAGACCGTGTCATCCTCTAATCAATCTAAATCTTGAACTCCAAGTAGCCTCACTCGATCAAATGAGCTCAACATCTAATGTTGACTCATTTGGGCATGGCCATGCACTTAGTGGTCTCACTCTATCAAGAATACCGATGTCGCTCTCATCATATGGGAGGGATAGATCCCGTCTACATCACTCACATCCCTCTACATAATTCGTTATACACCCATTAATCGCCTTTATAGTCCACCCAGTTACGGGTGACGTTTGACGAAACCAAAGTATATAACTCCTTATGTAGGGATCCATGGTGACTTCAGGTTTAAGGACTAATAGTCATACTAATAGCCACATGAGAAAGTATATGACACTCATATAACGATCCATGATACTTTCTCATGGCGGGTCATTCAGTATACATTCTCCAATGTATACCCATGTGTCAGCTTGATATCTCTATATCCATGACTTGTGAGATCAAGTCATCGAGCTGACCTACATGCTAGTCTTATTGCATTAACATTGTCCCTGAATATTAATACTCGACTAGGAATGATTTAGAGTAGTGTTCCCTATATCATCTCACTATCGATTCAACTAATCGATTGATATAGGTATGAATCTTCTACTCAAGGACGCTATTATACTTAGTCTATTTGGCACTAATACAAATAAGTATAATAACCAAACAAATGTCTTTATTAATATATAAGAATATGATACAATGAGTCCATACAATCATCAAATGATTGGCTCTAGGGCTCTAACTAACATTAGGAGCATAAGTAATGAGTGGTATCTAGCAACACATCATTACTACCCAAGTTACAAGAATGTTGAGATCCAACATCACCTTGTGACTACTAATTGTGACTCCTCACAAAATATGACATTGTCCTTCTATCCTAGACATCTAGATTGATCAATGTGAGGCATAGACCGTGTCATCCTCTAATCAATCTAAATCTTGAACTCCAAGTAGACTCACTAAATCAAATAAGCTCAATATCTCATATTGACTCATTTGGGCATGGTCATGCACTTCGTGGTCTCACTCTATCAAGAATATCGATGTCACTCCCGTCATATAGGAGGGACAGATCCCATCTACATCACTCACATCCCTCCGCATAATTTGTTACATACCCAGTAATCGCCTTTATAGTCCACCCAGTTACGGGTGACGTTTGACGAAACCAAAGTACATAACTCCTTATGTAGGGATCCATGGTGACTTCAGGTCTAAGGACTAGTAGTCATACTAATAGTCACATGAGAAAGTATATGACACTCATATAATGATCCGTGATACTTTCTCATGGCGGGTCATTCAGTATACATTCTCCAATGCATACCCATGTGTCAACTTGATATCTCTATATCCATGACTTGTGAGATCAAGTCATCGAGTTGACCTACATGCTAGTCTTATTTCATTAACATTGTCCCTGAATATTAATACTCGACTAGGAATGATTAAGAGTAGTGTTCCCTATATCATCTCACTATCAGTTCAACTAACCGATTGACATAGGTAAGAACCTTCTACTCAAGGACGCTGATCCTGTCTGAGAAGCTGGATAAGACGGAGATCCGTGAGAGAAAACCCACTGCTGATGGAGAATAATGCCTAGAAAACGCCGATCCGAGAAACCCAAAGCGGATCCAAGAAGATGAAACCCCAAAATGTCTTCTTGATGCAAGATACCAATGGTGATGAGAAGATCCAATCGAAGAACACCGGCTTCGGAACTCCCAAGGGTTCCTGCGCACAAGAGACCAACCGACATTACTGTCAGTGACCTAAGACCGGGGTGGGAATCCCTGGCTAGGCCCTCCGATGCTCAAGTCAGTAATCTCTTTTGGTGTGGAAGAAGGAGGAAGAAGATGAACAATGGTTGAAAAATTAGGGTTATGAATGTGCGCAATGATGTGAACTTACCCAGCCAACGGAGAGGATTCCCCTTTTTATACTACTTCATATAACCTCCGTAGTCATGAAGTAAACCCCGGTTTGTTAGTTTTGTTATGAGATGACGTAGGCTGTGTACTTGTGGTAAATGACTTTTAAGGAATCTTCTTTGTACCCCAGATGTACCTTCTTTGTCGTCTAGTACCTATAAAATAATCTAAAAACACATTTCCCGCCAAAATATATATAACACCTATTATACAATCATATACTGCAAATATCTTCATTAATCATTTTATTGAAAATACTACTTCTCTTCTGTATCACAAGTTCTCTTAAGGTATTTCTATCTTTCCTATTTGTGCCTCCTGTTTTACTATATTATATATAACTTTGTCCCTTGTACTGATCGAGGCTGAGCTTAATTCAGTTTGATCAATTATTATTACTTCTCATGAGGCTTAGTGCTCGTTCGTGCTACTCTATGTTTATTATCCTAACTGGCACCAGATTATATCTTATTAAGTATGTAATTTTTATCAAGTATCTTATCAAGGTATTATTCAGCCTGACCGATGTTGGGCTCTCCTTTTTAAAGGTATGTCTAGACCGATATTTTCCTACTTACTTGGAATTATATCCCGGCCGATATTGGCCTACCTCCTTATAGGTATATCTCGGTCGATAATGATCTAATCACTCAGAAGTATATCCCGGCCGTTATTGGCCTACCTCCTTTGAGGTATATGCTGATCGATGTGGGTCTGCCTCCTTTGAGGTGTATCCCGGCCGATATTAGTCTTCTTTCCTGAAAGTATGTCTCGATCGATATTGACCTACCTCCTTTGAGATATATCCCGGTCGATATTAGCCTACCTCCTTTGAGGTATACGCCGATCGATGTGGGTCTGCCTCCTTGGAGGCATATCCCGGCCGATATTAGCCTACCTTCTTAGAGGTATATCTCGGTTGATAATGATCTAATCACCCGGAAGTATATCCCGGCCGTTATTGGCCTACCTCCTTTGAGATATGTCCCGGCCGATATTAGTCGGTATCCTTTGAGGTATATGTTGATCGATGTGGGTCTGCCTCCTTAGAGGCATATCCCGGCCGTTATTGGCCTACCTCCTTTGAGGTATATGCTGATCGATGTGGGTCTGCCTCCTTAGAGGCATATCTCGGCCGATATTGGTCTTCTTTCCTGAAAGTATGTCTCGATCGATATTAGCCTACCTCCTGTGAGATATATCCCGGCCGATATTGACCTATTTTCTCCGTTTGGTTATCTCCTTTCCCTTCCTTATCGGGGGCCCATGAAAACTAACCCATATCACTAGCCTTCCCTTCAAGTCTAGTCGAAGGAGGTGTAGACGACTGACTAGACACAAGTTTGATTTTGTCTCTTTCATACCCGTGACTCTGCCACAGATATTGAAGTGATCTCACAAATTTTGTGTACAACTATCTGGTGAACTTGAGTATAGTGATTCCGTGAACCTCAGTACAGTGATTCTTTGAATCCTTTGATCCTTTAAATAGGGTTACAACCTTCTTTTCGTTCACCACTCATCTTAGTTCTTTTCCTTCCTTGTTAACTTTCACTGCTAAGAGTATGACCTTGGATCCCCCTCCTTGGGGGTGACTTTTGTTGGACAAGGTGAGATCTATATATGAGTTTATTCAAGTTTTTGGTTCGACTAACTCTAGGGTTCGAGGAACTGTCTCAAGAGATGGAGTTTCTCAAAGTCTAGAATTTTCATCCAAAGGTGCCAATGTTTTGAAGGCTCAAGAAACTTCAAAGAGGTTTTCGTTACTCATGGAGGGCCAACTAAGTAGCCCATGGATGTTGCGAGAAGGGCACAACACATGTTACCCTTGGGCTAAGCTTGGTTGCTCTAATTGCAGAACTTCGGGGCTCGAATAGGGGAGAGGCTCTTTCAATTACTTTTCCATCATGGTCTGAATAGATCCATCCCCTTCCCCTTGACCTTAAGTCTTTTTGCTTTATAATTTTCTTCGTCCAGGCCAAAATATTGCCACTTCTGCGCCTTGACAAGCTCGGACGAGCTTCCTCTGCGCTAAGTGAAATGTTTCCACCTCTGCTCAATGGTAAGTTTGACTCCAGTGGGACTAAAATTTTCTAAGCAT
The DNA here is from genome assembly GCF_018446385.1 of Zingiber officinale. Taxonomy (NCBI): domain Eukaryota; kingdom Viridiplantae; phylum Streptophyta; class Magnoliopsida; order Zingiberales; family Zingiberaceae; genus Zingiber; species Zingiber officinale. The sequence continues at coordinate 1,052,733 of NW_024589922.1, read as the reverse complement.
CTCAAGGGTTTATGTTTGTAATTTTTGTTATATGTTTGAGGTTTAATGTTCTGAAGGGAAATGTAATGTTATGTACTTGACCAGATTCTAAGTGTAAAAATAGTCTTTTGTATTGAATTAAGTGATTCTATTGAATCCTTCTGATTTATCCTATGTATCATTTATTATGGCCGAGGCTATCTTGACCATTGGAATACTTCTATATTATAGCTAATGTTATACCAACCAATATTAGCTTATCTATCATAAACAAGACTGTCTTAGTCGATGTTTATATTTATCTATTGTAACTAGCATTATACCGACTGGTATTGTCTCATTGATCATAAACAATGTTATTTAAACTGATATTATACTTGTCTTGCATAACCAAAGTTATGTCGGCCAATAAAATTATTTTGATCAATGCTAATCTGCATTTTATAAGGATATTAATTTAAAATCTGTTATTCGCCTAAATCGCTATCCTTAAATATTTTTGTCCTTAGCCTGGGCTTAGTCAAATTCAGTCCTACTCACTTTATTATATCTAGTTAACTACGTCTTCTCTCGAAACTTCCTGGTTGGTGATTGGCTCTTCTTCAGGTAAGATAATGTTGGAAGTGTACAACGAGGTGTTACCAACCCCAGCATGATCCGATCTGTCGCATCCAGTATAAATGTTTCTTTATGATTATATGACACATACTTTCTCTTGCTGCCACGTCACATAAGCCTTTGCCTTTTTCCTGTGATCCTCAGCGTCTGCTGAGATAAAAGCGTTTTGATCTGACGACGGTTGTGTGTTTTTCAAACCCTAAACCCTTTGTCTTCTTTTCAACTTTGTCCCTTCTTCTCTTTTCCTTAGCGTTCTTTTCTCGCTGCAGTCTTCGACCAAACCCCGTGCTCACCGTTTCTCGGCGATCTTCTTTCTTGTTTTCAGTAAGTAATCTGTTGTTTTGCTAATCTCTACTCTTGTCCATGGATGAGGAAGCAATTGCTCCTTGGTATGTCCACATGTCTTCTTCCTTCGATAAAAATGCTAGACTTAACATTCGTGGTCAATATGAAATTCCTCGGGAGTATAGCATATTAATCCCAAGACCAGGTGATCGTCCTCATCGTCCCCCTAATAATTGTGTGACTTTTTTCAAAGATCAGTTGATAGGGGGTTTAAGGTTTCTCATTCCTCCTTTCCTGATCGAAATAAGCCAGTATTTTGACATTCCACTGCAACAGTTTGCCCCTAATGCCTTTCGTTATCTATGTGGTGCTTACATGCTGTTTCGCTTGCTAGATATTCCTCCTACTCCTCAAAACTTCTTCATATTTTCTTACCCCAAGTGTTCAGAACCTGGTGTTTTCTTGTACCAGTCACGAACTAAAATGGTTCTTTTTGAGGATATGCCCTCGTCTCTTAAAGCTTGGAAATCCCGCTTCTTCTTCATAAAGTTTCCCGGACCCATTCCTTGGTCTTATGCTTGGAAATCCTCCTTACCCTCTTTGCCTGATGTCAGAGAGTTCCATCTTCATCCTGCTTTTCCTATTTATTGTGAAAAGTTATTAAATCATCGACTTTCTATCCCCAAGTGGTTGAGAATCGACCTTCTATACTTGTTTGGCCTAAGCCTCGTCAAACCTGATACACAAGGCTCCTTAGGTAAAACCCTATTTCTTTCTTGTTAGTTTCAACTAACTAAACTATCCTTCTTTTCTATGCAGTGGAGGGCTTTTATGACGCTCTGATTGATGAAGAACTGCGCCTGGAGGAGGACGCAATTCGTGCCAAAGAAAAAGAGCTTCTGGCTGCTATTACTCCTCTGCCTTTAACCGAAGAACCGGCTCCTTTAGCTGAAGTTCCCAGCTCTTCGGGAGTTCCTGAGGCTTCTGAAGGTCTTCCCGCAGAAACCCTACTGTTTCTTTATCCGCTGTTGCTTCTACAGTGGTTGCTGCTACTTCATCATCTGCCCCTCTTCCTATCATTGAACTCACATCTCCTGGTAGCCCAAGCAAATCAGTAGTTGAAATTACTACTGGTAAGCATCCGGGGCGCAAACCTACCAGAGTTCCCCCGTCAAAAAGGAGGCTTATCCTTCCTGCTAACGAACTGGTTTCAGAAGGTTTTGTTCCTGCTGATCTTCCTTCCGATGAGCCTACATTGGCTGAACTTTACCCTTCTCTTAGTTTTCCTGCCTCACCTTTCTCCAATGCCAATGCTTCTGGCGATGTCTCTTTCACCTTTCCCTTGTCTATTCCAACTTCTGGATCTTTACCCTCCTCACCTTCTTCTTATTTAGTCTTTGCTCCTCCATCTATTCCTACTTCCTCCTTCTCTGTTGGTTCTTCTACTATTCCTATCCTCCCCATATTGCTGGAAGGTTCCTTTGCCGATGCTTGGGATAAGGTTCGTCCCCTTTTTGAAGAACTCAATACTCCTGAAGCAATTGATCGTTTCTCCCATAAGGAGAATCAGGTATGTTTATTAACGTCCATTCTCTATTTCTTAGCGGTTATCTCATGGCCTTTTATTATATTTCTAGCGATGGATAGAAAACATGGGCTTATCTCGACTGATGCAAAATTTATACAATGAGAACAAGAAACTAAGATCTGAGAATGATAAACTGAGACAACAGGTTACTGAGTTATCTTCTGCCGCGTTTTCTGCTGCTACCAAGAAACAACTTGAAGCTTAAATTGAAAGTCTTCAAGCACAATTCAAATCGGCTATAGATCTTAACCAAGAATTATCTTCCAAAATTGGCGAACTAAAGGCTGATTATGAAGCAGAGTTGGCTGAAAAACTCAAAGTCCTGCAGCTGAAGGAAGATGAAATAACTTCCTTGAACACCTCCCTTAATTCAGTTAAAACCGAGGTTTCTGTCAAAGAGAACGAACTGAAGACTTCCCAAACGGCTCTGGTGGTTTACATGGCGAACGAAGATACTCGTTACAAGGAACGGGCCACTGCTATGATTGAATCTCCTGAATTCAATAGGCCGATCGTGAAGTCCATCTTATCAGCTTTTACTACGGGAGCTAAAGGGGCGATTCAACAATTGCAAGAGGAAAACTACTTATCTCGTGATCCTCCTCCTAATTTCCTAAATTGTCGCAAATTCATTGAGGACAAGCCTCCTAATCTATTCCCTCAGCTGACCTTAGTATGACTTAAATTCGAATCCTTGTAAAGGGAGACCAAAACTTTGTGATGACAATCTAACAAACTCATGTGAAGTTGATTATCCCTTTTTCATTGTTAATTTTACTCTTCCTTATGACGATCATCTGTTTCGTTTAAATGTTGCTTGGCTGGTCATCATAAAACCTCACCCAACAGATTATTACGTTTAGATTGTTTCATCATGACCGGACGGTATATATCAATGCTGACAAATACCGTCCGATACTTTATAGATCAATTATGTCTCGTCCGATCTAGCACAGTTTTATTGTGATATAACCAATATCGGTCGATTTGTTTTACTCGATTGATTTATGCTCATATTTTTGTACCTCATCTTATATTAAGCCTTTGGTCAATATATTTGGATGGTATTTATCTCGGCCGATCTATTAGAACCGCCCGATTCATATTTATGGGCCTCGTTCGGTAGCCTTTAACCAAGTCCTGTCTATTAACTAATACCTTGTACCTTACTTTTGCCTTATTTTACCACTTGACTAATTTTTCTTTATATTTGTCAAACTTCCTTAAGAATTGTGTCTAGGGAAACTTTACGCATTTTTCGAGGAAGATTACTTAACTTTACCTCTCTTTCTTGATTTTATCCTCTAATGTTATCACCCATTTATGACGCTTGGAATTTCGAGTGCTTTTTCTTTTCTTGTTTTCTTCTGCTATTTTTGTTTGAGGGTTTTAGCACGGGACTGAAAGAAAAACAAGGGTTTTACGAAGTTTTCTTCCGCTTTCCCACATCTCTCTTCATCTTCCTTGATTCCTCTTCCTTCTACTGTCTCTCTATGGCAACTTCCCCTCCTGCATGGTTTCTCTCCTGCGCTTCCGACCTTATAGATACAGAAGAAGTGGATTTAAAGGCGACCTATGGTTTTCCTTTTTATATAGCTCGTCCCGCTCCTCAAGATAGTCCACATCTTCCTCCTTTAGGGTGTATATCTATCTTTCGAGATCAAGTCCTACAAGGTTTTCGATTTCCTCTCCACTCTTTTTTCTGTGATGTTAGTCTCTATTTTAATATTCCCCTCAATCAGTTTGTTCCTCAATCCTTGTCTATCCTTATGGGTTTTGTCAGGGTATCTAAACTGTTAGATTTTCCCTTGTCTCCTCGTGTTTTTCATCACTTCTTTGTTCCTCGTCGAGTAGATGTTGGTGTTTTCAAATTCCAATCTCGTCCCAAGGCCATCTTATTCAACCGAATTCCTCCTTAGGGGAAATGGTATCACAAATTTTTCTATATGCGTCTCCCTTCTCCTCCTCCATTTCCCATTCAATGGATATATGACCTACCTCCGCTTCCTAGCACCCATAATCTTCTTAACGATCCATCTGTTGCTTTTGCCTTACCTAAACTAAGAGGAGCAAAATTAAGTTTGCCGCATCTAATTGTGGAGGGTTTGATGTTTCCTTTCGGGATAAGCAATATTGACACCCCTTTGGATGGATCTTTTGGTATGTATAAACATTTCATTCTGTTTTTACTGATTAGTATATCTCTTTTATAATGGTATTTAATTCCTGTGTTTCAGCTGATGTTCTTCTTCCAGCCTTTATGTATAAGAATCCTGCTATGACTAAGTCCTTTGTCAATAATCTTGGAGAAGAATGGTTGCGAGCTCGCCGGGCTAATCCTAATTCCTCCACCCTGGGTTTGCTATCTGAAGAAGAACAACGGGCAGAGGCTGTCACGGCCATGGAAGAGGAAGAAGAAGAACCTTTTGTTGCCTTAGTTAAAAACCCAAAGCTTACTGAGGATGCCTCCTTTAGTGATTTCTTTGGTACTTTCTGCAAGCTCCTCTTGTCCCGGCGCTCATTTCTCTCTAGAGAGGTAAGGCACCGATAACTCCTACCCATATTATCTCTAATCCTTCTCTTAGGATGATGAGACCCGGTCTACTTATCCCCTCTTCTTCTATTATTTCAGCTCCTGCTTCTGCTTCTGAGATGGCCATTATCCCTTCTGTGTCTTTTGCACCTCTCACATTGGCCTTGCCTCCTTTGGCTTCTCGGCCTCGGGCAAAATGGACACCTTGCCGGAGATCTTCTCCAAGTGCTAGTCCCTCAACTATTCATGTTTCCATGACTGAATCAGCCTCCCCTGCATTGCCACCTTCTATTCCGTCTAGTTCTTCTTCTGCTTCTTTTGTTTCTACTATTTCTTTTCCTTCCATTGCATCTTCTTCTTCTCTACCTCCTTCTTCCTCCATTCCCCGACCTTTATTTAAACAGGCAATGGGTCTGCCCTCTCAATTGGGACAGTCCTCTGATCCACCTAGCTATGGTTCTTTACAACTACAAGGCCTATTGGCCGAATCTTGGCTACAAGGCCAAGAACAACTAAGAGGTCTTAGTCTTCCACATCAAGCCGACCGCCATAGTCGTCAGGCACTAGCTGTAAGTATTTCTGGTTATATGTTGTCAACTTCGTATCTTTATCTTTAACTATATCATCCTTTTGTTTAGTTCCTTGCCTCAAGTCTGCATATCGACCAGCTACTTATGGCTAAGGACCAGGAGAATAATAAGTTAAAAGCTCAACTAGAGACATTGAAGACTACTTTACCTTCTCCTAATAACGACCTGGCTCAGTTGCAAGAGAAAGTGATTTTGCAAGATCAAAAATTAGGGGCATTGAGACAGGAATTAGAGGAGTCACAACAATTACTGAAAGACAAAGAGCTTGCAAGGAGAACTCTGGAATTACAGGTGGATCGACTACATTCTGGTCTTCGACTGGAGATTGCTTTAAAGGAGAAAGCTCTCTTAGATGCTTCTCATAAAAGTCTTATTTTAGAGAAAGTAGAGAAGCTTCATAATGCCTGTCTTTCTGACCAAGCTCAAGACCTAGCCTCTCATGATTTCACTATCCTACAGGAACAAGAGCAAAGGAAAGCTCAAGATGTTGAGTTGTCACTGCTCCAGAAGGAATTGGAACAGCTTAAATCAGAAAAGGATGCTTTAAAAGATCAAAACACAAAACTGCAAGCTGATTTTCAAAGCTATAAGGAGCAAGAGAAGAGTCGATGGGAAGAGTGGCGTCTGGCTTATTTAAAGTCTTCAGCGTTTGCCCAAGAATTTGTCCGTGGGATAGTGGGTGCTTTAAATCAATTTGTATCGGGAGTTCTTCGACAGTTAAGAGAGGGTGGTTATCTACCTAAGGAACCTCCCCCTTCTTTCATAAGTCGTCGTAGACTTAACGAAGAACTACCCGCAGATTTAAAAGGTCCTTTTAATTAATCATGTCTATGTATCTAACAAGATTGTCCATAAAAGACTTGTAATGGAAAAACTGGTAATGAAAAGAAGTGTAACCAAAACTTGGTAATTAAGTGATTGCGATGTATGGGAAATTTTTTATACTTACCTATTTCTCTATTGTGCTGGTTTGAGAATGCCTCTTTTGAAATGCTTCCGAGCATTAAGTATAAGTTTTATTCGAGAATTCCTTGCTCATCTCTTGAAGTTAAACCTTGTCTTGATGAATCCCTCTACAAATAATATCTAGTGTGTTCCATATTTCAAAAGAATGAATAATCCCGAGTGGCTTTAGATAAGGAACTGTATAAAACTCCTGAGTTCCGAGCTAAGTATAATACTCCGGGCGATTTTTAAATAAAGATTTCTATATGAATGGGCCTCCAGATAGAAAATGTGCCATATGCATAGAATTCTCCTTGAATCCTGGCTTCTTATCTAGTGTAAAATGTTAACCAATTTTGTGAATAAATCCATATAACTTTGTATTTACCATACCAATATAATCCCGGTTGATTAGTCTTTGAAGTCTCCGGTTCTTCCCATGAAGACCCATCTGAGTTACTTCATGAGATTTCCCGATCTACTATATTTTGTGATGGTTTAAAGTCTCCGGTTCCTCCCATGAAGACCCGTCTGAGTTACTTCATGAGATTTCCCGATCGACTATGTTCTGTGATGGTTTAAAGTCTCCGGTTCCTCTCATGAAGACCCGTCCGAATTACTTCATGAGATTTCCCGATCGACTATGTTCTGTGATGGTTTAAAGTCTCCGGTTCCTCCCATGAAGACCCGTCCGAGTTACTTCATGAGATTTCCCGATCGACTATGTTCTGCGATGGTTTAAAGTCTCCGGTTCCTCCCATGAAGACCCGTCCGAGTTACTTCATGAGATTTCTCGATCGACTATGTTCTGCGATGGTTTAAAGTCTCCGGTTCCTCCCATGAAGACCCGTTCGAGTTACTTCATGAGATTTCCTGATCGACTATGTTCTGTGATGGTTTAAAGTCTCTGGTTCCTCCCATGAAGACCCGTCCGAGTTACTTCATGAGCTTTCCCGATTGACTATGTTCTGTGATGGTTTAAAGTGTCCGGTTCCTCCCATGAAGACCCGTCCGAGTTACTTCATGAGATTTCCCGATCGACTATGTTCTGTGATGGTTTAAAGTCTCCGGTTCCTCTCATGAAGACCCATCCGAGTTACTTCATGAGATTTCCTGATCAACTATGTTCTGTGATGGTTTAAAGTCTCCAGTTCCTCCCATGAAGACCCGTCCGAGTTACTTCATGAGATTTCCCGATCGACTATGTTCTGCGATGGTTTAAAGTCTCCGGTTCCTCCCATGAAGACCCGTTCGAGTTACTTCATGAGATTTCCCGATCGACTATGTTCTGTGATGGTTTAAAGTCTCCGGTTCCTCCCATGAAGACCCGTCCGAGTTACTTCATGAGATTTTCCGATCGACTATATTATTATACCAATTTATGATGTTTGGACTGACCTTTTTCTGGATTTTTCTTAGGGGAGCTGAATAGGTCTTTAAGATTTCCCACTATTGATTGCTCGAAAAGAGATTATAAAAGTTCTGCCAATACTTATCAATCTGTATGCACCACATTTATTTTTGTGGCGATATTTGCCTTGCATTGTATTTATTGAAAGAAATGTAGTACATGAACTGTAAGAATACTTATCTTCTTTTCATCGGGAACTTACTTCAGATAATTATGATTTGTTCTTTCTGACATATTCTTAAGTAGCATGGTCTTGTTAAGTCCGATAAGGTTGTAAATGATTGGCACTCCAGGGATGTTCCAGAATTCTTTCTTCAGTATCTTGGAGATAATATGAGCCTGATGCGAGCTTTTCCACCACTTTATAGGGTCCTCCCCATTGTGGTGCCAACTTACTGACATCCCCGACAGGTTTGATACGCTTCCATACTAAATCTCCTACTTGGAAAAATCTTGGGATGATCCTTTTGTTGTAATTTTGTCTCATTCGTTGTCGGTATGATACTAGACGAGCAGCAACTTTATTTCTAATTTCCTCTATCAAATCCAGCTCCATGAGTAGTCGACCCTCATTATCTGCATCATATAATTATCTTCTATCAGATTCTATTCCCACCTCAATGGGAATTATTGCTTCTCCCCCATAGACTAATTGAAAGGGCGTGATTCCTGTAGCTTCTCGAGGTGTAGTACGATATGCCCAAAGAACGCAGGGTAACTCATCTACCCAGCTACCTCCGACATGATCTAGTTTGGTTTTTAAACCCCTTATAATTTCTCTATTGGTTACTTCCGCTTGACCATTACTTTGCGGATAAGCCACAGAGGTAAAGGCTTGAGTACTACCATAACTTTTGCACCAATCTAAAATTCTATCTCCTTGAAATTGCCTTCCATTATCAGAGACTAATTTATGAGGAATGCCAAATCTGCATATGATATTTTTCCACAGAAATTTAATAACTGCATCTTCAGTAATCCGGGCAAGTGGTTCTGCTTCTACCCATTTGGAAAAATAATCCACTGCTACCAATAAAAACCTTCTTTGTGCAACCGCCATAGGAAATGGGCCTACTATGTCCATGCCCCATTGATCGAAGGGACATGAGACTATAGAGGTTTTCAACAACTGTGTGGGATGATGTGAAATATTTTGATATTTTTGGCAAGACATACAAGTTCTTACCAACTTGTTGGCATATTCGTGTAAAGTAGGCCAGAAATACCCTGCTAATAAGATTTTACGAGCCAAGGATCTCCCTCCTATGTGACTACCACATGAACCTTGATGCACTTCCTGTAGAATAAATTGTATATCTTCCGTGCCGATACACTTGAGCAAAGGTCTAGAAAAAGCTCTTTTATATAATTGTTCTCCTACCATAGTGTACTACGCAGCTCTCTTCTTAAATACCCTTGCTTGTTCTGTATTACTCGGAAGAGTACCTTGCTGTAGATACAATATGATTTGAGCTCTCCAGTCGCCTTGAATTTCTGCGTCAGCTTGTCTTTCGATACAAGATATTATCAGAGTTTGTTTTACTGGCCGATCTAGACTCCATGGTACTATAGCAGAGGCCAGCTTAGCCAATTCATCTGCTACCTGATTCTCAGCTCGAGGAACTTTTTGTATATTGACTTCTTGAAACTGGGACTTCAATTTATCGAATGCCTCAGCATATAGCTTGAGCCTGTCATTATTAATTTCAAAATTACCTGATAGTTGTTGGGCTGCTAATTGAGAATCAGAATAAATGAGTACTCGAGCTGCCCCTATATGTCGAGCGGCTTGCAATCCAGCTATCAAAGCTTCATATTCTGCTTCATTGTTAGTAGCTCTGTAATTCAATCTGATAGAGAGTTGAAGTCTATCTTCTCTTGGAGATATAAGAAGAATACCAATTCCGCTGCCCTGTCTAGTTGAGGAGCCATCTACATAAACTTTCTAGATGTTTTCTTCCTCAGGGCCTTGAACTTCTATAATGAAATCTGCTAGAGCTTGTGCCTTGATGGCTGAGCGGGGTTGATATTGTATGTTATATTCACCAAGTTCAGTAGTCCATTTGATCAGCCGACCTGATGCCTCTGGGTTGAGTAACACCCGTCCAAGAGTACTGTTGGTTAATACAATAATTTCATGTGCTAAGAAATATGGGCGCAACCTCCGAGCGGTCAATACTAGTGCATAAGCCAATTTCTCTAGTGTAGTATATCTACACTCAGCTCCTTTTAATAAATGGCTAGAAAAATATACAGGTTGTTGTTCTTTTCCTTCTTGTCTTACTAATACAGAGCCTACGGCGTTTTCATTAGCCGACAAATAGACCCAAAGAGTCTCTCCTACTATAGGCTTAGCTAATACAAGGAGAGTAGACAAATAATCTTTTAACTCTTGGAAAGCCTTATCACATTCCTCATTCTACTAAAATTTATTAGCCTTTCTGAGTATTTTAAAGAAATGGAAGCTATGATCGGCCGACCTGGAAATGAACCCAGACAAGGCTGTAATTCGGCCGGTATGTCTTTGAGCTTCTCTCATATTGCGCGGCAGCTCCATGTTCTGAAGTGCCTTGACTTTGCTCGGGTTGGCTTCTATTCCCCGTTCGGACACCATATATCCCAGGAATTTTTCCCCTTTCGCTCCGAATAAACATTTGTTCGGATTTAACTTGAGCTCATATTGTCTTAATGTCTTGCAGGTCTCCTCTACATCCCTGCACAGATCAACAGCTTGAAGAGATTTAATTAAGATATCATCAACATATACTTCCATATTTCTCCCTATCTTCTTCTGGAAAACCTTATTCATAAGCCTTTGATAAGTTGCTCCTGCATTTTTTAATCCGAAGGGCATAACATTATAATAATAAGTACCTTCAGATGTTATGAAACTGACCTTTTCTTGATCTTCTTTAGCAAAGGGAACCTGATGATAGCCTTGATAAGCATCTAGCATAGAAATGTACTCACATCCAGCAGTGGAGTCTACTAGTTGATCGATCCTGGGTAATGGATAATAATCTTTTGGGCAAGCCTTGTTGAGATTTCGGAAATCAATGCACACTCGTCATTTGTTTCCTGGCTTAGAGACTAACACTACATTAGCTAACCAGCTAGGAAATTGTACTTCCCTGATGTAACCAGCCTCCATAAGTTTAGTTATCTCTTCTTTGATGATTTGGTTCTGTTCCGCACTAAAATTCCTCTTTCTTTGCATGACCGGGTGGGCATCTGGGAAGACATGTAAGGAATGCTCCATGACTGTAGAAGAAATGCCCGAGACTTCTTTAGGCGTCCAGGCAAATACATCATTATTCTTCTTTAGGCATTGTATCAATTCAGCTTTCAGAGTGGGATCAAGGTCAGCCGCAATATACGTAGTAGCTTCAGGCCGACCGGTCTAGATCTGAACTTCTTCCTTTTCTTCATAAACCAGAACAGGCTGCTTCTCCTGAATGGCATTAACTTCCATTCTTTGAATCTTTCGGGCAGTGTTAGCTTCAGCTCGAACTATCTCTACATAACATTTTCGGGATGTCTTCTGATCACCTCGCACCTCCCCAACTTGGTCACCAACGGGAAATTTAATTTTTTGACAAAAAGTATAAACGACCGCCCTAAACTCGTTCAAGGCAGGTCGACCCAGTATCACATTATAAGAGGATGGGGCGTCTACCACCATGAAATAAGATCTCCTTGTTCTCATCAGAGGCTCCTCTCCTAGAGATATGGCCAACTTTATTTGTCCCAGCGGTTGCACTTCATTGCCCGTGAATCCATATAGGAGAGTGACCATCTGTTGAAGTTCACTTGGGTCAATCTGTAGTTGATCGAAAGCCTTCTTGAATATAATATTGACAGAACTGCCCGTGTCTATGAAGGTACGAGAAATAGCGTAGTTAGCTTTCACTGCTTTAATGATCAGGGCATCATCATGGGGTATTTCTACCCCCTCGAGATCTCTAGGTCCAAAACTTATTTCGGGACCGGCTGCTCGCTCCATGCTACACCTTATTGCATGAATTTCTAGTCTTCGGGCATGTGCTTTCCTAGCCCTATTAGAATCTCCATCAGTGGGCCCGCCTGTAATCATATTAATATTGACCCGAACTACATTACTCCTATTTTCTTCTTATCGAGTTGTCATGGCTTCAGAAGGAGCTTTTTCCGATACTTGACTTGTACCGGCCAGGGTGGGCAATGCATCCTGCCGAGGCTCGACCGGGCGATATTCCAACTTGAGCGGACTTTGCTGTCTAGGGTACTGCTGCCGATAATAATTTTGCCTCTGATAACGCTCCCTATTAGCTCGTTCATTTCTTAAAACAAAACAGTCTTCAATATGATGACTGCTAGTTTTATGATAAGTGCACCATCTCCTTGGTGCCTCTGGCTGTATCTCCACATGTTGTACAGCCTGTGGACGATATTCTGGTTGACGGTGAGGTGGATGAGTTGCTCTAGGCCCTCTGGGTGGAGGAACAGGGGCTGGAGCTTTCTCCTTAACCTGGATAGGAGAAGAGGTAACACCCTCCTTCCTACGGGCGGCTTGAGTTTCTTCCACATTAATGAATTCGGTAGCACGCTCAATCAAGGAATCAAAATTAACAAGAGGATTTCTCACTAAATCTTTAAAGAAATCATTATCATTTAAACCCTGAGAGAAAGTGCTTACTAATATTTCGGTGGTAGCATTAGGTACATCAATAGCTACCTGATTGAACCTTTTGATGTAAGCTCAGATGGACTCTTTGAATGCTTGCTTAATTGAAAATAGACTCCAAGGAGTCTTATGATACCTCTTGTTGCTGGAAAAATGGTGTAGAAAAACTTTCTTGAAGTCTTTGAATTTTCGAATAGACTTCTCTGGCAGCCTTTTAAACCAGCGTTGTGCGGCTCCTCCGAGGGTAGTAAGAAACATCCGACATTTTACCCCATCAGAAAATTGTTGTAATAATGCTACATTCTCAAATTTCAATAGATGATCTTCTGGATCTGTTGTTCCAGTGTACTCGCCGATTTGAAGATTTTGATACCGCTTAGGAAGCGGATCATCCAATACACTCTGAGAGAATGGAGAGATGACTTTTTCTGGCGAGCTATCACTAGTTATCATTTTGATCTTACGCTTTTCTCTATCAGGTGCTTCGCCAGAGGATTCCTGAAACACGGGCCTTCGACCCCCCTGCTCCATGGGAGTGCGAAGAAAGACTCGTGGACGTCTTGTCGGAGAAACGACAACTGGGGGAAAATACGCATGTTCCTCCTCTTCCGGCTCTTTTCCTTTCCGATGCTCAGTAGTTGAAATCGCTGGATTATGAGCTGTTGGTAGAGTAGCCCCAGTGTGAGCCTGAAGTTGTTGTTGTTGTTGTTGTAAGGCTTTCTGTACGTGAGAATTGATGAGGAAATCCAGATCCTCACGACTAATAGTGAGTAGGTTTGATTTTCCGGCCTCTTCCATCTTGTAGTCTCAGATTCAGGTGAAGTTCCCACAGACGGCGCCAAATTTGATCCTATATGAGAAACTGTACAAGACGGAGATCCGGGAAAGAAAACCCACTGCTGATGGAGAATAATGCCTAGAGAACGTCGATCCGAGAAACCCAAAGCGAATCCAAGAAGATGAAACCCCAGAATTTCTTCTCGATGCAAGATACCAATGGCGATGAGAAGATCCAATTGAAGAACACCGGCTTCGGAACTCCCAAGGCTTCCTGCGCACAAGAGACCAACCGACACTACTGTAAGTGACCTAAGACCGGGGTGGGAATCCCTGGCTAGGCCCTCCGACACTCAAGTCAGTAATCTCTTTTGGTGTGGAAGAAGGAGGAAGAATATGAACAATGGTTGAAAAATTAGGGTTATGAATGTGCGCAATGATGTGAACTTACCCAGCCAATGGAGAGGATTCCCCTACCACTTCATATAACCTCCATAGTCATGAAGTGGACCCCAGTTTGTTAGTGTTTGTTATGAGATGACGTAGGCTGTGTACTTGTGGTAAATGACTTTTAAGAAATCTTCTTTGTACCCCAGATGTACCTTCTTTGTCGTCTAGTACCTGTAAAACAATCTGAAAACATATTTCCCGCCGAAATATATATAACACCTATTATACAATCATATACTGTAAATATCTTCATTAATCATTTTATTGAAAATACTACTTCTCTTCTGTATCACAAGTTCTCTTAAGGTATTTCTATCTTTCCTACTTGTGCCTCCTGTTTTACTATATTATATATAACTTTGTCCCTAGTATTGATTGACGCTGAGCTTAATTCAGTTTGATCAATTATTATTACTTCTCATGAGGCTTAGTGCTCGTTCGTGCTACTCTATGTTTATTATCCTAACTAGCACCAGATTATATCTTATTAAGTATGTAATTTTTATCAAGTATCTTATCAAGGTATTATTCAGCCTGACCGATGTTGGGCTCTCCTTTTTAAAGGTATGTCTAGACTGATATTGTCCTACTTACTTGGAATTATATCCCGGCCGATATTGGCCTACCTCCTTAGAGGTATATCTCGGTCGATAATGATCTAATCACTCGGAAGTATATCCCGGCCGCTATTGGCCTACCTCCTTTGAGGTGTATGCTGATCGATGTGGGTCTGCCTCCTTAGAGGCATATCCCGGCCGATATTAGTCTTCTTTCCTGAAAGTATGTCTCGATCGATATTGGTCTACCTCCTTTGAGATATATCCCGGCCGATATTAGCCTACCTCCTTTGAGGTATATGCCGATCGATGTGGGTCTGCCTCCTTGGAGGCATATCCCGACCGATATTAGCCTACCTCCTTAGAGGTATATCTCGGTCGATAATGAACTAATCACCCGGAAGTATATCCCGGCCGTTATTGGTCTACCTCCTTTGAGATATGTCCCGGTCGATATTAGCCTACCTCCTTTGAGGTATATGTTGATCGATGTGGGTCTGCCTCCTTGGAGGCATATCCCGACCGTTATTGGCCTACCTCCTTTGAGGTATATGCTGATCGATGTAGGTCTGCCTCCTTATAGGCATATCCCGGCCGATATTGGTCTTCTTTCCTGAAAGTATGTCTCGATCGATATTGGCCTACCTCCTGTGAGGTATATCCCGGCCGATATTGACCTATCTTCTCCGTTTGGTTATCTCCTTTCCCTTCCTTATCGGGGGCCCATGAAACCTAACCCATATCAAACGCTATTATACTCAGTTTATTTGGCACCAATACAAGTAAGTATAATAACCAAAACAAATACCTTTATTTATATAAGAATATGATACAACAAGTCCATAATACAATCATCAAATGATTTACTCTAGGGCTCTAACTAACACGTAGGTAGGTCATTTTTTGCCCAATTATGTCACCCCGGAATCCAGATGATAGAACACTATCAATTAGGGAAATTGGTTTACTGCAACAATACAGTAAACCAGGACTTGTGTGCACAGTTCTATCACAACCTCGAGAGGGTTGATGATAGTACGTATTCCACCAGAGTTGGTGGAACAGAATTCCAGTTTACTCCCTCCCTGATTCGTATTATCTTAGAGCTTAGGGAGTCTACATGTGCATTCCTATGCTACCCGGGTAGAGATCTACCATTTGGTGATCCCTATTCACATATCACACTAGACACCATCTATATGCATTTTTTCGGGGAGGAGAGACCATTCAGCCTGACTGAGTTCAGGTCCACTCTTCCTAGGGTTCAGGACTACGTTATGTACAGAGTTCTGACCGCATGCATTTTGCGGATCACATCTCGGGACATCCTGAAGATGCAACCATCTCACTTATTCTTTCTGTACGCCCTGAGTCAGCATTTAGATATAGATATTGCCCTGCATATGTTCCAGAACATTATACATGCATCTAGTACAGTCACATCTGGAGTAGTCTACATGCCCTACTGTCATATCTTGACTCAGATCTTTTCAACCTTCAGGATAGACACAGCCGTAGGGACACTTATCCCGCTTACATCATACGACGAGTTAGGGCAGCGTAGTCTTCGGTTAGCCAGTATAGAGGTCACCGCTGAGGGGATTCTAGCCTGGAAGGGTCGACCACAGCCAACCGCTGCTCCGATTGATCCAGAGGCCGAGGATGCATCACCCGACATTGAGTGGCCCGACTTCTTAGCCGAGGAGTTTTTTGGAGATCCATTACCTTCTACCTCCGTCGGGCCTTCCACTTCAGCCGGACCTTCGACCTCGGCACCACTTTCCGTCGAGGACAGACTCGCTCGTCTCGAGGTTCAGTCCACTCTAATGCGACGGGCTGTTCTAGATAGCCATCGCTTCCTCCGATCCCTACGATCCGAGATAGCTGCCGGATTCGCTTCTCTCCGGGGTGAGATACGTCGCCAGGAATAGCCTACACCCAAGCAGCCTCTTGCACCACCTCTAGCTAGCGACCCTCCAGCTGATGACCCTACTATTTGACGCTCTCATCTTATGCATTGTCCCATGGATTTTGGACACAAACACTTACATTTCTTCGCCTAGTTGTGCTTATGCTTAGAAAAATTTAGTTACTCTGCTTATTTCTGAATACCAGTCTTTTATGGTCTTCCATTTTGCTTGATATGAGTTAGGTAGACTAGATCATGACTTTCACATAAATTTCCTATATCTAATTTTAAAATTTTTCTCAAAAATTGCCTAATCTTAAAGTTATCTTTTAAAATTCTAGGAAAAATGATGTTTTCAAAATCTCAATTTTATTAGTCTTTCAAAATTTGGACTTAGCCTAGAATCTTCTCATTAGATATCATGCTCCCCTAGCTTCAGCCAGAGCATCTCACAAACACACTAGGCATAACTTGTTTGTGTTTGAAAAAAAAACTTAGAACGGCGTGAGATGTATAGGGTATAGTCTGGACTCCAGAATGCTTATATCTATGCATCATAATGAGTCTAGGCGTTAAAAACTAACTCTACATTAATCAAGTTAAATGATCCAGCCCTAGTCAAATCTAACTAGATTACTAACTTGACTAACCAAGTGAAAACTGGTGCCCTCTAGGTATTCAGCCAGTAGCTAAAGGTTAGACAATTGGTTAAGGATATTAAAATTTCAAATTAACTAAGCTTGAACTTTAAGGCTTTGATACCCTGCTAAAGGTAATTGATAAATACTCAAAATCATCCTTGGACATTAGGGTTTTAACCTTACTGGTCCTCCCTTGCCTTTAAGGATTTTTCATATTATTAAAAATTTCGTTTTGACTTATATAGGCACATTCAAAACTAACCTTTTGAATTCCATTTCGAAAATTAAGGTCTCAAGTTAACCCAACTCTTCAGAATCTTTTAAACTAATTTGAAATTAATGATTCTTAAAAGGCTTTAAAAATTCAACGAATACTTTTTCAACAAAGCCTTTCAAAAATTTCTCTTTTGAAAAGTTAGCCTACTATTTTCAAAACTTGCCTGTTGAAAAGCATTTGTGTCAATTTTTTCAAAATTTAACCTAATTGTGCACAAATGATGGCTAAGTAAGAAAAAGTTCTTCAACATTTTTTTAAGTAAAAAACTACAAAAATGTCGGTCTATAGTAAACTTTTTTGAACACCAAATTTATTGGTTTTAAATCTTAGACTTTTCAAAGTGTCTCTTTCTCTCTACAGGAGTTTTTGATATATGACAAAGTGGGAGAGTAACAAATTCAAAGAACTTACTTAAATTTTCCTTGAGTTTCTTTGAAAATGGTAGCAAATTCAAAGAACTCACTTAAATTTTCTTTGAAAATTAAAAGAACTTAAAGAAAAAGGGGAGCTAGTATTAAGGGGGAGCTTATTTTAAGGAAGTTAAATTTATCATGCTTGTGCTTATCATGCTTATGCTTATTCTTTATTGCATGTTCTTACTTAACTTTGAATTTCGGTTGCCATAATAAAAAAGGAGGAGATTGTTGGTGCGGGAAGCATCCGACGATCGAACCTTAGTTTTGATAATGGAAAAGGGATTCAAAGTTAAGGTTAATTATTATCTGATGTGCTTAAATGAGATTGCAAGAAAGTCCTAACTGCGGTTAGGCAGGTGAAAAATCCTAGGGGGTGGTAACCCTAGGTCCTAGGGTGTGGTAACCCTAGGTCCTAGGGTGTGGTAACCCTAGGTGAAGGAAAATCCTAAGTGGCGGTAACCTTAGGTCCTAGGGGGCGGTAACCCTAGGTGGAGGAAAATCCTAAGGCAGGGTAACCTCAGGTCCTAGGGGGTGGTAACCCTAGGTAGAGAAAAACCCTAAGGGGCGGTAACCCTAGGTCCTAGGAGGTGGTAACCCTAGACAGAAAGACCAGTCGGTTTGGAGGATCGGACTGACATCAGGTAACTCTCCTGAGTGGAGTAGGTGAGGGCGCGTTCCCCATAGAGGGAACAATAGGCGTCGGGTCGACCTAGAGTTTCCGGTCAGAAATCCAAAGTCAGACCAGGATAGTTCGGAGACTGTCATTTACTATCTTTTATGTGTGCTAATATTTGTCTTGCAGGGTAGGTTATTATTTTGGAGCTAACACATCTTGCAGGTACAAAAAACCAAAGTTAAGCCTCGGATGAACAGTGTCTGAGACGCCTCCATGGAGCTTGGAGGCGCCTCGGGTGCAAGCCGAAGCCAGCTGTCCAGAGGAGCTAGAGGCACCTCGGACGTAGCTGGAGGCGCCTTGGACCAAGGCTTGAAGCCGCCTTGAAGAGGCTTGGAGGCGCCTTAAAGCAGATAAGTGCGACCAGTTCTGTTCTGATCCACGCGTGTGACTCGACAGCCTGGAGGCGCCTCGGACAGGCTTGGAGGCGCCTCCAGCACTGTATAAAAGAGGGGTTCGAGCAGCAGCTTATTACAACAACTCACGAGCCATCTTCTTGCGACAAATTGCTAACGAGACCATCCGACGAAGCTGCGACTTGACGCCGACGACCCAGAGACTTAATATTATTATTTTCCTGCTGTCGTTGGTATAAGTTTTCTATTTTCCTTGTACTTAACTTGTAATTCATTTTCGATAATATAGTTGTTACCCACCGAAAGCGATCAACGATCGCGGCCCTTGGAGTAGGAGTCGCTCAAGGCTCCGAACCAAGTAAATCACTTGTGTTAATGTGTGTTGTTTATTTTATTTCCGCTGCGTTATTACTTTAGTTTTGCGATTTCGAAATGAGTTAAAGCCATGAGCGCTATTCACCTCCCCCCTCTAGCGCTTTCGATCCAACAAGGAAGAGGAAGAGAGGGTTGGCCACCACCAAGGAAGAGAGGAATAATAGAAGATAGATTGTTATTGTAAGGTGAGGCACCTCTACCTTCTCTTTTATATTCCTTGGTCTTGGCAAATAAGGAAAGTTTTAATAAAAACTTCCTTATTTCCCTTACCATTGAAAGGAAAATTTAATTAATAAAAAAAATTTCCTTTTCTCTTATCAATGTGGCCGGCCACCTTAATTCCTCCAAACAAGGAAAGTTTTAAACACAAAATTAAAACTTCCTAATTTGTTTCTGGAAATTTTTAAAATAAAAATTTCTCTTTTAAAAATTCCCTTCATGGTTGGTTATAAAAGGAAACTTTTATAAATTAAAATCTCTCTATTAAAACATGTGGATGATTACAAAAAGACAAGTTTTCTCCAAAATTAAAATCTTCCTTTTAACTACAAATATGGAAAGATATCAAATCTTTCTCTTAATCTTTTGTAGAAAGCTATAAAAGGAAGTATTTAAATTTTAAAACTCTCTTTTAAAACCATGAGGATGGTTACAAAAAATGAAAGTTTTATCAAAAATTAAAATATTTCTTTTAACTACAAATAAGGAAAGATATCAAACCTTTCTCTTATTTTTTTGTAGAAAGCTATAAAAGGAAAGATTTAAATTTTAAACTCTCTTTTAAAACCATGGCTTCCACCAAAGCTTGGGCTCCAAGCTAGGGCCGGCCACCACTTGGTCCATCCAAGGCTTACCTTGGCCGACCTTTGGTTGGGCTCCAAGCTTGGCTTGGCCGGCCACCTAAGGATGGGTAAGAAGATGGATATATGTGGGTATAAGACTTTATAAATAAGATGCTACAATAGGGACCGAGAGGAGGAATAGGTTTTGATCTCCCGATGAACTTGAGCTTCCCGTGTTCGCCCCGAACACCCAACTCGAGTTCATCAATAATATCTCATTCCACTAAAGAGTTATTATTGAACTATCGCACCAATTCCATATTACTATATGGGCTCCTTCTTATCATGAGTGTGTTAATCTCCCTGTGTTTAAGATATCGAATGCCCACTAATTAATTGAGTTACTGACAACTCACTTAATTAATATCTAACTCCAAGAGTAGTACCACTCAACTTTATCGTCATGTCGGACCAAGTCCACTTGCAGGGTTTACATGACAATCCTTATGAGCTCCTCTTGGGGACATTATCAACCTAGATTAGTCGGACATAATTTCATTCTATAATCAACAACACACAATATAAATAATATCATTTCCCAACTTATCGAGCCTATTGATTTATCGAACTAAATCGAACCCTTTGATAAATTAAAGAAATGAATATTGAGTATATGTGTTTGTTATTATATCATGATTAAGAGCACACACTTCCTTAATAACAAAGGTCTTGTTCTTTTATGCAGTCAGTATAAAAAGAACTTATCTTAAATGATCCTTCTCAATACACTCAGAGTATACTAGTTTAATTTTATAGTCAAGATAAACTAATATCAAATTACACTATGACTTTTCCAATGATTTGTTCCTATCCATCTTAGTCGTGAGCTACTGTTTATAATTTATAAGGAACTGATAACATGATCTTCTGTGTGTGACACCACACACCATGTTATTACAATAAAAATTAATTGAACAACTATACTTAGCATATAAATATAGACATTTGACCAATGTGATTCTTATATGTTTATACAAAAATCTAGACTTTTAGTATACACTCTAACACATGGAAGGTTGCTTTGTCATCTATAGAGTAGGCAACGGCCTGAGGTAGCTAGGAAGGGGCACAACATCGTGACGGACGACTTGCGTACAGCGGCAACGCGGCGACGAGGTGATGTGGTGACATGGCATCATGACAATGCGATAATGCCACAAACTTGAGTTCATCTGAAGGAAACGACGGAGAGGAGTGACATGCGGTTAACAAGGAATTGGTGTAGCGTCGATGTGGCCTTGCACATGTCGACGAAGGAGCAGCAACAACTGTTGGGCGGCGGTGATCTTTTTGGATGCGAAAATACTGTGTGTGCGTGGGTAGGGTCGTGCCGGCAGTTGGTTGGCTTCGACTGGGTGATGATAGCCTATAACCGACGTCGACGAGGCAGAGAGACACCTGGCGGCGTAATCGTCCTCACGGCGAAAACGCGCCATGTGCATGATGCGAAGAAGAGAGCACAGAGTGACAAAACCTAGGTTAAAACGATTAAAACCTAATTTATATTTCAATCAACTCCTACTTTAATTGAGTATTTCTAAATAGACTTTTCTCTTATCCATTTATACCCCTTAAAACCTATAATGGTTCTTTAAAAATACAAACAAAATCCAATAAATTTCATAAATTCATATAAACTTATTTTCTGATAAATTATCCACTAAAATATATTTATTTTCCTTAAAATAATTTAATTATGTCAAAATTTTAATTATTTATATCTTTATCTATATTTTTAGTATATTTCATAGTAAGACTATTACTATCATTATATCATACTTGTATGATCTTACTTCTTCGAGAGAACTAATATTCGTATTGTCCAACGAAAGTGGTCAAATATTACGGGTCATATCATATCATTGTTTGGTTATATAAGTTTATAGTTTTGTATGACTGATATAAATTTTATTTATTTTAAAGTTATATACTCTTTTGTAGAAAGGAAATTATGTTACTAAGTGAATTTTTTATTACTAGTGTGTATTGTTTTACTTAAGTGTGATGTTTGTGGTTGAATTTGATATTATAATTGTCTGAGTTTTGATTTTATAATTGTTTGTATGTGGTATATGTATATGATATTATAATTTATGTGTGGTATTATAATTGTATGTGGTATTATAATTTGTGTATGGTATCTGTATATGGTATTTATATGATGGTAATAGCAACTCACATCACGCACTATGAATGTTCTTAATCATAGTGTGTGGCGCACACTATGATGCTATTGGTAGCTTTTAATTGCAACGTGCATTGCACGCTATGAATGCTCTTAACTGTAGCGTGCAGCGCGCCACAAATGATGTTGATTGCTATTAACAGTAGTGTGCGGCACGCACGATGAATGCTTGTAATCGCAATGCTCACATGCATTGTAAATGCTCTTAACTGCAGAGTACATTGCACACTGTTGACCTTTTATGATTTTTAATAACTTGCAGTTGTGTAGTATACAATACGCGGTGCAGATAGCATATTTACGCCCTGCAAAAATTCATATTTGTTGTAGTGGAAGCTGTCCTCTTGAAAGATAAATTAAGTGAGATGAGAGTCTATTAGTAACCTTTATTTTGAATTTGGTTAGACCTCGACTTAAGCAATGACTCAGCCTTAGAGTTGATCATATGATAATCCATTTGGATTCAATTGAATAGTTAGTAAGTCCACTAGGCAGTTTACTCATGTTAGTTTGTTAGTGAATCATTTTATTTTTGTTTACAATTGAGTCGACTAGCAATTGATTGATGATCCCATAGGAAAGCTAGAAGAAAACTATTGATATGACAAAAGATGGCAAGTGTCATTAGATTGTCGATGAACTATATTGCATATCAGTCGATTAGTAGTTGCCGACTAGAAGCAAGTGCCGTTGATTGATCGACTCGTTTGGTAGATAGAAGACTGAAGTACTGATTGCAAAAATGGTCAATTGGGTAATAACTAGTCAATTGAGCTGGCTTAGAACAATAGGTAGACGGCAGAACATGAAGACATGATAAGTAAGAAAGCAAAAGAAGACTTTTGAAGGTGAATGTATGCATGCGAATTAAAACAAGGGACGTAGTTCTGAGAAAAGTTTCATACTTATATTCCTTTACTTTGTTATATCTTATTTGTTTACTCTCATCTTGTTGTCTTATTGTTCTTGTTGTAAAGAAAAATTGTAAGAGGTTTTTTCACCTAAAACAGGTTCCAAGAAGTAGAAAAGATAGAAGAGTTTTTCGGAATGAATTATGAGTCATAGGTTGTGGAGAGACATTGGGGAGTTTTGATGCTTAAGTTTCTTATTTTTATTTTGTAATTAACATTGGTTGTAGGCTCAGGCTTTCCAATTCAACGATCAGTTATTCGCCAGTCCCGTTCTAGCTTCACTGATTGATCCAACACTAACCTACTAGCCACATAATGTGATTAAGAACATTCCTCTATCACCAAGTCCTTTGAGATCGGCAAGTGGGATAATTTCGGGGAGAGGTTATTGATCAAGGGAGACTAATATACAGGGGAGTTTTGAGAATAAGGGGAGCATTCGTGATGAGAGGATCCTTCCATTCCATATATCTTGTTTAAATATGTTTACAAGATAAAATTAAAGGGCGAGTATATAGCAATAATAAAATTAAATGGAAGACACACACGACTGCAAATAAGATAAAATTCATTGGATCCTGTTGTAGTGAGGGCACCTGTGTTCATGACAGTCCTGTTCCTAGTTCAGTTGGTTTCAGACTCGAGCCCCATCTGCCTCCTGTTCCAAGCAACATACGAATCCTTAGATTGCAGCCAGCCTGGAATATGGCCTTTGATCGTAGCGAATGAGAGTTGAACCACTGCCTGTCTTCTCCCCAGGGAAACGACTGCCGGTGATGAATAACTCGGCTTGTACATGGCCAGCTTCTCTTCTCTCCCTCCTTTCAGCAATAACTTCAAGTTCTTGGCCGCTACTGCTGCGTGCTGATGAGCCAAGGAACCACTCCTCCCCTGATTCAAATTAAGCGAACAAATTCAATTGAGGATGAAAAAAGATCAGCGAAGAGTTTAGGGAGCGCAATGCTTACTGCAGCATCGGTGATGTCTCCGATTGCGAAGATGTTTTTTGTGCCCCGAACTCTCAGATTTGCATCGACCGCCAGCCTCCCAAATCTATCGAGCTTATCGTTGAGCACGGTCTTGTTGAGCCACGAAGAACCCATAGGCCTCCCCACGCACCTGAAGTGGCAAGCGGCTGTGATTCTTGCTCCGGATGAAGTGGTGAAACTCGTGTCTCCTTCTGCGATCGATTCCACATCGATTGATTGATCCAAGACCACATCCACTCCCTTCGACTTGAGCCATTTGAGGACCTTCTGTGAAGCGTTTGGTCCCAGGACTTGCAACAATCTCGAGCTCTCGTGGACCAGGGTCACCTTCTTACCCGGGAAGTCCACCGCGATCTCCGCCGCCAGCTCCACTCCTGTTCGGCCGCCGCCGATGATGAGCACCGAGCTTGATGATCTTATTCGTTCGTTATCTGCAATAGAGACCATGAGAACATTAAAATCGAGAGATAGATTAGTAGGCGGCGAACGGCTAGTGGCGATGAAATTGCTGCCTTGGTGGAATTGCTCGAGTCTCTGTTTCCTGGTCTTAGTGGCGCAGTGCTCGACGGCATGGCCGGTGGCAATGACGAGGTAGTCGTATACGAACGAGCGGCCCTCCGCCGTCAACACCTCGGTGTCGGTGACGTCGATGGCCGGCGAGGATGTGACTCTACAATTTGCGAGGTAGTCGGTGTGGGGAATCAGTGTCCGATCGGCGAAGGATGGCTCCACCATGCATCGGCTACTCGCCCTTCGGATCTCGTAGTATTCCTTCCTGCGATTCGTTGATTTAGGAACAATTTAGCACAAAAATTGAAACTGGACTTGGAATTGTGCCGGTAATTACGAGTCAATGAGGACGACGTTGGCGTCGAACTGCAAGCGTTTGGCGAGCAGCGCGCCGGCGAGACCACCACCGACAACCACCACGCGCCGATTGCTTCCTCCCGCTTCCATTTCGCGCGTAGCTATCCACATGCTGGGCGAGTTCTTTTGCATTGAATCGATCCTGGGGGGCGAGGAACTAGAGCGAATTTTATAGATCTAAATTGGTTCGGCAATGAACATTTCTTCCTCTCCGGTTTCCTTCTCGTTTCGTATCGAGAGATAATTTAGTTGAACAGCTCTTCGTAGTAGTTGACTTTTGATGGTCTGTCAAGGGTAGGTTTGATCCTGTCAAAGAAGGTATTTGGATTTGTAGAGGAAATAAAGTAAGAGAATGCCATCATCTCCCACAAAGTCTATTCGTGACGCTGAGAAGGCATTCTCTGCATTTTATGCTCTATATAGGTGTGAAGGGGGAGAGGGGCTTAACCGATTGAGCAATTTTATTATTATCTATTTCTGAAATATTCCTTTTTCTTTCTAGCCCATCATTTCATGTGGTCGCAAACTAGCTGATGAACTTAGTAAATTTTTGAAAATCAACTTAGTTTCTTAAACTTCTTTAATGTATTTATATAAGTAGAGAATAAAATTAAGATCATATCTTTAATTTTTTTTATTCTATCCTGATCCCGTCCAGAAGCTGAGTTGGATGGAGGCGTGCCGCGCTGTCCTCGAGGTTGACAGAAAGTCATTGCGAAGCCTGATCGATCTAGCACCCGCCGAAATGGCTTACACGAGCGGATGACGGGGGGTGATGATGCGGATGATGAAAGACCCTGCGCACACTCAGACAAGCCGCCTCTGTGTTAGAGACCAAGAACCAGGGAAAATGTTCCCGGGTCAAGCCCTTCGAAGCTCACGTCAGGTACTTTTTCCCCAAAAACACAATGAAAAGACGAAAAGTAAAAGACGAGAATGAAAAGATGAGTGAGTGTACCTGCGTAAGGACGAAGCCACCATTTTTATACTACCGTGGGCGTTGCTAGAGTCCGACGAGTGTTAGGGAATGTCGGGTGTCAGGCTTTGTCTGGCGGTGATTGACACGGGGAATCCTCTTATAGGTCGTAGGTCGAAGGAGGAATCGGGGGGAGGGGGGCAACGAGCCCTAGACCGGTAGCATATTCCCTGACACGCTGTGATTATTCTCTGTGGGGTGGTTACGATGTAACGCCCCGCCCCTCCTGCTTAAGGGACGGGGGTTACTTTACTTACTTATTACATACTTACTTGCATCTTAATAATCTTTTCTACTTAAAACAGCGGAAGTCTTGTTTATAGAAAAGGTCACATAGCATACTTTACATGATTTTAAGTCATAATACCAGAAAGCATGATTAAATGTCATGGAGTCATGAAACAATAACATAAACTAAGCATAATTTTTATTGAATAAAAGCAGGTCTTTCTCTCTTAGCCGAGCCACTACCACACACATCCTTCTTACCCCTCCTGCTGCTCCCTTAGTTCATCCATTCCTTGCCTTTATCTGTGGTACAAGGAAAGTAAGCTATGAGCACACAAGACTCAGTAAGACCCTTTCCTACTCACAAAAAAAAAACATATAGCATAGTATAATCACAAGGCATAAAGCATGGAGTCAAACTCATCATATCATATATAGAAACATCATATCGTAACTTTCATAAACATACAATACAGAACGTCCTATCATATCATGTCATATTAAAAAAAATCTCAACTTGTATCATGTCATAAAGTACATCATGGCATATCGTAACATAATCGTAAGGTATCATGGCATATCATGACGTAATCATAAAGTGCATCCTAGCATATTATAACATAATCATAAGTATCATGGCATATCATGGCATAATCATAAAGTATATGTAAGATGACTTTCAAAACATGTATCATGAAAATATATATACAACATGTCTTTTGAAAACTTATTATATACATACTTAAACATAATTTCAATATAAGGAGGGCCCCGACTTGTACCACATACATAAATGCGCGCGTCCTATCTAGGTCCAAGGTAGCAAGTCTTGAACCCTACAAGGCATACATACTAGGCCCGTTTCTTAGTCCATCGACCTAGGGGCACTTAGGAGCCCATCCCTAACGAGGCCCGTTTTTTAGTCCATCGACCCCGGGGCGCTTATGGAGCCCACCCTTGGTACAAGCCATATAAAGTAAAGTAGCATGTCTTACATATCATGATTCTTATCATATCATGCATATCATATTTCTTAACATATCATAAAACATGCATAATTTGGGCACATAGCTCATCATAATAGCATGCATAATTTGGGCACACGGCACATCATAAAAACATGCATAATTTGGGCACACAACACATCATAATAGTATGCATAATTTGGGCACACAACTCATCATAATAGCATGCATAATTTGGGCACACAGCACATCATAAGAGTTATCAACATGCATAGATCATGGGCATACATAAATAACATACAAGCATAGCAAGTTCTTATCATATCATGAAGCATGGCATGTGAGACACATGGAGATCATAATTAGGTCTCTAACCCTAATATCACATAGTGGCCGAAACATATGGTTGTAACTTAGGTTAATAATCAACATATAAGCATGTGAACCTTAAACCAATATCATATCATATATCATAAGGAACATCATGAGCATGTTTAGTTTAGGTTCTAGGTTTCCTAAGCTTATAAACTTGCCATGGCCGAATCTTATCAAGCCTTACATTTGGTTAAAAAAAATCAACATACAAGCATGTGAACTCTAAACCAATATCATATCATATATCATGAGGAACATCATAAGCATGTTTAGTTTAGGTTCTAGGTTTCCTAAGCTTATAAACTTGCCATGGCCGAATCTTATCAAGTCTTACATTTGGTTAAAAATCAACATACAAGCATGTGAACTCTAAACCAATATCATATCATATATCATGAGGAACATCATAAGCATGTTTAGTTTAGGTTCTAGGTTTCCTAAGCTTATAAATTTGTCATGGCCGAATCCTATCAAGCATCACATTTGGTTAAAATCAACATACAAGCATGTGAACTCTAAACCAATATCATATCATATATCATAAGGAACATCATGAGCATGTTTAGTTTAGGTTCTAAGTTTCCTAGGCTTATAAACTTACCATGGCCGAAACTTGTTAATCATGTAACTAGGTTTCATGTGGTATAAAAGCATGGCAAACCCTAAACCATTTTCATAGTATTTATTACAAAGAATATCATGAGCATGTTTAGTTTGAGTTCTAGGTTTCCTAGGCATATAAACTTGTTGTGGCCGAAAGTTCATGGAGCATGAAATAAAATTCTAACCAACCTACAAGCATGAGCATGTCATGTTAACTTCATATCTTGTCTTAAGGAAAATTATGGCATGCTTGGTTTAGGTTTAAAGTTTTCCTAGGCCCTTAATCCTACCATGGCCGAATGTTTATGAGCATGAAATAAAGTTCAAATCAACATACAAGCATGAGCATATCATGTTAACTTCATATCTTATCTTAAGAAACATCATGGCATGCTTAGATTAGGTTTAAAGTTCTCCTAGGCTCTTAATCTTATCATGGCCGAAAGTTGAAAGGGAGACATCCTAATTCCAAGCAACATACAAGTATGAGAAATGTTAACAACTCTCTTATCATAGGGTACATATCATAAAAACAAAGGGAGCATGTTTAGTTTGAGTCTTAAGCTTACCTAGTTCTTTTATTCATGCTTGGCCGAGAGTCTAGGATCATGAATCTAAGTTCTAACTAAACATTCCAGCATAGAAACAATAGATTAACCCCCTACCATAAGATACATGTTACAAGAAACATATTGAGCATATCCTAGTTGGGTCTTAAAATTTCCTAGGTCTTTTTTTTTTTTTTTTTTTGTCTTGGCCGAAAGTTTCATGAAGAACTCCTAGGTTTTTAAGCAATCTAACCTCATGGAAGAACATATGAACTATTGTACCACAGGTGAGGGGAAACTTACATATTTTCGCTTGTTGTTCCTTAAGAAAATGATACCCTTGTGAGGAGGAAGAAGAAACTTTTCTTCCTAGTTTTCCCTTTTTGTTTTCTTCTTCTTGTAAGAGATAATCCTTGAGACTCCTTCTTGGAAATTTGTTTTCTTAGGGAGGAAACCTTAACTTGACTTTTGAGAATGACGGAGAGGAGCTCTAAGTTTTGGTGGAGAAGGAAAAAGGAGGAGGAAGAAGAAGAATTAGCAATTCTCTTTCTCTTTTCTCCTCTAAATCCTATTTATTCATCATGGGAATGAATCATGTCCTTATTCATTCCCCCTTAACTCCTCTATCTCTTCCCTCTTTAATTCCCACGAAAATTAGAAGGAAAAGAGGGTAGGAAGGCAATTTGCCTTTTTCTTGATCTCTCTCTTAACCAAGAGGAAGAGAAGGTAAAGCAACTTGATTTTCTCTTGCTCTTTTACTTAGTTCTTTCTTCTCACCTTTAATTACAATTTCCATTCCTTTCTATCCATCTATTATTCATTATTCTAGTGGTTATTATACACCAATTTAACTCTATTATTTGTGGGAGGTTCAAGGTTCAAACATTCACCTCTCTTTCTTTTTATTTCTATTATTTCTTTTGATTCCTCTTACTTTTATGCTCTAACGAAAAATAATACCCATATCTTATAATTTCGTGGGTGTTACATACGATTCCCTTGTTTGATTATCATGTAGTGCGTGGCCTCTTAAGTCCATTATCCCTAGGCTGGGTCTTCGTACTTGCCGACCCCGACCTGTGGGTACCAACCTGTGGCTAACCTTGTATTTGCTATTTCGTAAATCCAGATTTGCACATCCAGCCCTGTCTTGCGTGTCTTGTCTTGTGAACTCCTGACCTGCCTTACCTTGTATCGTGACCTGTATGCCTTAGTCCAGTTCTGCTTATCCTGAATCTCGACCTGTACGCCTTGGTCTGTGGTTCCCGACTTGTACGCCTCATTCCGATTCCGTCTGTCCCGACCTGTACGCCTTAGTCTGATTCCGCTTATCCCGACCTGTACACCTTAGTCTGATTCCGCTTATCCCGACCTGTACGCCTTGGTCTGTGTTTCCTGACCTGTACGCCTCATTCCGATTCCGTCTGTCCTGACCTGTACGTCTCAGTCTGATTCTGCTTATCCCGACCTGTACACCTTAGTTTGATTCCACTTATCTTGACCTGTACGCCTTGGTCTGTGTTTCATGACCTGTACGCCTCAGTCTGATTCCACTTATCCTTACCTGTACACCTTAGTCTGATTCCGCTTATCTCGACCTGTACGCCTTGGTCTGTGTTTCCCGACTTGTACGCCTTATTCCGATCCGTCTGTCCCGACTTGTACGCCTCAGTCTGATTTCGCTTATCCCGACCTGTACATCCCAATTCGTATATCCAGCATCTGTACGTTCTAAGTCGTATATCCCGACCTATGACTCTCGACTTGTAATCCTTGGTTTGCATATCTCGACCTGCACGCTTTGGTCCTTGTGTTTTATGCCGCAAGGCTATTGTAGGACCGTTGGGCCGGCTAGAAGGGGGGGTTGAATAGCCCGAGATTTACTTGGTTACAACCGGAAAGGTTGTTAATCCAAGAAAGCGTAGCACTAGTATCTCCTTCAGGCGGAGAAGCCTTTTACAGCAATGAAGCGCACAACAGAAGCTTAAAACAGAAAAGCGTACAAGTGTAGAAAGAATGTTTGAGTTCTCAGTTCATTGACAGCTTCTGGACCAAGGCTATATTTATAGTCTTGGTCGGGGCGCCTGGAAGGGTTCCGGGCGCCCTGGGGGGGGATAAAACTTTATCCCCCAACGTCCAGAACGCGAAAGACGCGTTCTGGTCAAACTTCACGTTCCGGGCGCCCCGGGCTGCTCCGGGCGCCCCGGACAGTTCAGGGCGCCCCAGAGCAAAAAGTCAACTCTGGTTGACTTTTGCGTCCGGGACCTCTGCTCCATTTTAGTCCCGCCTCGGTCCGGGTCTTCCGCTCCGGATCCGCATACTTGGGTGATCTCTGCCATCCGGAAATGGGCTCACCCGAACCCAACTTCCGGTCTTCTCAAGCGGGCTTCCCTCCGGCTTCTCGTCCCTCGGAATTGCCGCGTGTTTCTTTCTCGTCCGCCAGCGTACTCATCCGCAGTCTTCGTCCCTCGGTCATCGACCTTCTCGCTAACTACGTCTCTTGCTCCCCGAGCAATCTTCCGCTTCGGCTTTCGTCCCTCGGAACCACAGCGCGCTTCCTTCTCGTCCGCCGGTGTACTCTTCCGCAGCACCTCGTCCCTCGGACTGCCGTCCTTCTCGCTAGCTGCGTCTTCCGCTTGACTACCTGTGTTCCTAAGCTCCTGCACACTTAGACACAAGGTTAGAAACAACGCAGGACCTAACTTAACTTGTTGATCACACCAAAACAACCTTGGGGTTCCAACAGCTATAAGTCCTGCTCTGTAATCCTTGGCTTGCATATTCTGACCTATATGCGTTGGTCCATGTGCTCAGTATCACAAATCCACAAGTCCTGACCTGTAATCCTTGGTTTGCATATTCCGACCTGTACGCCTTGGTCCATGTGCTCGGTATCGCAAGTCCGCAAGTCTTGACCTGTAATCCTTACTATGCATATTCCGACCTGTACGCATTGGTCCATGTGCTCGGTACCGCAAGTCCGCAAGTCCTGACCTGTAATCCTTGGTTTGCATATTCCGACTTGTACGCCTTAGTCTATGTGCCCTGAACTGGGCCCGACCAAGACCATCCTATGATCTGGCTCTTTGAACGCCACATAGGCTGAACTTTTGACCTCCATGTAGGCCGGACTCCTGACCACCATGTAGACTCGACTTCTGACCGTCACGCAAGCTTGACTTTTGACTGCCTCGTGGGATTGACTTCTGACCGCCCCGAGGGCTTGACTTTCGACCACGTCCGCTGTCTGACCCCACCATCATGCACAGTATTACAAGCCTCCCCCTCAAGTCTACTCGAAGGAGGCTCTAGTCCGACTGACTAGACCCCAGCTTCGCTCTTACCTGTCCTGGCCTATGTCTCAAGAGATATCCTCTGACCCCTTTTTCCAGTATCCCACTTAGAATTTATCATCGTCCATAAAAGATAAGCAGGATTTTATTGCACGTGTGTTGATTCTTCGACTTCTGATCATGTCACTTTCCCATAAACGCCACACTGTTCCCCAAACGTCGTCTCAGGTTCCGAGGTAATCCCTTCATCTTCTCCTTCCTTATAAAAGGATCGCGTATCCTTCCACCTTCCTTTCTTCAAGTTACCCCCTCTCACTCATGGAACCAGACGAGCTATCTTCTCTACGTCACCAGCTCGCTCTTAAAGAAGAAGCCTTGCTTGAGATGACAATAAGCAGGGACCTTCAAACCTCTCTCCGTAGGGAAATGGAAGAGCTCTGGCTGACGGCCAAATCCAGAACTCGGACCGATATAAGTCTCAAGCTTAAGGCTCATGCGGACTTCCAGAGCCAGGTCCATTATATTATTTACCTGAAGATGAAACACGAGGACATTGTGGCCCTCGTGAAAGAGGAAAGCCGGATAAAGGATGAAACCATTGGCCAACTGCAGAGCACCATCAAACTTATCAAAGAAGAACTAGCTCAAGCTCAGGCTCATCTGGCAAGGAGGGATTAGGCCTCTAGATCTGGATCTTGTAATGATAATGTGAACTAAAAAGTGTTCTTCCACTTTTATTACATAATATTCCTTGCATCATCTGTCTCCAAGGTTGAGGGTCTGTCCTTCAACTTCTATTAAATAATATTTCTTGCATTATCTGCCTCCAAGGTTGTGGGTCTGTATTTCCTTGTCTTTCACAGTATCATGTTCCATAGCCGCATTGAAACATCTTGTAACCGACCCAGTTTTTTATATATATATGACACCAACCCGCTATACGCACACTAAACTAAGCATATACTTAGAGCATGATACCAAGTCAAACAATCCATTTTATCGAAAGTAAAAGCCAACATCTCTCACAATTTATTACAAAGAAACAAACCCGCTCAAGAACCCTTAGACATCACCAAAGCAAAAACCCTTCCCATAAAGAACATAAGCTCAGCACTCCTAATAACCGGACAACACCATGCGTCCATCCCTCCTCCTCGTCTATTCCGTCCGTATACCCTCCATCATGTCCGGAGACGCATCCTCACCTGTAATGTAGGCATCATGAGTCTACAGCCCAGCAAGTATAATCTCATATGATGAAACATGACATCCATAAAAATTAGTGGAGATAGGGACTTAACGATAAGAACATATCTAAATGCTTTATAACAGAGTAAGAAAATATGGTATGTAAAATTCCTACATAGCTAATTAAAGGTGAATATGTCACATATTCGGTAACCACATTTAGAGTCAGTCAACAGTCCCATGAACCTAGAGGTACCTCCTAGAGAACATGCAGTCATATAGTCGAAGCTAACATAAATTTCAGTATCAGTCAAGTTTGGATGGGCCCTCCCCGGAGCTCATCCCGGGTCATCCATCCCGTACTGCTATCACATATGTTCATATTCAACCAACCAGCTATATAAGACTTAACCTACCCAAAACAGAACCATAGCCTCATTTCATTTCATTCTATCCAGTAATCATCCTCTTTCAATTTATCCATCCGATTCCTTGCTAATGTAACATAAGAATTATTTACAAGGTACAAAATTTCATATACAACAACATAGCTGTTATTATCAAATGAAGCATGCAATATATAAGTTAAACAGTTGTAAAACAAGGCATATGATAGTAAATTTTGCAAATAAAGCTCCCACTACTTATCGGATGTATCAAGGAAAAAAAAACTAATACATATAGCAGAGTCAATTCTACATGAGACCAACGAAAATCTCCATCAACACACGCAAGCAGAATTCATCATTTCCATGTTATAACTCAATCATCAACCCATGCCCAACACAAAGGATTTTTCCCCAACAATAAATTATCTTCCAATGAGAATCCTATTCACCAATTGACAAAAACAAAACACAGGTTTACTATAAACGGATCCATAATAGCAATGGGTAGAAAACTTCCAGCAATGATGCAAGGAATAAGATCGCTGAAATCCGTCCACGAGAATCAACCGAAACAAAACCACACTCACCTTTTCCGGATACACACATCACACCACAAAATCAGTAAGAAACCACTAGTCAATATAGATACGAATGAATTCAACTGAGTCGCACAAAATGAGCAAAGAAATTAAATTCAATCGAATCACACCATAAAACACAGAAATCCCAATAGCCCTTTCATCCACGAACCTCAAACCAAACTCCATACCAAATCGTCAACCAAGATGTGAATCCGTCCACCACAGTCAAACCAACAGCCAACCCAGAGCTCCCCAGAAAACCCAGAAATATAAATCTTTTCACAAGGGACATCTTGATCCGGCATTTGATCAAACAGGTAAGAGCTCACATCATCAACAAATCTGGAGAAAACCAAAGTTCAATCCCATTCACAGCCAAACACAACCCGCATAAACCTGAACAGAAAACGTTTCCTCAGCGAATCAAACATCAACAAAACAGGTTACTCCGGAGAAAAATCTAGCAGCCATACAAAACAAGAAAGAGCTAATACAAAATCTCAAACCAAACCAATCGGGTGTAAAATACCGGAAAATAGGCAAATATTAATAAGGGAATTTTTCAGAATTTTTAGAAATTTTTCGGAAATTTTTCGGAGCTCGTACGGATGAGTTGACGGGGATAAAAACAGAGTCCGGAAAAGCCTGTTTAGGCTACCCCGCTTTAAAGAGGAAAAGTTTTATTTTTATTCTTTCTTTTCTTATTTATTTCCTCTCGTCACTGTGCTTTCTTCCCCCGCGTTCCCGAGCCCCTCGCGTGATTTCCCTTCTACTCCTCACGCCAAACCGTCCGACGCCCTCTCCCCTTGCCCTAACCGCCGAGTGTCGCTCCTCCTTTTCCCCAAGCGTCGGCGACGCTCACTCCATCGCCAGTTCCCTACTCTGTGCTTGTGCCCTAGCCTACCTTGCCGACGCCAGTGAGCACTTTGCGGCGATCTTTGCTAGTGCTGTCCGAGACCCGTGCCTCAGTGACGGCGATTTGCCACCGCCGACGCTCTCCCTTCAGCCCTAGTGCCGCCGACCTTCTCCACCCCGTCGCCTCTGCCCTAGCCGAACCTTGAAGGTAAGGGCTATACCAAGTTGTGTTGTGGATTTGATCTACGGTGGTGACTTCTTATTTCTTGGGTACTGATTTTCTTCCTTGTTTATGATCTCGTCACCAGAAATTGGAGAGGCAGGGGGAAACAGTGAGGAAGGGCTCTGCTGTGCAGTGTTCCGACAGCAACAATTAGAGTTCCAGCAGCAATAAATTTAAGCTGGCAGCAACAGACCTGGTGTGGATCAACAAGCACGGCTACAAGTTAGCAATTTATTGTTTGCTCTGACAAGTCGATCTCCATTGCTTGTTATCACTTAGAGTTGTGAGGTAATGATTAGATGTATTTGAATACTTGTTGTAGATCATGTTCTGAATTGGAAGATTTGGTTAGATGATCATGTGAATCTAGGTAAGGAACATGATTATGATACATGTTAATTTAGGTAGGAATTGGTACATATATAATTTCTTATGCATTTGAATTAGGTAATTGATTATGTAGAGGTGTAATCATGTGAAAATGGATTAGGTGTGGAATTGGTCTGATGGTATGATTAGGGTTAAGGTAAATTAACCCTAGTTAATTGTTGGATTTATGTTAGCTTCTCGTGGATTTGATTTAGCTATTTTATCTATATGAAATTAGCTAAACTTGGAAACTATAAATATTACAGGACTTTGACGCGAGACGAGTATCTCGGAGTCAGATTTGGACCATTTTATCGGAGGCGGGTACTTTTGACTTTTTGTCTTTGATATGCTTAATAATGAAATTAACATATTGCATCAATTGTGTTTCTTATCTGTTTCGGTTAATCACTACCCAAATCTTGATATATGTTTGATTGATTGATTTGTTTTGCATCCCATGTATACTTTACCTGTCTATACATGCTTATACGGGTAGTGATATACCATGCTTCACCATGTTCAGGACCTAGGTTTTTATACCTTCTGTGTACCTTTGATTCGATATGATTCGTTGACCTAGGGTGCACTTTTCTATATATATGGATTAGGTCAGGATGTTTATATGGTTATTGCCATGCATCATTTGCATGATTGCATGCTGTGCGATAGTCCGCTCCATTATTGTTGAGCACATCGCCAGTTACATGGATCTGCACACACCACCACTCATGGGTTAGTGGTCGATTCAGGCAGAGTGTGTTGCAGCAGGGACTCTGTTAGGCATCGTTGGTCCGCTCATGGGTAGTGTGACACAACGAGTTATCCGGCAGGGATTCCTCCCCGTCATCGTGTACCGGGAGTTGAGAGCATTGCGCTCCCCCATCTATGATTTGGGGTAGGAGGATAGGTGTACTCCGACAGCATCCCGTCCACTCGGTCACTCATCAGGAGTAGTGACGACAGAGTGCACGGTTGTCACAGCCCTACCCACTCGGCCTCACTATTGTGTGAGATGATCGACTGGCGTCAGGGGTGACCAGGACGCATCATTGGCATCATATGCATGATGCATTTATTGCTTGTGTTTGTGGTTGCTGCATTTATATGCTGCATATTGTTTGGATACCTATGTTTGACATGCATACAGGATTCCTATACCACTCGGACTGTTTGACCTTATACTCAGGACCTGGTTAGTACAGCATTCTCCTGTTTACTTCAGATGCATTTTTATCTTTCTTATCAGGAGACTGTACGCATGATTAGTGCTAGGTGTTGTTTCTTTACTTTGCATATCAATTGTACCTGCTGAGTGTTGGACTCACCCCGCCTCCATTGTTGTTATTTTCAGGTTGATGCTGTCAGGAGGGAGTTCCAGTCGCTGGTCCCCACAGCACGTAGTGCTACTCCTCTGCTGGTTTTTGAGTTGTTGTTTTATTTTAGCTTTCCGCTATCAGACTTTGTTTTAGTTTTGTTTTGGACTTTACATATGGATATTGTATGGAAATCTTTCCGTTGGATGGACTTTTGGTATGATTTGGATTTACTCTACTACATGCCTGCCTGGACGGCAGAAGAGGTGAGTTCGTCGGTTTTGAGCTTTACGAGTGTAGTTGAGTAGGGTGGTTTTCGAGTCAGAGTATTACTACTTTGTTTGATTATATATAACTGCGTGGATGGTTGTGTGGAATGTGTTTTTATTGATTGTTATTATTCCAACCGCCTGTGGCTGAGGTATATGAGATGTAGAAAAGTTTCAGATTGTCCGCTGTACAGGGGAGATGCTGCCGAAATTTCTTCGAGCAGGGACTCCTCTGGGGCGTGACATCGGGACTCGCAAATCCTCAGTTAAATCCAACGAAACATCACCAGATAATCTGTATCGCGGTTCTTTCAAGCCACTGAAAACCCGTCTCCTATACCTGATAAGATCCTTTAATGGATCTATTCAAATAAATCCTTTAACTTTATTTCCTTTTTAAAATAAGTTTTAGACTTTTTCTTTTTTCTTCTATATAAGTTTTAATAAGACATTTTCTTTTAAAAATGTATTTTTATTTTATTTTCCTTTTATACCTTTTCTTTTGAAAAGGTAGTTTAGGTCTCTATTTAAAGAGACGCTATGTAATTATGGAAGACAAGCAATTTCCCTTTTAATTAATCAATTTCGTTTGATTATTGGAGGCCGATCCCCTCGAAGCGATCACCCTATCCCCTTTTCCCTTTTTCTTTCGATTTTTTCACGTGATAGGCCCCCGGATTCCTATCAACTTGGTATCAGAGCAGTTCACTTCATCTTCGCCCTATAGTATCTTGCAGCAACTTCAACAAGCGCATGGACTTAACCCGACTTCGAGAGAAGAAAATTCATTCTGACATGACGACCGGAGGATCTCATCCTGACGCCAAATGGGCTTTGGAATTTGAAGCTAAGCACGAAACAAGGATGGATAAACTCGAAAAAATTATGGCATCGTTGGTCATAATAGTGCAAGAATTGAAGGATCGTTTAGAAGTAGATTCCAGCTCAAGCATACTAATCAAAAGGGGAAAAAATCAGCAGTCTCGACAACAACAATATGACCAAGGTGCAAACTCAAATGAAGATCGAGAGCACAACTATCCACGTATGAAGGTGGAATTTCCTTGCTGGGAGAACAACGATCCGATTGGATGGATTTTAAGGGCTAAAAAATATTTTCGCTTCCACGGCACATCGGACAATGCAAAGGTAGAACAAGCATCTATAAACCTCGAAGGCGATGTCATCCAATGGTATGACTGGCTTGAAGCATGCCATGGACCTCCAAAATGGGAGGAATTCAAAGAAGAACTCATCAATCGATTTGGTCCCTCCGGTTATGAGAATGTTGATGGAGAATTGGCCAAAATTCGACAGACTTCAACCGTACTAGAGTACCAAGGACAATTCGAGAGACTCTCTAATCGAACTCGTGATTGGTTAGAAAAGCAACTATTGGGCACTTTTATTGAAGGACTTCGCCTTGATATACGACAAGAAGTAAAAATGAATCAACCCCGCACAATGAAGGCTGCCTTATCCTTTGCACGACTACAAGAAGAGAAGATCAATGAAGAAGGAAGAAGAAATAACAAAGTAATTCGTGAAAACCCATCACATTATTCAACACCTCGTAGATTGACAAAAGAAGAGATCAAGGAAAGGATGGCAAAGGGATTATGCTGGCATTGCAATGAAAAGTGGCACCGTGGTCATCAATGCAAGCAAAAAAGGATACTGATAATTGAACCAATAGAGAACTCTGAGGAAGAAGATGATTTCGATGAAGGTGAAACACAAGATAATATCAACGAAGTACAGTATGATTCTATGGAAATATCAGTTCATGCCTTAGATGGACTACAAACTCCAAAAACGATGAAGGTAAAAGGATTCATTAAAAAACAACCAGTAATGATACTTATAGATTCAGGAAGCACCAACAATTTTCTAGACTCAACCTTGGCAAGCAGGCTTAAACAAAAAATAGAGCAAGCATCTACATTTGATGTTAAGGTGGCGGATGGAAGATCACTTACAAGTCCAGAAAAGTGCAATAGTATTAAAATTCTCTTACCCAATTATGAATTAATAACAGATCTCTTTCTTCTTCCCCTAGATGGATGTGATGTTGTACTTAGAGCACAATGGTTGAGAACATTAGGAGATATAATATGGAATTTCTCTCAACTAACAATGCGCTTCCAAGATCAAGGAAAAGAAGTTTGCATTAGAGGCAAGAAACAAGATACTATCACAGCAATCAGTAGTTATCAGGCAGAGCAGTTATTAAAGAAAGATTGCTCTATTTTTCTCATGCAACTCTCTATCAAAAAAGATCCTAAAATAAATGTTAGGCCTTATCACTACCCTTACATACAGGAGGAAATTGAGAAGATTGTACAAGAGATGCTTCAGGTTGGTATCGTTCGCCCAAGTATAATTCCATATTCTTCTCTAGTACTGCTTGTACAAAAGAAAGACAAAAATTGGCGAATATGTATAGATTACCCGACACTCAATAAAATTATAATGAAAGACAAGTACCCCATCCCCATCATTGATGAACTACTTGATGAATTTGGAGGTTCCTCATTATTCTCAAAGTTGAATCTTCGCTCAGGCTTCCATCAGATAAGAATCCATAAGCCAAACATTCCAAAAACAACCTTTCAGACTCATGATGGTCATTATGAATTTTTAGTCATGCCTTTCGGTTTAATTAATGCACCTTCTACATTCCAAAGTTTGCTGAATGATATCTTCAGGTTTTACCTCCGTCAATTTGTTTTGAATTTCTTTGATGACAACCTTGTTTATAGTTCATCATTCGAAGATCATTTGCATCACCTTTATAAAGTACTCACTCTTTTGTGTGAGCATTCTCTTTATGTGAAAAGAGTTAAATGCAGCTTTGGGACAACTAATGTGGAATACCTTGGTCATATTGTAAGCCAAAACAGAGTAGCTACTGATCCCTCAAAGGTGCTAGTTTCAAAGAGTATCAAGGTATTACGTGATGTTCTGGATCTCACAGATGCATTTAGATGGTGTCTTGAAGCAAAAAAGATATTCCAGAATTTAAAGGAGGCTATGATGACAACACTAGTTCTTGCACTACCTAATAAGCAATTTGTTATTGAACCTGATGCATCCGAAGTTAGAATCGGAGCAGTACTTATGAATTATATGATACCATTCAAGAAAATGTTCCAGAGTTTATTGCTAAACAACCTTGATGACAAGATTGTTTTGAAGGGCGGTGGAATGATAAAATCCTTTAATGGATCTATTCAAATAAATCCTTTAACTTTATTTCGTTTTTAAAATAAGTTTTAGACTTTTTCTTTTTTCTTCTATATAAGTTTTAATAAGACATTTTCTTTTGAAAATGTATTTTTATTTTATTTTCCTTTTATACCTTTTCTTTTGAAAAGGTAGTTTAGGTCTCTATTTAAAGAGACGTTATGTAATTATGGAAGACAAGCAATTTCTCTTTTAATTAATCAATTTCGTTTGATTATTGGAGGCTGATCCCCTCGAAGCGATCACCCTATCCCCTTTTCCCTTTTTCTTTCGATTTTTTCACGTGATAGGCCCCCGGGTTCCTATCAATACCTTAGGGATTATCATGCTACCACAGTTAGATCTACTTGCCTTCTTCCTTCTTGTTCCCCTGTCGGATGCCCGAGCTCACCAGATCCGTGCCGCCGTCGCAAGGAAATCGCCCGATCTTTGCCCGATCGCGGTGCTCTCAGGGAGCTGATCTGTGTGGAGTGACATCCGACCGAGGTCTGTGGCCCGCCGCGGCTGGATCGACGACCGCGGGATAAGCTAGTGAGAGGGAGCGGCGATTTTCGGGGGAAAAGGGTGAGTGACGAAGAGAAGGAACAGTAGAATGGGGTGTTTATATACCTAGGTTAACTTGGTTTAGCTTTAAGGTAATTAAGATTAATTGTCTCAAACTTAATTGGGTATCATGCCGCTACGATCTTCAAATCTCGTTCCACCATTCCCTTAGATCATGTCACATCCATTCCTTTCAATTTACAGATAAGAACATCCTAGAATCGTATAAAATTATGTAATTATATCCCTTTCTATTTACTCAAGTGGTGATAAAAGAAAATTCCACGGATAATTCCTTAACCACGCTCCCGAGACCTTACACGCATATTCCCGAGAAAATTAGCAAAGATAACTTAGAAAGGACGATTTATGTTAGTTAGAGCCCTAGAGCCAATCATTTGATGATTGTATTATGGACTTGTTGTATCATATTCGTATATAAATAAAGGCATTTGTTTTGGTTATTATACTTACTTGTATTGGTGCCAAATAAACTAAGTATAATAGCGTCCTTGAGTAGAAGGTTTTTACCTATATCAATCGGTTAGTTGAACCGATAGTGAGATGATATAGGGAACACTACTCTTAATCATTCCTAGTCGAGTATTAACATTCAGGGACAATGTTAATGCAATAAGACTAGCATGTAGGTCAACTCGATGACTTGATCTCACAAGTCATAGATATAGAGATATCAAGTTGACACATGGGTATGCATTGGAGAATGTATACTGAATGACCCGCCATGAGAAAGTATCATGGATCGTTATATGAGTGTCATATACTTTCTCATGTGGCTATTAGTATGACTACTAGTCCTTAGACCTGAAGTCACCATGGATCCCTACATAAGGAGTTATGTACTTTGGTTTCGTCAAACGTCACCCGTAACTGGGTGGACTATAAAGGCGATTACCGGGTATGTAATGAATTATGCAGAGGGATGAGTGATGTAGATGGGATCTATCCCTCCTATATGATAGGAGCGACATCGATATTCCTAATAGAGTGAGACCACGAAGTGCATGTCATGCCCAAATGAGTCAATATGAGATATTGAGCTCATTTGATTGAGTGAGTCTACTTGGAGTTCAAGATTTAGATTGGTCAGAGGATGACACGGTCTATGCCTCACATTGATCAATCTAGATGTCTAGGATAGAAGGACACTTGTCATATATTGTGAGGAGTCACAATTAGTTGTCACAAGGTGATGTTGGATCTCAATATTCTTGTAACTTGGGTAGTAATGATGTATTGCTAGATATCGCTCATTACTTATGCTCCTAAATGGGTTTAGGGGCATTGCCAACATTACAAGAACCTATAGGGTCACACACTAAGGACAATTAGATGGAGATTTGGTTCATATGATGAATCAAGAGGATTAGATTCATTTGATGAATCAAATTGGATTAAGAGTAATCTTAATTGGGCTAATTGAGTTGGACTCAAGTTAATTCATGTGTTCAATGAGTCTAATTTAGATTATGACTCATTGAATCAATTTAATTAAATGAATTAGATTCATTATATTAAATTGGCTTGAATTAAATGGTTGGATTAGATCAACCATGAGAGAGATTAAGTCAAGTTTGACTTGACTTGAGAGGAAGATGAAGAGTCAAGTTTGACTTGACTTTATGCCACCTCATTGGTGAGTTGGCATTAAGTGGACCAATGATGATGCTTCACATCATTATGGTTACTTAAGTGAAGTGCCACCTCATGGGAGTTACCAAGAGTTATGACTCTTGGTATCCTATGGAGGTTTAAATGCTTTATTTTTGGCCGGCCACTTATGGTTCTAAGGAGTTTCATTTTTGTAAGTGTAACTCTCATCTTCTTCCTTGCTCCAATTCTTCTCTCCCTCTCCTCTCTATTGCCGAGACCTTCTTGGAGTGCTAGCACACTCAAAGGTTCTCCCTCCATCGAGTTGTTCGTGTGGATACGCATAGAG
The DNA here is from genome assembly GCF_018446385.1 of Zingiber officinale. NCBI lineage: Eukaryota > Viridiplantae > Streptophyta > Magnoliopsida > Zingiberales > Zingiberaceae > Zingiber > Zingiber officinale. Next base: position 1,009,969 of record NW_024589922.1, on the reverse strand, counting down.
AGTTGTCTACCTTGACAACTTGAGATCCGGCACCTTGGACGAGCGGGATTTGAGAAATGCATGCATCAAGGGTAAAACTCTTACTCTAATGTAGATCTAGAGTTTATAAACTCGTACTCGTAATGTTTTCGAAATTTTATTCTTCGCACGAAAAAATGGTTTTCGCGGCCCGAAAAATCCAACAGTGGTATCAGAGCCACGTGCAAAGACTTGTATGAGTTTACTTTTGATTTTTATGAAAAATATAGCTTCTGTGATTTTCTATAAATTTAGGTTTTTTATAGTTTTTATGGGTAATTTTCTCATAGAAGCGAAGCACAAGTGTTTCGGCACTTGTAGGCTTCTGCTACTGGGAAGATTTTTCCAAAACGGCTTGGTTTCACCCCAAATCCTTTTGGGACAGCGGGCTAAGGCACTGTAGGATCGCTAAGGAACCCTCGCGATGGTTAGATCGCGGGTAGGGGCATTGGCCCTGGCCCCGCAAGGGGATTCGTTCCGCGATTGCGTCCGAAAACCGCTAAACGGGACTGCCGGGAATTTTTACTCGAAAAAAATGTAAAAAATTGGTATTAAAATTGCATAAAATTATAGAAAATACATAATTTAGAATTATGTATAATTTGTGATAGTCATGGCTCAAAAGACCCAATTGGATTGGAATAAATGTGTTGTAATTCATAATACGGCCTACGTGTCGTGATGTGATGTGTGTGTTGTATTTTTATTCGCGACCTGCGCGTCGTGCCTTTCTCTATTTTATATTCTTGTTGTAAATTAGTTTAGACTCGAATGTAACTCGGGTTTCAAAATTGTAATGTACAAAATTGAAGTCGTGAAAAGTCCACTCGAGACGGAGTTACGAGGAGGGCGCGAGCAACACAAGGTGGTCAAAGGGAGGAGCTTGAGAAGCTGTTGACCCTAGGTTGACCATCCAATCTTCTCATTGGCTTGAGAAGATCTTAGTAGGGCCATGACTAATCATGAATTAATTTAATTAATTACTTGTGTATATGTGATGCATAATTAAGTAATTAATTAGTGCCTAACGATTAGATTAGATCTAAGTCGTGCACATGATGCACCCTTCGATTAGATTAGATCTATCGAGTATATGATACGCATCATTGTTTAGATTAGATCTAAATCACGTTAACTCTAATGCCTACCGTGTCGTGATACCTATCACTACCTCGATCATATGTGTTGTTGAATCTGGCAAAGCAGAGCAACACATATTATCTTGGTAGGGTATGGAAGGACAATCTTGGTCCCACTTATCAATGCATGGGCGAATACAAACTCAATTAGATTGAGTATTCCTAGTTAACTCGGTTGGATCGAGTATAACTATAGGCATTCTTCCAATGGTTGGAAAGATAGGACATAAATCACATTTATATTAATTCTTGGGCGTATTAGCCAAACCTAACTCAAGTTTTAATAAAACTACGGATAATGATCTTATAAACAAGAGTTGCATAGAGATGTAATTGGTAAATCGTTACCTACCGATCATACTAAGTCTTGGGCGTATTAGCCAAAGCTAACTCAAGGGTTAGTATGATGTGGATCTTGTCCCACATGAATTATAGAATTCAGTGGGAGCATCATTTAGTTAAAGGCCTAATTAAATGATTTAAAAGAATATGATATTTATTTTCTGTATTTTTCTATTGTAGATAACCATGACGTCGAATACGAACACTTTCTCCCTGCGATCTGTTCTCGAGAAGGACAAGCTCAACGGAGCAAATTTCCTGGACTGGTACAGGAACTTGAGAATAGTTCTCACCCAGGAACGTAAACTGTACGTTCTGGAGCAGCCCATTCCGGAGGCTCCTCCTGCCAATGCCCCGCGAGCTGACAAAGATGTTTATAAGAAGCATCAAGATGACGCATTAGATGTGTCCTGTCTAATGCTCGCGACCATGAACTTTGAGCTTCAGAAGCAACACGAGTTAATGGGCGCTTACGATATGGTTGAACATCTTCGTCAACTGTATCAAAGACAAGCGAGGCATGAGAAATTTGAGATCTCAAGGGCACTGTTTCAGTGTAAGATGTCAGATGGGGCTTCCGTAGGCCCATATGTACTCAAAATGATTGGGTACATAGAAAACCTACAGAGGTTGAGATTCCCGCTTGGCCAAGAGCTGGCCACTGACCTGATCTTGCAATCCTTGTCGGATAGCTATAGTCAGTTCGTTCTAAACTATAATATCAACGAAATTGACAAGCCACTGCCCCAGCTGCTTAGCATGTTAAGAACTACTGAGCTGAACCTTAAGAAGGCAAAGCCCCACTCTGTTATGATGGTTCAGAAACACAAGGGCAAGGGCAAGCCCAAAGGAAAAGGAAAGTCCCAAGCCAAGGGCAAAGGCAAGGCACTGAAGCCTAAAGGAGGGGTCGCCAAGGATGCTACCTGCTTCCACTGCGGTCAGACCGGGCACTGGAAGAGGAACTGCAAGGTGCACCTGGAAGATCTTAAGAAAAAGCGAAGTGAGACTTCCACTTCAGGTATATATGTTATAGAAGTCAATCTATCTATTTCTTCATCATGGGTATTAGATACCGGATGTGCTTCTCACATTTGTACTAATGTGCAGGTGTTGAGAAATAACAGGACATTGGCGAAGGGCGAGCTAGACCTACGTGTAGGCAATGGAGCACGGGTTGCTACTGTTGCTGTAGGAACTTATTGTTGAGTTTTAATTCAAAATATTCCCATTGTTTTTAGTCCCACATTGCTAAGCTAAGAAGCTTAGAAGGCTTTATATATGGAAGTCTTCCATGCTAGCTTAGTCAAGTTAAGGAGGACCTACACGCATGCGCGGGCCAAGCCCAAATCAGGTGGTTTTAGGGGGTTCGAGCCGGAAATCAATAAACCGGGCGTGACGCACGCGATTATCGCGTGCAGGGGGGGGTCTAAATCCCCAGCTCGTGGGCCTCGCGCTTACGGGCGGCCCGATTCGTTTTTGCCAATCCGGTTTAGTTCACCCGGTTCGTTTTTGCCTCTGGTCCGGTTTGGTTCTGTCCGCGTGAGGAAAGCAAAGCAGCGTGGTTCTGTTCGCGTGAGGAAGCGAAGCATCGCGATTCTGTCCGCCAAGAAAGCGACGCACCCGCGCGTGAGAAAGCAAAGCGACGTACGCTTTGGTGCGTACACTGCTTTGAAGTGTATAAATACACTTCCTCTGCTCCTTCTCAATTCACTCCGAAAAAGCAAAGCATTCCTCTGCTTTCTTCTTCTTCTTTCCAAGTTCTGAGGCCTGGTTCTGCGATCTGAGGTTGAGTCCGAGTGCGGCGTTCATCTTGGAGTGCACCTACGAACGGCGCGAGCGGTTGTCGGATCTTGGGAGGATTTTGCCAGAGAGCCTCTGCACCGTGGGTGACAATCAATTCTCTATAGACAGTCGGCACGCCCGACGCTTCGACCGGAGATACACAAATTCCTAACCTTACTCTATTACTGTTTATTGCATGCTCGTCATTTATTGGTGCAATTATTACTGTATTAGTGTAATCAATTTACTACAATTTTAGAGAATTGATTGTAGCATCAATAAACATGATGAACGATAGGATAACTGGGTCTGATGAGGCTAGCGCCCGACTCGAACAATTTTTTGGGCAAAACTTCAGACGTTGGCTACAACGGATGAAATTTTGGCTTACTACACTAGGGCTATTCTCCGTTATAGAAACAGATCCTCCTTCACCTAATGAAGAGGAACCTGCCTGTAGTGTTGCCTTAGAGAGGTTTAAGCAAAGGGATTATCTTTGCCATGGGAGAATCCTGTCTTCTCTCTCAGACGCACTATTTGATGTGTACTGCTCAACCTCTTCAGCTAAAGAGCTGTGGAAATCTTTGGATAAAAAATACAACTCCGAAGGTTCTGGTTTAGAAAAGTAAACTGTGGCAAAATTCCTAAACTTCAAAATGGTTGAAGGCAAATCTATGATTGAGCAGACACATGAATTCCAAGTCCAAATTCATGGTCTTGCTGAAGGAGATATGCCATTACCTGAAAAATTTTAGGTTTTGTCTATCATCGAAAAATTACCTCCGAGTTGGGAAGATTTTGGCATGACTCTTAAACATCGGAGAGGTAAAATCTCTCTAGAAGATTTGATGATTGCCTTAAATATCGAAGAAGAACATCAGAAGCAACATAAAAATGATGATATAAGAATGCCTATGGACTTTATTCCAAAGGCAAATGTAGTAGTCTCATCTGACAAAAAGAAATTCAAAAATCAGAAAATGAAGAACAAGATGAAACTCAACTCAAAGGTTCAAAAGAAAATTGGAACCAAACCTAAGCCTTGCTGGGCATGTGGACAGGTTGGACATTATGCCAAATTCTGCCCTAAGCGAAAGGACAAGGAGAAAAACCAAAGCGATACGTCCAACATCAAGGCACAAGCAAATGTCGTGACTGCTAGTGACGACACCAGCAATAGGTTTGTTACCTTCAAACACGAACTAAACTTGATTTATCAACCCAATGAATGGTTAGTTGATACAGGTGCTAATGTGCACTATTGTGCTGATCGCTCTGCCTTCCTTACTTATCAGGTAATTGAAGGCACTTCCGTGACCATGGGAAACCATTCTGCAGCCAGCGTGTTTGGGATAGGACAAGTTGACCTGAGGTTCACCTCTGGAAAAGTCCTGTCACTGCATGAGGTGCATCATGTTCCAGCGGTCCGTCGGAATTTGATTAGCGGATCAAAGTTAGTCCGTTCTAGTTATGAGTTGAACTTTAAATGTAATAAAGTTGTAATATTACATTTAGGAACCTTTATTGGAAAAGGTTACCTTAATGAAGGTTTATTTAAACTCAATGTAGAAAATGCTACCTTAAATAAATTTACTGATATTGCTTATAACTTTGAGTCTTATGATATATGGCATGACAGATTAGGACATGTCAATTTTAATACCGTGAAAAGGATGATGAACCTTGACATGATTCCTAAATATGCTATAAATGATAAGAAAAAATGTGAAATTTGTGTGCAATATAAACAAACCCGAAAACCCTTCAAATCAGTTGATAGAAATTCTGATATTTTAGAATTGATCCATATTGATTGTTGTGAGTTTAATGGTGTAATAACAAGAGATCATAAAAGATATTTCATCACCTTCATTGATGATCACTCTCGTTATTGTTATGTTTATTTGCTAAAAACTAAGGATGAAGCTTTAGATAAATTTATGGTTTTTAAATCTGAAGCTGAGAATCAAACAAACAAATCTATTAAGAGGTTAAGGTCTGATAGGGGTGGAGAGTTTACCTCGAACCTGTTTCAAAATTTTTGTCAAGATACAGGTATAATTCACGATGTAACTGCTCCATATAGTCCTGAATCCAATGGTATAGCAGAATGGAAAAATCAAACCCTTGAAGATATGATTAATTCTATGTTAGGCAGTTCCGGGTTACCCAACTTCATGTGGGGGGAGACTTTATACACTGCATGCCATGTGTTAAATAGAGTCCCCATGAAATCAAGGGAGAAAACCCCATACGAGCTTTGGAAAGGCCGGAAGACAAGTTTGAAATATCTTAAAGTGTGGGGGTGCCTTGCAAAGGTACTAGTACCTGAACACAGAAGGAAAAAGCTTGGTCCAAAGACCGTAGATGTTATCTTCTTGGGTTATGCTCAAAATAGTATTGTATATAGGTTTCTGATTATTAAATCTGAAAATTCTGGAATAGATGCAAATACTATTGTAGAACTTCGTGATGCTACATTTTTTGAGGATATATTTCCTATGAAGACGAGAACACCTCAATCTATATCTGGTAACCCAACTAGAGATATACCTGCTTCCGTAGAGACCCCATTATCCGTAGAAGGTACACCCTCCTCAAGTTACTCTAGACTAGATGAATCTAGAGAGTGTACAGAATTGAGAAGGAGCAAGAGACAACGTATGTCTACGGATTTAGGCCAGGACTTTATCACCTATAATATAGAAGGTGACCCTGTGACATATAGAGATGCTATCGCTTCTCCTGAAGCTAAGCACTGGAAAGAGGCCATTAAAAGTGAAATGGACTCTATTATCTCTAATGTCACTTGGGAGTTGGTAGATTTACCTCCTGGGTGTAACACTATAGGATGTAAATGGGTGTTTAAAAGAAAACTAAAACCTGATGGGTCAGTAGATAAATTCAAAGCCCGCCTAGTTGCTAAGGGATTTAAACAGAAAGAAGGGATTGACTATTTTCCTGTTACTAGAATTACTACAATCCGAGTGTTGATAGCATCGACATCCATATATCATCTTGAGGTTTATCAAATGGATGTCAAAACGACATTCCTTAATGGAGATATTGAAGAAGAGATATATATGGATCAGCCTGAGGGACATGTAGTTTCTGGAAATGAGAATAAAGTCTGTAGGTTAGTTAAATCTCTTTATGGTTTGAAGCAAGCCCCAAAGCAGTGGCACGAAAAATTTGATAGAGTTATGCTATCGTTTGGCTTTGAAATGAATGACTCTGATAAATGTGTGTATGCTAAAATGAAAGGTGATAATTGTATTATCTTATGTTTATATGTAGATGATATTCTACTGTTTGGATCTAATATTTCTATTATTAATGAGACTACGGCCCTCTTAAGTGGTAAGTTTGATATGAAGGATATGGGTTGTGCTGACATGATTTTAGGGCTGAAGTTGACTCGATCAACTGATGGAATAACGATTTCTCAGTCACTACACATTGAGAGAGTATTAGAGAAATATGGCTATAGCCAAGTTAAATCTGTAGTCACACCGTATGATCCTTCAAAAACTCTCCACAAGAATAAGAGTGGTGTGACAGTATCTCAATTAAGATACTCACAAATAATAGGTAGTCTAATGTATTTAGCAAATTGTTCTAGACCTGATATTTCTTTTGCTATATCGAAATTGAGCAGGTTTACCAGTTGTCCGAACAGAATGCAATGGGATGCATTAGACAGAGTACTCAGATATCTAAAAGGCACTATATCCTTGGGCTTGTAATATGGGATATTCCCTGCAGTCCTGGAGGGATATAGTGATGCTAGTTGGATAGCGGACACTGCTGAGTGTAAAGGCGTTACTGGTTATGTCTTTACACTTGGAGGCGGTGCAGTTGCTTGGAGGTCTATTAAACAGACGATTATAACCCGTTCTACATCTGAGGCAGAATTGTGTGCTTTGGATACCACAGTAACTGAAGCTGATTGGCTAAAGGGTCTTCTTTTTGAAATTCCCTTGATGATGAAGCCAATACCTTCTATTTCAGTACACTGTGATAATCAAACAACAATAGCTCAGATTAGAAGCTCCAAGTATAACCAGAAACAGAAGAGACATGTACGAATACGATTAAAGTCTATTCGTGAGTTAGTGTCTCTTGGAGTGGTGTCATTGGACTTTGTAAGTTCAAAGGACAATATTGCTGATCCACTCACTAAAGGGCTTGATTATGAGAAAATCAAGAGATCCAGTAAGGGAATGAGACTGAGGCCTGTCCTGGATTCATCTATAGCAGCAACCCAACCTATCTGATTGGAGATCTCAAGAAGTAGGTTCAATGTGGTATAAACAAGCTATAAGGATGAATCGTAAGCATCAAATTGATTGAGATGTAATCTCATAGTCTCTTCCCTGGATAGATGCTGACTGCTAGTAAGGATGAGCTTAGGAGCTCTTAATGAGTTCAAGGTCTTAATGACAGGATGCTTGCAGTACATCCTTGGAGAACTCACCTATGTAAGTGTAACTGTGGGGCCGCAGTGTGGGGGGGGGGGTCTAGGCAACTCTCCTTAGCACTTATGAAATAAGATTCGGTGGCATGGCCGTAATGCACCAACCCAGAAGGATTCAACCGTCGCCAGTGATGAGTTGTTACCAATTGATCTTCACATATAAAAGGTTTAAGATCAAGACTCAGTTCTCTTCAAACCTATGTGAATAAGATTGGTATACCTAGGTGAAAATTTAAACCAGAAGGTATTTTCACTGAAAGCTCATTGCAACCAAGTCTCAGAACATATTTTTATTTTTCGATCAAAATAATTTGAATTAGTGGGGGATTGTTGAGTTTTAATTCAAAATATTCCCATTATTTTAAGTCCCACATTGCTAAGCTAAGAAGCTTAGAAGGCTTTATATATGGAAGTCTTCCATGCTAGCTTAGTCAAGTTAAGGAGGACCTACACGCATGCGCGGGCCAAGCCCAAATCAGGTGGTTTCAGGGGGTTCGATGTTGGGTCTTTCGGGCCGCGAAAACCGCTTTTCGCGTCGCGGAAACCCCGAATCACCCAAAGCCATAGATCCGTGCAAGGAAAAAACCGAATGAAATATAAGTACGAGTTTCAAAAACTTTAGATCTACTCCTAATGTGTTGAGAGTTTTACCTTTGAAGCGTGCCCTCGCAAAATTCCGGCTCGTCCAAGGTACGTGTCGAATCTCCAAAGTATCAAGGTAGATACTTCTCTAGTGATATCCACACGAACAAGGAGTGCTCTCTAGCACTCAAGGATGGAGAAGAGAGCCCCAAGTGTGCTAGCACTTTCTAGAGCTCTCGGATGGGATTGGAAAGGAAGAAAAGAGAGAGTACAAAAGAAACTCATACACTCAAGAAGTAGTATCCCTCCTTTGTGACCTTCACTCTTCCTTTGCTTTTGGAATTCACTCAACCACCTTCTCCTCTCTTGGAAGTTCACGGCAATAGAAGCAAGGAGGAGGAAGAAAGCTAGGAAGAAGATGAGACAATTACCACACTTCAATTGCCACACAACAAAACCTCCTTTGCATTAGTGTGGCCGGCCACAACATTGTAACCTCCCCATTAATGTGGCCGGCCACATTAAAGCCAAGGGGAGAGTGTAACCCCCATGAGGTGGCATGTCTCATGAGGTGGATGTGATGTGGCAAGGATGAGTCATCCTTATGATGTGGCAATACATCAAGTCAAACTTGATGTTTCAACTTCTACTTGGTCAAGTCAAACTTGACCAATTGTCTTCCTTGTTGAGTTAAATCCAACCTTTGATTCAAGTCAATTTTAATTTAATGAATCTCAATTCATTAATATAAATTAACTCAATGAATCAAATCTAAATTAGACTCATTCAACAATTGAATCTAATTGAGTCTAACTCAATAAGTCTAATTTGAATCCAATCTTTGGTGCATCATATGAACCTAATCCAATTGGTTCATCATATGAACCTAATCTCCATCCACTTGTTCTTTGTGTGTGACCCAATAGGTTCTTGTAACGTTGGCAATGTTTCTAAACTCCTTTAGAAACATAAGCAATGAGCGGCATCTAGCAATACATCATTGCTACCCAAGTTACAAGAATGTTGAGATCCAACATCACCTTGTGACTACTAATTGTGACTCCTCACAATATGTGACATTGTCCTTCTATCCTAGACATCTAGATTGATCAATATGAGGCATAGACCGTGTCATCCTCTAATCAATCTAAATCTTGAACTCCAAGTAGACTCACTTGATCAAATGAGCTCAACATCTAATGTTGACTCATTTGGGCATGGCCATGCACTTCGTGGTCTAACTCTATCAAGAATACCGATGTCGCTCCCGTCATATGGGAGGGATAGATCCCATCTACATCACTCACATCCCTCTGCATAATTCATTACATACCCAGTAATCGCCTTTATAGTCCACCCTGTTACGGGTGACGTTTGACGAAACCAAAGTACATAACTCCTTATGTAGGGAACCATGGTGACTTCAGGTCTAAGGACCAATAGTCATACTAATGGTCACATGAGAAAGTATATGACACTCATATAACGATCCATGATACTTTCTCATGGCGGGTCATTCAGTATACATTCTCTAATGCATACCCATGTGTCAGCTTGATATCTCTATATCCATGACTTGTGAGATCAAGTCATCGAGCTGACCTACATGCTAGTCTTATTGTATTAACATTGTCCCTGAATGTTAATACTCGACTAGGAATGATTTAGAGTAGTGTTCCCTATATCATCTCACTATCGATTCAACCAATCGATTGATATAGGTAAGAACGCTCTACTCAGGGACGTTATTATACTTAGTTTATTTGGCACTAATACAAGTAAGTATAATAACCAAAATCAAATGCCTTTATTAATATACAAGAATATGATACAATGAGTCCATACAATCATCAAATGATTGGCTCTAGAGCTCTAACTAACATTCGAGCAGGAAATCCATAAACCGGGCGCGACGCACGCGATTATCGCGCGTAGGGGGGGTGCAAATCCCTAGCTCGTGGGCCTCGCGCTTACGGACGGCCCGTTCATTTTTACCAGTCCGGTTTAGTTCACCCGGTTCGTTTTTGCCTCTGGTCCGGTTTGGTTCTGTCTATGTGAGGAAAGCAAAGCAGCGCGGTTCTGTCCGTGTGAGGAAGCGAAGCATCGCAATTCTGTCCACCGAGAAAGCGACGTATGCTTTGGTGCGTACACTGCTTCGAAGTGTAAGTGTATAAATACACTTCCTCTGCTCCTTCTCAATTCACTCCGAAAAAGCAAAGCATTTCTCTGCTTTCTTCTTCTTCTTCTTCTTCTTCTTCTTCTTCTTCTTCTTTCCAAGTTCTGAGGCTTGGTTCTACGATCTGAGATTGAGTCCGAGTGCGGCGTTCGTCTTGGAGTGCACCTACGAACGGCGTGAGCAGTTGTCGGATCTTGGGAGGATTTTGCCAGAGAGCCTCTGCACCGTGGGCGACAATCAATTCTCTAAAGACAGTCGGCACGCCCGACGCTTCGGCCGGAGATACCCAAATTCCTAACCTTACTCTATTACTGTTTATTGCATGCTCGTCATTTATTGGTGCAATTATTACTGTATTAGTGTAATCAATTTACTACATTTATCATCTATCTCTGCCCTCTGGGCCTGTATTAGAATTAGATGAATGTTGTTATGTGCCTGCATTAACAAAAAACATAATTTCAGTTTCTTGTTTGGACAAGAAAGGTTTCTCTTTTATTATAAAGGACAAATGTTGTTCTGTTTATTTAAAAGATATGTTCTATTGTAGTGCACCTCTAATGAACGGACTCTACATTCTAGACCTTGAAAGCCCTATCTATAACATAAATACCAAGAGGTTCAAGTCAAATGACCTGAACCAAACCTATCTCTGGCACTGTCGCTTAGGTCATATAAATGACAAGCGCTTATCCCAGCTCCATAAGGATGGTTTGCTGGACTCATTTGATTTTGAATCTTATGAGACGTGCGAGTCATGCCTACTAGGCAAGATGACCAAGACTCCCTTTAGTGGGCACAGCGAAAGAGCGACTGATTTGTTAGGACTTATACATAGTGATGTATGTGGCCCTTTCAATATCGCTGCTAGAGGCGGTTATAGGTGCTTCATCACATTTATTGATGACTTCAATAGATATGGTTATGTGTACTTGATGACACATAAGTCTGAATCCTTTGAAAAGTTTAAAGAATTCAAGAATGAAGTACAGAACCAGCTTGGCAAGAGTATTAGGATACTTCGATCAGATCGAGGTGGAGAATACCTTAGCCATGAGTTTCGTGACTATCTAGCTGAGTGTGGGATTCTATCCCAACTCACTCCTCCTAGAACACCACAGTGGAATGATGTATCCGAAAGGAGGAACACAGATCTTCTGATCTATGATGAGTCACACAGATCTTCCGACATTCCTTTGGGGCTATGCTCTAGACACGACAGCTTTTATACTCAACCGAGTTCCATCCAAGGCCGTGATAAAGACACCATATAGGATATGGACTGGGAAAGATGCCTAGGTGTCTTTCATGAGGATTTGGGGTTGTGAGGCTTACGTTCGACGTCAAGTCTCAGACAAGTTAGGACCCAAATCTGACAAGTGCTATTTCATTGGATATCCCAAGGAAACTAAGGGATATTACTTCTATATTCCCAGTCAGCACAAGGTAGTTGTGGCAAAGACTGGAGTCTTTCTAGAAAGGGACTTTGTTTCTAGAAAGACTAGTGGGAGTACGTTCGATCTTGAAGAAGTTCAAGATGCGGACCATAGCACTGAAGCCTCGATGGAAGTTGAACTGGAACCACAAAGTGTTATGGATGATGTTATTCCACAAAGAGTTGAGGAACAACAATCAGTTCAAGTAGACATACCTCTTCCAAGGTCTGATAGGGTACGTCGTCAGCCTGAGAGATACTCATTTCTCTTGTCTGACCATGATGACGTTGTGCTCATAGAGGATGAGCCTACCACCTATCAGGAAGCTGTGATGAGACCAGATTCCGAGAAATGGTTAGAGGTCATGAGATCCGAAATGGAATCCATGTACACCAGCCAAGTATGGACTTTGGTTGATCCACCTGAAGGGTTAAAACCCATAGGGTATAAGTGGGTCTTTAAGAGAAAGACTGACATGGATGGACTTATCTATAAGGGTCGCTTAGTAGCTAAAGGTTTCAAGCAGATTCATAGTATTGACTATGATGAAACCTTTTCTCCAGTAGCGATGTTTAAGTCCATTCGGATCATGCTTGCTATTATTGCTTACCATGACTAAGAGATATGACAGATGGATGTCAAAACCGCGTTTCTGAATGGAAACCTACTCGAGAATGTGTACATGACACAACCTGAGGGTTTTGTAGATCCACAGCATACTAGAAGAGTATGCAAGCTGCATAGGTCCATTTATGGACTAAAGCAAGCTTCTCGGAGTTGGAATCTTCGATTCGATGATGCAATCAAATAGTTTGGTTTCATCAAGAACGAAGATGAGCCTTGTGTCTACAAGAAGGTTGTATGGGATATAGTTGTCTTCCTCATATTGTATGTGGATGACATACTACTCATTAGGAAAGACATCCCTTTACTACAGTCTGTCAAGACTTGGCTAAGGACATGTTTCTCAATGAAGGACTTAGGTGAAGCATCCCGCATTCTAGGGATACAGATCTATAGAGATAGATCTAAGAGATTGCTTGGTCTAAGTCAGAGTATATATATTGACAAGGTACTCCTTTGGTTTGCCATGTAGAACTCCAAGAAGGGATTTCTGCCGATGTCACATGGCGTGAGTCTTTCGAAGACTCAAGGTCCCTCTTCTAGAGAGGAGAGAGACCGCATGGATCAGATCCCTTATGCCTCAGCCATAGGATCTATCATGTACGCCATGCTATGCACTCGACCTGATGTCTCGTATACTTTAAGCATGACGAGCAGATACCAGTCAGATCCAGGTGAAAGTCACTGGATAGTGGTCAAGAATATTCTTAAGTACTTAAGAAGGACTAAAGAATATTTCTTGATATATGGAGGCAATGATGAGCTAGCTGTAAAGGGTTACAGTGATGCCAGCTTCTAGACCGATCAGGATGATTATCGATCGCAGTCAGGGTTCGTATTTTACATAAATGGTGGTGATGTGAGCTGGAAGAGTTCGAAGCAGGACACAGTAGCTGATTCTACGACAGAGGCCGAGTACATTGCTGCATCAGAGGCAGCAAAGGAGGCAGTTTGGATTCGTAAGTTCATCACTGAACTTGGGGTGGTTCCTAGTATTGCTGACCCTATTGAGCTCTATTGTGACAACAATGGAGCTATAGCACAGGCTAAGGAACCTCGCTCACACCAGCAGACCAAACACATACTACGGCTCTTCCATCTCATTCGAGAGATTATCGAGAGAGGAGATGTGAAGATATGCAGAGTACCTACAGAGGCTAACATCGTAGATCCCTTGACCAAGTCTTTGGCACAGAGGAAGCATGAAGGTCACACTAGCTCATTGGGGCTTAGAGCCTACACTGATTGACACTAGTGCTAGTGGGAGATTGTTAGTTAGAGCCCTAGAGCCAATCATTTGATGATTATATTATGGACTTGTTGTATCATATTCTTATATAAATAAAGGCATTTGTTTTGGTTATTATACTTACTTGTATTGGTGCCAAATAAACTAAGTATAATAGCGTCCTTGAGTAGAAGGTTCTTACCTATATCAATCGGTTAGTTGAACCGATAGTGAGATGATATAGGGAACACTACTCTTAATCATTCCTAGTCGAGTATTAACATTCAGGAACAATGTTAATGCAATAAGACTAGCATGTAGGTCAACTCGATGACTTGATCTCATAAGTCATGGATATAGAGATATCAAGTTGACTTATGAGTATGCATAGGAGAATGTATACTGAATGACCCGCCATGAAAAGTATCATGGATCGTTATATGAGTGTCATATACTTTCTCATGTGGCTATTAGTATGACTACTAGTCCTTAGACCTGAAGTCACCATGGATCCCTACATAAGGAGTTATGTACTTTGGTTTTGTCAAACGTCACCCGTAACTGGGTGGACTATAAAGGCGATTACCGGTATGTAACGAATTATGAAGAGGGATGTGAGTGATGTAGATGGGATCTATCCCTCTTATATGATAGGAGCGACATCGATATTCTTGATAGAGTGAGACCACGAAGTGCATGACCATGCCCAAATGAGTCAATATGAGATATTGAGCTCATTTGATTGAGTGAGTCTACTTGGAGTTCAAGATTTAGATTGGTCAGAGGATGACACGGTCTATGCCTCACATTGATCAATCTAGATGTCTAGGATAGAAGGACACTTGTCATATATTGTGAGGAGTCACAATTAGTGGTCACAAGGTGATGTTGGATCTCAACATTCTTGTAACTTGGGTAGTAATGATGTATTGCTAGATACCGCTCATTACTTATGCTCCTAAATGGGTTTAGGAGCATTGCCAACGTTACAAGAACCTATAGGGTCACACACTAAGGATAATTAGATGGAGATTAGGTTCATATGATGAACCAAGAGGATTAGTTTCATTTGATGAATCAAATTGGATTAAGAGTAATCCTAATTGGGCTAATTGAGTTGGACTCAAGTTGATTCATGTGTTCAATGAGTCTAATTTAGATTATGACTCATTGAATCAATTTAATTAAATGAATTAGATTCATTATATTAAATTGGATTGAATTAAATGGTTGGATTAGATTAACCATGAGAGAGATTAAGTCAAGTTTGACTTGACTTGAGAGGAAGATAAAGAGTCAAGTTTGACTTGACTTTATGCCACCTCATTGGTGAGTTGGCATTAAGTGGACCAATGATGATGCTCCACATCATCATGGTTACTTAAGTGAAGTGCCACCTCATGGGAGTTACCAAGAGTTGTGACTCTTGGTATCCCATGGAGGTTTAAATGCTTTATTTTTGGCCGGCCACTTATGGTTCTAAGGAGTTTCATTTTTGTAAGTGTAACTCTCATCTTCTTCCTTGCTCCAATTCTTCTCTCCCTCTCCTCTCTATTGCCGAGACCTTCTTGGAGTGCTAGCACACTCAAAGGTTCTCCCTCCATCGAGTTGTTCGTGTGGATACGCATAGAGAGTAGTCTACCTTGACAACTTGAGATCCGGCACCTTGGACGACCGAGATTCGCGAAAGGCGCTATCAAGGGTAAAACTCTTACTCTAATGTAGATCTATAGTTTATAAACTCGTACTCGTAAAGTTTTTGAAATTTTATTCTTCGCACGGATCCGGTGGCGGGGCTTTCGGGTTTTCCGCGACGCGAAAAAGCGGTTTTCGCGACCCGAAAAACCCACCAATTTACTTACCCATCTTTTTCTTACCAAAAGGGGCTGGAAAGTCATGGTTTGTACAGACCCGCCTATTTGCCTCTCGTATTGGTAATAGAAGTTCGGCTGCAGATCTGTGGAGCACGAAAATATACCTTGCGGATTCACATAGAGGTGAGAGTAAGAGGTACTAACCAAGAAAGTTGTTAGTCGTGAGGGTAGACTCACTTATAACTCGCACTGGGGTGAGAGTCTGGGACACCGACCTGGATAGTCGTTGGGCGTGAGAGCATGCTCACTTATAACTCGCACTAGGCGAGAGTCTGGGTGTAACGCCCGTCCTGCCCACCACTTAGAAAGGGGGAGAGAAGGACGGGGTTACTTGAAACATACATATGTGCATATATGGCAGCGGAAGTATATAAACCTTTTTTACTATTTTGAAACAAACTAGACTAACTAAAACATATAATCATGTTATCATAGGAGCATGTCCATTATGATAGAGCATATATCCAAACATATCATGTGAACCATGTATTAGCATTCACAACTTGATTTAACATCTACTACTTGCTACGTGATGCATGATGTTTTACTTGAATAAAGCATACTAACATGGAACATGAAAACATAAGTTCATAGTGGGTAACCACCAATAAGTATCATCCATCAACATTATGTAGCAAAATAAGATCATATGTAAAGTTTAGAATATATAAGCAATAAGCAGATCTATTCCACCATGCCACTGCCACACACATTCTTGCCCTTCCTGCTGCTCCCTTTTAGTTCAACCATTCTTTTCCTTTATCTGCAGTACAAGGGAAATTAAACTATAAGCACATAGGCTTAGTAAGCTCTTTTCCTACTCACAAAACATAAATCATGCATCTAAACATAAAGTGGTGACATGTTCATTTAACCAACATAAGATATAATTTTTTTTCTGCATGCTAGCCTAAAGTAGAGTCATACTCATGTAAGTAAATCATAACATAGCATGTGAGAGTTCATACATAAAATAGTAGCATGATCATCTAGGCATCATAGACATATTTTTCAAAAAAAAAAACAGCTTACTAAAACATAAAGAAAACATTTAGCATGAATAGGTATATGCAAGATGTCCTTTTGAAAACATGTATCATGAAATGAGCATATGCAAGATGTCCTTTGAAAACATATATATCATATAAATACTTAAACATAATCTCATCATGAGGGCCCGACTTTGTACCACATACATGAATTTGCGTGCATCCTAAATAGATCCGAGGTAGCTAATCCCGAACCTATTAGGAACTAGGCCCGTTTCCTTGACCATCGACCTAGAGGCACTTAGGAGCCCATCCCTTACTAGGCCCGTTTCTTTGACCATCGACCTAGGGGCAACTTAGGAGCTCATCCTCGGTACAAGCCATACAAAGTAAAATAACATATCATGTTTCTTATCATATCATAGCATATCATGTTCTTGTCATATCATGTCATATCATGTTCTTGTCATATCATGAAGAGTGCTCTTAATCCCAACTTAAGGGAAGCATCTCTTAGGCTTTTCATCATACATAAGCCTTGCATAATATAATGACATAAAGTGCACATAACATATAGCATATCATAGAGAAAACATACATGATGGCATAAGTGCACATAACATTTAGCATATCATAGAGAAAACATACATGATGACATAAGTGCACATAACATTTAGCATATCATAGAGAAAATGTAACATGATGGTACAAGTGCACATAACATACAACATGGTGACATAAAATCCATATCACATCATAAGGAGTCATTATCATGCATGGTTGGGGTTTTGATCTTCCTACAAACCCTAAATCATAACTTGGCCGAAACTTGTAAGCATGATTCTAGTTTTCTTCTATCAACGTAACTTAAAGCATGAAACTTTCATGCCATACTTAGTATTACAGGAGAGACTCCTAATAGGCATAAATAAGGTTCTAACCCTAATGTTCAACCCTTGGCTGAAACCTCTAGAAGCATGATTCTAAATTTTAAATGCAACATAAGGCATGAAAACTTAAACTAACCATATATCAAAGATCATACATCATGGGGAAGCATAAACAAGCATAGTTAGGTTTCAAAACTTTTCCCTAAGTCTTTCATCCATTCTTGGCCGAAACCTATGTTAGGACCAAAAGTAGCTAGAGGGGGGGGGGAGTGAATAGCTCGTCGCGTTCGCTCGTTGCTCGGCGTTGCTTGTTTCTTCAAGGATATGCAGCGGAAGATAACAGAAACAATCACACAACGCTAACAAGGTTGGTTTACTTGGTATCCACCTCACAAGAGGTGACTAATCCAAGGATCCACACCACGCACGTACCCTCCACTATGAAAACACTCCTTTTCGGTAACTACCGAGGGCGGAGAAGCCCTACAGGACTCTCAGTACAAGAAGAAAGGAAAGGGAAACAAAATACAAGCGCAAAGCTTACAATGAGTACTGAAAACCCTAACCCTAGCTTCTCTTCTTGCCTTTGATCCGCCTCTTGACTTGGAAAGCTTCCAAGATCCTTCAAGAATTGGCGATATGATCTTTGAGAGCGCTGTGGAGGAGTTGGCGAGAGATCTGGAGTGAATCGGAGAAGCGATACCGAAGACAACGTCCGCCTGCGGCTATAAACCCGACGCAACGGTCGGATCCCGATCGATTCGAATGTTCCCAATCGATCGGGGAGGCTTTGGATCGAACCATGGATCGATCCAGAGGGCCTCTGTGCTCTGGAAAAATGCCTGGATCGATCGCGCGAAGCAGCCGCGTCCCAATCGATCCACTGATCGATTGGGACCTCTGGATCGATTCACTGATCGATCCAGAAGCTCTCTGTTCGCTGGGTAAGGTCTGGATCGATGCACGGATCGATCCAGAGCCTGAATCGATCCACTGATCGATCCAGAACTTGGTTTTTGCCCAAAACCAAGTCCCAAACCTCCCTTACCAACATCCGGTCAACCTTGACCTGTTGGAACATTATGCCTGGCATCTGGTCACTCCCTTGACCTGCCAGGACTCCCCACCAAGTGTCTGGTCAATCCCTTTGACCCACTTGGACTTTTCTCGTCGTGCCAAGTATCCGGTCACTCCCTTGACCTACTTGGACTTCCACCAGATGTCTGGTCAACCTTGACCCATCTGGATTTCCTCATGCCAAGTATCCAGTCAATCCTTTGACCTACTTGGACTTCCCAACACCAGATGTCCGATCATCCTTGATCCATCTGAATTTTCCCTTGCCTGGCTTCACTCACCAGGACTTTCACCTAGTTTCACTCACTAGGGTTTTCCATCTGCCTAGCTTCACTCATTAGGACTTTCACCTGGCTTCACTCACCAGGATTTTCACCTGGCTTCACTCACCAGGATTTCCTTCTGCCTAGCTTCACTCACTAGGACTTCCCAGTCAAGTATCCGGTCACTCCCTTGACCTATTTGACTCTTCTTCAATCAATATCTTATTGTCAAACATCTAAACCCAAACCAAGACTCAGCTTGGTTAACCAGGTCAACCTTGACCTGAGGGACATTGCACCCACAATCTCCCCCTTTTTGATGTTTGACAATACCACAATAACATTTACAATACCACATGTAAGTTAAGCTAATCCCATAGCCTCATTCTTCATGCCACTAGGTAATGAACACATAAGTTAGACTCTTCATTCTCCCCCTAAGAGGGCAAACTCCCTCTAGGTAATGAAAGCCTAACTTACTCCCATTCACAAGTCCTTTCATTCTCCCCCTATTGGCACACATCAACCCCTACTAATAAAACACATCAACCCATCTTTGGACACACATCAAACTATGCTCCAATTTTGGGCACACTTCAACAACTCCATTTGTTGAAGACTCTCCCCCTGAAGAGTTGTTCATCGTTGTTCACAACATCACTTGTTGTGACCAACACGATAATGAAGGTCCCATACTCTTCATTTATCCTTAACTTCTCCCTCAATGTAGACAAATACTCAACCTTGAGCATTTTCTAACCACGTGAGTTCCAACATGATATAATGAGGATATCCACTCCCCATTTGAAGTTCAAAAGCTCATACATGAGCATTTTCTTTAAAGAAGGTTAACCACCTTCCAAGGTTCATGAAAAATAATTTTTCATGTCTTTAAAGAGTCCCTCCCCATAAAGACATGGTGGTAACTTCTATCATTGCACCAACAATGACTTGGAATCCCTAAACCTTTAGGAAACCCAAATTTAGAAGTTTTGAGGTTCAAATACTCAAAATTTGAAACAAACCTCAACCTAAACTTCAATGAAGCCTTCCTTAACCAATCCATCCTTGTTTTCACATGAAAACACCCTTTGTATGTATACAAATGTATTTTAGGGGTTTGGAATGGTTACCTAAACTCAAAGAGGTTCAAAGATGCTGAAATCAGGCCTTCCCAGCCAAAATCAGCAACTTGGATCGATTGGAGTTGGGTTCCAATCGATTGAACCTTGCTGAATCGATCCACTGATCGATTCAGACTCCCTGGATCGATCGGCTGATCGATCCAGCGAGCTTCTGCTCGCGGGAGACTTGCCTTCCGAATCGATCCACGAATCGATTCAGGCACTCCAATCGATCCATGGATCGATCGGAGCTCTGATAGTTGCTGAAGTTCCATTTCAGTCAACTTCAGAAACCCCTAGAAAATTCTACAAAAATCCAAAAATCATGAAATTTCGTGGAGACATTATTTAGGGCATACTTAATCATGAAAAAATAGTTTTCTATGAAAATACATTAAATTTTCAAAGATTGACACAACCTTGAGAACTTGCAAAAACTTTAGTGTTTTCTTCAAGTTTGTGTCTAACTATTCAATGGTGATTACTATCAAAAGATAGCCTTCACCAAGGTTTTCCAAAAACATTTAAAAATATTTTCAAAACCAATATCCCATTATATTCTTTGGGCATAATGCACATGACTTGTACATTAGCTTTCCCAATGATGGGAAAACACATAACTACGTGTTTTGATGAATTTAAAACTCAAAAGAATGCACTAAATCAACATCTTGAGCTTTGTTCATCATCCTAACATCTCACTTGTATCTAATGTGCACTAAACCACATACAAGTTACCTTATAGTCTTTGTGAGATTTAGATTTTGGTTTTGCCCTAATCTAGGGATCATACATATCTATCTAGGCATTTTTGAGATATTAGACATCCACCTAGGATGTCACTTGTTAATAAGTGTTGTTAAATGCCATTTGTCCTTAATTACAAGAAATAAACTAATGCATGATAATGTTATGGCATACATCAAAATAAAATAACTTTCAAAAGAAAGATTCCTATTACTACATGATGTATGAATGTCATGACATGGTATTTTTGGATTTTGCATAATAAAACATGAATGCAAAAATAAACATGATGTCATGGCATATGATGGGCAAACAATCATGGCAAGATTTAACATAAATAAAATATACCTAGATCAACTATCTAAGTATCTTTAAAAACTTAGCTAAACTTACAACTTAAACCTAGATTGCCCTAAAGTGCTTCATGAAAATGCCAAAGCCTAAATTGGCATTTCTAATTCCCTTGATTAATTTATGCCAGTTGAAATTAAGCATATCCTCAAATGTTGGCATATTTTATTTTTCACAAGAGTAGCACTTTTAAATTAAGGCCCGGATTGCCTTAAATTTCCTAAGAACATACCAAAAACCCAACTTGGTAGTTCTTATGAATTTCTCAATATGTGCCATTTAAGATTAAAATCAATTCTTCCACCATTAGGCACATTTTACTCTTTCAAGGAGTAAATAATAGTTCCATTTCATTTTCAAAGGTTAACAAAAACCTTGAAAATGCTCCTTGAGTGCCAATTTCCTTAAAGTTGGGTTAACTACCCTTCTAATCGGAGTTGACACTCTCCAACCCATCTATGGGATAGAGAAGATGCTCCTAGGAACCCAACACCTATTGGTGCTCCTTGGATGCTCTAGGTACTCACTAGGGATAACTTCCCTAGATACCTTCCTAGTGACCTTGTTGGGCTTCTTAGAAGCCTTGGTCACATTTTCTAGGTCAACCCTAGGGAATTCTTCCCTTGTGACCTTCTTTGACTTCTTAGAGGTCTTAGTCACATTTGTTGCAAAAATACTCTTAGGGATGACTTCCCTAGTATTTTTGACTTGGCCACTAGACCTAGGGTTTGTTCCATAACTATATGGAACCCTATGGTAAGAGGGCACATCCTTCTTAGCCTTGGGTTTATATCCCAAACCTCTATGGACATTAGATGACCTATGTGCTCCTAGTCCTAGGCTATGCTCATTTTGCCCTTTTAGGATATTTTCCATCCTTTTTAGGGTCTTTTCCATTTTATCAAGTCTTGACCTCAAGACTTGATTTTCCCTCACTAAATCCTTAGGCTTTGGTCCATGAGCATTTTTGTTTCTAGGCTTGTAACTGTGGTCCTTAGTGTGATTGCCTAGATTTTTATCTACATTCCTAGCCTTACGGGTAGTAGTTTTGGCATGTAGGGCCACATGCTTTTCCTTAAAGCCCTCATGCTTCCTATTCTTATGGTAAATCGCATTAAAATGATATAAGTTAGAACTATCATGCTTTTTACCATAATTTAACTGGGTAGGCTCAATAAAAGTTACCTTCCTTTTTACCTTAGAGGCTCCCCCTTGACTTGAGTTTCCTCCTTGAGCCTTGACCATCTTTTTCCCTTTAGGGCATTGACTCCGATAATGCCCCTTTTGATTGCAAGAGAAACACACAATGTGCTCCTTGCTCTTCTTTGTTCTGGGGATGGTCTCCTTGGGCTTCACCTTATCTTTTTGTGCCACTTGGCCCTTCTTCTTAGCCAATTTAGGGCACTTGCTCTTGTAGTGCCCATGTTCCCTACACTCAAAGCATATAATATGATTTTTATTATTAATTGAAATATTTATACCTTTGCTTGTAGGGGTGGCATCTTTTCCTTTGGATCCGGAGGTAGAAGCTTCCTCTTGATCGGACCTTGATTCTCCTCCATTTGATTTTTCTTGACTTGTGGAGGTAGAATCTTCTTCCTCCTCTTTGTCTCTTGACCCGGATGTAGAAGCTTCTCCTTCTTCTTGATCCGGCGTCACCAAGGATTGCTCCCCCTCAATCCTAGAGGTGGAGGCTTCATCATCTTGAATATGAAACAAGGAGTATGCTCCCTCCTTGTTCCCTTCGTTGCATTCCCTTGAGGATGAAGCTTCTTGGATTTCCTCTTCTTCGGAGGTTGAGCATCTCTCAACCTCGGAGTCCTCCTCTTGGTCTTGCTCCAAAGAGTCACCCTCTCTGGATACTTCTTGCTCTTATACAGTGGAGGGGATCTCTTCATGAAGCTTGGCCAATTTGCTCCATAATTCCTTTGCATCTTCAAATTCTCCAATTTTGCAAAGGATGGTGCTTGGCAATAAATTGACTAAAAGCTTGGTCACTTTGTCATTTGCATCGCACCTTTGGACTTGCTCCGAGCTCCATTTGCTTTTCTTGAGAAGTTTGCCCTTCGAGTTTGTTGGAGCTTCAAATCCTTCCATTAGAGCAAACCATTGCTCTATCTCCATCATAAGAAAGTTTTCAATTCTTGATTTCCAAGAATCAAAGCTCGTGGAAGTGTATGGTGGAGCCACCCTTGTGTCAAATCCAAGTCCATCTTGGAATTGCATCTTGAAGTTGAGCCTTTTGATTTTTTTTTTTGACTTTGATGAATTTGCTCTTACTTCTTCGCCCTCTAGCTTTTCTTGTTATGCTTGACCCTTCCGGCGATGATTTCGGTGAAGAGCGGCCTCGCTCTGATACCACTTGTTAGGACCAAAAGTAGCTAGAGGGGGGGTGAATAGCTCGTCGCGTTCGCTCGTTGCTCGGCGTTGCTTGTTTCTTCAAGGATATGCAGCGGAAGATAACAGAAACAATCACACAACGCTAACAAGGTTGGTTTACTTGGTATCCACCTCACAAGAGGTGACTAATCCAAGGATCCACACCACGCACGCACCCTCCACTATGAAAACACTCCTTTTCGGTAACTACCGAGGGCGGAGAAGCCCTACAAGACTCTCAGTACAAGAAGAAAGGAAAGGGAAACAAAATACAAGCGCAAAGCTTACAATGAGTACAGAAAACCCTAACCCTAGCTTCTCTTCTTGCCTTTGATCCGCCTCTTGACTTGGAAAGCTTCCAAGATCCTTCAAGAACTGGCGATCTGATCTTTGAGAGCGCTGTGGAGGAGTTGGCGAGAGATCTGGAGTGAATCGGAGAAGCGATGCCGAAGACAACGTCCGCCTGCGGCTATAAACCCGACGCAACGGTCGGATCCCGATCGATTCGAATGTTCCCAATCGATCGGGGAGGCTTTGGATCGATCCATGGATCGATCCAGAGCGCCTCTGTGCTCTGGAAAAACACCTGGATCGATCCACGGATCGATCCAGCGCTTATCGCGCGAAGCAGCCGCGTCCCAATCGATCCACTGATTGATTGGGACCTCTGGATCGATTCACTGATCGATCCAGAAGCTCTCTGTTCGCTGGGTAAGGTCTGGATCGATGCACGGATCGATCCAGAGCCTGAATCGATCCACTGATCGATCCAGAACTTGGTTTTTGCCCAAAACCAAGTCCCAAACCTTCCTTACCAACATCCGGTCAACCTTGACCTGTTGGAACATTATGCCTGGCATCTGGTCACTCCCTTGACCTGCCAGGACTCCCCACCAAGTGTCCGGTCAATCCCTTTGACCCACTTGGACTTTTCTCATCGTGCCAAGTATCCGGTCACTCCCTTGACCTACTTGGACTTCCACCAGATGTCTGGTCAACCTTGACCCATCTGGATTTCCTCATGCCAAGTATCCAGTCAATCCTTTGACCTACTTGGACTTCCCAACACCAGATGTCCGATCATCCTTGATCCATCTGAATTTTCCCTTGCCTGGCTTCACTCACCAGGACTTTCACCTAGTTTCACTCACTAGGGTTTTCCATCTGCCTAGCTTCACTCACTAGGACTTTCACCTGGCTTCACTCACCAGGATTTTCACCTGGCTTCACTCACCAGGATTTCCTTCTGCCTAGCTTCACTCACTAGGACTTCCCAGTCAAGTATCCGGTCACTCCCTTGACCTATTTGACTCTTCTTCAATCAATATCTTATTGTCAAACATCTAAACCCAAACCAAGACTCAGCTTGGTTAACCAGGTCAACCTTGACCTGAGGGACATTGCACCAACAACCTAAAGGGTAGGGTTCTAGGTTTTTTTAACCCAACATGAAGCATGAAAATTTAAACTAACCATATATCAAAGATCATACATCATGAGGAAGCTTAAACAAGCATAGTTAGGTTTCAAAACTTTTCCTTAAGCCTTTCATCCATTCTTGGCCGAAACTTAAAGGGTAGGGTTCTAGGTTATTTAACCCAACATGAAGCATGAAAACTTAAACTAACTATATATCAAAGATCATACATCATGAGGAAGCATAAACAAGCATAGTTAGGTTTCAAAATTTTTTTCCTAAGCCTTTCATCCATTCTTGGCCGAAACCTAAAGGGTAGGGTTCTAAACTTTTTAATACAACATGTAGCATGAAAACTTAATCTAACGACATCTAAGAGATTATACATCATGAAGAAGCATAAACAAGCATGGTTAGATTTCAAAACTTTGCTCTAAGCCTTATATTCAATCTTGGCCGAAACCTAAAGGTAAGGTTCTAAACTTTTTAATACAACATGTAGCATGAAAACTTAACTAACAACCTATAAGAGATCATACATCATGAAGAAGCATAGACAAGCATGGTTAGATTTCAAAACTTTGCTCTAAGCCTTATATTCAATCTTGACCGAAACCTAAAGGTAAGGTTCCAAACTTTTTAATACAACATGGAGCATGAAAACTTAAACTAACAACATATAAGAGATCATACATCATGAAGAAGCATAAACAAGCATGGTTAGATTTGAAAACATTGCTCTAAGCCTTATATTCAATCTTGGCTGAAACCTAAAGGTAAGATTCTAAACTTTTTAATACAACATGTAGCATGGAAAACTTAACAACCATAGGTAACATCATAAATCTTGGCGAAACTTAAACAAGCATGGTTAGGTTTCAAACAACTTTACACTAAGCCTATAGTCAACTTGTCTGTAGGTGAGGGAATATTTACATCCTTTCGCTAAGAAAAATACCCTTGTTTGAGAAGTTTGCCTAAGAAGAAGATCCCCTTTAGCTTGGTTTCGGCAAATGAAGGAAAAGGGTTGGGAATTTCGGTGGAAGAAGAGAGGAGGAAATAGAGAGAAGACAAAATGAATATTTCCCTTCCTTTCTCTTATTTATGCCAAAATGAAGGAAGAAGGCAAAGCCATCTTCTCATTGGGAAGGAAGAAGGAAACTCAAACTTCTCCTTCTAAGTGAAGGGGCCTTCACCTTAACTACAATCCCCCTTCTTTTCCTAACAGCACACCCCTGCTAGGGCTACTGGTTATCACTTGAAATCACTTACCAAGAGGTTCAAGGTTCAAACCTTGGTTATGCCTCTTTTTGGTTCTATTTTCTTTTTATTTTTGAAAAATCTACATAAAGCCTATTTTAATCATGGAAAAATTCATAAAATTGCTAGGGGTCCTATGGGTGTTACAATCCCCCATACCTCATAAAAGTTCGTTCTCGAACTTAAAATAACTCCGGGTACTCTAGGGTTGGGATAATACCTATAGTGACATTTAAGGCGGCACAAGACTTCCTGCTGAGCGCATCGGCCACTTTGTTGGCTTTTCCCGGATGGTAGAAGATTTTGCAGTCATAGTCCTTGACCAGTTCGAGCCATCTGCGTTGTCTCAGGTTCAGGTCTTTCTGTGTCAAGAAGTATTTCAGACTCTGGTGATCTGTATAAATCTTACACTGAACTCCATATAGATAATGTCTCCATATTTTGAGAGCGAAGACCACGGTAGCTAGCTCTAGATCATGAGTGGGATAATTTTTTTCCATGTTCCTTGAGTTGCCTAGAGGCATAGGCAATGACCTTGCCATTCTGCATGAGTACAGCTCTAAGTTCTAATCTGGAAGCGTCACTGTACATATCGAAACTTTCATTACTTTCTGGAAGAGTGAGGATTGGAGCACTGGTCAGTCTCCTTTTCAACTCCGTGAAACTCTTCTCACAGTCGTCGGTCCATTCGTACTTTTTGTTCATCCTGGTGAGAACGGTCATAGGGTTTCAATTCTAGAGAAACCTTCCACAAACTTCCTGTAATAGCCTGCTAACCCAAGAAAACTTCTGATTTCCTTAGCATTCTTTGGCCTGTTCCAGTTACTCACAGCTTTGATCTTTATCAGGTCCACCATCACTCCATCCTTAGAGATAATATGACCCAAGAATGATACTCGATTGAGCTAGAACTCGCATTTGGAGAATTTCGCATACAGCTGCTTCTCCCGAAGAATCTGTAATACCATATTCAGGTGTTCGACATGCTCGTCTTGGTTTCTTGAATAGATGAGGATATCGTCGATGAAGACGATTACGAATTTGTCGAGGAATGCCGAGAATACCCGATTCATCAGATCCATAAACAAAGTAGGAGCATTCGTCACTCCGAAGGGCATAACTACGAGCTCATAGTGTCCATATCTTGTTCGGAAAGCCGTCTTCGGTATATCATCAGGTTTCACTTTTACTTGATGATATCCAGACCTCAGGTCAATCTTAGAGAAGACGGTGGCACCTTTTAACTGGTCAAACAGGTCGTCAATCCGTGGTAGCGGGTACCTGTTCTTGATCGTCACTTTATTTAGCGCTCTATAGTCTATGCACATTCGCATAGACCTATCTTTCTTCTTCACAAACAGTATCGGAGCTCCCCATGGAGAGTGACTAGGGCGGATAAGTCCCTTGTTGAGCAACTCCCGTAGCTGTTCCTGAAGTTCCTTCAATTCAGCTGGCGCCATACGGTAAGGTGCTTTAGAGATCGGTTTAGTACCAGGAATCAATTCGATCTCAAATTCAACTTCTCTATCGGGGGCTAACCCTGGTAGTTCCTCAGGGAATACCTCTGGGTAGTTGCATACAACTCTGACATCTTCCCGCTTCTGGTCCTCTACTTGACTGGTATCGACTACATGTGCTAGAAATCCAGTGCATTCGCGGTCTAACATCTTTTGTGCCTTTAAGGCTGATAAGAATTCCTTAGTCTCCTTCCTTGGCTCTCCCATAAACTCAAATGTCGGTTCTGCTTCAGGCTGAAAAATCACTTTTCTTTTTCAGCACTCGATCGAAGTACCGTATTTGCTCAGGAAATCCATGCCCAATATCACGTCATAATCCTGCATGTCGAGCACTATCATATCACTATAGAGCTCTCTTTCTGCGATTCTGATAGGTGCGGCTCGCATCACATGAGTAGATGACATCACTTCTCTCGAAGGCAGGGTTGTTAAGAACTTGCAATTTAAAGCTTGCGGTGGCATGCCTATCTTCCTTGTGAAAGGTGTAGAGACGAACGAGTGCGTTGCCCCAGTATCAAATAACACAGTAGCATGTTGATTGAAAATAAATATATGACCTGTGACAACTGTAGAAGCATTCGCCATGTTTTCCTTGGTAAGGGAGAAAATCCTAGCATTCGTTGTAATTGGTGGGGCTTTCAATCTCCCTTGGCTTATCTGAGGGTCTTCTATCGCAGCTTGCATCTGATGTAGCTGTGGGGGAGCACCCTTGTTCTGGACGTACTGCTGGGGAGGTGTCTGACCCTGAGTAGGCTAGTCTCTGGCTCTATGCCCTTCCGGTCCACAATTGTAGCACCTATTTGTGCCCATACGGCATACTCCAGGATGTTTCTTTCCACATATAGTACACTGAGGGTACATCGGTTGCTTGTTCGCTGGCACACTCTTGGTGTCGCTCCATTGCTTTCTCTTACCACTGTGGTTTCCTTTCCAGTTAGCTCTGGTGCTTTGAGATTTCTGTCCTCCCGACTGGGCTTGACTCTTGCCCTCGTTCAGTGCCTTCAAATAGTGTTCGGTGATCAGGGCACTGCTGATTAGCTCTTCGGCAGTCTGCGGGCTATTAACTCCGCTGGGCGCATTCAGAGCTATCTCGGGTCTGAGCATTTTCAGCATAAGTCTGACCCTTTCTCTTTCTATACTGACCAGCTCTGGGCATAGGTGCGCTAGTCGGTTGAATCTCTTTACAGCTTCATTGACTGATAGGTCACCTTGTAGGAACTCGGTGAACTCGTCATAGTGCTTGTTTGTCACACGCATGTGGAAGAATTCTTCAAAAAATTCTGTTTCGAAGTCCGTCCATCGCATTTGATTCACTTGTCGCTTTGCTTTAATTATGTCCCACCACATTCTGGCATCTCCCGTAAGGCAGAACGATGCACACTTGACTTTCTCATGTTCAGGCCAGTCCAATAGCTCTACTATACTTCTACAGTCTTGAACAAGGCTTGAGCGTCCCATGGTTCACCATTACCAGAGAAGGCTTCCGGCTTCAGTCTCTTCCACTGAATCAGGTACGCCTCCTGTCTAACCACTGGAGCAGGGCCCACGGTTGGTACTGGAACTGGTGGTACTGGTACAACTGTAGGTATGACTGGCATCGTATTCTGATTCACTGGTGGGGTAGCGGGGTTCCTCTGCTGATTCATCAGAGCATTAATCACCTGCTGTTGTTCTGTAACCTGACGCTGGAGCTCGGTAACTACATGCATCAAATCAAGTGGGGGTACTGTCTCATCAGCTCTGGTATTGCGTCTTCTAGCCATTCTTATCTTCATCAACAACAACAAGGCTAGCATAAGATTACCATTTTAACTTATATCCAAACATACTTAGACTAAAGTATTTCTTATCATAATTAAAAGAATAGAGTAAGTATGCATACTAAAGCATTCCTTATCATAATTTAAAAGAAATAAGGTAGGCATAGAAATTCTTACTTGGAGCGGCAGGATGGAGGCTTGATGTGTGTGTAGTGGAAAGGAAGACCTGTTTTGATACCAAATTGTAACGTCCGCCCTCCCCACCACTTAGAAAGGGGGAGAGAAGGACGGGGTTACTTGAAACATACATACGTGCATATATGGCAGCGGAAGTATATAAACCTTTTTGTACTATTTTTTTTTGAAACAAACTAGACTAACTAAAGCATATAATCATGTTATCATAGGAGCATGTCCATTATAATAGAGCATATATCCAAACATAGCATGTGAACCATGTATTAGCATTCATAACTTGATCTAACATCTACTACTTGCTACGTGATGCATGATGTTTTACTTGAATAAAGCATACTAACATGGAACATGAAAACATAAGTTCATAGTGGGTAACCACCAATAAGTATCATCCATCAACATTATGCAGCAAAATAAGATCATATGTAAAGTTTAGAATATATAAGCAATAAGCAGATCTATTCCATCATGCCACTGCCACACACATTCTTGCCCTTCCTACTGCTCCCTTTTAGTTCAACCATTCTTTTCCTTTATCTGCAGTACAAGGGAAATTATACTATAAGCACATAGGCTTAGTAAGCTTCTTTCCTACTCACAAAACATAAATCATGCATCTAAACATAAAGTAGTGACATGTTCATTTAACCAACATCAGATATAATTTTTTTTCTGCATGCTAGCCTAAAGTAGAGCCATACTCATGAAAGTAAATCATAACATAGCATGTGAGAGCTCATACATAAAATAGTAGCATGATCATATAGGCATCATAGACATATTTTTCAAAAAAAACATCTTACTAAAACATAAAGAAAACATTTAGCATGAATAGGTATATGCAAGATGTCCTTTTGAAAACATGTATCATGAAATGAGCATATGCAAGATGTCCTTTGAAAACATATATATCAAATAAATACTTAAACATAATCTCATCATGAGGGCCCGGCTTTGTACCACAAATATGAATTTACGCGCATCCTAAATAGATCCGAGGTAGCTAATCCCGAACCTATTATGAACTAGGCCCGTTTCCTTGACCATCTACCTTGGGGTACATGTTGGGTTTTTCGGGCCGCAAAAACCGCTTTTTGCGTTGTGGAAACCCCGAAATTCCCATGCCACGGTTCCGTGCGAAGATTAAAATTTCGTAAAACTTCGAGTATGAGTTTTCTAACCTAGATCTAAACTAGATCTACAAAGGAGAAGAGCTTTACCCTTGATGCGAAGCTCTTCGCTTAAGCCCGCTCGTCCAAAGTTCGCCGGATCTCGAGAGTGTCAAAGAAGACACTCCTCTATATGTATCCACACAAGCAAGAGATGGAGAGACCAAACAAAAGGTGTGCTAGCACCTTTTTAGGGTTCGGCCAAGGGAGGAGAGGGAGAGAAGAGAAGAGCTTGAGGAAGAAGATGACTTGAATGAAAAATCAATTCAAGTTTGTAACTCCACAAAAAGTGGCCGACCACCTTCAAGTGAGTGGTTATATACTCCATGGAATTTCAAGAGTCAAAAACTCTTGATCTCCCTCATGAGGTGGCACACCATGAAGTGGTCTTGATGATGTGGCATATCATCATAAGCCCACTTAATGCCAACTCACCAATGAGGTGGCAAATGGTCAAGTCAAACTTGACCACTTCTCTCCCTTGGTTGATCTAATCTAACCATTGGTTCAAGTCAACTTTAATTTAATGAATCTCTATTCATTGAATTAAATTAATTAAATGAGTCTAAGTCAAAATTAGACTCACTTAACACATGAACCAAATTGAGTTCAACTCAATTAGCTCAATTTGGATTACTCTTAATCCAATTTGGTTCATCACATGAGCCTAATCTTTTAGGTTCATCAAATGAACCTAATCTCCATCTAATTGGCCTTTGTGTGTGACCCTATATGTTCTTGTAACGTTGGCAATGCTCCTAAATCCATTTAGAAGCATAAGTAATGAGCGGTATCTAGCAACACATCATTACTACCCAAGTTATAAGAATGTTGAGATCCAACATCACCTTGTGACTACTAATTGTGACTCCTCACAATATATGACAAGTATCCTTCTATCCTTGATATTTAGATTGATCAATATGAGGCATAGACCGTGTCATCCTCTAATCAATCTATGTCTTGAACTCCAAGTAGACTCACTCAATCAAATGAGCTCCACATCTCATATTGACTCATTTGGGCATGGTCATGCACTTAGTGATCTCACTCTATTAAGAATATCGATGTCACTCCCGTCATATAGGAGGGATAGATCCCATCTACATCACTCACATCCCTCCGCATAATTTGTTACATACCCAGTAATCGTCTTTATAGTCCACTCAGTTATGGGTGACGTTTGACGAAGCCAAAGTACGTAACTCTTTATATAGGGAACCATGGTGACTTCAGGTCCAAGGACTAGTAGTCATACTAATAGCCACATGAGAAAGTATATGACACTCATATAACGATCCATGATACTTTCTCATGGCGGGTCATTCAGTATACATTCTCCAATGCATACCCATGTGTCAACTTAATATCTCTATATCCATGACTTTTGAGATCAAGTCATTGAGTTGACCTACATGCTAGTCTCGTCGTATTAACATTGGCCCTGAATGTTAATACTCGACTAGGAATGATTAAGAGTAGTGTTCCCTATATCATCTCACTATCGATTCAACCAATCGATTGATATAGGTAAGAACCTTCTACTCAAGGACGCTATTATACTTAATTATTTGGCACCAATACAAGTAAGTATAATAACCAAAAATAAATGCCTTTATTTATATACAAGAATATGATACAATGAGTCCTTATAATAATCATCAAATGATTGGCTCTAGGGCTCTAACTAACAATCTCCCACTAGCACTAGTGCCAATCAGTGTAGGCTCTAAGGCCTAATGACCTAGTGTGACCATCATGTTTTCTCTGTGCCAAAGCCTTGGTCAAGGGATCTGCGATGTTAGCCTTTATGGGTACTCTACAAATCTTCACATCTACTCTCTCGATAATCTCTCGAATAAGATGGAAGCGCCGTAGTATGTGTTTGGTCCGCTGGTGTGAGCGAGGTTCCTTAGCCTGTGCTATTGCTCCATTGTTGTCACAATAGAGATCTATGGGATCAGCTATGCTAGGAACCACCCCAAGCTTGGTAATGAACTTGCGGATCCAAACTGCCTCCTTTGGTGTTTCTGATGCAGCAATATACTCGGCCTCTGTTGTAGAATCAGCTACTGTGTCCTGCTTCGAACTCTTCCTGCTCACAGCACCACCATTTTTGCAAAACACGAATCCTGACTGTTATCGATAATCATCCTGGTTAGTCTGGAAGCTGGCATCACTGTAACCCTTTACAGCTAGCTCGTCATTGACTCCATATATCAAGAAATATTTTTTAGTCCTTCTTAAGTACTTAAGAATATTCTTGACCGCTATCCAGTGACTTTCACCTTGATCTAACTGGTATCTGCTCGTCATGCTCAAAGCATATGAGACATCAGGATGAGTACATAGCATGACGTACATGATAGATCCTATGGATGAGGCATAAGGGATCTGATCCATGCGGTCTCTCTCCTCTCTAGAAGAGGGACCTTGAGTCTTCGAAAGACTTACACCATGTGACATCGGCAGAAATCCCTTCTTGGAGTTCTGCATGGCAAACTGTAAGAGTACCTTGTCAATGTATGTACTCTGACTTAGGCCAAGCAATCTTGTAGATCTATCTCTATAGATCTGTATGCCAAGAATGCGAGATGCTTCACCTAAGTACTTCATTGAGAAGCAAGTCCCTAGTCATGTTTTTACAGACTGTAGTAAAGGGATGTCAATCCCAATGAGTAGTATGTCATCCACATACAATAAAAGGAAGACAACTGTGTTCCCAACAACCTTCTTGTAGACACAAGGTTCATATTCATTCTTGATGAAACCAAACTGTTTGATTACATCATTGAATCGAAAATTCCAGCTCTGAGAAGCTTGCTTTAGTCCATAAATGGACCTATGTAGCTTGCATACTCTGCCAGTATGCTGTGGATCTACAAAACCCTCAGGTTGTGTCATGTACACATCCTCGAGCAGGTTTCCATTCAGAAAGGCAGTTTTGACATCCATCTGCCAGATCTCATAATCGTGGTACGCTGCAATAGCAAGCATGATCCGAATGGATTTAAACATCGC
The DNA here is from genome assembly GCF_018446385.1 of Zingiber officinale. NCBI lineage: Eukaryota > Viridiplantae > Streptophyta > Magnoliopsida > Zingiberales > Zingiberaceae > Zingiber > Zingiber officinale. The sequence goes on along the minus strand of NW_024589922.1, from coordinate 976,129 downwards.
TACTGGAGAAAAGGTTTCATCATAGTCAATAACATGAATTTGCTTGAAACCTTTAGCTACCAAGCGACCCTTATAAATAAGTCCATCCATGTCAGTCTTTCTCTTAAAGACCCACTTACACCCAATGGGTTTGACCTTCAGGTGGATCAACAAAAGTCCATACTTGGTTAGTGTACATAGATTCCATCTCGGATCTCATGGCTTCTAGCCATTTCTCGGAATCTGGTCTCATCACAGCTTCCTGATAGGAGGTAGGCTCATCCTCAATGAGCACAACGTCATCATGGTCAGATAAGAGAAATGAGTATCTCTCAGGCTGATGACATACCCTATCAGATCTGCGAAGTGGTAGGTCTACTTGAACTGGTTGTTGTTCCTCAACTCCTTATGGAATAACATCATCCACAACACTTTGTGGTTCCAGTTCAACTTCCATCGAGGTTTCAGTGCTATGGTCCATATCTTGAACTTCTTCAAGATCGAACGTACTCCCACTAGTCTTTCTAGAAACAAAGTCCCTTTCTAGAAATACCCCAGTCTTAGCCACAACTACCTTGTGTTGACTGGGAATGTAGAAGTAATATCCCTTCGTTTCCTTAGAATATCCAATGAAATAGCACTTGTCGGATTTGGGTCCCAATTTGTCCGAGACTTGACGTCTAACGTAAGTCTCACAACCCCAAATCCTCAAAAAAGACACTTGGGAATCTCTCCAAGTCCATATCCTATATGGTGTCTTTATTACAGACTTGGATGGAACTCGGTTGATAATGAAGGCTGTTGTGTCTAGAGCATAGCCCTAAAGATACATGGGAAGATCTGTGTGACTCATCATAGATCGTACCATATCTAATAAGGTATGATTCCTCCTTTCGGATACACCATTCCACTGTGGTGTTCCAGGAGGAGTGAGTTGAGATAGAATCCCACACTCAGCTAGATAGTCACGAAACTCATGGCTAAGGTATTCATCACCTCGATCTGATCAAAGTATCTTAATACTCTTACCAAGCTGATTTTGTACTTCATTCTTGAATTCATTGAACTTTTCAAAGGATTCTGACTTATGTGTCATCAAATACACATAGCCATATCTAATGAAGTCATCAGTAAATGTAATGAAGTATCTATAACCACCTCTAGCAGCGACATTGAAAGGGCCATATATATCACTATGTATAAGACCTAACAAGGTAGTCGCTCTCTCACTGTGTCCACTAAAGGGAGTCTTGGTCATCTTGCCTAGTAGGCATGACTCACATGTCTCATATGATTCAAAATCAAATGAGTCTAGCAAACCATCTTTATGGAGCTGGGATAAGCACTTGTCATTTATATGACCTAAGAGACAGTGCAAGAGATAGGTTTGGTTCATGTCATTTGACTTGAACCTCTTCGTACTTATGTTATAGATAGGCCTCTCAAGGTCTAGAATATAGAGTCCGCTCATCAGAGGTGCACTACAATAGAACATACCATTTAAATAAACTGAACAACATTTGTTCTTTATTATAAATGAAAAACCTTTCTTGTCCAAACAAGAAACTGATATGATGTTCTTAGTTAAAGCAGGCATATAGCAACATTCATCTAATTCTAATACAAGCCCAGAGGGCAGAGATAGATGTTAAGTTCCTACAGCAACAGCAGCAACCCGTGCTCCATTGCCTACTCGTAGGTTCACCTCGCCCTTTGTCAATGCCCTGCTATTTCTCAACGCCTGCACATTAGTACAAATGTGAGAAGCATATCCGGTATCTAATACCCATTGATGTGAACCCAACGAGAGAGATATCTCAAGAACCCACAACGAATTGAAAACAGAAAGAAGGAATGTCTAAGTCGATAAGATGGATGAAAAGAAACCTCGACCCAATGCTTAGAAAAGCACGAACCTTGGTATAGAAGATGGAAGACGCCACAACCTTGGGATTGAGGTTGATAAGTCTTTGAACGCCACAAGGAGATGCCTTGATAAGTTCAAGTTCAATGAAGAACCAACAAGCAAGAGCCTCACCGTGTTATAGGTTGAAAAAATATATCAAAGATACATGTGTGGCCATCACCCCCTTTATTTATAGCTATAAGGTGACCAAAAAACCCTAAAAGGCCAAAAGAAAGCCCATTTAGTAAAGGCTCATATAGACTACTTAGCCATTTTAAGCATATGGCATTATTACAACCCAAATAAAGGTAAAAATGAGTCCAAATTGAGCCAACATATCCATACTACATAGATATGAAACTTAAATACTAATTTAGCTCATCTAAGGCTCGAATTAGGTTGACTAAGCCGGATGACTTGCTCTTGGTCAAACCTTCTTCAATAGTAGCTTTGGCCTTCACATCTTCAATTAGCACATTAAGTGCTTCCTTCATCTTTTTAGCCCTAGCCCTTGTAATTGGTCCTCCATTGATTCATAATGGATCATCATTAATATCTGGAGTGGATTGAGCATGACCCATATCACTAGCTTGTTGCGCAACTTGTTCTCTTTCATTTATTCCATCATTCCCCCTCTCCTCAAAAGGATTCGTCCTCGAATCTTGATCACCTACATCAAAAGGAGAAAGATCAGAAACATTAAATGTAGCACTCACATTATACTCACCTGGTAAGTCAAGCTTGTATGCATATTCATTGATTCGAGCAATGACTTGAAATGGACCATCTCCTCGTGGATGCAACTTAGTATGACGTTTAGCTGGAAATCTTTCCTTCCTCATATGAACCCAAACCCAATCTCCGGGTTCAAAGATCACTTTCTTTCGTCCCTTGTTGGCTTGCGCAGCATATTGTTCAGTCCTCTTTTCAATTTGCAATCGAACTTTCTCATGCAGTTGCCTCACAAACTCATCTTTTCTGGTACCATCTAAACTTGCACGCTCAGAGATAGGCAAAGGCGATAAATCTAAAGGAATTAAAGGTTTGAACCCGTATACCACTTCAAAAGGAGAAAAATTAGTAGTAGAATGCATAGATCTATTATAAGAAAATTCAACATGTGGTAAACAATCTTCCCAACCTTTTAAATTCTTTTGAATGATAGCTCTCAACAAAGTAGATAAAGTTCGATTTACTACCTCAGTTTGTCCATCTGTTTGTGGATGACAAGTTGTGGAAAACCAAAGCTTTGTTCCTAACTTTCCCCACAATGTCTTCCAAAAGTAGCTTAGAAACTTTGCATCACGATCTGAAACTATGCTCCTCGGTACTCCATGAAGTCGCACGATCTCCCTAAAAAATAGATCAGCAATATGGTTAGCATCATCTGTTTTCCTACAAGGAATAAAATGAGCCATTTTAGAAAATCTGTCCACAACCACAAAAATAGAATCCATACCTCGTTTAGACCTTGGTAGTCCTAAAACAAAATCCATGGAAATATCAACCCAAGGTTCACTAGGAATTGGTAAAGGTGTATACAGTCCATGAGGTAAAGATCTAGATTTCGCTTGCCTACATATAATACACATCTCACAAAATTTAACTACATCCCGTTTCTTTTGTGGCCAAAAGAAATGCTCTACCAACACTTCTAGAGTTTTTTTAACTCCAAAATGTCCCATTAGTCCCCCACCATGAGATTCTTGGATTAATAATTCCCTTAATGAACAATTAGGCACACACAACCTATTCACTCTAAAATGAAACCCCCCATGTCTATAAAACTTCCCAAATGCAGTATGTTCACAAACTTCAAACACATTTCCAAAGTCAGAATCATTAGAATATAAATCTTTAATGTATTCAAATCCTAACAATTTAGTGTTTAAAGTAGAGATCAAAGTATACCTTCGAGACAAAGCATCAGCAACAATGTTTTCCATACCTTGTTTATACTTGATCACATAAGGGAATGATTCAATGAATTCTACCCATTTTGCATGATGTCTATTCAACTTACTTTGGCTCTTCAAATGCTTCAACGATTCATGATCAGTGTGAATAACAAACTCTTTGGGCCACAAGTAATGCTGCCAAGTCTCTAAAGCCCTCACCAATGCATACATCTCCTTGTCATAAGCTGGATAATTCAAAGCTGCTCCGCTGAGTTTCTCACTAAAATAAGCAAGGGGTCGACCTTCTTGTATTAGCACAGCTCCAATACCTATTCCTGATGCATCACACTCAATTTCAAAAGTTTTAGCAAAGTTAGGTAATGCAAGTAATGGTGCTGAACTTAGCTTCTCCTTAAGTAAATTGAAAGCTGAAACTTGTTCACTATCCCAACGAAACCCAACATTCTTTTTAACAACTTCAGTCAAGGGTGCAGCTAACAAACCTTCTGTAGAGACTTGCCAACCCATGAAAGCTACGTACCTCAGTTATCATTTTTGGTGTTGGCCATTCACGTATTGCCTTAACCTTTTCTTCATCAACTGCTATTCCTTTAGCACTAACAATATAAGAGATGCTTTAACTTCCACTTAGTATAAAAAGGAAAAGGAAGAGACAAAAAAAAAAACCTAACTCTTCATTTCCTTTCTCACTCTCTAGCCGAACCTCCTCTTCCCCCTCTTGCAGTTTTTGGCCAAGAACCCTAGGGTTCCAAGTTTTAAAGCTTTGCAAGGGGAGAATCTAAGAGGAGGGTTTCTCCCAAAGAAGTGGTACCCGTGTGAAGGGATATCCGGAGAGTAAGGTATACAAGAGAGGTTGTTCTCCCTAAACCCTAACGGTGTAAGAGTAAGAAATAGCAAGAGGATGTAAGTACTACTCACCTGCAGTATAAGTTGTTTCGATAATGCATGTGGTGTTATGTTTTTATGCATTTAAGGAAGATACATGTTGGGTTATGTTTAATGCATGGTAAGGAAGATATATGTTATGATATGTAGGATACCCTCTGAAGTTTTGAGATTAAGAGCATGTTTAAAGTATCTTGAATTGCTTCCCACATAGTTTTGGGGCTAAGAAGCATATTCAAAGTGCCTAAAGTACTTCCTTATAAGTGTGGGGGATTAAGCGCACATAAGGTGTTTGTTTAAATGACAAACAAGTGCAAGTACAAGAAAGCGATATTTAAAAGAAAGTATTTTACTTTAAAATGGCATGTACTGGACACAAGGTCCATGGGTGGGCTCCTAGATCGCCCCTAGGCCCCTAGATCGCATAGTAGTACCTTAAAAGATTCGGGATTAGCTACCTCCGATTTTATTAGGGATGCGCGCAAAGTGGTACAATGCCAGGCCCAAGCAAGTTTATTATTATTTTTACTAATTATGTAATACAAAGTTTACAAACTTCGTTGTTTGTCTTAGTGGAAGTTTTCTTAAGGTTGAGAACTTGAGTTGTAAAGTGCAGCATTGATGAGCTCTATAATATGCCAAGATTTCTATTTTTGTTACATTACTAGCATGCTTTTAAGTTAATGTTTTACATGATAAACCTGTTTAAAAATACATGTCATGCACACATTTCCGAATTATGCGCTTTAGCGTGAATTACGGTCAAGTGCATGTTTGTGTTTTCCCCAAGCAGTTTGAAAAACATGTTTCCACTGTTTGTGTTTTCCCAAAGTAGTTTTGAAAAAGTATGTTTCCCTTTTAATGCTTGTTTTGTGGTAATGGTTTCATATTAATTGCAATTAATGCAATTAATTGCAATTAATGCAATTAATTGGTGAGATTTTGAAAGTGGCCGGCCACTTGGTTTTTGGGTGAGAATTTGATTTTTTCATTCAAGTGGTGTAACTTCTTCTTCCTTGTGTTCTTCCTCTCTAGCTCTCCCTCTCCCTCTCCTCCTCCCTTGGCCGAACCTTACCAAGGTGCTAGCACACCTTTGTGTGAGGTTTTCTCCATCTAAGTTATCCGTGTGGATACTTCTAGAGGACCGGCGCTTGACGGTCTTGAGATCCGGCAATACTTTGGAAGAGCGGGATTCGCGTAGGGCGCGCATCAAGGGTAAACATTTTCTTCTCGTAGATCTAAGTAGTAGATCAGTTTTTGAACTCGTACAAGAAATAGTTTTTCGAATTTTGTATACGAATCTTTGCACGGATCTACGGCTTTGGGTCCTTCGGGGTTTCCGCGACGCGAAAAAGCGGTTTTCGCGGCCCGAAGAACCCAACATGTTGATCCTTGTATGCTTAGCTTGTTTCTTAGTGTTTTCTTGGAGGAAATCGGTCGGCTCTGGGCTAGATCTGTTGGGATTTTTGAGTTCCTTGTTGGAATTTCTTCGCGCTGGTTGTTTTGATGGCTAGACTTTCTTTTGAGGGGTTTAAAGTTTGTTAAATTAAGGTGATGGTGTAGATCTATTAATATTTTTTAGTATTTACTTTTATTCTTGTTAAATTAAGCTTTTATTCTTTTGAGGGGTTTTGAGTAGGACTAGGGTTTCTCTACTCGTTCGTTCTCGAGTCAGCGGTGGATCGTGAGACAGCCGGCGAAGATGAAGACCATCCTGTCCTCGCAGACGATGGATATCCCTGAGGGCGTCACTGTGAAGGTGAACGCTAAGATCGTGGAGGGGGAGGGCCCGCGTGGCAAGCTCACCCGCGACTTCAAGCATCTCAATCTCGACTTCGAGCTCATTGAGGGCGGGAAGAAGCTGAAGGTGGACGCTTGGTTCGGATCTCGGAAGACTACGGCCGCCATCCGCACCTCCTTAAGCCACATTGATAACCTGATCACGGGGGTCACAAAGCCCATTTTGTTCCTCGTCGTCCTCTTCCTCGTCCCGTTCGTGGTACAATGCTCCTGCTTCGATCTCATCGCCTCCTCTCCTCCACCTCCGCCTTCCTCTCCTCTTATAAGGCTGCCATCAAGACCTCTCGCCTCGCTCCCCTCGGCCTCCGCGCTATGGCTGCCTACAGCGCCGCCGCCGCGTCGCCCTCCAGGCTTCTTCTCCGGCAACTATTCGAGAAGGAGTCGTCCACATATACTTACCTCCTCGCCGATCTCGCACACCCGGACAAGCTTGCTGTGGTGACGCCCTTTCTCGAGCCCTCCCTTGTTCTATTATGAGTTTGTTTGATCCGGTTCTTTATTGTTTCCTTTGGTTTATCTTTTCACTGCTTGGGTGATTTGGATGTTTATTTTGGAATTGTGAGCTCACCTTTTGTAAGACTTTGCGTCAATTATAGTGAAAGAGTCCTCCAAATTTGTGTTTTTCATTACCATTCTCATTTTAAATCTTCTTGGTTGGCAAATACTCACATTTCAGTCAAAGATTTTATTTTTGCCTGTGATCATAGTGACCAATAGGTGTGTGCAGATATTGAATATTCTGTATGAGTAATTATTCATATTTGCTAATTTGGGCAATACAATGGGGGATGAAGATTAATCAGGAATGGCAAAATTTTGATAAATGGATACTTGCTTCTAAAAATACAAAATTTCAGATGCCATGAGCCATATGATAAAAACTTTCATCTATTTTCTTTGATGTATTACCTATCATACCAATATTTCTTTCGATGATTAGAGATACCAATTTTCAATGAGTTTACACTAACTTTCATGTTTCAGTTATTCTACATATCATTCTTCTCTAAATTTTTGCTTTGTTTTCATGCATCTGCTTTGATGCACACAAATTAAGTGATGATACATGCAAATCTTAATGATGGAATGAATTAACACTAAACAGATACTCCTTTTTTGTTGCTTTAAGTGATACATAACACATTGAACTTGTTGCCGTTGCTAATATAATGTATTGGCTTATCTAGTTTGTGATTTGTTATATTAAATAGCATATCAGATAGTTAGCTGAGTTGACTTTTCTTTTTCTTTTTTTTGAAAATAGTTTTTTGGGCAAGCCCCATGTATCTACATTCAAATAAGCTAATCTTCCAACCATATTTGACCTTGTCTATTCAGTTTGATGTGTAGATTGTTTTCATGTATCCATGTGTTTGCTTCCATCATGCCTTTGCATTTTGTTAACCCAACCTTCTACAAGGAAAATCTTTTGTTTTGTCATTAACAGTTAAATATTTGCTTCAAATTGATTTAAATCACACATATTACTGAATGGTTTCATTTATTTATGTAGCTGGTTGATCCGGTAGACAAAACAGTGGATAGAGATACAAATCTTGTTAAAGAACTGGGTTTGAAACTTATCTATGCTATGAATACTCATGTGCATGCTGATCATGTGACAGGTACAGGTTTGATAAAGGTAAGCTATTGTTCATAAACTTATATACTTGAGCTTTTTTTTTCAGTTCATATGGCAGCATCAAAATACTTGTGTTATTGATTTTCATAATAAACATGTCATCAAATTTCCAACTTAAATATTGAGTGACTAAATACCTTACAGAAAAAGGTGCCTGGAGTAAAGTCTGTGATATCTAAAACAAGCACTGCACAAGCAGATCATTTGGTTGATCATGCTGATAAAATATATTTTGGTGACCTTTTTTGGAGGTAGGAAGTTCTTGGTATTGAGCAGATGAGTAGACTTTCAACTTCTAAACTTTTGTTGGTTCTTTTTAGCATATGGCTTGTTTCTAGTCCATATCTCTTGCACATTTTTGTATTGGACATTGTTATCTCATTCTTCTGTTTGCATGTGGCTTGGGTCTTGCATAGAATTCAGGTGTTCTGTATGTAACCTTTTATTCTCTCAGCTTATTCCTGAAATTTCCACTTGATGCTTGTGGTCTTCAGCAGCCTAAGTATTCTCTAAGGACTAAGAAGTGGATATGAATAATGTCAAAGAAGCGTGAGATTTGAGCCTTGTTAAGTTGTTAGAATCCACTTCCATGATGTTAATAGCAGATACATAATTAACAGTTCATCAGCAGCTATCTAGAATTTCATTTTCATTAGGTTTTGGTAGTTAATGCAGTGAACTTTTGATGGGATATTCCAAATCGCGTAGTTTGACTATTGAAGAGGCAGAAATATGGATTGGCTAATATCAGTGAAATAAACTCTTGCTATTGAGATCATCAAGCAACAAATTATAGTTACTATTTGATCAATTTGTGTCAAGTGGTTAGTGTAATACCCACTAAGCTTGTAAGATAAATATATGAATGTAGGATTTTTTCTTAGAAAAATAATAGGAAGTGAGTTGAAGCAAAAAGAAATAAAATGAAATAAAAAGAAGTGAAGGTCAAGGATTGAACCTTGAACCTCTTATATTATAATTCCTAGAATTAATTAGTAGAAACCAATTGGGATAGAGAGAAGATATTGATAGCAAAGGAGGGAAACTCATGATAAAGGTAAGAGTAAAAGCTAGCCAAAAGAAAACAAGAAAATAGCAAGAGAAAGGCAATTTGCCTTCCTCCCTTTCTCTCCCTCTTCCTCTTTGATTTTGCCGAAAACTTAAAGAGGAATTAAGGGGATTCATTCCCCCTTATTTTATCATGAATGGTGAGAATAAATAGAAAATAAAATAAGTGTAAGAAAAATAGAAAATGGGTTAAGGGAGAAGGAAAGCAAAAACTAAGTTTGCTACCTCTTCCCCTTAACATAAAAGGGAGCAAGAAAAGAGAAAACTATTTTTCTCTCATTTTCTCTCATTCATCCTCTCCCTCACCGAGAACACCACAGTCCCCTCTCCTCCATCTTCGGCCCCAAAGCCAAGTTTTTCCCTAAGAAAGCCTAAGATACAAGGAGGACTTAGCAAAGGAATCAAGGGAAAGGAGCTAGAAGAAGAGGCTACTTCTTCTTCACCATACCTTAGATCCACAAGCGAAAAGGATGTAAGCTTCCCCTCACCTGTGGTACAAGGTTTTTATGTGATTTTCGGATTTTATAAGGATTAGAAAACCTAGAAAAGAATTTAAGAAAATTCGGCTAAGAAAGGGTTTTCAAATCTAGGATGGTTTAAACAAGTCCTTATTTCATGATATTCTTTCTATGCTATGTAGGAAGGATTTTCTTCATGTTTTTATACTTAAATGATGCTTGGTCAGAGGAGTACCTAACCCTAGAATTTCGGCCAAAAATATGTTAAGGAGGTTAGGGAAAAATATTGTTTAACTAAACTAGTACAAAATTTCTCCCATGAACTACTAAGGGTTTTTGTTAGTTTTCTTGCTTGAAGATTACTTGGAACCAAAGAAATCCATTTATATGTTTCGGCCAAGAAAAGGGCTTAGGGTTAGGAAGACCTTTAAATTTAAATAACCATGTTTGTATGATAGAATATAGAGTTCTCTTAAAGAATTGCATATTGTACATTGCTAGAAATTCATGAACTCTTATTTTAGATTTTCGGCTATGATAAGATGGATAGTTTAGAAAAGCTTGAACAAAATTCTAATATGCTCAAGACCTCTGTGATATTATGATATGAAATTTGTTTAATGCTCTTATGTTTAAATTGAGTATAGAAAATTAGTTACATGATATATGACATGTAAGATCACAAGGGTCCTAGCTTGTTTATGAATCAACTTTGTATATGATGTTCTTAGTAATTTTTGCCATGAAACTTACTTAGTTTTTCCATGCTTTAGGCCACTTAAAACCTAGTTTAGAGATTGGTAGGTTTCGGCCATGAGGAAAAATAAAAGAAAAAGGGAAAGAAACCTAGGAAGCCTAAGACACAATTCACATGTATATTTATTATGCTTGTCTTTATACATGCTATGAAACTTGTATAATTTCTCATGCTTTTAGGCTATTTGAAGCAAGTTTATATTCTGTGAGTTTCGGCCAAGTAGGGTTTAAAAGACCTAGAGGCCTTAGAAATGAAACCAAATGTGTTAAAAGTGCTTCTTATGAAAATATGATAATGTGTTGATTGTGTCACATATTTGTATAATTTTTTCCATGACCTAAATGAACTATTGTATGTTCGGCCATGAAGGAATAGATGCCCTAGAAACCCTAGAACAAGAATTAAATATGCTTATGTCACTTTACATGGAATATGATAAGTAGAAAGACAAAGTTCTCATGCTATGTGTTGTTTAATGACCTAATTGTGGCTAGGGTAAGTTTCGGCCATACATATTGTATAATGTCTTGTTATGAATTTATACATGATGTTAGTTCAAGTTCACATGCTTGTATGTTTGTTTTTAGCCCTAATGAACACTTGTTAAAAGTTTGACCATGACATATGTTAAGGGCTCGAAGGACTTAGGAACTAGCTCAATATGCTTACTATGTTACTTGAAAAAAATGCTATAAATATGGTTTAAGGTTTCCATGCTTTCATGACATTTGGGACCTTGTTTATATACTGATAGGGTTTGGCCACATGAGTTTAAGGACTTGGAGAACTTAGAAACCAAGTTAATCATGCTTATAATGCTTCCTATGAAATTTATGTGATGATGATTTAGGTTTCACATGCTTGGAGGTTGTTTTTACCTAAATTGAGACCTAAGGGGGTTCGGCCATGATAGGAACCCAAGGGTTTAGGAAGCTTAGAACCCAAGTTAACTATGTTACCATGTTTCTTATGATAGTATAATCACATGATATACCCTTATGCTTAACCATGTATGCTTGTGATTTATACCTTTTTATGATATGATATGTGGATAGAGATATGCATGTTTTAATGATATGTTATGTACTAGAAATATGCAATCTTTAATGATATGCTATGGGCTTAGAATATGCATGCTCTTATGATATGCTATGTGAGTAGAAATATGCATGCTTTAATGATATGCTATGTGCTTAGAATATGCATGTTTTTATGATATGCTGTGTTTAAAATATGCCTGCTTTTATGACATGATGTATGCCTAAGTGATGCATACTTTTTATGATATGATGTATGCACTTTTTATGATATGATGTATGCCTAAGTGATGCATACTTTCTTATGACATGATGTATGCCTAAGTGATGCATACTTTTTATGATATGATGTATGCCTAAATGATGCATACTTTCTTATGACATGATGTATGCCTAAGTGATGCATACTTTTTATGATATGATATATGCCTAAGTGATGCATACTTTTATGACATAATGTATGCCTAAGTGATGCATACTTTTATGCTATGCTATGTGACTAAATGATGCATTTTTATACATGCTATTTTATTTTGTAAGGCTTGTACCAAGGGTGGACTCCTAATCAGTCCGTAGGCCTTGCTTTGTGATCTGGGCTAAGCCTTGCTTTGTGATCTAGGCTAATAAGGGATGAGCTCCTTAGTACACCCCTAGGCCTTGCTTTGTGATATAGGCTAAGCCTTGCTTTGTGATCTAGGCTAATAAGGGATCGACCCTTCAAGTACGCCCCTAGGCCATGCTTTGTGATCTTGACCTAGTTCCTAGTATGATTCAAGATTTGCTACCTTGGATATACTTAGGACGCGCGCATCTATGTTATGTATGTATGGTACAAGCCGGGGCCCTAAATATGTTGATATTATGTTCAAGTATATATATGTAAGAAGAAAATGGTTTTAAAAGATCATGAGACATACACATGTTTTTCGGATACATGTTTTTAAAATCATGATGCATATAATCTATGATTATGTTGTGTTGAGGCTATGATTTAAGATATGCCATGATATGATTATGTTATGTTTCATGCTATGTTTTAAGAGATGATATGCCATGATATGATTATGTTATGCTTCATGCTATGCTTTAAGAGGTGATATGACATGACTAGTTATAATGTTTGTTATGTTGCATGATATGCTTAAAGAGTATGATATGTTATGCCATGACTAGTTGAGATCATGTTAAGTTGAGACATTATTTGATTATGTGCTGATTGTTGGTTTTAGTGAGTAGGAAAGGAACTTACTGAGCCATGAGTGCTCATAGCTTACTTTCCTTGTACCACAGATAAAGGAAAAAGCTGGATGAGTTAAAGGAGCAGCAGGAGGGGCAACGAAGATGTGTGTGGCGGTGGCTAGGCAACTAATTAAGAACCTGCTTTAAAACCTTTAAGAACTATGCTTTGGTTTTGTGAAATGTAATACAATATGGGTGACTTGATGTTAAGTTTTTATTTATTTTGCTACCATGTTTATGAAACCATGTTAGTGTAGTTCGATTTTAATTAAGTTAAGAAAAATAATTTTAAGTCTTCCGCTGTAATACGTACGTAGAGTATCGTAGCCCCGTCCCTTGTTGTTAGCAGGGAGGGCGGGCGTTACAGTTAGAATTGGTTAACTTTTGTTTCTGTGACTTATTATAGATGTCCATGTGTTGGTTACCTTTAGCAGGGTGCTCTGTTGATATGGCTGATCTAAAGTGGCAATTCTTTGCTCTGCCAGTAACACTAGCGTGGCTGTTGCACTCTATCTACTGCTCCTCATCCTCTGGGCACTTGATTTGAATGAGCATTTCTTTCTTATATTCTGCTCTTTGCCCCCTATTTTCTGTCATTTCTGCTACCAACCACAGCAGCAAGGAATGCGGCAAGAAGGCAGCTGCCTTCTTGCCGCATTCCTTGCTGCTGTGGTTGGTAGCAGAAATCACAGAAAATAGGGGGCTTAGTGCAGGATATTCAGGATACCAAGATGGCATCAGAGGTAGTACAATAAATAGTATATCTCTTCATCAGAGGTAGCTTTGTTCTTCTATGCTTCCTTCACTGGATTTGTTGTGTAGTCATATTTCTTTGTTCAACCATTATCATGCCTAGTAAGTTGTTGTATGATGCTGTCGGTTTTTATCAATCTGTACACTTGAATTAGAAGGAGCAAATTATCTATGTTATATTCTAAGCAGCATATACTAAGTGTCATATATGAAAGTTTTAGATTCTATGTTATATTCGTTATCTTCCACAGCAGCCTTTAAAAACTCAGTATTCTATTTTATTTGATACATGTACACATTTGTTTTAGTTATTTGACATATGGTGGATTTATGTGTTTTTACAGTTTACAAATCTCAAGTACTCCAGAGTTGAAATTGATGAAGTGCGGTTCGAGTGGGCTGAATGCATGCTAGATTACATTTGAAGTACGGTTCTACCTTGATGTGTTAAAAGAATGTTCTACCTTGATTTTGATATCTATTAGCTAGCTTTTGATGTAAAAAGAATGTTTGAGTATTTTATGGATACTGTTGTAAGAAGAGTATTTATATAATTTGTGAATATTTGTGTATTTTATGGATATTGTTGAATGAAGAATATTTGTATAATTTGTGAATATTTGTGCATTTTTTTTTATTATTGTCGATTTTTCATTGTTTCGGAAATCAAATTTGTGCTGTTAAAAAATATACATATTACATCGATTTTCCATCGCTGTAAAACGGGTGTTATTAACTAATATCACATTGGTCATTTACCGCTGTCAAAACTGGTGTTATTAACATACAATATTACATCGGTTTTACACCGTTGATGAAACGGTGTCGTTAAGTGATACTACACCAGTTAATAACCGATTCAAGACCGGTGTCGTTAAGTGATACTACACCGGTTTTAACCCGATGTCTAAAATGACAGACTTTTAACATCGGCTTCATAGACATTGGTCGAAAATGAAATAGACACAGGTGGAAAACCGATGTCTATGAGAGTTTTTGTTGTAGTGGGTGTTATGTTTTTATGCATGTAAGGAAGATACATGTTGGGTCATGTTTAATGCATGGTAAGGAAGATACATGTTATGATATGTAGGATACTTTCTGAAGTTTTGGGATTAAGAGCATGTTTAGAGTATTTTAAATTTCTTTCCATATAGTTTTGGGGTTAAGAAGCATATTCAAAGTGCCTAAAGTACTTCCCTATAAGTGTGGGGGATTAAGCACACATAAGGTGTTTGTTTAAATGACAAACAAGTGCAAGTACAAGAAAGTGATATTTAAATGAAAGTATTTTACTTTAAAATGACATGTACTAGACACAAGGTCCATGGGTGGGCTCCTAGATCGCCCCTAGATCCCTAGATCGCTTAGTAGTACCTTAATAGGTTTGGGATTAGCTACCTCGGATCTTATTAGGGATGCACACAAAGTGGTACAATGTCGGGCCCAAGCAAGTTTATTATTATTTTCACTAATTATGTAATACAAAGTTTTCAAACTTCATTGTTTGTCTTAGTGGAAGTTTTCCTAAAGTTGAGAACCTGAGTTATAAAGTGCAGCATTGATGAACTCTATAATATGCCAAGATTCCTGTTTTCATTATATTACTAGCATGCTTTTATGTTGATGTTTTGCATGATAAACCTGTTTAAAAATACATGTCATGTACATATTTCCAAATTATGTGTTTTAGCATGAATTACTGTCAAGTGCATGTTTATGTTTTCCCCAAGCAGTTTGAAAAGCATGTTTCCACTGTTTATGTTTTCCCCAAGCAGTTTTGAAAAAGTATATTTGCCTTTTAATGCTTGTTTTGTGAGTAGATGGTACTAAGCATTCTCTTATAGATTTGCATATCCTTATATTGCAGATAAAGGAAAAGGAAAGCTCGAGTAGGAGGAGGCAACAGGAGCAGTGGTTTGTGTGTGTGTGTGATGGAATAATGGAAGGAGATCGGAAACTTGTTATTTTATGTAACATGTCAGAACTTGGTGTTTAAGTAATTTTTTCTTTTTGCTCTACATGAAATACTATCACTAATTGCCTAGGATGAAGTTGTTAGTTTGACAGTATAAGAGTGGCGAAGAGGGGAGCTCTAGGGTCTCCCCAAAGGGGAGAACAAACCCTTTTGTAGAGTAGGGTGTGACCTCCACAAGGCCCGTGTCACGGCCGTGTGGATTCACACGACCCCCTACTTCCTGCTCTCAGCCAAGGTGACACGGTCGTGTGGATTCACATGGCCGTGCACCCCTTCCTCTCGCCAAGGGGACACGGCCGTGTGGATTCACACGGTCGTGCACCTCTTCCTCTCGGTCAAGGGGACACGGCTGTGTGGATTCACACGGCTGTGTGGATTCACACGGCCGTGCACCTCTTCCTCGAATCCAAGGGGACATGACCGTGTGGATTCACACGGTCGTGCACCTCTTCCTCTCGACCAAGGGGACACGACCGTGTGGATTCACATAGTCGTGCACCTCTTCCTCTCGGCCAAGGGGACACGCCCGTGTGAATTCACACGACCGTGCAACTCTGCTTGGCTCCAGGTCATGTCCTATCAGTTGAAACTAGTTAGAGTAGATCTATGGACTGAGAAGTACATAATGTGTAAGAATGCCAAAATTTAGATATGGAAAGGGTAACGTTTGTCCTGATAGGTAAAGGTGTGAAGGGTGGGCGATACAATTGTAGCTAGTCGACTGGTACACTGTAGATAATCATTTGGTATTGTAGCATGTCGACTAGTGCACTATAGCAGTCAACTGGTAAAGAGCCATTCTATAGAGTGTCGTTGGCTAGCACTAGTCGACTGTTATAAGGACTAATTGACTAGTAACGATAAAATCAACTCATTGATTTTCCCAAGCTCTATACTGTTAGCTAAAGCCCTAGAGCCAATCATTTGATGATTGTATTTTGGACTTATTGTATCATATTCTATATAAATAAAGGCATTTGGATTTTGGTTATTATACTTACTTGTATTGGTGCCAAATAAACTAAGTATAATAATGTCCTTGAGTAGACGGTTCTCACCTATATCAATCGGTTAGTTGAACCGATGGTGAGATGATATAGGGAACACTACTCTTAATCATTCCTAGTCGAGTATTAACATTCAGGGACAATGTTAATGCAATAAGACTAGCATGTAGGTCAACTCGATGACTTGATCTCACAAGTCATGGATATAGAGATATCAAGTTGACACATGGGTATGCATTAAAGAATGTATACTGAATGAGCCGCCATGAGAAAGTATCATGGATCGTTATATGAGTGTCATATACTTTCTCATGTGGCTATTAGTATGACTACTAGTCCTTAGACCTGAAGTCACCATAGATCCCTACATAAGGAGTTATGTACTTTGGTTTCGTCAAACGTCACCCGTAACTGGGTGGACTATAAAGGCGATTACTGGGTATAAAACAAATTATGCAGAGGGATGTGAGTGATGTAGATGAGATCTATCCCTCCTATATGACGGGAGAGACATCGGTATTCTTGATAGAGTGAGACCACGAAGTGCATGACCATGCCCAAATGAGTCAATATAGGATATTGAGCTCATTTGATTTAGTGAGTCTACTTGGAGTTCAAGATTTAGATTGGTCAGAGGATGACACAGTCTATGCCTCACATTGACCAATCTAGACGTCTAGGATAGAAGGACACTTGTCATATATTGTGAGGAGTCACAATTAATAGTCACAAGGTGATGTTGGATCTCAACATTCTTGTAACTTGGGTAGTAATGATGTGTTGCTAGATACCGCTCATTACTTATGCTCCTAAATGAGTTTAGGGCATTGCCAACGTTACAAGAACCTATAGGGTCACACACTTAGGACAATTAGATGGAGATTAGGTTCATATGATGAACCAAGAGGATTAGATTCATTTGATGAATCAAATTGGATTAAGAGTAATCCTAATTGGGCTAACTTGAGTTGGACTCAAGTGGATTCATGTATTCAATGAGTCTAATTTAGATTATGACTCATTAAATCAACTTAATTTAATGAATTAGATTCATTATATTAAGTTGGCTTGAATCAAATGGTTAGATTAGATCAACCATGGAAGAGATTTGGTCAAGTTTGACTTGACTTGAGAGGAAGATTAAAAGTCAAGTTTGACTTGACTTTATGTCACCTCATTATGAGTTGGCATTGATGTGGACCAATGATGTTACTCCACATCATCATGGGTGCCACCTCATGGAAGTTACAAAGCCATTTTCTTTAATAGCTTCACATTAATTGCACTTAATGCAATTTTTTGGGAGTTACACAACTTGAAAGTGACCGGCCACTTTTGAAAGGGAACCAAATTGATTTTCCTCATTCAAGTGCATTATTCCTTCTTCTTCCTCTTGGAGCTCTCTTCCTCTCCCTCTCCTCCTCAACTTGGCCGAACCACACATAGGTGCTAGCACACCTCTTTGTGTGTTTTTTCTCCACCTACGAGTCCGTGTGGATACTTCTAGAGGAGTATCTATCTTGATACTCTTGAGATCCGGCACCGTTTGGACGAGCGGGAATGCGAAGGGCATCGCTTCAAAGGTATAACTCGTTTCATGTAGATCTAGGAGTAGATCTAAGTAGAAACTCGTACTCGTAATTTTTTTTTAAAATCTTTTCTTCGCACGAGATCCGTTGGCTAGGGTGATTCGGGGTTTCCGCGACGCGAAAATGCGGTTTTCGCGACACGAAAACACGGTTTTCGTGGCTCGAAAAACCCAACATATATAATGGAGCATGGGGTGGCTAGCCTTGGTATGAAATTAGATGTGGTTAACCCCTAATTAGAATTTTGAAGCCTTCATTGCAATCCTTGTGTTCTTGATCTAGTTGTGGCGATGTTTCTCTACCGACAAGGCAGATTTTGCTAGCCGGAGTTTCCGAGGACTAATCCACAGATGGATAGGGATTGTCCACCTTACGAACAATCATAGATTAGGATCTTTATCTCCAAACCACATAAATCGGCGTGTCATTGTGGTTTGTATTTCTTGTCTTTGGTTTTTAGTTTAGCTTTCATATTTATATTTGGCTAGTATTCCGCTGCACTAATGAATACGTAGTAAGCGAACAATTTTGGATAATCGACTATTCAACCCCCTACTAGCCAACCCAAAGATCCTCAACACCGTCCACCTCCGAAGCAAGGATTGTAAGTAAGAAAACTGAGAACACATAGACAAGTTGTAAGGTCTCATGAGCAAGGTTAACATAAAATAATTGACATTAATTAAGGAATTAATTTATAAAATTTTTTGAGAATTTTTAAAAATTTTCGAGACTTGAACTAAACTTGTATAACATATTTATGGGTGTAAACTCATTAGGCATTAAGAAAGTCTACTTTAAGATGGGAGTTAATTAAATTGATTAATCTAAAGTTTTAATTAATTAACCCAGGTTTAGATAAAAAAATAACCTAAATTCTCTCTTTTCCTCTCATTTTTCCTCATCTCCTAACCTCTTTGACGTTGCCACTCTCTTCTCCTCTTTTCATCGTCGCCCTTCGTTCCTCCATTCTCGGCCTGCACAACTCCTTGCTGGGACGAGAGCACTGCGAGTGGTGTAATCACCTACGGACCAAAGTTCCCAATGGAGGCTAGTGGGGATTGAAGGCTTGGTCCATCCCAAAGCTGGGATTGCTTCTTCAAACCTCAAAAAAGGCAAGTATATTCTCTTTGGAAGTTATGGGCTTTGTGGGGTAGAGTGAGAGACATCTTAGAGGGGTCAGAGAGCTTACTCCTGTGGTGTCCAAGGGGAGGAGTGGGTTGCAAAATGATTCTGATGATGTCCCTACTTCTTCATGAAGGTTTTCTCAATTTTTTGCAATAGATTTAGAAGATTGTGATTGGTTTTCAATGTCGCATTGCTTCTTCATGATGGTTTCAATTCTCTAGAATAGATTTGGGAGTTTGTATTTGGTTTCATTATCTTGCATTGCTCCTTCAAGATGCTTTTCGTTTGTTGGATATTTGGAAGATGGGGATGTGATTCGATGTTGTTCTTGCTTCTTCAAGTAGCTGTGGATTTCTAGGACAAATTTAATAGGTTTTAATGTGTTTCCAAGGTGGTTCTTGCTTCTCCATGGTGTTTTAGAATTCCAGGGTAGATTGGGAGTTGATTCGATGATGTTCTTGATTCCTCGAGTTAGCTGTGGTTTTGAGGACAGATTTGATAGGTTGGAATGTGATTCCAGTGTGGTTCTTGCTCCTATTGATGGCTTCAGATTTTTTCTTTTAGATGGATTGGAAGATGGTGAATTAGTTTTGTTATGTTATTGTTGTTAGTATTAGCCCTAGTATCAATTTTGAGATGATTGTAAAGGGATCATTTTGTATCATATATCATTATTAATAAAAGGCAAAGTTGGTTATTAAATTTATTTCAGTTCAGTGTCAATTGAATAAGTATAATAATGTCCTTGGGTAGTAGGTTCTTATCTACAATATATCAATTGGTTGAATTGATAGTGAGATATTGTAGAGAACACTACTCTTAACTGTTCCTAGTCGAGCATTAATATACAAGGACAATATTAATGTGTTGAGACTAGCATGTAGGTCAACAGATGACTTAATCTCACAAGTCTTGGATATGAGATATCAGGTTGACACATGGGTATATATTAGAGAATATATACTGAATGACCCGTCATGAGAATGTTCATGGATCATTATATGAGTGTCATAAATATTCTCGTGTGACTATTGGTATGAATAGTCCTTAGACCTGAAGTCACTACGGTTCCCTACATAAGGAGTTGTGTACTTTGCTATCAATAAACGTCACCTGTAACAAGGTGGACAATAAAGTCGATCACTGTGTATGCAATGAATTATGTAGAAGGATGTGAGTGATGTAGATGAGATCTATCCCTTCCATATGACGGAAGCGATATCTGTGGACCCCTTGATTAGTAGGACACAAGAAAACATGACCATGCACAAATGAGTCAATATGAGATATTGAGCTTATTTGATTGAGTGTGTCTACTTAGAGATCAAGAAACACAAAGGTTGATAAGAGGATGGTACGGTTTATACCTCATTGATCAACCTAGATATCAAGGATAGAGGGACAAAGTCATACAAGAAAATCGCTACGGACAGGTTAGGTCGGATCTTGACTTTCTTGTCACTTGGATAGCAATGATGCCTTGCTAGATGCCACTCATTCTTATGTATCTAAATGTTGATTTGGGTACATTGCCAATGTTACGAGAAACTATTGGGCCACACACAAAGAACAAGTAGATTTAGAGATGGGTTCATATGATGAATCATTGGATTAAGTCTAATCTGAATTGTACTTATTGAGTTGGAATCAATTGGATCAGACTTGAGTTAGACTCAAGTGAGGAGACTTGAGTTAGACTCAAGTGAGATTTAATGAAGATAATTATTGAATTTTGAAATTGGATTTGAAATGAAGAGTTACACTCATTTGAAATGAGGAGTTACAAGTTTGGTCCTTAATGGAGTGTAAATTCTCATTAAGACTATTAATGCTAATTAAGTATTTTCGTTGGATGAAAATACTTAAGCTTTTTGCTCTTCATTTTTGGGATGAATTCTCTTCATTCTCTTTGCTCCTCTCCTCTCGGCCGAAATCCACTTTCAAGGTTGCTAGCACAACCTTTCTCCTTTTGTGAGTTTGTGAGACAAACTAACGCTTGTTCGTGTGGATATCGTAGAGGCGCGAACACGAGATCGTGCTGTGATCTGAGCTGTCGGGAGTCCGTGAGCATGCTACAAAGGTATAATCTCTCATGCTATGTTAGAAAACTTAGTATATGTAGGAATTTCTCTTTCCCTTCGCATGGATTTTCTGGAGGAAATATGTTTTTACGCTGTGCGTTTGTGTGTTTAGCAACATATTTCCTTACAATTGTTTCTTGTGATGGGGTTGGATTTTTTGGATAGATTTAGAGATGGTGAATTGACTTTCTTTCGATGTTGTGATCACTTCTTCCTGTTAGCTTGAATTTTGGGGATAGAATTGGTGGAATAGAAAATTAGTGTGGTTTAAGTAGTCATTCTTCCATTATTTTCTTAAGATACATAGATTGTATATGCACATCTTGAAGTTATAATTAGTTCTCTTCATGAAAGATAGCTTAAGAACCATGCATGTTTACTTGCAATGTATGATATGATTGAGTCATGTTTTAATTTTCTATATGGATAGCTAGGCAAATATGTGCATGTGTAGTGATAGTACGAGATGGGTGCCCCGAGATGAGCTCCAGGGAGAGCCCTTCGAAACATGAATGATGATGCAATGTATATTAACTTTGACTATATGATTATAAGTTCTCCCAAGAGGTACCTCTAAAGTTTATGATCATAAACCAAATGAATGTGCTCTAATAATGGTTACCATATTTACGTTTTGTTCATCCCTTACTAAGTTATGCATAAGTTCTCTTTTATGTGTAAGGAAGCTCATGTTCCATGCTTCTTAATTTCGTTCTTGCCTTGTTACTTATGTCATGTACCTACTAGTGAAATATGCTTGCTGAGTCTATAGGCTCACAATGTATGCAGATGAGGGAGACACCACCATGGATGTTATAAGGAACGCAGAGGTGGAGTAGCTGAGGAAATGAGATGAATGCATAGCACACTGTTTGGGGACCCCTAAGAGCATGTTATTAATTTTTGTCCTATGAGTTGTCACATAGTTAGGAGTTGGAGTCTATTTCTTTGCTTATCTTGGTAGAAGTTCATAAATTTCATTTGAAAGTGTTGGGTATTTCGGGCCGCAAAAATCACATTTTTCGTTGCGGAAACCCCGAAATTTCCATGCCACGGATCCGTGCGAAGAAATAAAATTTCATATACATGTTTTCTAAGCCTAGATCTACTTTAGATCTACAAGATAAAGAGGTTACCCTTGATGTGAAGCCCTTTGCGAAATCCCGCTCATCCAAGGTTCGCTAGATCTCGAGAGTATCAAAGTAGATACTCCTCTATGTGTATCCACACAAGCAAGAGATGGAGAAAACAACTAAAAGGTGTGCTAGCACCCTTAGAAGTTTCGGCCAAGGAGGTGGAGAGGGAGAGAAGAAAGAGTTTGAGAAAGAAGATGGAGGTTTCACAACACAAATGAAACTCCCACAATAATCACAAGTGGCCGGCCACTTTCAAGAAAAGGTTTCAGGAGTCAAAAACTCTTGATCTCCCTCATGAGGTGGCACACACATGTGCTAGCCTTGATGATGTGGCACATCACCATTAGCCATATAATGCCAACTCACCAATGAGGTGGCAAATGGTCAAGTTAAACCCTTCATCTTCCTCTCAAGTCAAGTCAAACTTGACCACTTCTCTCCCTTGGTTGATCTAATTTAACCATTGGTTCAAGTCAATTTTAATTTAATGAATCTCTATTCATTGAATTAAATTAATTAAATGAGTCTAAGTCCAAATTAGACTCACTTAATACATGAACCAAATTGAGTCCAACTCAATTAGCATATTTTGGATTACTCTTAATCCAATTTGGTTCATCACATGAACCTAATCATTTAGGTTCATCAAATGAACCTAATCTCCATCTAATTATCCTTTGTGTGTGACCCTATAGGTTCTTATAACGTTGGCAATGCTCCTAAACTCATTTAGAAGCATAAGTAATGAGCGGTATCTAGCAACACATCATTACTACCCAAGTTATAAGAATGTTGAGATCCAACATCACCTTGTGACTACTAATTGTGACTCCTCACAATATATGACAAGTGTCCTTCTATCCTTGACATCTAGATTGATCAATGTGAGGCATAGACCGTGTCATCCTCTAATCAATCTAAATCTTGAATCCCAAGTAGACTCACTCAATCAAATGAGCTCAATATCTCATATTGACTCATTTGGGCATGGCTATGCACTTAGTAGTCTCACTCTATCAAGAATATCGATGTCACTCCCGTCATATAGGAGGGATAGATCCCATCTACATCACTCACATCCCTCGGCATAATTTGTTACATACCGAGTAATCGCCTTTATAGTCCACCCAGTTACGGGTGACGTTTGACGAAGTCAAAGTACGTAACTCCTTATGTAGGGAACCATGGTGACTTCAGGTCCAAGGACTAGTAGTCATACTAATAGCCACATGAGAAAGTATATGACACTCATATAACGATCCATGATACTTTCTCATGGCGGGTCATTCAGTATACATTCTCCAATGCATACCCATGTGTCAACTTGATATCTCCATATCCATGACTTGTGAGATCAAGTCATCGAGTTGACCTACATGCTAGTCTCGTCGCATTAACATTGTCCCTGAATGTTAATACTTGACTAGAAATGATTAAGAGTAGTGTTTCCTATATCATCTCACAATCGATTCAACCAATCGATTGATATAGGTAAGAACCTTCTACTCAAGGATGCTATTATACTTAGTTATTTGGTACCAATACAAGTATAATAACCAAAACAAATGCCTTTATTTATATACAAGAATATGATACAACGAGTCCATACAACAATCATCAAATGATTGGCTCTAGGACTCTAACTGACAATCTCCCACTAGCACTAGTGCCAATCAATGTAGGCTCTAAGGCCTAATGACCTAGTGTGACCATCATGCTTTCCCTGTGCCAAAGCCTTGGTCAAGGGATCTGCAATGTTAGCCTCTATGGGTACTCTGCAAATCTTCACATCTCCTCTCTCGATAATCTCTCGAATGAGATGGAAGCGCCGTAATATGTGTTTGGTCCGCTGGTGTGAGCGAGGTTCCTTAGCCTGTTCTATTGGTCCATTGTTGTCATAATAGAGCTCTATGGGATCAGCTATGCTAGGAACCACCCCAAGCTTGATAATGAACTTGCGGATCCAAACTACCTCCTTTGCTGCTTCTGATGCAGCAATATACTTGGCCTCTGTTGTAGAATCAGCGACTTTGTCCTGCTTCGAACTCTTCCAGCTCACAGCACCACCATTTATGTAAAACACGAACCCTGACTACGATCGATAATCATCCTGGTCGGTCTGGAAGCTGGCATCACTGTAACCCTTTACAGCTAGCTCATCATCGCCTCCATATATCAAGAAGTATTCTTTAGTCCTTCTTAAGTACTTAAGAATATTCTTGACCGCTATCCAGTGACTTTCACCTGGATCTGACTGGTATTTGCTCGTCATGCTCAAAGCATACGAGACATCAAGACGAGTACATAGCATGGCGTACATGATAGATCCTATGGCTGAGGCATAAGGGATCTGATCCATGCGGTCTCTCTCCTCTCTAGAAGAGGGACCTTGAGTCTTTGAAAGACTCACGCCATGTGACATCGGTAGAAATCCCTTCTTGGAATTCTGCATGGCAAACCGTAGGAGTACCTTGTCAATATATGTACTCTGACTTAGGTCAAGCAACCTCTTAGATCTATCTCTATAGATCTGTATGCCTAGAATGTGGGATGCTTTGTTGGTGCAACCTTAGGTCAAGGTTGACCTGGTTGACCCGACTCAAGTTGACCTGACTCGAGTTGTATTTTGATGTTTGACGAAAACAGAAGAGTTGTATTTTGATGGAAGATTGTTAGTGCAACCTTAGGTCAAGGTTGACCTGGTTGACCTGACTCGAGTTGACCTGATTCAAGTTGTATCTTGATGTTTGACAAGAACAGAAACTTGGGAGGTTGTGGGTGCAACCCTTGGTCAAGGTTGACCTGGTTGACCCGAGGTGAGTTGACCTGACTCGGAAAAGTCCAAGCAGGGAGCTTGGCACGGGAAAAGGCTAAGCAGGGAGCTTGGAATGGGAAAAGTCCAAGCAGGGAGTTTGGCATGGTGAAAAGTCCAAGCAGGGAGCTTGGCACGGGAAACGGGAAAAGTCCAAGTATGGAAACTTGGCATGGGAAGTCGGAGAGGGCTCGGTAGCTCGTTCTCCGGACTGAGGTCAGAGAGGGCTCGAGAGCTCGTTCTCTGGACCGGATGGAAGTCGGAGAGGGCTCGGTAGCTCGTTCTCCGGACTGTGGTCAGAGAGGGCTCGGGAGCTCGTTCTCTGGACCGGATGGAAGTCGGAGAGGGCTCGGTAGCTCGTTCTCCGGACTGTGGTCAGAGAGGGCTCGGGAGCTCGTTCTCTGGACCGGATGTGGAAAGTCCTGGTGAGTGAAGCCAGGCATATTGGAAATCCTGGTGAGTGAAGCCAGGTGAAAACCCTAGTGAGTGAAGCTAGGTGAAAGTGAAAGTCCTGGTGAGTGAAGTCAGGCAGTTGGAAAGTCCTGGTGAGTGAAGCCGGGCAGATTGGAAATCCTGGTGAGTGAAGCCAGGTGAAAACCCTAGTAAGTGAAGCTAGGTGAAAGTCCTGGTGAGTGAAGCCGGGCAAGGGAAAATCCAGATGGATCAAGGGTGATCGGACATCTGGTGTTGAGAAGGTCAAGTAGGTCAAGGGAGTGACCGGATACTTGGCACGAAAAGTAAAGTCCAAGTGGGTCAAAGGGATTGACCGGACACTTGGTGGGGAGTCTTAGCAGGTCAAGGGAGTGACCGGACGCTAAGCATGATGTACCAACAGGTCAAGGTTGACCGGATGTTGGTGTGGGAGACTTGGGACTTGGTATTGGGAAAAACCAAGCTCTGGATCGATCTGGGGACCGATCTAGTGATACGGCTTATCGGTCTGGTGACCGATCAGTAACCACACAGTGAGCTTCTGTGTGTTATCTGATCGGTCTGGAGACCGATCAGAAGGCCGATCAGAAGGAGGCAACAGGCTCGGGAAGGAACAGCTGATCGGTCCGGGGACCGATCAGCCTAGGGCCTGATCGGTCCCCATGACCGATCAGATAGGCTCTGGACCGATCAGGGTGGAGCCTGATCGGTCCAGGCCTAGCCGTTGTGACTCAACGGCTAGGCTATTTCGGGCTTCTGTGTTCTGGCCTTTTTGCTTGCAGGTTCGCAGGTTGACTCAGGATATCAGAGGCCATATAAACGAGATCGAGGGCCTCTACAGATCTAATTCTTCCTCCTCTGAACTGCTGTGCTCTTGAGCTTTGCTGAGCTCCGAAGCTTCGTGTGAGCTTCTTCGACTGTGTTGCTTGTTGGCATTCGTCCGTGAAGTTGGTGCTTCATCCGGGACTTCAGTCGACGAGAAGGCAAGCGAGTAGTTGTACATTCATTGTATATTTTGTTCTTGCTCTTCTTTGTATCTCCTGTATTGCTTTTGCAAGTTAGTGTGGCGAGGTTTCTCCACCCAGAAGGAATTGTTATTAGCCGGTTTTCCGGGGACTCATCCACCGATGGATTGATAGGCTTCGTCCACCTTACGGACACGCCAAGGAGTAGGAGTTTATCTCCGAACCTCGTTACATCGACGAGTTTGAGGTTTGCTATTCTCCGTTGTCGTTTCTTTTGTTTATTTCCGCTGCGCTAACCCTAATCGTAGGAAGAAACGCGAAGATTTGGGGTCGGCTATTCACACCCCCCTCTCTAGCCGCGATCATCGGTCCTAACAAGTGGTATCAGAGCGAGGTCGCTCTTCGCCGGATTAACACCCGAGGGAGCACGAGCTAGAGAATGGATCTATTTGGAGAAGATGTCACGATTCCACCTTTCTACGATCGCGATGACTTCGCGTTTTGGAAGGTAAGAATGAAATATTTTCTTATGACTAATCTTGAGAATTGGAGTTGTGTCCAATTAGGTTTCAAGCCTCCGACGGACAAGAAAGGAGAAACCCTAGAGAAGAAGGAGTGGACCAAGGAACAAGTCCACCAATCCCTAGTCAACAATGAGGTATTGAAGATTTTTGAATTTTCTTTACCTAATGATGTTTTGTGTAGGATAGGTGGATACAACAATGCCAAGGAGTTGTGGAACAACTTGGCTAAGTTCCATGAGGGGAACTTCACTTCAAGCCATGAGGAGGAGTCAAGTGAGTCAAGGAGCTCACATCATGGAGGAGAGGAATTAGAAGTTGAGGGCTACTCAACATCTAAGGAAGAAGAGGAGGAGAGTTCTTCTTCAAGAATGGAGCAAGAGGAAGAAGCTTCTACCTCCGGAAGGGATGAAGAAGAAAGTCTTCATCCATCCTCAACCCTAGGTAACTCAAGCATTTCAATTTCAAATAAATTACACATAATGTGCTTTGAGTGTAGGGAGTATGAACATTACAAGAGTAAGTGTCCAAGGAGGATTAGGAAGACTCCACCGGCACCAAAAGTCAAGGAAGCCGGAGTCCCGATACGCAAGAGCAAGGAGCACGTGGTGTGCTTCCAATGCAAGCGAAGGGGACATTATCGGAGCCAATGTCCGAGGGGGAGGCAATCTCACAAGGACAAGAGACCGAGCACATCGATAGGGGGAGCTAAGGCAAACCCTAAGGTAATCTCTAAGGCACATTATTGCAATACTAGTAAGATGCATGCTAGTAGTTTGATTGCAATTGACAATAATGATAAGCATGATAATTATAGAAATCGATACACATGCTTAGGTGCCAAACATGTGAGCCTAGATAAGGATAACACTAGGAAATCCAACCCTAGGATCAACTCATCTAAGGTTAGGGAGAACCTAGGTAGAAATCCCAAATCAACTAGACACATGCCTAGGAATACCTCAAAGAAAAATGATAAATTAAAAATTGAGGTATTAGAGAAGGAGAATCAATTCTTGAGGTCAAGACTTGATACTTTGGAAAAGGCTCTTAAGAACTTGGAGAAGTTATCTCTAGGGTTTAAGGGTCAAAAACCAATGTCCAAGGACAAGAAAGGTTTGGGTCACAAACCTAAGTCCCAAGTGGTCAAGCCCACTTATCATAATGTTCCATTCGATTATGGAACAAAATCTAGGGCTAGGAAGACCATCACCAAGGTCACAAGGGGAGTCACCCCTAGAGTTGATCTTGATGAGTCCTAAATGACCAAGGCTTCAAAGCCTAGGAGGGTCATTAGAAGGGTTGCTAAGGAAGTCATCCCTAGTGAATATTTAGTGAACCCAATGAGCTCAAATAGGTATTGGGTTCCTAGGAGCATGATTTCATCACGCTAGATGAGTTAGGGTGTGCCAACCTTACTTGAATAGGTAGTTAACCTAATCATGGCAAAAGGTGGCACTTTAAGAATTTTCAAGGTGCAATCAAGCCTTGAAAATGAAATTGAAAATTATTCCTAAGGTGATTAGGATGTGCCAATCACATTTGAGGAGTTCTCTTAGGTCAATTTAATTGGCACATAGTGATCTAAACATCCTTGGTATGTGATTTTAGGTCTATTACACTTAGGAATATAGAATTTATGGCAAAATGATCAAAATTATCAAAAATGGCAACTAAGGCTAGAATTAGGTATTTTCTATACCTTGACATGTTATTTGCCATATATTGTTTGCCATATGCCATGTCATGACATCATATTTAATTCATGATCATTTAAAATGTCATGATAATGCTTAGGTTAGTTAAATGTCATGCTTTATTTAAGTTTCATACTTTATGTCATGACATCATGACATTGGCACATGTTTACATTTATAATACAATTATATGCCATGTCATCATCTTGTGCATTAATGACCAATTAACTTGATTTAAGGATAAGAAACACAATTTGATATGGAGGTCAAATTGTTGTTTAGAAAAATGCATGAGAACTTAGAATAAGCTAACCTAAATCCATATCTCACATCAAAATTGACTTGGATGTGTTTTTGATACACCTTAGATGTGTGTGAGATATTAGGATGATGAGTTAGGATCAAGGTGCATAGTTCTTGTACCTAGATGAGCCTAATTCTAAATTGAGGATCATAGGGAAAGCTTATGTACAAGTCATGTACATTTAGCCCAAAGATTATGGTCCTAAATTAAAGGGTTTAAAATCATTTCAAAATTGATTTGAAAAAACTTGATGAAGCTTTTCTAGTAATAGCATTCATCATTGAACAAGTTGATACAAAGGTAAGTTAACTTTAAGCTATTTCAAAGACTTTTGAACTTTGTATCAAGATTGAAAAATGGAAGTTATTTTCATAGAAAACTATTTTTCCATGATAATATATGTTATGAGGAATGTATCCTCAAAATTTCACAATTTTTCAAATTTTTTGTGATTTTCTAGAGGTTTCTGAATTTCGGGAGAAGAAAAATTCAGAAATCAGAAATCAGAGTTGTGATCGGTCCGGAGGCCGATCGGGTTCATGTGGATCGGTCCACGGACCGATCCAGTGCCTTGATCGGTCTCGCGACATCAACTTGCTGAATTTTGACTGTTTGTTTGAAATTGCAGCTGTGGAAGTGGTGTTTTAGAGTTCTAAAGGTTTGAAACTCTCCAAGACATTGTTGGTGCAATGGTCAAGGGGGAGTTGATCTTTAGGGGGAGTTTTACGTATTAGTCAAGGGGAGTTGACTTTTAGGGGGAGTTTTTACTCCTAAAGACTTGAGTGATATGAGATTATCACTAAGTTAATTGTTGAACCTTAGTATCAAGGGGGAAATCAAGAGTTTCAATGAAAGGTATGAGACTTTCATTAGAAAGAAACTCTTGACCTTGATTCACTCTTTTTGATGTGTGTCAAAAAGGGGGAGAGTGTAGGTTTGGGGAGAATGTTCAAGGAAGAACATTTGAAAACCTAAGTTAGGTTATGGTTTTGTCAAACATCAAAAAGGGGGAGATTGTTGGTGCAACCTTAGGTCAAGGTTGACCTGGTTGACCCGACTCAAGTTGACCTGACTCAAGTTGTATTTTGATGTTTGACGAAAATAGAAGAGTTGTATTTTGATGGAAGATTGTTAGTGCAACCTTAGGTCAAGGTTGACCTGGTTGACCTGACTCGAGTTGACCTGACTCAAGTTGTATCTTGATGTTTGACAAGAACAGAAACTTGGGAGGTTGTGGGTGCAACCCTTGGTCAAGGTTGACCTGGTTGACCCGAGGTGAGTTGACCTGACTCGGAAAAGTCAAAGCAGGGAGCTTGGCACGGGAAAAGTCCAAGCAGGGAGCTTGGCATGGGAAAAGTCCAAGCAGGGAGTTTGGCATGGTGAAAAGTCCAAGCAGGGAGCTTGGCACGGGAAACGGGAAAAGTCCAAGTATGGAAACTTGGCACGGAGAAGTCCAAGTATGGAAACTTGGCATAGGAAGTCGGAGAGGGCTCGGTAGCTCGTTCTCCGGACTGAGGTCAGAGAGGGCTCAGGAGCTCGTTCTCTGGACCGGATGGAAGTCGGAGAGGGCTCGGTAGCTCGTTCTCCAGACTGTGGTCAGAGAGGGCTCGGGAGCTCGTTCTCTGGACCGGATGGAAGTCGGAGAGGGCTCGGTAGCTCGTTCTCCGGACTGTGGTCAGAGAGGGCTCAGGAGCTCGTTCTCTGGACCGGATGTGGAAAGTCCTGGTGAGTGAAGCCAGGCATATTGGAAATCCTGGTGAGTGAAGCCAGGTGAAAACCCTAGTGAGTGAAGCTAGGTGAAAGTGAAAGTCCTGGTGAGTGAAGCCAGGCAGTTGGAAAGTCCTGGTGAGTGAAGCTGGGCAGATTGGAAATCCTGGTGAGTTAAGCCAGGTGAAAACCCTAGTGAGTGAAGCTAGGTGAAAGTCCTGGTGAGTGAAGCCGGGCAAGGGAAAATCCAGATGGATCAAGGGTGATCGGACATCTGGTGTTGAGAAGGTCAAGTAGGTCAAGGGAGTGACCGGATACTTGGCACGAAGAGAAAAGTCCAAGTGGGTCAAAGGGATTGACCGGACACTTGGTGGGGAGTCTTAGCAGGTCAAGGGAGTGACCAGACGCTAAGCATGATGTACCAACAGGTCAAGGTTGACCGGATGTTGGTGTGGGAGACTTGGGACTTGGTATTGGGAAAAACCAAGCTCTGGATCGATCTGGGGACCGATCCAGTGATACGGCTGATCGGTCTGGTGACCGATCAGTAACCACACAGTGAGCTTCTGTGTGTTATCTGATCGGTCTGGAGACCGATCAGAAGGCCGATCAGAAGGAGGCAACAGGCTCGGGAAGGAACAGCTGATCGGTCCGGGGACCGATCAGCCTAGGGCCTGATCGGTCCCCATGACCGATCAGATAGGCTCTGGACCGATCAGGGTGGAGCCTGATCGGTCCAGGCCTAGCCGTTGTGACTCAACGGCTAGGCTATTTCGGGCTTCTGTGTTCTGGCCTTTTTGCTTGCAGGTTCGCAGGTTGACTCAGGATATCAGAGGCCATATAAACGAGATCGAGGGCCTCTATAGATCTAATTCTTCCTCCTCTGAACTGCTGTGCTCTTGAGCTTTGCTGAGCTCCGAAGCTTCGTGTGAGCTTCTTCGATTGTGTTGCTTGTTGGCATTCGTCCGTGAAGTTGGTGCTTCATCCGGGACTTCAGTCGACGAGAAGGCAAGCGAGTAGTTGTACATTCATTGTATATTTTATTCTTTCTCTTCTTTGTATCTCCTGTATTGCTTTTGCAAGTTAGTGTGGCGAGGTTTCTCCACCCAGAAGGAGTTGTTATTAGCCGGTTTTCCGGGGACTCATCCACCGACGGATTGATAGGCTTCGTCCACCTTACGGACACGTCGAGGAGTAGGAGTTTATCTCCGAACCTCGTTACATCGACGAGTTTGAGGTTTGCTATTCTCCGTTGTCGTTTCTTTTGTTTATTTCCGCTGCGCTAACCCTAATCGTAGGAAGAAACGCGAAGATTTGGGGTCGGCTATTCACACCCCCCTCTCTAGCCTCGATCATCGGTCCTAACATGTTTCACCTAAGTCCTTCATTGAGAAACAAGTCCCTAGCCAAGTCTTGACAGACTGTAGCAAAGGGATGTCTTTCCCAATGAGCAGTATGTCATCCACATACAATATGAGGAAGACAACTATGTTCCCTACAACCTTCTTGTAGATACAAGGTTCATCTTCATTCTTGATGAAACCAAACTGTTTGATTGCATCATCGAATCGAAGATTCCAACTCCGAGAAGCTTGCTTTAGTCCATAAATGGACCTATGCAGCTTGCATACTCTGCCAGTATGCTGTGGATCTTTAAAACCCTCAGGTTGTGTCATGTACACATCCTCGAGCAGGTTTCCATTCAGAAATGCGGTTTTGACATCCATCTGCCATATCTCATAGTCATGGTATGCTGCAATAGCAAGCATGATCCGAATGGACTTAAACATCGCTACTGGAGA
Source organism: Zingiber officinale (assembly GCF_018446385.1). Classification (NCBI taxonomy): domain Eukaryota; kingdom Viridiplantae; phylum Streptophyta; class Magnoliopsida; order Zingiberales; family Zingiberaceae; genus Zingiber; species Zingiber officinale. The sequence goes on along the minus strand of NW_024589922.1, from coordinate 943,527 downwards.
AAAGGTTTCATCATAGTCAATACCCTGAATCTGCTTGAAACCTTTAGCTACCAAGTGACCCTTATAAATAAGTCCATCCATGTCAGTCTTTCTCTTAAAGATCCACTTACACCCAATGGGTTTTACACCCTCAGGTGGATCAACCAAAGTCCATACTTGGTTGGTGTACATGGATTCCATCTCGGATCTCATGGCTTCTAACCATTTCTTAGAATCTGGGCTCATCACAGCTTCCTGATAGGAGGTGGGCTCATCCTCTATGAGCACAACGTCATCATGGTCAAACAAGAGAAATGAGTATCTCTCAGGCTGACGACATACCCTATCAGACCTGCGAAGAGATATGTCTACTTGAACTGGTTGTTGTTCCTCAACGCCTTATGGAACAACATCATCCACAACACTTTGTGGTTCCAGTTCAACTTACATCGAGGCATCTGTGCTATGGTCCATATCTTGAACTTCTTCAAGATCGAACGTACTCCCACTAGTCTTTCTAGAAACAAAATCCCTTTCTAGAAATACCCCAGTCTTAGCCACAACTATCTTGTGTTGACCAGGAATGTAGAAGTAATATCCCTTCGTTTCCTTGGGATATCCAGTGAAATAGCACTTATCGAATTTGGGTCCTAATTTGTCTGAGACTTGACGTCTAACATAAGCCTCACAATCCTAAATCCTCATAAAAGACACCTGGGAATCTCTCCCAGTCCATATCCTATATGGTGTCTTTATTACAACCTTAGATGGAACTCGGTTGAGAATGAAAGCTGTCGTATCTAGAGCATAGCCCCAAAGAGATGTAGGAAGATCTGTGTGACTCATCATAGACCGTATCATATCTAATAAGGTACGATTCCTCCTTTTGGATACACCATTCCACTGTGGTGTTCCAGGAGTAGTGAGTTGAGATAGAATCCCACACTCAGCTAAATAGTCACGAAACTCATGGCTAAGGTATTCACCACCTTGATCTGATTGAAGTATCTCAATACTTTTGCCAAGCTGGTTTTGTACTTCATTCTTGAATTCTTTGAACTTTTCAAAGGATTCTGACTTATGTGTCATCAGGTACACATAACCATATCTACAGAAGTCATCAGTAAATGTAATGAAGTACCTATAACCACCTCTAGCAGTGAAATTGAAAGGGCCACATATATCACTATGTATAAGACCTAACAAATCAGTCGCTCTCTCACTGTGTCCACTAAAGGGAGTCTTGGTCATCTTGCCTAGAAGGCATGACTCGCATGTCTCATATGATTCAAAATCAAATGAGTCCAGCAAACCATCTTTATGGAGCTGGGATAAGCGTTTGTCATTTATATGACCTAAGCGACAGTGCCAGAGATAGGTTGGGTTCATGTCAATTGACTTGAACCTCTTGGTACTTATGTTATAGATAGGGCTCTCAAGGTCTAGAATATATAGTCCGTTCATTAGAGGTGCACTATAATAGAACATTTCATTTAAATAAACTGAACAACATTTGTTCTTTATAATAAATGAAAAACCTTTCTTGTCCAAACAAGAAACTGAAATTATGTTCTTAGTTAAAGCAGGCACATAACAACAATCATCCAACTCTAGTATAAGCCCAGAGGGCAGAGATAGAAAATAAGTCCCTACAGCAACAGCAGCAACCCGTGCTCCATTGCCTACTCATAGGTCCACCTCGCCCTTCGTCAATGCCCTGCTATTTCTCACTGCCTGCACATTAGTACAAATGTGAGAAGCACATCCGGTATCTAATACCCAAGATGAAGAAATAGATAGATTGACTTCTATAACATATATACCTGAAGTGGAAGTCTCACTTCTCTTCTTCTTAAGATCTTCCAGGTAGACTTTGCAGTTCCTCTTCCAGTGCTCGGTCTAACCGCAGTGGAAGCAGGTAGCATCCTTGGCGACCCCTCCTTTAGGCTTCAGTGCCTTGCCTTTGCCTTGGCTTGGGACTTTCCCTTGTCGTTAGGCTTGCCCTTGCCCTTGTGTTTCTGAACCATCAGAATAGAGTTGGGCTTAACCTTCTTAAGGTTGAGCTCAGTAGTTCGTAACATACTAAGCAGTTCGGGCAGTGGCTTGTCAATTTCGTTCTTGTTGTAGTTCATGACAAACTGACTATAGCTCTCTGGCAAAGACTGCAAGATCAGGTCAGTGGCCAGCTCTTGGCCAAGTGGGAATCCCAACCTCTATAGATTCTCTATGTACCCAATCATCTTGAGTACATATGGACCTACGGGAGCCCCATCTGACATCTTGCACTGAAATAGTGCACTTGAGATCTCAAATCTCTCGTGCCGCGCTTGTCCTTGATATAGTTGACGAAGATGTTCAATCATATCATAAGCACCCATTAACTCATGTTGCTTCTGAAGCTCAGAGTTCATGGTCGCGAGCATTAAACATGATACATCTAATGCATCATCTTGATACTTCTTGTAAGCATCTTTGTCTGCTCGCGTGGCATTGGAAGGAGGAGCCTCTGGAATGGGCTGCTCTAGAACGTACAATTTACGTTCTTGGGTGAGAACTATTCTCAGATTCCTGTACCAATCCAGGAAATTTGCTCCATTGAGCTTCTCCTTGTCAAGGACAGAACGCAGAGAGAAGGTGTTCGTGTTTGACGTCATGGTAATCTACAACAGAAAAATACAGAAAATAAATAACATCATATTCTAGTAATCACTTAATTAGGCCTTTTAATTAAATGATGCTCCCACTGAATTCTATAATTCATGTGGGACAAGATTCACATCATACTACGCCTTGAGTTAGCTTTGGCTAAATCATCCAAGACTTAGTATGATCGGTAGATAACTAATTACCAATTACATCTCTATGCAACTCTTATTTATAGGATCAAGATCTTCATTTATATTAAAACTCGAATTAGTTTTGGCTAATACGCCCAAGAGTTAATATAAACATGATTGTGACCTATATACCAACCATTGGAAAATGCCTATAGTTAAACTTGATCCAATTGAGTTAACTAGTTACTCAATCTAATTGAGTTGTACTCACCCATGCGTTGATAGGCGGGACCAAAATTGTCCCTCCGTACCCTACCAAGATAGTATGTGTTGCTCTGCTTTGGCAGATTCAACAACAACATGCGATCGAGGTAGTGATAGGTATCACGGCATGGTAGGCATTACGAGTTGACACGATTGAGATCTAATCTAATCGTCGAGGTGTATCATATACACGATTTAGATCTAATCTAATCGTTAGGACGCATCATGTACACGATTTAGATCTAATCTAATCGTCAAGGCGCTAATTAATTACTATTCTAGCTTGCATCATATATATACACACACAAGCAATTAATTAAATATTTTATGATTAGTCAAGGCCCTACTACGATCTTCTCAAGCCAATGAGAAGATCGGATGGTCAACCTAAGGTCAACAGCTTCTCAAGCTCCTTCCTTTGACCACCTTGTGTTGCTCGCACCCTCCTCGTAACTCCGTCTCGAGTGGACCTTCCATCGCTCCATTTTGTACATTACAAAAGTGAAACTCGAGTTACATTCGAGTATAAACTAATTTACAACAGGAAATAAAAATAGGAAAGGCACGACACGCAGGTCGTGTATCACATACAACACGCACATCACAGAAAATGGCACGCAAGCCATAATATGAATTACAACACAGAATTTCCAATCTAATTGGGTCTTTTGGGCCATGACCATCACAAAATAATACATAATTCTAAATTATGTAATTTCTATAAATTTCTGTAATTTTCTTACAATTTTTACAATTTTTATGACTAAAAATTCCCGGCGGTCCCGTTTAGCGGTTTTCGGGCGCAATCACGGAACGAAGCCCCTTGCGGGGTCGGGGCAACGCCCCTACCCGCGATATAAGCATCGTGAGTGTTCTTAAGTGATCCTACAGCACCTTAGTCCACTGTCCCAAAAGGATTTGGGGCGAAACCTTACCGTTTCGGAAATATCTTCTCAGTAGTCGAAGCCTACAAGTGTCTAAACACTTGTGCTTCACTTCTACGAGAAAACTACCCATAAAATCAATAAAAATCATAAAAATACAGAAACTTACAGATCTGTAGAATTTCATAAAATTCAAAATAAAACATGTATACGCTTCGCACGTGGCCTTGATACCACTGTTGGGTTTTTCAGGCTGCAAAAATCGCTTTTTGCGTTGCGGAAACCCTGAAACCCCCGGCCACCGGATCCGTACGAAGAATAAAAAATCATATACATGTTTCTACTCCTAGATCTACACTAGATATACAAGATCAGAGGGTATACCTTTGAAGCGAAGCCCTTCGTGTAATCCCGCTCGTCCTAGGTTCGCCGGATCTCGAGAGTATCAAGGTAGATACTCCTCTATACGTATCCACACGAACAAATCGATGGAGGAGAAACTTTAGAGTGTGCTAGCACTCGGCCAAGGGTGGAGGAAAGGGAGAGAAGAAAGAGCTTAAGGAAGAAGAAGATGGAGTTACCACACAAAATGAAACTCCTCACAAGCACTAAAGTAGTCGGTCACTTTTCATGAGGAGTTATATACTCCATGGAATTTCAAGAGTCAAAAACTCTTGATCTCCCTTATGAGGTGGCACACACATGTGCTAGCCTTGATGATGTGGCACATCACCATTAGCCACTTAATTTCAACGCACCAATGAGGTAGCAAATGGTCAAGTCAAACTTGACCCTTCATCTTCCTCTCAAGTCAAGTCAAACTTGACCACTTCTCTCCCTTGGTTGATCTAATCTAACCATTGGTTCAAGTCAATTTTAATTTAATGAATCTCTATTCATTGAATTAAATTAATTAAAAGAGTCTAAGTCCAAATTAGACTCACTTAATACATGAACCAAATTGAGTCCAACTCAATTAGCATAATTTGGATTACTCTTAATCCAATTTGGTTCATCGCATAAACCTAATCATTTAGGTTCATCAAATGAACCTAATCTCCATCTAATTGTCCTTTGTGTGTGACCCTACAGGTTCTTATAACGTTGGCAATACTCCTAAACCCATTTAGAAGCAAAAGTAATGAGCGGTATCTAGCAACACATCATTACTATCCAAGTTATAAGAATGTCGAGATCCAACATCACCTTGTGACTACTAATTGTTACTCCTCACAATATATGACAAGTGTCCTTCTATCCTTGACATCTAAATTGATCAATGTGAGGCATAGACCGTGTCATCCTCTAATCAATCTAAATCTTGAATCCCAAGTAGACTCACTCAATCAAATGAGCTCAATATCTCATATTGACTCATTTGGGCATGGCCATGCACTTAGTGGTCTCACTCTATCAAGAATATCGATGTCACACCCGTCATATAGGAGGGATAGATCCCATCTACATCACTCACATCCCTCGGCATAATTTGTTACATACCCAGTAATCGCCTTTATAGTCCACCCAGTTACGAGTGACGTTTGACGAAGCCAAAGTACGTAACTCATGTAGGGAACCATAGTGACTTCAGGTCCAAGGACTAATAGTCAAACTAATAGCCACATGAGAAAGTATATGACACTCATATAACGATCCATGATACTTTCTCATGGCGGGTTATTCAGTATACATTCTCCAATGCATACCCATGTGTCAACTTGATATCTCCATATCCATGACTTGTGAGATCAAGTCATCGAGTTGACCTACATGCTAGTCTCGTCGCATTAACATTGTCCCTGAATGTTAATACTTGACTAGGAATGATTAAGAGTAGTCTTCCCTATATTATCTCACTATCGATTCAACCAATCGATTGATATAGGTAAGAACCTTCTACTCAAGGACGCTATTATACTTAGTTATTTGGCACCAATACAAGTAAGTATAATAACCAAAAAGAAATGTCTTTATTTATATACAAGAATATGATACAACAAGTCCATACAACAATTATCAAATGATTGGCTCTAGGGCTCTAACTAACATCTTGTATTTGGTATTTCAAAATCTATACAAAGAAAGCTAGTATGATAAGGAATAGAATTACTAGTTATACGTTTCTTTGTAAGCAACAACCACTTGATCTTCTATCATATTCCTCTTCTTATCTCGAACATCATGTGGGAGACGATCTACTGAGATGAGAACCACCCAAGCTTCATTCTTCTCCAACAAGTTTCGACCACCACAAGAACTCCAAGAGAAGATGAGGTTCGGCCACCACCACCAAGCTCCAAGGGATGCTAGAAACAAAGCCTCCTATCTCTCCTTCTTCCTCTAACAATATCCGGCCACCAACAAAAACTCCTTGAGATGAAGATGTCGCCGGCCAAGGAAGAAGAATAGGAGATGGAGAGGAAGAGAGGGGTCGGCGAACAACCAAGGAAGAGAGGAACTAATAGAAGAGATATTTTTATGAGGTGAGATACCTCTACCCTCTCTTTTATATTCCTTGGTCTTGATAAATAAGGAAAGTTTTATTAAAACTTCCTTATTCTCTTTGCCAATAAAAGGAAAGTTTAATAAAATTTCCCCTTCAAACTCTATATGGTCGGCCACCTTAATCCCTCCAAACAAGGAAAGTTTTAAACACAAAATTAAAACTTCCTAATTTGTTTCAGGAAATTTTTAAATAAAATTTTTTCTTTAAAAAATTCCCTTCATGGTTGGTCATAAAAGGAAACTTTTATAAATTAAAATCTCTCTATTAAAACATATGGATGATTTACAAAAGGAAAGTTTTATCTAAAATTAAAATCCTCTTTCAATCTACAAATAAGGAAAAATATCAAATCTTTTCTTAATGTTTTGTAGAAACTATAAAAGGAAAGATTTAATTTTAAAACTCTCTTTTAAATCATGAGGATGGTTACAAAAAAAGGAAGTTTTATCAAAAATTAAAATCTTCCTTTTAACTACAAATAAGAAAAGATATCAAAACTTTCACTTAATCTTTTGTATAAAGGTATAAAAGGAAAGATTTAAATTTTAAACTCTCTTTTAAAACCATGGCTTCCACATAAGAAAGATTTTAATTTAAAAAATAAAATCCTTTTTAATTTAATGTGGCCGGCCACACCAAGCTTCGGTTCAAGCTAGGGTCGACCACCTAATGAAACCAACTCACCTTGGTTTGGTCGGCCCTAGCTTGGGCTCCAAGCCTGGCTTGGCCGGCCACCTTAAGGTGGGTAAAAAGGTGGGTATGGGTGGGTATAATACTTTATAAATAAGAGGCTACGATAGGGACCGAGAGGAGAAATTGGTTTTGGTTTCCAATGAAATTAAGCTTCCCATGTTCACCCCGAACACCAAACTTAATTTCATCAATAATAATTCATACCACTAAAGAATTATTATTGAACTACCGCACCAATCCCAAATTATATTTTGGTCTCCTTCTTATCATGAGTATGTTAATCTCCCTGTGTTTAAGATATCAAATGTCCACTAATTAAATGAGTTACTGACAACTCACTTAATTAATATCTAGTTCCAAGAGTAGTACCACTCAACCTTATCGTCATGTCGGGCTAAGTCCACCTGTAGGGTTTACATGACAATTCTTATGAGCTTCTTTTGGGGACATTATCAACCTAGATTATTAGTACACAGTTTTCTTCTATAATCTGTTGGTTTTTTCGGGCCGTGAAAATCGCTTTTTCGCTTCGCAGAAACCCCGAAAGCCCCTAGCCAACGGATCCGTGCAAAGAAAATTTTAAAAAACATACAAGTACGAGTTTCTACCTAGATCTACACTTAGATCTACAAAGGAAAAAGGTTATACCTTTGAAGCGAAGCCCTTCGCGTTCTCGCTCGTCCAAATGGTGTCGGATCTCGAAGTTGTCAACGTAGACAACTCTCTATATGTATCTACACGAACACATAGATGGAAAATCACACAAAAGATGTGCTAGCATCTTTTGATGATTCGGCCAAGTTGAGGAGGAGAGGGAGAGGGAGAGCTAGAGGAAGGAGATGAAGTGAATTGCCTTGAATGAAATGAATCCAATTCATTCCACATAAGTGGCCGACCACTTTCACTGTTTCACAAGGTGTAACCCCCATTCTCATTAAATGTAGCCATTAAAGAGAATAGCTTTGTAACCCCCATGAGGTGGCACATTTTGATGATGTGGCACATCATCATTAGTTCTCTTAATGCCAAATCACTAATGATGTGGCAAATAGTCAAGTCAAACTTGACTCTTCCTCTTCCTCTCAAGTCAAGTCAAACTTGACCAAATCTCTCCCATGGTTGATCTAATCCAACCATTTGATTCAAGCCAACTTAATATAATGAATCTAATTCATTTAATTAAATTGATTCAATGAGTCATAATCTAAATTAGACACATTGAACACATGAATCAACTTGAGTCCAACTCAATTAGCCCAATTAGGATTACTCTTAATCCAATTTGATTCATCAAATGAATCTAATCCTCTTGGTTCATCATATGAACCTAATCTCCATCTAATTGTCCTTAGTGTGTGACCCTATAAGTTCTTGTAACGTTGGCAATGCCCCTAAACCCATTTAGGAGCATAAGTAATGAGCGGTATCTAGCAACACATCATTACTACCCAAGTTACAAGAATGTTGAGATCCAACATCACCTTGTGACTACTAATTGTGACACCTCACAAAATATGACAAGTGTCCTTCTATCCCAGACATTTAGATTGATCAGTGTGAGGCATAGACCGTGTCATCCTCTGATCAATCTAAATCCTGAACTCCATGTAGACTCACTAATCAAATGAGCTCAATATCTCATATTGACTCATTGGGCATGGCCATGCACTTCGTGGTCTCACTCTATCAAGAATACCGATGTCTCTCCCGTCATATAGGAGGGATAGATCTCATCTACATCACTCACATCCCTCCGCATAATTTGTTACATACCCAAGAATCATCTTTATAGTCCACCCAGTTACGGGTGACGTTTGACGAAACCAAAGTACATAACTCCTTATGTAGGGAACCATGGTGACTTCAGGTCTAAGGACTAATTGTCATACTAATAGCCACATGAGAAAGTATATGACACTCATATAATGATCCATGATAATTTCTCATGGCGGGTCATTCAGTATACATTCTGTAATGCATACTCATGTGTCAACTTGATATCTCTGTTGGGTTTTTCGAGCCGCGAAAACCGCTTTTTCGCGTCGCGGAAACCCTGAATCACCCAAAGTCGTAGATCGATGCAAGGAAAACCGAACAAAATATACGAGTACGAGTTTCAAAACTTTAGATCTACTCCTAGATCTATGTGTTGAGAGTTTTACCTTTGAAGCGTGCCCTCGCAAAATCCCGCTCGTCCAAGGTACGTGTCGAATCTCCAAAGTATCAAGGTAGATACTTCTCTAGTGATATCCACACGAACAAGGAGTGCTCTCTAGCACTCAAGGATGGAGAAGAGAACCCCAAGTGTGCTAGCACTTTCTAGAGCTCTCGGATGGGATTGGAAAGGAAGAAAAAGAGAGAGTACAAAAGAAACTCATACACTCAAGAAGTAGTATCCCTCCTTTGTGACCTTCACTCTTCCTTTGCTCTTGGAATTCACTCAACCACCTTCTCCTCTCTTGGAAGTTCACGGCAACAGCAGTAAGGAGGAGGAAGAAAGCTTGGAAGAAGATGAGACAATTACCACACATCAATTGCCACAAAACAAAACCTCCTTTGCATTAGTGTGGTCGGCCACAACATTGTAACCTCCCCATTAATGTGGCCGGCCACATTAAAGCCAAGGGGAGAGTGTAACCCCCATGAGATGGCATGCCTCATGAGGTGGAGGTGATGTGGCAAGGATGAGTCATCCTTATGATGTGGCAATATATCAAGTCAAACTTGATGTTTCAACTTCTACTTGGTCAAGTCAAACTTGACCAATTGTCTTACTTGTTGAGTTAAATCCAACCTTTGATTCAAGTCAATTTTAATTTAATGAATCTCAATTCATTAATATAAATTAACTCAATGAATCAAATCTAAATTAGACTCATTCAACAATTGAATCTAATTGAGTCTAACTCAATAAGTCTAATTTGAATCCAATCTTTGGTGCATCATATGAACCTAATCCAATTGGTTCATCATATGAACCTAATCTCCATCCACTTGTTCTTTGTGTGTGACCCAATTGGTTCTTGTAACGTTGGCAATGTTTCTAAACTCCTTTAGAAACATAAGCAATGAGCGGCATCTAGCAATACATCATTGCTACCCAAGTTACAAGAATGTTGAAATCCAACATCACCTTGTGACAACTAATTGTGACTCCTCACAATATGTGACATTTTCCTTCATATGGGAGGGATAGAGCCCTCTATCAAGAATATTGATGTCGCTCCCGTCATATGGGAGGGATAGAGCCCATCTACATCACTCACATCCCTCTGCATAATTTGTTACATACCCGGTAATCGCCTTTATAATCCACCCAGTTATGGGTGACGTTTGACGAAACCAAAGTACATAACTCCTTATTAGGGATCCAAGGTGACTTCAGGTCTAAGGACTAATAGTCATACTAATAGCAACATGAGAAAGTATATGACACTCATATAACGATCCATGATACTTTCTCATGGCGTGTCATTCAGTATATACATTCTCCAATGCATACCCATGTGTCAACTTGATATCTCCATATCCATGACTTGTGAGATCAAGTCATCGAGTTGACCTACATGCTAGTCTTATTGCATTAACATTGTTCCTGAATGTTAATACTCGACTAGGAATGATTTAGAGTAGTGTTCCCTATATCATCTCACTATCGGTTCAACTAACCGATTGATATAGGTGAGAACCTTCTACTCAAGGACGCTATTATACTTAGTTTATTTGGCACCAATATAAGTAAGTATAATAACCAAAATCCAAATGCCTTTATTTATATAGAATATGATACAATAAGTCCAAAATACAATCATCAAATGATTAGGTCTAGGGCTCTAGCTAACAATCTCCCACTAGCACTAGTGCCAATCAGTATAGGCTCTAAGCCCAAATGACCTAGTGTGACCATCATGCTTCTTCTGTGCCAAAGCCTTGGTCAAGGGATCTGCGATGTTAGCCTCTGTAGGTACTCTGCAAATCTTCACATCTCCTCTCTCGATGATCTCTCAAATGAGATGGAAGCACCGTAGTATGTGTTTGGTCCGCTGGTGTGAGCGAGGTTCCTTCGCCTGTGCTATAGCTCCATTGTTGTCACAATAGAGCTCAACTGGGTCAGCGATGCTAGGAACCACCCCAAGTTCAGTGATGAACTTGTGGATCCAAACTGCCTCCTTTGCTGCTTCTGTAGAATCAGCTACTGTGTCCTGCTTCGAACTCTTCCAGCTGACAGCACCACCATTAATGCAAAATATAAACCCTGACTGCGATCTATAGTCATCCTGGTCGGTCTGGAAGCTAGTATCACTGTAACCCTTTACAGCTAGCTTATCATTGCCTCCATATATCAAGAAATATTCTTTAGTCCTTCTTAAGTACTTAAGAATATTCTTGACCGCTATCCAGTGACTTTCACCTGGATCTGACTGGTATCTGCTCGTCATGCTCAAAGCATATGAGACATCAGGTCGAGTACATAGCATGGCGTACATGATCGATCCTATGGCTGAGGCATAAGGGATCTGATCCATGCGGTCTCTCTCCTCTCTAGAAGAGGGACCTTGAGTCTTCGAAAGACTCACGCCATGTGACATCGGCAGAAACCCCTTCTTGGAGTTCTGCATGGCAAACCGAAGGAGTACCTTGTCAATGTATGTACTCTGACTTAGGCCAAGCAATCTCTTAGATCTATCTCTATAGATCTGTATCCCTAGAATGCGGAATGCCTCACCTAAGTCCTTCATTGAGAAGCAACTCCCTAGGCAGGTCTTGACAGACTGAAGCATAGGGATGTCCTTCCCAATGAGTAGTATGTCATCCACATACAATATGAGGAAGACAACTATGTCCCCTACAACCTTCTTGTAGACACAAGGTTCATCTTCGTTCTTGATGAAACCAAACTATTTGATTGCATCATGGAATTGAAGATTCCAACTCCGAGAAGCTGACTGGGAATGTAGAAGTAATATCCCTTAGTTTCCTTGGGATATCCTATAAAGTAGCACTTGTCGGATTTGGGTCCTAATTTATCTGAGACTTGACGTCTAACGTAAGCCTCACAACCCCAAATCCTCATGAAAGACACCTGGGCATCTCTCCCAGTCCATATCCTATATGGTGTCTTTATCACGGCCTTGGATGGAACTCGGTTGAGTATAAAAGCTGCCGTGTCTAGAGCATGGCCCCAAAGGTATGTCGGAAGATCTGTGTGACTCATCATAGATCGTACCATATCTAATAGGGTACGATTCCTCCTTTCGGATACACCATTCCACTGTGGTGTTCCAGGAGGAGTGAGTTGGAATAGAATCCCACACTCAGCTAGATAGTCACGAAACTCATGGCTAAGGTATTCTCCACCTCGATCTGATCAAAGTATCTTAATACTCTTGCCAAGCTGGTTTTGTACTTCATTATTGAATTCTTTGAACTTTTCAAAGGATTCTGACTTATCTGTCATCAAGTACACATAACCATATCTACTAAAGTCATCAGTAAATGTGATGAAGTATCTATAACCGCCTCTAGCAGCGACATTGAAAGGGCCACATACATCACTATGTATGAGTCCTAACAAATCAGTCGCTCTTTCGCTGTGCCCACTAAAGGGAGTCTTGGTCATCTTGCCTAGTAGGCATGACTCGCACGTCTCATAAGATTCAAAATCAAATGAGTCCAGCAAACCATCTTTATGGAGCTAGGATAAACGCTTGTCATTTATATGACCTAAGCGACAATGCCAAAGATAGGTTTGGTTCAGGTCATTTGACTTGAACCTCTTGATATTTATATTATAAATAGGGCTTTCAAGATCTAGAATATAGAGTCCGTTTATCAGAGGTGCACTACAATAGAACATATCGTTTAATTAGACGGAACAACATTTGTTCTTTATTGTAAATGAGAAACCTTTCTTGTCCAAACAAGAAACTGATATAATGTTCTTAGTTAATGCAGGCACATAACAACAATCGACTAACTCTAGTACAAGCCCAGAGGGCAGAGATAGACAGTAAGTCCCTATAGCAACCCGTGCTCCATTGCCTACTCGTAGGTCCACCTCGCCCTTTGTCAATGCCCTGCTATTTCTCAGCGCCTGCACATCAGTACAAATGTGAGAAGTACATCCAGTATCTAATACCCATGATGTAAAAATAGATAGATTGACTTCTATAACATATATACCTGAAGTGGAAGTCTCACTTCGCTTCTTCTTAAGATCCTCAAGGTATACCTTGCAATTCCTCTTCCAGTGCCCGGTCTAACCGCAGCGGAAGCAGGTAGCATCCTTGGCGACCCCTCCTTTAGGCTTCAGTACCTTGCCTTTGCCCTTGGCTTGGGACTTTCCCTTGCCTTTGGGCTTGCCCTTGCCCTTATGTTTCTGAACTATCAGAACAGTGTTGGGCTTAGCTTTCTTAAGGTTCAGCTCAGCAGTTCTCAACATGCTAAACAGCTCAGGCAGTGACTTGTCAATCTCATTCATGTTGTAGTTTAGAACGAACTGACTATAGTTATCCGGCAAGGATTGCAAGATCAAGTCAGTGGCCAGCTCTTGGCCAAGTGGGAACCCTAACCTTTGTAGGTTCTCTATGTACCCAATCATTTTGAGTACATATGGGCCTACAGGAGCCCCGTCTGACATCTTGCACTGAAACAGTGCCCTTGAGATCTCAAATATCTCATGCCTCGCTTGACCTTGATACAGTTGACGAAGATGTTCAACCATATTGTAAGCGCCCATTAACTCGTGTTGCTTCTGAAGCTCAGAGTTCATGGTCGCGAGCATTAGACAAGACACATCTAATGCGTCATCTTGATGTTTCTTGAAAGCGTCTCGGTCAACTCGCGGGGCAGTGGCAGGAGGAGCCTCCGGAATGGGCTGCTCCAGAACGTACAGTTTACGTTCTTGGGTGAGAATTATTCTCAAGTTCCTGTACCAGTCCAGGAAATTTGCTCCGTTGAGCTTGTCCTTCTTAAGGACAGATCGCAGAGAGAAGGAACGTATTCGACATCATGGAAAATCTACAACAGAAATAAATGCAGAAATAAGTATCATATTCTTAATCTTTTAATTAGGCATTTAACTAAATGATACTCCCACTGAATTCTATAATTCACGTGTGACAAGATCCACATCATACTAACCCTTGAGTTAGCTTTGGCTAATACGCCCAAGACTTAGTATGATTGGTAGGTAACGATTACCAATTACATCTCTATGAAACTCTTGTTTATAGGATCAAGATCCGCATTGATATTAAAACTCGAGTTAGCTTTGGCTAATACGCCCGAGAGTTAATATAAATGTGATTTTTACCTATCTTTCCAACCGTTGGAAGAATGCCTATAGTTATACTTGATCCAACCGAGTTAACTAGGAATACTCAATCTAATTGAGTCATACAAGATAATAGTCACGAAAAGGTTAAGTCGGATCTCGACATTCTCGTCACTTGGGTAGCAATGATGCCTTGCTAGATGCCACTCATTGCTACATTGCCAACGTTACGAGAACCTATTGGGTCACACATAAAGAACAAGTTAATGGAGATGGATTCATATGATAAATCATTGGATTAAGTCTAATTCAAATTAGACTCATTGAGTAAGACTCAATTAAATCCAACTATTGGATTGAGTCCAATTCAAATTAGACTCATTGAATCAATTGGATTGATGATTAATGAGTTGGACTCATTATATGATTTCATGAATTATTTGATGATTAATGAGTTGGACTCATTATATGATTTCATGAATTAATTCATGAATAATGAGTTGGACTCATTATATGATTTCATGAAATTTGAATTCATGAAGAAAGAGGAGTGTACAACTTGAGTTACTCATGCATTGGATGAAGAGTGAACAATTTGAATTGCTCATGCATTGCATTCATTGGATGCATTGAATTCATTGGATGAAGAGTGAACCATTTGAATTGCACATGCAATGGAATCATTGGATGAAGACAAATATTAATGTCAATCAAGACAATTGACATTAAGGCATGAGGCAACTTCATGAATCTATAAAAAGGGGTTTTTGGATTCATTTGATGATGAGTTTTTGGTGCTCTATCTCTTCTTCCTCCTCCTCTCTTCCACTTGGCCAAAACCTCCAAGAAAGGTTGCTAGCACAACCTTTGGTTGTTTCATTCTCCACCTTGTGAGTTTGTGAGACAAACGAGACTTGTTTGTGTGGATACCATAGAGGCGCGACCACTTGATTGTGCTATGATCGGCATCTAAAGAAACGTTGGAATCGGGATTGCGAAGGGCACGCAACAAAGGTATAACTTTCTCATGTAGATAATTAATACTTAGTATAAGGGGAAGAAATCGGTCAAGCCTAAGGAAGGAAGCACAAGTCAAGGGGGAGCTTCCAAGGTAAACCCCAAGGTATCATTTATTGAGCCTATCCTTCTAAATCATGGTAAAAAGCATGCTAGTTCTAACCTATATCATTTTAATGCTATTTACCATAAACATAGGAGGCATGATAGAATTAATGAAAATCATGTGGCTCTTCATGCTAAGACTACCACACCTATGGTTAGGAAGGTAGATAAAAATTTAGGTAATAACTCTAAGGATTTGAGTTATAGGCATAAAAATAAAAATGCTCAAGGATAAAATAAAAAACCAAAATCTAGGGATCTATGGAAAGAAAATCAAGTCTTGAGGTCAAGGCTTGATTAAATGGAAAAGACCTTAAAAAAGATGAAAAATATCCTAAAAGCGCAAAATTAAAATAACCTAGGTCTAGGAGTGCAAAAGTCATCCAATGGTCATAGTAGAGCTTTGGGATACAAACCTAAGGCTAAAAAGGATGTAACTTCTTACCATAGGGTTCCATATAGTTATGGAACCAACTCTAGGTCTAGGTGTCAAGTCAAGGATATAAGGGAATTTATCCCTATGAGTATCTTTGCAATTACAAATATGACTAAGACTTCTAAGAAGTCTAAGAAAGTCATTAAGAAAGTCACAAGAGAAGCAATCCCTAGAGTTGACTTAGAGGAGATGAACAAGACTTCTAAGAAACCTAGGAAGGTCATTAGGAAGGTAACTAGGGAGGTTATCCCTAGTGAGTACCTAGAGCATCCAAGAAGTACTAATATATTTTGGGTTCCTAGGAGCATTTTCTTTACCCCTTAGATGGGTTAGAGAGTGTCAACTCTAATTGGAAGGGTAGTTAACCCAACCTTGATGAAGTTAACACTCGGAGAGCATTTTCAAGGTTATTGTTAACCTTTGAAAATGAAGTGGATTATCATTTACTCTTTGGAAAAGTAAAATATGCCAAAACTTGAGGAATTAGAATTCAATTTAAATTGCCACAATTGGGAAAAGCATAAGAAATACCAAGTTGGGACTTGGGTATTTTCTTAGGAAGTTAAGGGCCAATTTAGGCCTTAATTAAAAATGAGTACTCTTTGGAAGAGTAAAATGTGCCAAAAATTTGAGAAATATGCTTAATTTTAAATTGCCACAATTAATCAAGAGGTAAAGAAATGCTAAGTTGGGTTTTGGCATTTTCTTGAAGAAAAAGGTGGACAATTTAGGATTTAATTTTAAGTTAGCTAAGAATTAAGGATACTTAGATAGATAATCTAGGTACTTTATTTAAGCTAAATTACCATGCCTTGTTTGCCCATCATATGCTATGACATCATATTTTGTATTCATACTTT
The DNA here is from genome assembly GCF_018446385.1 of Zingiber officinale. NCBI lineage: Eukaryota > Viridiplantae > Streptophyta > Magnoliopsida > Zingiberales > Zingiberaceae > Zingiber > Zingiber officinale. The sequence goes on along the minus strand of NW_024589922.1, from coordinate 926,730 downwards.
ATTATGAAAAATACAAAAGTATCATGTCATGTCATACATAATCATGTAGTTATAGTAAATTTTCTTTTAAAAATTATTCATTTTGATGTATGTCATAACTCATCATGCATTATTTTTAATTCCTTGCAATTAAGGATAATGGCATTTACTAACAAGTAATATCCTAGGTGGATGTTCATAATCCAAAATGCCTAGGTGGATATACATGATCCTTAGTTTAGGGAAAAACAAAACTTTACATCTCACAAAGAACTATAAGGTGACTTGTATGTGTTTTAGTACACGTTAGATACAAGTAAGATGTTAGGATGATGAACAAAACTCAAGATGATAATTTTGTGCATTCTTTTTTAGTTTTAGGTTCATCAAAACACATAGTTATGTGTTTTCCAATCATTTGGAAAGCTGATGTACAAGTCATACACATTGAGCCCAAAGAACATAGTTGGATATTAGTTTTGAAAATGATTTTAAATATACTTTGGAAAACCTTGGTGAAGACTATTTTTTTTATAGTAATCATCATTGAAAAGTTAGACACAAACTAGAAGAAAATATTAAAATTTTTACAAGTTCTCAAGTTTATGTCAATCTTTGAAAATAGGAAGTATTTTCATAGAAAACTATTATTCCATAATAGTATATACCCTAAGTAATATCTACATGTATTTTCATGATTTTTACAATTTTATAAAATTTCTAAGGCATTTCTGAATTTCACTGAAATTGGATTTCAGGAAATCAGAAATCCAACCGATCAACTGATCGATTGAAAGGTCTCAATCGATTAGTCGATCGATTAGAAGGTCTCAATCGATCAACCGATTGATTAGAAGGTCTCAATCGATCAGCCGATCGATTGACCCAGGCTGGATCGATCAGTCGATCGATTCAAGGGCAATTTCCGTGATCAGAAACTCGTGGAATCGATCAGTGGATCAATTGAAATGATTTCAATCAATTGAGACTCAACTTCAATCGATTGAAAATGTTGATTTTGGGTGGGAAAGCCTGATTTCAACATTTTAAACCATTTTTAGTCTAGGTAACCATTCATAACCCCTTGACACATATTTGTATACATTTAGGGGGAGTTTTTATAATGAAAACATGAATGGATTGGTTAAGGGAGATGATGTGCGTAGAATGTATACTCTTGTTTAGCATGTTTTGATGCACATTCACATACTTTGAGTATGCTTTATCTATGCATTTTCGTACTTCTAGCTTTCCTTTCAGCATATTTACTCTTTTTGTTCGGAGATCTGCTTTTGTGCATTTTCTGTATACAGGGGTCGAATTTGGTCAAGGATTCATGTTCGAGGCCAAATCTACAAGCGAAACTATAGAGGAAGGCGCTATACCTGAACCTCACACGGCCCTACCATGGGGGGTTGCCCAGGTCATGTGGAGATCCTTGGCCGTGTGGTTGCAGCAGAAAAGGAAGTGGCCTCGGTCGTGCGAACCTCACACGACCGTGCCAAGATTTGAAGCCAAAAGGATCCAGGCCGTGTACACCACACGACCATGCAAGATTTCCGGAGACCAAGAAGGCCCTGGTCGTGTACACCACATGGCCATGTAAGATTTCTAGAGACCAAGAAGGCCCTGGCCGTGTGCACCACACGTCTGTGCAAGGTTTCCAGAGGCAGAGGTAGTGCAGGCAATGTGGATCTACACGACCATGCAAAGGGAGTTGTGGAAGAAACATGTCACGGCCGTGTATGACACACGGTCGTGTAAGGTAGGCAGAGAAGAGAGTGGCCTTGGCCGTGTGAACCTCACACGGTCGTGCCTCGGGGCCATGTGGCGCCCAAGCCTCCCTTCTATATAAGGCCTCCTTCATGAATTGAAAGGGGATCTTCTCCCTTTTGGGGGGAAATCAAGATTTGGGTGTTCCTCCACCTTCTTGGAGCGATTTCTGGCGATCTAAGGGCAGATCTTTATCGTTTCGACTCCGAGGAACGAGGATTGGATCGAAGATGATTCTTCATCGTAGATAAGCTTTTCTTCCCTTTCTTTCTTGGATTTGGGATTAAGATGTTTGTATTCTTCTTATCTTTGGATTTCTTTCATTGTTCTATGGATTAGATCTCTTGTTCTAGGATGGAGGGAGTAATTGTAAGGATGATTTGATGTAAAACTCTTGTAGATATGTCAATTTCCTATTTCTATGATTTTGCCCTGTTTGTATCTTTTCTTTCTTGTGTGGATTGTTGTGATTAGGGCTTAATTACCATGATTGATTGAATGTTTGGATATCTTATGGATCTTGTAGAGGTAATTCCTCATTCGATTTTCCCAGGGACGTACGTTGATACGAACCCCACCAACAAATGTGATGGAACCTGAGATAAAGGTGGATAGAACCCCCAAGAACTAAACGACAAGAGTGTGAGCCTTGACCCGTAACCAAGAATTGGCACAAACCAAACCTACGAAGGAAAGAAACGCCACACCTAGGGGTGATAAGTTTCGATGGGTTGAACGCCACGAGAGTAAACTCGATAAGTTCAGCAAGTCCTTTCAAGAACTAAGAGAGCACACAATCTCACCAAAAACTAAGTTGCTTCATACTAAGATGTCCCTCCCTTATATAATGGGAGTGAACAAGGAAAAATACAAGATAAGTAAATGCACAATTAGAGTCCCAATGTTGCATGTCTCATGCAAGCTATCTAGAAACCCAAAACAAAATAAATGCATGCACAATTAGAGTCCCAAGTTGCATGCTTCATTAAACAATCTAAAATCCTTAAGTTTTCATGCATGAACGAATTCCCATGCTTTGCATGCTTATTAGCGTTCTTCCGTTAAGCGCGGCCAGTCATGGAGGTTATGCCCGATTACGTTGATTAGTGTTAGTTAGAGCCCTAGAGCCAATCATTTGATGATTGTATGGACTCATGCATATCATATTCTTGTATATTAATAAAGGCATTTGTTTGGTTATTATACTTATTTATATTAGTGCCAAATAGACTAAGTATAATAGCGTCCTTGAGTAGAAGGTTCATACCTATATCAATCGATTAGTTGAATCGATAGTGAGATGATATAGGGAACACTACTCTAAATCATTCCTAGTCGAGTATTAGCATTCAGGGACAATGTTAATACAATAAGACTAGCATGTAGGTCAGCTCAATGACTTGATCTCACAAGTCATGGATATAGAGATATCAAGCTGACACATGGGTATGCATTAGAGAATGTATACTGAATGACCCGCCATGAGAAAGTATCATGGATCGTTATATGAGTGTCATATACTTTCTCATGTGGCTATTAGTATGACTATTAGTTCTTAGACCTGAAGTCACCATGGATCCCTACATAAGGAGTTATGTACTTTAGTTTCGTCAAACGTCACCCGTAACTGGGTGGACTATAAAGGCGATTACTGGGTATGTAACGAATTATGCAGAGGGATGTGAGTGATGTAGATGGGATCTATCCCTCCCATATGACGGGAGCGACATCGCTATTCTTGATAGAGTGAGACCACTAAGCGCATGGTCATGCCCAAATGAGTCAACATTAGATGTTGAGCTCATTTGATCGAGTGAGTCTACTTGGAGTTCAAGATTTAGATTGATTAGAGGATGACACGGTCTATGCCTCACATTGATCAATCTAGATGTCTAGGATAGAAGGACAATGTCAGATATTGTGAGGAGTCACAATTAGTAGTCACCAAGGTGATGTCGGATCTCGACATTCTTGTAACTTGGGTAGTAATGATGTGTTGCTAGATACCGCTCATTACTTATGCTCCTAAATGGGTTTAGGGCATTGCCAACATTACAAGAACCTATAGGGTCACACACTTAGGACAATTAGATGGAGATTAGGTTCATATGATGAACCAAGAGGATTAGATTCATTTGATGAATCAAATTGGATTAAGAGTAATCCTAATTAGGCTAACTTGAGTTCGACTCAAGTTGATTCATGTATTTAATGAGTCTAATTTAGATTATGACTTATTAAATCAATTTAATTTAATGAATTAGATTCATTATATTAAGTTGGCTCGAATCAAATGGTTGGATTAGATCAACCATGGTAGAGATTGGGTAAAGTTTGACTTGACTAGAGAAGGAAGACCAAAGGTCAATTTTGACTTGACCTTTTACCACCTCATTGGTGAGTTGGCATTAGGTGGACCAATGATGATGTTCCACATCATCATGGAGTGCCACCTCATGGAAGTTACAAAGTCATTTTCTTATTAACTTCACATTAATTGCATTTAATGGGGAGTTACACTTGATGAGAAGTGGCCGGCCACTTTTGAATTGGAATTGATTTTCATTCATTTCATTCAAGTGTGGTGAATCTTCCTCCTTCTTCCTCTCAAGCTCTCCCTCTCCCTCTCCTCCTTGCTTGGCCGAATCTCACCAAGGTGCTAGCACACCTTTGTGTGAGGTTTTCTCCACCTACGTGTCCGTGTGGATACTTCTAGAGGACCGGCGCTTGACGGTCTAGAGATCCGGCAACTCCTTGGACGAGCGGGATAAGCGAAAGGCACGCTTCGAAGGTATAACCCTTATCTAGTGTAGATCTAATGGTTTTACAAACTCGTACAAGAAAAGGTTTTTTGAAAAGATTTTGTTTACAAATCTTTGCACGGATCTACGGCTTTGGGTGACTCGGGGTTTCCGCGACGCGAAAAAGCGGTTTTCGCGACCCGAAGAACCCAACAGTGGTATCAGAGCCACGTGCAAAGACTTGTATGAGTTCGTTTGTATTTTTATGAAAAATATACCTTCTGTGATTTTCTGTAAAAATTGAGTTTTTAGAGTTTTTATGAGTAATTTTTCCGTAGAAGCGAAGCACAAGTGTCTCGGCACTTGTAGGCTTCGACTACCGGAAAGTTTTCTTTTAAACGGCTTCATTTTGCCCCAAATCCGTTTGGGACAGCGGGGTCGGGTGCCATTAGATCGCAAAGGAGCAACTCACGATGGTTAGATCGTGGGTAGGGGCATTGCCCCTAACCCCGCAAGGGAATTTGCTCCGCGATTGCACCCGAAATCGCTAAAAACGAACCCGCCGGGAAGATTTTTCCGAAACGGCAATGTCTCGACCCAAATCGTTTTGGGACAGCGGGTTTAGGCGCTGTTGGATCGCAAAGGAACCCTCGCGATGGTTAGATCGCGGGTAGGGGCGATGCCCCGGGGCCCCGCAAGGGGATCCGTTCCGCGATTGTGCCCGAAACAGCTAAACAGGACCGCCGGGAAATTTTATTCGTAAAAATTGTAAAAATTAATTTTAAAATTATAGAAAATTATGAAAATATATAATTTTGAATTATATATTAATTTTGTGATAGTCATGGCCCAAAGCCCAATATGATTGGTTGTGTTGTAATTCATAATACGGCCTGCGTGCCGTTATGTGTTTGCGAGTGTTGTATTATATTCGCGACCTGCGCGTCGTGCCTTCTCTTATTTTCTTGTTGTAAATTAGATTTAGACTCGAATGTAACTCGAGTTTCAAATTGTAATGTACAAATTGGAGCGGTGGAGGGTCCACACGAGACGGAGTTCCGAGGCGGGCACGAGCAACACAAGGTGGTCAAAGGGAGGAGCTTGGAGAAGCTGTTGACCCTAGGTTGACCAATCGATCTTCTCATTGGCTTGAGAAGATCGTAGTAGGGCCATGACTAAATCACAAATAGATTAATTAATTGCTTGTGTATGTGATGCATATTTAATAAGTAGTTAATTAATTAGTGCCTTACGATTAGATTAGATCTAAGTCGTGCACATGATGCACCCTTGCGATTAGATTAGATCTAAGTCGTGCACAAGATGCATCCCTTTCGATTAGATTAGATCTCAATCGACTCAACTCTAATGCCTAACCGTGCCGTGATACCTATCACTACCTCGATCACATGTATTGTTGAATCTGCCAAAGCAGAGCAATACATATTATCTTGGTAGGGTACGGAGGGACAATCTTGGTCCCGTCTATCAACGCATGGGTGAATACAAACTCAATTAGATTGAGTATTCATAGTTACTCGGTTGGATCGAGTCAACTATACGCATTCTTCCAATAGTTGGAAAGATAGGTCAAAATCACATCTATATTAACTCTTGGGCGTATTAGCCAAAGCTAACTCGAGTTTTAATATAAATGCGGATATTGATTCTATAAACAAGAGTTGCATAGAGATGTAATTGGTAATCGTTACCTACCGATCATACTAAGCCTTGGGCGTATTAGTCAAAGCTAACTCAAGGGTTAGTATGATGTGGATCTTGTCCCACAAGAATTATAGAATTCAGTGGGAGCATCATTTAATTAAAGGCCTACTTAAATGATTTTTAAAGAATATGATATTTATTTCTGCAAATTTTCTGTTGTAGATAACCATGACGTCGAACACGAATTCCTTCTCCCTGCGATCTGTCCTTGAGAAGGACAAGCTCAACGGAGCGAATTTCCTGGACTGGTACAGGAACTTGAGAATAGTTCTCACCCAGGAGCGTAAGCTGTACGTTCTGGAGCAGCCCATTCCGGAGGCTCCTCCTGCCAATGCCCCGCGAGCCGACAAAGATGCTTACAAGAAGCATCAAGACGACGCATTAGATGTGTCCTGTCTAATGCTCGCGACCATGAACTCAGAGCTTCAGAAGCAACATGAGTTGATGGGCGCTTTTGATATGGTTGAGCATCTTCGCCAACTATATCAGGGACAAGCAAGGCATGAGAGATTTGAGATCTCGAAGGCACTGTTTCAGTGCAAGATGTCAGACGGGGCTCCTGTAGGTCCTTATGTACTCAAGATGATTGGGTACATAGAGAACCTACAAAGACACCACTTGGCCAAGAGCTGGCCACTGACTTGATCTTGCAGTCCTTGCCAGATAGCTATAGTCTATTCGTTCTCAACTATAACATGAACGAGATTGACAAGCCACTGTCCGAGTTACTTAGGGGGTGTTTGGTTTAGGGGAATAGGAGTGGGGAATGGGAATGGGAATCATTGATTGTCATTGTTAATGTTTGGATTATAGGAATAGGAATGCAAATATGGGAATGAATCCTTGAAAGTGGGTAATAACTCATTCCCATATACCTCCCCTTCAATGAGCCATTACCCTATTTTCATCAATCAAAATATTCCCTTATTCCAAAAATACCCTTGAGCTAAAATTAAAATTTTCTTCTTTAATATCAAATATCAAAATTTATTTATTTATTTTTTCTTTCATATCACTTCTCTCTCCTTGTTCTCTCTCATCATATTTTCTCTCTCATCATTTTATCACACACTTTCTCTCTCCTATCACACTCTCTTTCCTTTTTTTTCTCATTACACTTTCTCTCTCATCATACTTTCTCTCTCCTCAATCTCTTCCATCGTACTCTCTTCCTTATTTTTTTCTCATCATACTTTCTCTCTCATCATACTTTCTCTCTCCTCAATCTCTCTCATCACACTCCCTTTTCTCTTTTTTTTCTCATTACACTTTCGCTCTCATCACACTTTCTCTCTCCTCAATCTCTCTTGTCACACTCCCTCTTTTTTTTCCTCAACACACTTTCTCTCTCATCATACTTTCTCCCTCATCATACTTTCTCTCTCCTCAATCTCTCCCATCACACTCAATGTTTTCTTTTTTTCATCACACTTTCTCTCTCATCATACTTTATTTCTCACCATACTTTCTCTCTCATCACACACTCTCTCTTTATTTTTTTTCTCATTATATTTTCTCTCTCTTCATCCTCTCCCATCGTACTTTCTCTCACATCATATTTTCTCTCTCATCTTCTCTCATCATGCTCTCTCCTACCACACTCTCTTTTCTCATTTTCTCTCATCACACTTTCTCTCTCTTCATTCTTTCACATCACACTTTCTCTCTCTTCATTCTATCTCATCACACTTTCTCTCTCATCATCCTTTCTCTCTCATCATTCTCTTTCATCATATTTTTCTCTCACATTTATCTTTCTCTCATATCTAATTTTTTCTCTTATTTTTCTTTAAGGGTAAAAAAGGAAATTTTTATTTATTCCGATAGAAAATATACAACTAACCAAACATTGCTTTTAAGAGTGATATCCATGCTCATAGCCATTCCCACTCCACTATATAATGATTCCCATTCCGATTCCTATTCCTAACAAAGAACCAAACGCCCCTTTAGTATGTTACGAACTGCTGAGATTAACCTTAAGAAGGTTAAGCCCATTCTGATGGTCCAGAAGCACAAGGGCAAGGGCAAGCCCAAAGGTAAGGGAAAGTCCCAAACCAAGGGCAAAGGCAAGGCACTGAAGCCTAAAGGAGGGGTCGCCAAGGATGCTACCTGCTTCCACTGCAGTCAGACCGGGCACTGGAAGAGGAACTGCAAGGTATACTTGGAGGATCTAAAGAAGAAGCGAAGTGAGACTTCCACTTCAGGTATATATGTTATAGAAGTCAATCTATCTATTTCTACATCATGGGTATTAGATACTGGATGTGCTTCTCACATTTGTACTGATGTGCAGGCGCTGAGAAATAGCAGAGCATTGGCAAAGGGCGAGGTGGACCTACGAGTACGGGTTGCTGCTGTTGCTGTAGGAACTTATCAGCTATCTCTGCCCTCTGGGCTTGTACTAGATTTAGATGATTGTTGTTATGTGCCTGCTCTTACTAAGAACATAGTTTCAGTTTCTTGTTTAGACAAGAAAGGATACTCTTTTATAATAAAAGACAAATGTTGTTCTGCATATTTAAAAGATATGTTCTATTGTAGTGCACCTCTAATAAACGGACTCTATATTCTAGACCTTGAGAGCCATATCTATAACATTAGTACCAAGAGGTTCAAGTCAAATGACATGAACCAAATCTACCTCTGACACTGTCGTTTAGGTCATATAAATGACAAGCGCTTATCCCAGCTCCATAAGGATGGTTTGCTGGACTCATTTGATTTTGCATCATATGAGATATGCGAGTCATGCCTACGAGGCAAGATGACCAAGACGCCCTTTAGTGGGCATAGCGAGAGAGCAACTGATTTGTTAGGACTCATACATAGTGATGTATGTGGCCCTTTCAATGTTGCTGCTAGAGGCGGTTATAGGTACTTCATCACATTTACTGATGATTTCAGTAGATACGGTTATGTGTACTTGATGACACATAAGTCTGAATCCTTTGAAAAGTTCAAAGAATTCAAGAATGAAGTACAGAACCAGCTTGGCAAGAGTATTAAGGTACTTCGATCAGATCGAGGTGGTGAATACTTAAGCCATGAGTTTCGTGACTACTTAGTTGAGTGTGGGATTTTATCTCAACTCACTCCTCCTGGAACACCACAGTGGAATGGTGTATCCGAAAGGAGGAATCGTACCTTATTAGATATGGTATGATCTATGATGAGTCACACAGATCTTCCGACATATCTATGGGGATATGCTCTAGACACGGCAGCTTTCATACTCAACCGAGTTCCATCAAAGGCCGTGATAAAGACACCATATAGGATATGGACTGGGAGAGATGCCCAGGTGTCTTTCATGAGGATTTGGGGTTGTGAGGCTTACGTACGACGTCAAGTCTCAGACAAATTAGGACCCAAATCCGACAAGTGCTATTTCATTGGATATCCCAAGGAAACTAAGGGATATTACTTCTACATTCCAAGTCAGCACAAGGTAGTTGTGGCAAAGACTGGGGTCTTTCTAGAAAGGGACTTTGTTTCTAGAAAGACTAGTGGGAGCGCGTTCGATCTTGAAGAAGTTCAAGATGCGAACAATAGCACTGATGCCCAGATGAAAATTGAACTGGAACCACAAAGTGTTGTGGATGATGTTCCACAAAGAGTTGAGGAACAACAACCAGTTCAAGTAGACATACCTTTTCGCAGGTCTGATAGGGTACGTCGTCAGCCTGAGAGATACTCATTTCTCTTGTCTGACCATGATGACATTGTGCTCATAGAGGATGAGCCTACCACCTATCAAGAAGCTGTGATGAGACCAGATTCTGAGAAATGGCTAGAAGCCATGAGATCCGAGATAGAATCCATGTACACCAACCAAGTATGGACTTTGGTTAATCCACCTGAAGGGGTAAAACCCATTGGGTGCAAGTGGGTCTTTAAGAGAAAGACTGACATGGATGGACTTATCTATAAGGGTCGCTTGGTAGCTAAAGGTTTCAAGCATATTCATGGTATTGACTATGATGAAACCTTTTCTCCAATGGCGATGTTTAAGTCCATTCGGATCATGCTTGCTATTGCAGCCTACCATGACTATGAGATATGGCAGATGGATGTCAAAACTACGTTTCTGAATGGAAACCTACTCGAGGATGTGTACATGACACAACCTGAGGGTTTTGTAGATCCACAGCATACTAGCAGAGTATGCAAGCTGCATAGGTCCATTTATGAACTAAAGCAAGCTTCTCGGAGCTGGAATCTTCGATTTGATGATGCGATCAAACAGTTTGGTTTCATCAAGAACGAAGATGAGCCTTGTGTCTACAAGAAGGTTGTAGGGGACATAGTTATCTTCCTCATATTATATGTGGATGACATACTACTCATTGGGAAGTACATCCCTATGCTTCAGTCTGTCAAGACCTGGCTAGGGAGTTGCTTCTCAATGAAGGACTTAGGTGAGGCATCCCGCATTCTAGGGATACAGATCTATAGAGATAGATCTAAGAGATTGCTTGGCCTAAGTCAGAGTATATATATTGACAAGGTACTCCTTCGGTTTGCCATGCAGAACTCCAAGAAGGGATTTCTGCCTATGTCACATGGCGTGAGTCTTTCGAAGACTCAAGGTCCCTCTTCTAGAGAGGAGAGAGACCGCATGGATCAGATCCCTTATGCCTCAGCCATATGATCGATCATGTACGCCATGCTGTGTACTCGACCTGATGTCTCGTATGCTTTGAGCATGACGAGCAGATACCAATCAGATCCAGGCGAAAGTCACTGGATAGCGGTCAAGAATATTCTTAAGTACTTACAAAGGACTAAAGAATATTTCTTGATATATGGAGGCAATGATGAGCTAACTGTAAAGGGTTACAGTGATGCCAGCTTTCAGACCGATCAGGATGATTACCGATCGCAGTCAGGGTTCGTATTTTGCATTAATGGTGGTGCTGTCAGCTGGAAGAGTTCGAATCAGGATACAATAGCTGATTCTACAACATAAGCCGAGTATATTGCTGCATCAGAGAAAGCAAAGGAGGCAGTTTGGATCCGCAAGTTCATTACTGAACTTGGGGTGGTTCCTAGCATCGCTGACCCAGTTGAGCTCTATTGTGACAACAATGGAGCTATAGCACAGGCGAAGGAACCTCGCTCACACCAGCGGACCAAGCATATACTACGGCGCTTCCATCTCATTCGAGAGATTATCGATAGAGGAGATGTGAAGATTTGCAGAGTACCTACAGAGGCTAACATCGCAGATCCCTTGACCAAGGCTTTGGCACAGAGGAAGCATGATGGTCACACTAGGTCTTTAGGCCTTAGAGCCTATACTGATTGGCACTAGTGCTAGTGGGAGATTGTTAGTTAGAGCCCTAGAACCAATCATTTGATGATTGTATGGACTCATGTATATCATATTCTTGTATATTAATAAAGGCATTTGTTTGGTTATTATACTTATTTATATTAGTGCCAAATAGACTAAGTATAATAGCGTCCTTGAGTAGAAGGTTCATACCTATATCAATCGATTAGTTGAATCGATAGTGAGATGATATAGGGAACACTACTCTAAATCATTCCTAGTCGAGTATTAGCATTCAGGGACAATGTTAATACAATAAGACTAGCATGTAGGTCAGCTCGATGACTTGATCTCACAAGTTATGGATATAGAGATATCAAGCTGACACATGGGTATGCATTAGAAAATGTATACTGAATGACCCGCCATGAGAAAGTATCATGGATCGTTGTATGAGTGTCATATACTTTCTCATGTGGCTATTAGTATGACTATTAGTCCTTAGACCTGAAGTCACCATGGATTCCTACATAAGGAGTTCTGTACTTTAGTTTCATCAAACGTCACCCGTAACTGGTGGACTATAAAGGCGATTACTGGGTATGTAACGAATTATGCAGAGGGATGTGAGTGATGTAGATGGGATCTATCCCTCCCATATGACGGGAGCGACATCGTTATTCTTGATAGAGTGAGACCACTAAGCGCATGGCCATGCCCAAATGAGTCAACATTAGATGTTGAGCTCATTTGATCGAGTGAGTCTACTTGGAGTTCAAGATTTAGATTGATTAGAGGATGACACGGTCTATGCCTCACATTGATCAATCTAGATGTCTAGGATAGAAGGACAATATCACATATTGTGAGGAGTCACAATTAGTAGTCACCAAGGTGATGTCGGATCTCGACATTCTTGTAACTTGGGTAGTAATGATGTGTTGCTAGATACCGCTCATTACTTATGCTCCTAAATGGGTTTAGGGCATTGCCAACGTTACAAGAACCTATAGGGTCACACACTTAGGACAATTAGATGGAGATTAGGTTCATATGATGAACCAAGAGGATTAGATTCATTTGATGAATCAAATTGGATTAAGAGTAATCCTAATTGGGCTAACTTGAGTTCGACTCAAGTTGATTCATGTATTTAATGAGTCTAATTTAGATTATGACTTATTAAATCAATTTAATTTAATGAATTAGATTCATTATATTAAGTTGGCTCGAATCAAATGGTTGGATTAGATCAACCATGGTAGAGATTGGGTAAAGTTTGACTTGACTAGAGAAGGAAGACCAAAGGTCAATTTTGACTTGACCTTTTGCCACCTCATTGGTGAGTTGGCATTAGGTGGACCAATGATGATGTTCCACATCATCATGGAGTGCCACCTCATGGAAGTTACAAAGCCATTTTCTTATTAACTTCACATTAATTGCATTTAATGGGGAGTTACACTTGATGAGAAGTGGCCGACCACTTTTGAATTGGAATTGATTTTAATTCATTTCATTCAAGTGTGGTGAATCTTCCTCCTTCTTCCTCTCAAGCTCTCCCTCTCCCTCTCCTCCTTGCTTGGCCAAATCTCACCAAGGTGCTAGCACACCTTTGTGTGAGGTTTTCTCCACCTACGTGTCCGTGTGGATACTTCTAGAGGACCTACGCTTGACGGTCTAGAGATCCGGCAACTCCTTGGACGAGCGGGATAAGAAAAAGGCACGCTTCGAAGGTATAACCCTTATCTAGTGTAGATCTAATGGTTTTACAAACTCGTACAAGAAAAGGTTTTTTGAAAAGTTTTTGTTTACAAATCTTTGCACGGATCTACGGCTTTGGGTGACTCGGGGTTTCCGCGACGCGAAAAAGCGGTTTTCGCGGCCCGAAGAACCCAACAATTAGGTCATGACTAGGAGTTGCAATTATCTTTGTTTTTCCTTGCTCATAGTCCTCCCAATGTTTTTTGATTAGCCCATTTGGTACTTCCTTGAAATGCTTTGCCCGTAGTCTTGTAATTGGGCCTTCCGGAAGTGATAACTGATCTCTCCTATCTTCAGCCCTTGGGCATACATCATACGTGACAGACATGCCCGTGTAAGAACGTTTGAGGGATGATCTTAAAGGTGAAGTAGGGTTATTCAAGGGGGTACGATAGATAGTATGCATTAATCTTTGTATCTTTATGCGGTTGATGAATTGTGAATTCCTATGTTGATTATCCGAGGGACGTTCGTGACAGGAACAAGCCTATGTAAGGACAACATAGATTCATACCTAATTGATCACATTTAGATATAGATTTTAGTCTTAGGCCGGTTGTCTATTGCAAGAGAGAACCGACAACCTTCTACAAATAATGGACAATTCAGGAATAAGATTTGGTAGATCATTTACATTTGATAACCTTACAAAGAAATCAAAACTCCTAGAACATCCCTTATCATTGCTCTTATTCTTGTTTCTTATTCTTTCATTTCTTTGTTTACCTTTCATAGTTACGCTTAGCTTTTGAAAATCAATTGATTTGTTGTTTAGCTAATTCGCGTTGATAAATCTTTAGTGCTTATACCAATCCCTGTGGATACGATATCTTTTATTATTACTTACGACATTTCCGTACACTTGCGGAGAGTCAACAGGAGACTAAGTAGAAGTTTAGGTTGAGGGTTGATTTCAATATTGAAGTTTTGAACCTCAAAACTTCTAAATTTGGGTTTTCTAAAGATTTAGGGATTCCAAGTCATTGTTGGTGTAATGACAGAAGTTACGAGCATGTACTTAGGGGGAGTTACTCTTTAAGGACATGAAAATTAATTTTTCATAAACCTTGGAAGGTGATCAACCTTCCTTAGCGTAAATACTCATGGTTCAGCATTTAAACACAATAGAGAATGGATATCTTCATTGTTTAGTTGTGTAATGCTCAAAGGTGGACATTGAAGATAATGAAGGGTTTGAGACTTTCATTATTGGATTGGTTAATGCTCAAGGGTGAGCATTGGAGATAATGAATGGTATGTGACCTTCATTGTTGGATTGGTTAATAATGCTCAAGGGTAAGCATTAGAGATAATGAAGGGTATGATACCTTCATCGTGGTGTTGTGAACAACGAGTGAAGTTGTGAGCAACGGTGAGTAACTCTTCAGGGGAGAGTTTTTGATGTATGCCAATAGGGGGAGAATGTAGGGTTTAAGTTAGGCTTTTGCCCCTCTAGGAAAGTTAGGGGGAAAATGCAGGGTCTATACTATGCCTTCATTAGAGTTTGCCCTCTAGGAAAGGGAGAGAATGAAGGAAACCCTCATTCATGTTTTGCCATGAAAAAGAAAGTTGAGGCTATGGGATTAGCCTAACATAAAGGTGTTGTCAAACATCAAAAAGGGGGAGATTGTTGGTGCAATATCCCTTGGGTCAAGGTTGACCAAGCTGACTAGGCTTGAGGGGCTCAAGCCTGAGTCGGATGTTTGGGTTTCGATGTTTGACAATACATGGACACTGATAATTCGTGGAGATTGCAGGTGCAATCGTCCGATTGAGGAGATTACTGGTGCATTTCTCTTTTGGTTAGGTTTTGACCAGTTTGGTATGAAGAATAGTCAAGTAGGTCAAGGCTAACCGGATACTTGACTGAGAAAGTCCTAACTGGAGGTTAGAACATGGGGAGTCCTGGTGAGTGAAGCCAGGTAAATGAAAAGTCCTTGTGAGTGAAGCCAGGCAGTGGGAAAATCCTAGTGAGTGAAGCTAGGTGGAAGTCCTAGTGAGTGAAGCCAGGCAGGTGAAAGTCCCGGTGAGTGAAGCCGGACAGCGGAAAAATCCTGGTGAGTGAAGCCAGGTGAAATTCCTAGTGAGTGAAGCTAAGTGAAAGTCCTGGTAAGTGAAGCCAGGCACGTGGAAATCCAGGTGGGTCAAGATTGACCAGACACCTGGTATTGGGAAGTCCAAGTAGGTCAAAGGATTGACCGAATACTTGGCACGAGGAAATCTAGATGGGTTAAGGGTAACCGGATATCTGGTGGAAGTCCAAGTGGGTCAAGGTTGACCAAACACTTGGCACGAGGAGAAAAGCCCAAGTGGGTCAAAGGGATTGACCGGACACTTGGTGAAGGAGTCCTAGCAGGTCAAGGTTGAACGGATGCTAGGCATGAGATTCTAACAGGTCACAGTTGACCGAATGTTGGCTTTGGGGACCTTGGACTTGAGTTTAGGCAAATCAAAGGTGGGTCAATCGATCAACCGATCGATTGATCCGTAGTCCAATCGATCAGTTGATCGATTAGATGTGTACCGCGAAGAAGGTTTGCCCCAATCGATTGGTCGATCGATTGAGAGTAATTGTCGCGAGCACAGAACTTCTCCCAATCGATCAGCTGATCAATTGGGCACCTCCAATCGATCGGCCGATTGTTTGAAAAGCTGGAAATCATGCGATAGAGGCTAAATCGATCGACCAATCGATTCAGGTATTTTTCAGAGAGCACAGAGGCGCCTTGAATCGATCAGCTGGTCAATTTAAAGGTTCCCCAATTGATTGAGAGTTATTCAATCGATAGGGATCCGACCGTTGCACGGGTTATAGCTGTTGGCGAGCGTCTTCTTCGTGTGCTTCTTCTCTAGCACAAAAAAAAGTGATGATTCATGAGTTTCTCCACATTTTTACAGTCAATTCTTGAAGGCTCTTGGAAAAAAGTATAGTTACACTTCCAAGGTTCAAGAGGCAACAACAAGCAACAAGTAAGCAAGAAGAAAGAGTTTTCATTTGTATCTTTTGTATTTTCTTCTTGTCACTCGTCGAGTACTTTCGTTGGGCAATACCCGATATCTTGGGAAGATTGTCATCCCAAGATAATCGAAGAATATTTTAACAAGAAGTACTCAAGATTTTGGAATGTTATTGAGAGGTGGTTTGCATTGTTGAAGGGTTGTTAGAAAATCTTAGCATCCCCTTCATTTTTTTCAATGCAAATCCAAGTTTGTATTATCATTGCTTGTTGTTTGCTTTATAACTTGATCCATAAATTCATGAGCTATGATCCTCATGAGTGTATCCTTGATGAAGATGAACAGAGTGAAGATGATGACATTAATGGCAAGATTGAAACGGAGTACATATAAACAATCGCCCCAACTGATCAGCGGACTACATTTAGGAATACTTTAGCACTCCAAATGTTTAATAATTGGGAAAATAAAGTATTTGATATGGAATGACTTTTCATTGTTGTGATGTTTGTTCTATTTTCTATGCAACTTTGTGAAAAATTTTATGTGTACTTCTATTATTTTCATCCTAATATGCTTGATGTTTTATATGTGTCATTAATATTCTTTCAACCTGATTTGATATTCTTGTAATTTCATTGTTATTTAATGTGCCATATTATGAAGCTAATGTTAATGACATTTATGCTTATTGTGACTTTAATATGACCTGAATAGTAGGATGGAGAGTAATTCTGACGAATATATGGGAAAAAATGTAGCATGATGAAGAGGTAAAAACAAAGTTTTCTAGACAAAAGAGGAGAGTTGGCCAATAATAAGATGTTTGCAGGATATGACAACCGATTCTCTTTGAAAAATAGATGGAGGGTTCAAGAATAACTACATGGTTGAGATAAGAAGGATTATGATCCAAAAGTTGCCAACTTTCACAAAATCTATCAGTCACATTGAATCTAGGATCAAAACGAAATTTTACACTATCAATGAAATGTGTAGGCAAAGTGGTTGTACTTGAAATTATGTCAAAAAGAAGATAGCTTGTGAAGAAACATGGTTGAATAGATTAAGGTAGGTGTCTTAGTCATTATGGGTTATTTTTTCAAATTATAATGTCGTTTATGGATATATTATTCTTTTGGCGATAGGTGTTTATGGCTACAAGTTCCACTACAAAAAAATAGTCTATTAGAGACGACAGTTTGCAACGAATTTAAATTTTGTTCCAAACTTTCCAACAAAATTTGCAACAAAATAATAAATTGTTCCGAATTAGCAACAAATTTAGCAACAAAATAAATTCGTTGCAAATTAGCAACAAAAGATATTTTGTCACTAATATAGATGCAAGTTAGCGACAAAAAATAAAATTTGTTGCAAATTTTGCAACGAATATTTTGTTCGTTGCAAATTTTTGCAACGAATAGTATTTTCGTCGTAAATATTGCAACGAAACTATTATTTGTTGGAACTTCCCAACAAATATATAATTTATCGCAATTTTACAGCAAAAAATTTGCAGGATAGAGTTTCCAATGAATCTGAAATTCGTTGAAATTTCCAACGAATTACAGATTCGTTGCAAAGTATGCTATGGCTTAAAAACCCGTTTGACCGACCTAGAGACCTCGGAATCGGATGAAACAAGTTCCTATGTGCTCCTCTTGGTCTCCTGATTCTATAGATGAGCTCAAATATTTTTTTTTTGAAATAAGATGAATTTTTAACATCAAGGTTAATTGGATGAATTTGAATTTGAGCATGAAAGTGTTAGAGTTTTAAATCAAATTAGAGTATAGTTGAAATTTGTTAGTTAGAGCGCTAGAGCCAATCATTTGATGATTGTATGGACTCATTGTATCATATTCTTGTATATTAATAAAAGCATTTGTTTGGTTATTATACTTATTTATATTAGTGCCAAATAGACTAAGTATAATAGCATCCTTGAGTAGAAGGTTCATACCTATATCAATCGATTAGTTAAATCGATAGTGAGATGATATAGGGAACACTACTCTAAATCATTCCTAGTCGAGTATTAACATTCAGGGACAATGTTAATGCAATAAGACTAGCATGTAGGTCAGCTCGATGACTTGATCTCACAAGTCATGGATATAGAGATATCAAGCTGACACATGGGTATACATTGGAGAATGTATACTGAATGACCCGCCATGAGAAAGTATCATGGATCATTATATGAGTGTCATATACTTTCTCATGTGGCTATTAGTATGACTATTAGTCCTTAGACCTGAAGTCACCATGGATCCCTACATAAGGAGTTATGTACTTTGGTTTCGTCAAACGTCACCCATAACTGGGTGGACTATAAAGGCGATTACTGGGTATATAACGAATTATGTAGAGGGATGTGAGTGATGTAGATGGGATCTATCCCTCCCATATGACGGGAGCGACATCGGTATTCTTGATAGAGTGAGACCACTAAGTGCATGGTCATGCCCAAATGAGTCAACATTAAATGTTGAGCTCATTTGATCGAGTGAGTCTACTTGGAGTTCAAGATTTAGATTGATTAGAGGATGACACGGTCTACGCCTCATATTGATCAATCTAGATGTCTAGGATAGAAGGACAATGTCACATATTGTGAGGAGTCACAATTAGTAGTCACAAGGTGATGTTGGATCTCGACATTTCTTGTAACTTGGGTAGTAATGATGTGTTGCTAGATACCGCTCATTACTTATGCTCCTAAATGGGTTTAGGGCATTGCCAACGTTACAAGAACCTATAGGGTCACACACTTAGGACAATTAGATGGAGATTTGGTTCATACGATGAACCAATTGGATTAGGTTCATATGATGCACCAAATTGGATTAAGATATACTAGTGAGTGTATAAGTTTCTTTTGTACCTTCTTCTTTTTTTTTCTTCCTTTCCAATCCCATTCGACTGTTGGGTTTTTCGGGCCGCGAAAACCGCTTTTCGCGTCGCGGAAACCCCGAATCACCCAAAGCCGTAGATCCGTGCAAGGAAAAATTTCGAAACCACAAATACGAGTTTTATACTACGATCTACAGTAGATCTACAAAGGAAAAAACCATTTTACCTTCGATGCGTGCCCTTGCAAAATCCCGCTCGTCCAAGGTAATTGTCGGATCTCCAAAGTATCAAGGTAGATACTTCTCTAGTGATATCCACACGAACAAGGAGTGTCTCTCACACTCAAAGGATGGAGAAGAAAGCCCCAAGTGTGCTAGCACTTTCTAGAGCTTTCGAATGGGATTGGAAAGGAAGAAAAAGAAGAAGGTACAAAAGAAATCTTATACACTCACTAGTAGTATCCTTCCTTTGTGACCTTCACTCTACCTTTGCTCTTGGATTCACTCAACCACCTTCTCCTCACCAAGGAAGTCACGGCAACCACCAGCCAAGAGAGGGAAGAAGCAAGGAAGAAGATAATAGAATGAATGCCCACATCAATACCAAAATCAAAACTCCTCTCAACATTTGTGTGGCCGGCCACACAATGTAACCCCCTTCATTAATGTGGCCGGCCACATTAAAACCCAAGGGAAGAGTGTAACCCCCATGAGGTGGCATACCTCATGAGGTGGAGGTGATGTGGCAAGGATGAGTCATCCTTATGATGTGGCAATACATCAAGTCAAACTTGATGTTTCAAATTCCATTTGGTCAAGTCAAAATTGACCAATTTCTTCCTTGTTGAGTTAAATCCAACCTTTGATTCAAGTCAATTTCAATTTAATGAATCTCAATTCATTAATATAAATTGACTCAATGAATCAAATTTAAATTAGATTCATTCAACAATTGAATCTAATTGAGTCTAACTCAATAAGTCTAATTTGAATCCAATCTTTGGTGCATCATATGAACCTAATCCAATTGGTTCATCATATGAACCTAATCTCCATCCACTTGTTCTTTGTGTGTGACCCAATAGGTTCTTGTAACATTGGCAATGTTTCTAAACTCCTTTAGAAACATAAGCAATGAGCGGCATCTAGCAATACATCATTGCTACCCAAGTTACAAGAAATGTCGAGATCCAACATCACCTTGTGACTACTAATTGTGACTCCTCACAATATGTGACATTGTCCTTCTATCCTAGACATCTAGATTGATCAATATGAGGCATAGACCGTGTCATCCTCAAATCAATCTAAATCTTGAACTCCAAGTAGACTCACTCGATCAAATGAGCTCAACATCTAATCTTCTACTCAAGAGATTAGATCTAGGGATACAAGATTTAGATTTAGATTGATTAGAGGATGACACGGTCTATGCCTCATATTGATCAATCTAGATGTCTAGGATAGAAGGACAATGTCACATATTGTGAGGAGTCACAATTAGTAGTCACAAGGTGATGTTGGATCTCGACATTTCTTGTAACTTGGGTAGCAATGATGTATTGCTAGATGCCGCTCATTGCTTATGTTTCTAAAGGAGTTTAGAAACATTGCCAACGTTACAAGAACCTATTGGGTCACACACAAAGAACAAGTGGATGGAGATTAGGTTCATATGATGAACCAATTGGATTAGGTTCATATGATGCACCAAAGATTGGATTCAAATTAGACTTATTGAGTTAGACTCAATTAGATTCAATTGTTGAATGAGTCTAATTTAAATTTGATTCATTGAGTCAATTTATATTAATGAATTGAGATTCATTAAATTGAAATTGACTTGAATCAAAGGTTGGATTTAACTCAACAAGGAAGAAATTGGTCAATTTTGACTTGACCAAATGGAATTTGAAACATCAAGTTTGACTTGATGTATTGCCACATCATAAGGATGACTCATCCTTGCCACATCACCTCCACCTCATGAGGTATGCCACCTCATGGGGGTTACACTCTTCCCTTGGGTTTTAATGTGGCCGGCCACATTAATGAAGGGGGTTACATTGTGTGGCCGGCCACACAAATGTTGAGAGGAGTTTTTGATTTTGTATTGATGTGGGCATTCATTCTATTATCTTCTTCCTTGCTTCTTCCCTCTCTTGGCTGGTGGTTGCCGTGACTTCCTTGGTGAGGAGAAGGTGGTTGAGTGAATCCAAGAGCAAAGGTAGAGTGAAGGTCACAAAGGAAGGATACTACTAGTGAGTGTATAAGATTTCTTTTGTACCTTTTTTTTTTTTCTTCCTTTCCAATCCCATTCGAAAGCTCTAGAAAGTGCTAGCACACTTGGGGCTTTCTTCTCCATCCTTTGAGTGTGAGAGACACTCCTTGTTCGTGTGGATATCACTAGAGAAGTATCTACCTTGATACTTTGGAGATCCGACAAGTACCTTGGACGAGCGGGATTTTGCAAGGGCACGCATCGAAGGTAAAATGGTTTTCCCTTTGTAGATCTACTGTAGATCGTAGTATAAAACTCGTATTTGTGGTTTCGAAATTTTTCCTTGCACGGATCTACGGCTTTGGGTGATTCAGGGTTTCCGCGACGCGAAAAGCGGTTTTCGCGGCCCGAAGAACCCAACAGTGTTATCAGAGCCACGTGCAAGGCGAATACGAGTTTGTTTTTTGGTTTTATGAAAACTAAAGTTTCTGTAATTTTCTGTAAAATTATGATTTTATAGTTTTTATGGGTAATTTTTCCGTAGAAGCGAAGCACAAGTGTCTCGGCACTTGTAGGCTTCGGCTACCGGAAAGATTTTTCCAAAACGGCTTCGTTTTGCCCCAAATCTGTTTGGGACAGCGTGCTTGGGTGCCATTAGATCTCAAAGGAGCAACTCACGATGGTTAGATCATGGGTAGGGGTACTGCCCCTAACCCCGCAAGGGGATTTGCTCCGCGATTGCACCCGAAATCGCTAAAACCGAACCCGCCGGGAAAATTTTTCCGAAACGGCAATGTCTCGGCCCAAATCATTTTTGGGACAGCGGGTTTAGGCGCTATTGGATCACAAAGGAACCCTCGCGATGGTTAGATCGCGGGTAGGGGCGCTGCCCCTGGGCCCCGCAAGGGGATCCGTTCCGCGATTGCGCCCGAAACCGCTAAACGGGACCGCCGGGAAATTTTACTCATAAAAATTGTAAAAGTTAATTTTAAAATTATAGAAAATTATGAAAATATATAATTTTGAATTATATATTAATTTTGTGATAGTCATGGCCCAAAACCCAATATGATTGGTTGTGTTGTAATTCATAATACGGCTTGCGTGCCGTTATGTGTTTGCGAGTGTTGTATTATATTCGCGACCTGCGCGTCGTGCCTTCTCTTATATTCTTGTTGTAAATTAGATTTAGACTCGAATGTAACTCGAGTTTCAAATTGTAATGTACAAATTGGAGCGGTGGAGGGTCCACACGAGACGGAGTTCTGAGGCGGGCACGAGCAACACAAGGTGGTCTTGGAGAAGCTGTTGACCCTAGGTTGACCATTCGATCTTCTCATTGGCTTGAGAAAATCGTAGTAGGGCCATGACTAAATCACAAATAGATTAATTAGTTAATTGCTTATGTATATGATGCATGTTTAATAAGTAATTAATTAATTAGTGCCTTACGATTAGATTAGATCTAAGTCGTGCACATGATGCACCCTTGCGATTAGATTAGATCTAAGTCGTGCACAAGATGCATCCTTTTTCGATTAGATTAGATCTCGATCGAACCAACTCTAAATGCCTAACCGTGCTGTGATACCTATCACTACCTCGATCACATGTATTGTTGAATCTGCCAAAGCAGAGCAATACATATTATCTTGGTAGGGTACGGAGGGATAATCTTGGTCCCGCCTATCAACGCATGGGTGAATATGAACTCAATTAGATTGAGTATTCCTAGTTACTCGGTTGGATCGAGTCAACTATAGGCATTATTCCAACGGTTGGAAAAGATAGGTCAAAATCACATCTATATTAACTCTCGGGCGTATTAGCCAAAGCTAACTCAAGTTTTAATATAAATGCGGATA
This sequence comes from Zingiber officinale, assembly GCF_018446385.1. Taxonomy (NCBI): domain Eukaryota; kingdom Viridiplantae; phylum Streptophyta; class Magnoliopsida; order Zingiberales; family Zingiberaceae; genus Zingiber; species Zingiber officinale. Next base: position 903,568 of record NW_024589922.1, on the reverse strand, counting down.
TTGATTCTATAAACAAGAGTTGCATAGAGATGTAATTGGTAATCGTTACCTACCGATCATACTAAGCCTTGGGCGTATTAGCCAAAGCTAACTCAAGGGTTAGTATGATGTGGATCTTGTCCCACAAGAATTATAGAATTCAGTGGGAGCATCATTTAATTAAAGACCTAATTAAATTATTTTAAAAGAATATGATATTTATTTCTGCATTTATTTCTGTTGTAGAATATGCATGACGTCGAATACGAACACTTTCTCTCTGCGATCTGTCCTTAAGAAGGACAAGCTCAACGGAGCAAATTTCCTGGACTGGTACAGGAACCTGAGAATAGTTCTCACTCAGGAACGTAAACTGTACGTTCTGGAGCAACCCATTCCGGAGGCTCCTCCTGCCACTGCCACGCGAGCTGACCGGGATGCTTACAAGAAGCATCAAGATGACGCATTAGATGTGTCCTGTCTAATGCTCGCAACCATGAACTCTGAGCTTCAGAAGCAACATGAGTTGATGGGTGCTTACGATATGGTTGCACATCTTCGTCAACTATATCAAGGACAAGCAGGGCACTGGAAGAGGAACTTCACAGGACACCTGGAAGATCTTAACAAGAAGAGAAATAAGATTTCAACTTCAGGTATAAATGTTATAGAAGTCAACCTTTCTATTTCTTCGTCGTGGGTATTAGATACCGGATGTGCTTCGCACATTTGTACTAATGTATAAGCACTGAGAAATAGCAGAGCATTCACAAAGGGCGAGATAGACCTACGAGTAGGCAATGGAGCACGGGTTGCTGCTGTTGCTGTAAGGACTTATTTTCTATCTCTGCCCTCTGGGCTTATACTAGAGTTAGACGATTGTTGTTATGTGCCTGCATTGACTAAGAACATTATATCAGTTTCTTGTTTGGACAAGAAAGGATTCTCGTTTATAATAAAGAACAAAGGTTGTTCTTTCTATTTAAATGATATGTTCTATTGTAGTGCACCTCTGATGAACGGACTCTATATTCTAGACCTTGAGAGCTCTATCTATAACGTTAGTACCAAGAGGTTTAAATCGAACGATATGAACCACACCTATCTCTGTCGCTTAGGTCATATAAATGACAAGCGCTTATCCCAGCTCCATAAGGATGGTTTGCTGGACTCATTTGATTTAGAATCATATGAGATATGCGAGTCATGCCTACGAGGCAAGATGACCAAGACTCCCTTTAGTGGGCACAGCGAGAGAGCGACTGATCTGTTAGGACTCATACATAGTGATGTATGTGGCCCTTTCAATGTCGCTGCTAGAGGTGGTTATAGGTACTTCATCACGTTTACTGATGACTTCAGTAGATACGGTTATGTGTACTTGATGACACATAAGTCCGAATCCTTTGAAAAGTTCAAAGAATTCAAGAATGAAGTACAGAACCAGCTTGGCAAGAGTATTAAAATACTTCGATCAGATTGAGGTGGTGAATACTTAAGCCATGAGTTTCGTGACTATTTAGCTGAGTGTGGGATTCTATCCCAACTCACTCCTCCTGGAACACCACAGTGGAATGGTGTGTCCGAAAGGAGGAATCGTACCTTATTAGATATGGTACGGTCTATGATGAGTCACACAGATCTTCCGACATACCTCTGGGGTTATGCTCTAGACACGGCAGCTTTCATTCTCAACCGAGTTCCATCAAAGGCCGTGATAAAGACACCATATAGGATATGGACTGGGAGAGATGCTCAGGTGTCTTTCATGAGGATTTGGGGCTGTGAGGCTTACGTACGACGTCAAGTCTCAGACAAATTAGGACCCAAATCCGACAAGTGCTATTTCATCGGATATCCCAAGGAAACTAAGGGATATTACTTCTACATTCCCAGTCAGCACAAGGTAGTTATGGCAAAGACTGGGGTCTTTCTAGAAAGGGACTTTGTTTCTAGAAAGACTAGTGGGAGCGCGTTCGATCTTGAAGAAGTCCAAGATGCGAACAATAGCACTGATGCCTCGATGGAAATTAAACTGGAACCACAAAGTATTGTGGATGATATTCCACAAGGAGTTGAGGAACAACAACCAGTTCAAGTAGACATTCCTCTTCGCAGGTCTGATAGGGTACGTCGTCAGCCTGAGAGATACTCATTTCTCTTGTCTGATCATGATGACGTTGTGCTCATAGAGGGTGAGCCTACCACCTATCAGGAAGCTGTGATGAGACCAGATTCCGAGAAATGGCTAGAGGCCATGAGATCCGAGATGGAATCCATGTACACCAACCAAGTTTGGACTTTGGTTGAACCACCTGAAGGGGTAAAACCCATAGGGTGCAAGTGGGTCTTTAAGAGAAAGACTGACATGGATGGACTTATTTATAAGGGTCGCTTGGTAGCTAAAGGTTTCAAGCAGATTCATGGTATTGACTATGATGAGACCTTTTCTCCAGTAGCGATGTTTAAGTCCATTCGGATCATGCTTGCTATTGCAGCCTACCATGACTATGAGATATCCAGATGGATGTCTAAACCGCGTTTCTGAATGGAAACCTGCTCGAGGAAGTGTACATGACACAACCTGAGGGTTTTGTAGATCCACAGCATACTAGCAGAGTATGCAAGCTGCATAGGTCTATTTATGGACTAAAGCAAGCTTCTCGGAGCTGGAATCTTCGATTCGATGATGCGATCAAACAGTTTGGTTTCATCAAGAACGAAGATGAGCCTTGTGTCTACAAGAAGGTTGTAGGGGACATAGTTGTCTTCCTCATATTGTATGTGGATGACATACTACTCATTGGGAAGGACATCCCTATGCTTCAGTCTGTTAAGACCTGGCTAGGGAGTTGCTTCTCAATGAAGGACTTAGGTGAGACATCCCACATTCTAGGGATACAGATCTATAGAGATAGATCTAAGAGATTGCTTGGCCTAAGTCAGAGTACATACATTGACAAGGTACTCCTTCTGTTTGCCAAGCAGAATTCCAAGAAGGGATTTCTGCCGATGTCACATGGCGTGAGTCTTTCGAAGACTCAAGGTCCCTCTTCTAGAGAGGAGAGAGACTTCATGGATCAGATCCCTTATGCCTCAGCCATAGGATCGATCATGTACGCCATGCTATGTACTCGACCTGATGTCTCGTATGCTTTGAGCATGACGAGCAGATACCAGTCAGATCCAGGTGAAAGTCTCTGGATAGCGGTCAAGAATATTCTTAAGTACTTACGAAGGACTAAAGAATATTTCTTGATATATGGAGGCAATGATGAGCTAACTGTAAAGGGTTACAGTGATGCCAGCTTCCAGACCGATCAGGATGATTACCGATCGCAGTCAGGGTTCGTGTTTTGCTTAAATGGTGGTGCTGTGAGCTGGAAGAGTTCGAAGCAGGACACAGTAGCTGATTCTACAACAGAAGTCTTGCATCAGAGGCAGCAAAGGAGGCAGTTTGGATTCGCAAGTTCATCACTGAACTTGGGGTGGTTCCTAGCATTGCTGACCCGGTTGAGCTCTATTGTGACAACAATGGAGCTATAGCACAGGCGAAGGAACCTCGCTCACACCAGCGGACCAAGCACATACTACGGCGCTTCCATCTCATTCGAGAGATTATCGATAGAGGAGATGTGAAGATTTGCAGAGTACCTACAGAGGCTAACATCGCAGATCCCTTGACCAAGGCTTTGGCACAGAGGAAGCATGATGGTCACACTAGGTCATTAGGCCTTAGAGCCTATACTGATTGGCACTAGTGCTAGTGGGAGATTGTTAGTTAGAGCGCTAGAGCCAATCATTTGATGATTGTATGGACTCATTGTATCATATTCTTGTATATTAATAAAGGCATTTGTTTGGTTATTATACTTATTTGTATTTGCCAAATAGACTAAGTATAATAGCGTCCTTGAGTAGAAGGTTCATACCTATATCAATCGATTAGTTGAATCGATAGTGAGATGATATAGAGAACACTACTCTAAATCATTCCTAGTCGAGTATTAACATTCAGGGACAATGTTAATGCAATAAGACTAGCATGTAGGTCAGCTCGATGACTTGATCTCACAAGTCATGGATATAGAGATATCAAGCTGACACATGGGTATACATTGGAGAATGTATACTGAATGACCCGCCATGAGAAAATATCATGGATCGTTATATGAGTGTCATATACTTTCTCATGTGGCTATTAGTATGACTATTAGTCCTTAGACCTGAAGTCACCATGGATCCCTACATAAGGAGTTATGTACTTTGGTTTCGTCAAACGTCACCCGTAACTGGGTGGACTATAAAGGCGATTACTGGGTATATAACGAATTATGTAGAGAGATGTGAGTGATGTAGATGGGATCTATCCCTCCCATATGACGGGAGCGACATCGGTATTCTTGATAGAGTGAGACCATTAAGTGCATGGCCATGCCCAAATGAGTCAACATTAAATGTTGAGCTCATTTGATCGAGTGAGTCTACTTGGAGTTCAAGATTTAGATTGATTAGAGGATGACACGGTCTATGCCTCATATTGATCAATCTAGATGTCTAGGATAGAAGGACAATGTCACATATTGTGAGGAGTCACAATTAGTAGTCACAAGGTGATGTTGGATCTCGACATTTCTTGTAACTTGGGTAGTAATGATGTGTTGCTAGATACCGCTCATTACTTATGCTCCTAAATGGGTTTAGGGCATTGCCAACGTTACAAGAACCTATAGGGTCACACACTTAGGACAATTAGATGGAGATTTGGTTCATACGATGAACCAAGAGGATTAGATTCATTTGATGAATCAAATTGGATTAAGAGTAATCCAAATTGGGCTAATTGAGTTAGACTCAAATTGATTCATGTATTTAATGAGTCTAATTTAGATTATGACTCCTTAGATCAATTTAATTTAATGAATTAGATTCATTATATTAAGTTGGCTTGAATCAAATGGTTTGATTAGATCAACCATGAGAGAGATTGAGTCAAGTTTGACTTGACTAGAGAGGAAGAGGAAGAGTCAAGTTTGACTTGACTCTTTGCCACATCATGAGTGAGGTGGCAAGATGTGGACCAATAGTGTTGTTCCACATCATCTTGTTTTGCCACCTCATGGAGGTTACAAGCCTCCATTGCATTTAATGTGGGTTGGCCACATTAAATGAGTGGAGGTTACTCATTTGCCACATCATTGTGAGGTGGCAAGATGTGGACCAATGGTAATGGTCCACATCTTCATGATGTGCCACATCATAGGAGTTACACAACACCTCTTAATGGCCTCCACTTAATTGTAATTAAGTGGTAATGGGGGTTACACACTAAAATGTGGCCGGCCACTTTAGAGGTGGGAATGAAATTCATTTTTCATTGAACTCCTCATTTTTACTCCTTCTTCTTCCTTGTGCTCTCTCCTTGCTCTCCCTCCTCTTCCTTGCCGTGACCTATCATGGTGCTAGCACACCTTTGTTTAGGTTTTCTCCATCAAGAATTGTTCGTGTGGATACTTCTAGAGGACCGACACTTGACGGTCTCGAGATCCGGCGTACCGTTGGACGAGCGGGATTTGTGAGGGCACGCTTCGAAGGTATAACTCTCATCTAGTGTAGATCTAGAGGTTTTTAAACTCATACTCGTATTTTCGTTCGGTTTTCCTTGCACGGATCTACGGCTTTGGGTGATTCAGGGTTTCCGCGACGCGAAAAGCGGTTTTCGCGGCCTGAAAAATCCAACAAAATTGCTAGATTTAAAAAATGATGTTCGAGTGCTCAGAATGAAGGTAAATCAGTTTGTTGGCGTGCATAAGGTTCTCGTGATTATATCCATGAATTAAAAATAATTACGGAGCTAATTTATTTTTATTTGTGAATTTTTAAACTTGAATTTAATTTTTCTAACACATTGGGGATTGAAAAAATAAAGGAAAAAAACATATGAAGTAAAAAAAATATTTGAGGACACATATGAAGTTAAGATAAATAGAGGAGTACACAGGAACCGATTTCATCCAATTCAGAGGTCTCTAGGTCGGTCAACTGTGATTTTAAGAATGTATAGGGTTTCCAACGAATCTGAAATTCATTGAAAATATCCAACGAATTACAGATTCGTTGCAAAGTATGCTATGGCTTAAAAACCCGTTTGACGGACCTAGAGACCTCAGAATCAGATGAATCAAGTTCCTATGTGCTCCTCTTGGTCACCTGATTCTATAGATGAGCTCAAATATTTTTTTTGAAATAAGATGAATTTTTAACAACAAGGTCAATTGGATGAATTTGAATTTGAGAATGAAAGTGTTAGAGTTTTAAATCAAATTGGAGTATAGTTGAAATTGCTAGATTTAAAAAATGATGTTCGAGTGCTCAGAATGAGGGGAAATTAGTTTGTTGGCATGTGTAAGGTTCTCGTGATTATATCCATGAATTAAAAATAATTACGGAGCTAATTTATTTTGATTTGTGAATTTTTAAACTTGAATTTAATTTTTCTAACATATTGAGGATTGAAAAAATAAAGGAAAAAATATATGAAGTAAAAAAAATATTTGAGGACACATATGAAGTCAGGATAAATAGGGGAGCACACAGGAACCGGTTTCATCCAATTCAGAGGTCTGTAGGTCGGTTAACCGTGATTTTAAAAATATGTAGGATTTCCAACGAATCTGAAATTCGTTGGAAATTTCCAACGAACTGGCAGATTTGTTGGAAACATATCCAACGAATCTGCCAATTCGTTAGAAATTTCCATCAAATTGCAGATTCATTGCAAAGTATGTTGTAGCTTAAAAACCCGTTTGACCGACCTAGAGACCTCGAAATCAGATGAAAAAAGTTCCTATGTGCTCCTCTTGATCTCCTGATTCTATAGATGAGCTCAAATATTTTTTTTGAAATAAGATGAATTTTTAACATCTATGTCAATTGGATGAATTTGAATTTGAGCATGAAAGTGTTAGAGTTTTAAATCAAATTGAAATATAGTTGAACTTTGCTTGATTTAAAAAATGATGTTCGAGTGCTCAGAACGAGGGGAAATCAGTTTGTTGGCGTGTGTAAGGTTCTCGTTATTATATCCATGAATTAAAAATAATTACGGAGCTAATTTATTTTTATTTGTAGATTTTTAAATTTGAATTTAATTTTTCCAGCACATTGGGGATTGAAAAAATAAAGGAAAAAATCATATGAAGTAAAAAAAAATATTTGAGGGCACATATGAAGTCAGGATAAATAAAGGAGCACACTGGAACCGTTTCATCCAATTCGGAGGTCTCTAGGTCAGTAAACCGTGATTTTAAGAATATGTAGGGTTTCCAACGAATCTGAAATTCGTTGGAAATTTCCAACGAACTGGGATTCGTTGCAAAGTAAGCTGTGGCTTAAAAACCCGTTTGACCAACCTAGAGTCCTCGGAATCGGATGAAACAAATTCCTATGTGCTCCTCTTGGTCTCCTAATTCTATAGATGAGCTCAAATATTTTTTTTGAAATAAGATGAATTTTTAACATCAAGGTCAATTGGATGAATTTGAATTTGAGCATGAAAGTGTTCGAGTTATAAATCAAATTGGAGTATAGTTGAACTTGCTAGATTTAAAAAATGATGTTCGAGTGCTCAGAACAAGGGGAAATCAGTTTGTTGGCATGCGTAAGGTTCTCGTGATTATATCCATGAATTAAAAATAATTACGGAGCTAATTTATTTTGATTTGTGAATTTTTAAACTTGAATTTAATTTTTCCAACACATTGGGGATTGAAAAAATAAAGGAAAAAATATATGAAGAAAAAAAAATATTTGAGAACACATATGAAGTCAGGATAAATAGAGGAGCACACAGGAATTGGTTTCATCCAATTCGAAGGTATCTAGGTCTGTCAACCGTGATTTTAAGAATATGTAGGTTTCCAACGAATCTGAAATTCGTTTGAAATTTCCAACGAACTGGCAAATTCGTTGGAAACATTTCCAATGAATATGCCAATTAGTTGGAAATTTCCAACGAATCTGCGAATTCGTTGCAAAGTATGCTGTGGCTTAAAAACCCGTTTGACCGACCTAGAGACCTCGTAATCGGATGAAACAAGTTCCTATATGCTCCTCTTGATCTCCTGATTCTATAGATGAGCTCAAATATATTTTTTTAAATAAGATGAATTTTTAACATCAAGGTCAATTGGATGAATTTGAATTTGAGCATGAAAGTGTTAGAGTTTTAAATCAAATTAGAGTATAGTTGAACTTGCTTGATTTAAAAATGATGTTCGAGTGCTCATAACGAGGGGAAATCTGTTTGTTGGTCTGCGTAAAGTTCTCATGATTATATCCATGAATTAAAAATAATTACGGAGCTAATTTATTTTGATTTGTGAATTTTTAAACTTGAATTTAATTTTTCTAACACATTAGGGATTGAAAAAATAAAGGAAAAAAATTCTATGAAGAAAAAAAAATATTTGAGGACACATATGAAGTCAGGATAAATAGAGGAGCACACAGGAACCGGTTTCATCCAATTCGGAAGTCTCTATGTAGGTCAACCATGATTTTAAGAATATGTAGGGTTTCCAACGAACTGGCAGAATCATTAGAAACATTTCCAACGAATCTGCCAATTCGTTGAAAATTTCCAACGAATATGCAAATTCATTGCAAAGTATGCTGTGGCTTAAAAACCCGTTTGACCGACCTAGAGACCTCAGAAGCAGATGAAACAAGTTCCTATGTGCTCCTCTTGGTCTCCTGATTCTATAGATGAGCTCAAATATTTTTTTTGAAATAAGATAAATTTTTAACATCAAGGTCAATTGGATGAATTTGAATTTGAGCATGAAAGTGTTAGAGTTTTAAATCAAATTGGAGTATAGTTGAACTTGCTAGATTTAAAAAATGATGTTTGAGTGCTCAAAACGAGGGGAAATCAGTTTGTTGGCGTGCGCAAGGTTCTCGTGATCATATCCATGAATTAAAAATAATTATGGAGCTAATTTATTTTGATTTGTGAATTTTTAAACTTGAATTTAATTTTTCTAACACATTGGGGATTGAAAAAATAAAGGAAAAAAATATATGAAGTAAAAAATATTTGAGGACACATATGAAGTTAGGATAGATAGAGGAGCACACAGGAACCAGTTTCATCCAATTCGGAGGTCTCTAGGTCGGTCAACCGTGATATTAAGAATATGTAGGGTTTCCAACGAATCTGCCCATTCGTTGGAAATTTCCAACGAATCTGCGAATTCGTTTGGAATTTCCAACAAATTGAAGATTCATTGCAAATATCCAACAAATAATATTTTTGTTGGAAATTTGTTGGAAGAACCCTAATTATTTATTCAGACCCGGCCCGATCTCTTCTCCTCACCTCTTCTCTTGACCTAATTTTTCCTTGCGTGATGGCGGCTGTGGCGATTTTTTCGCCCTTCTCTGGACTGGTAAGCTGCCTCTCTCCATCGATCTAACTCATGTCCTTTTTTCCCCCGATCTCGCGGTGTTGCCTGGCCACTCGCGGCGTCGCCTGGCCGGTTGCGGTCGCGCCTGGCCGGTTGCGCCCGGTCGGTTGCGGTGAGCTAAATAATCTGCTGGCCGCGAGCGGCCTCGCCTGGCCGCGAGCTGTCGCGCCTGGCCGCGAACGGCCGCGAGCGATGCCTAGCCGCGAGTGGCCGTGAGCGGCGGCGCATGGCAGCGAGCGGCGGTCCCTGGTCGCTTGCGATGGCGTTTAGGCCCTCGCGCCGGCGCCTGGCCTTAGCGTGCCACCTAGCCGCTCTCGCAGCTTCCTGGCTGCTCTCAACGGCGCCGAGGTTGGCCACTGGCAGCCTCCCCTGTCCACTGACGGCATAGGATGGCTGATGGTGGCCTCGCCTAGCTGCTGTTTAGCATTGGTGATCCCGCTGGCGGCGTAGGCTGGCCACTGGCGACTGATGCTGTCCGCCAGCTGCTGATAACATTGGGTGACCTCTGTTTGTAAATCGGCAGTCATTGTTTGATGTGGACTAGTTGTTCTCGACCTTACAGCGGCACAGCTGTCCGGGGGTCAGTGCCTTGCCGTTGGGGCCAAGATTATATTTGATAATTTCTAGACTTTTTTATTTTATTGTAAATTTAATATTATTGTTTGTGCAGGTTTGGATTTGACGTGGCTGGGAGAGACGTTCGATTTTATTTACCTTTGTTAGGTATATTTTTTTACACATGATATTTTAATAATGATTGCATGTTTTTATTTTCCTCTATTATATGTTATTTGCAGTTGTATCTGAGCTAAATAATATTGACCATTAGTATTTGTGTTCTAGGAGTTTTTATTACTATATTTTATTTGAAACAGGAAACATGTAGAATGAAAGAAGTTGGATGTATAATAAAAATTTACTTTGCCGTGGGGGTTTAACTGATGAGTTTATCACTGGGTTGAGATAGTTTTTAAATTTTGCATCTTGTAATGTTGAGTTTATGGATGGTAATCAGACACGACGTCCATGCAGAAAGTGTCATAATGGAAAATTTTTACCATCTAATAAAGTTTCAGAGCATCTTTGTAGATTTGGTTTTACTCCGAATTACTATAATTGGAAATATCATGGTGAACCATTCATATCTGATGAGGATTATTATGGACACAACATACAAGTCTCTAGGGATCAAAGTTATTATAATCAATTAAATCCATATCAAAGAATGATATTTGATGGAGCGGCTCCGAATTTAATTCCTGAACCACATGGTGTCAGTTCTAGCTGCCCTCCAACAGTTGAGCAAATGTTTACAACATATGCATCACCATTAGAAGAGGTACAAGTACCAGGTGTTGATGAAATTGTGAATAATGAAACATATCTTAAATTTCAGGAAGTGTTAAGTGCTGCAGATGAACCTTTATGGATTGGTTGTGACAATCATACTAAATTATCATTTACCGCAAGACTGTTGAATATCAAGGCAGAGTCTAATTTGTCGGAAGATAATTTCAATAAGTTTGTTCAAGCTGTTGAAGAGGCATTGCCATGAGATAATATATTGCCTAATGATTTTTACAGTATGAAAAAACTTACGACAGAATTAGGTCTTCCGGTGGAATAAATTGATGTTTGCAGAGACGGTTGTATGCTATATTGGGGAGATGATGCAGATGCAAATGTTTGTAGATTCTGTAATCAAGATAGGTACAAGATCTCTAGAAGGAGTCAACAACGACGTATATCATATAGTCAGTTATTTTATTTGCCATTAACTCCTAGGTTACAAAGGCTTTATGCATCAAAGACCACTGCTGAACACATGACTTGGCATGCAAATCATCGAACAGATGAGGGATTAATGTGCCATCCATCAGATGTAGAGGCATGGAAAAATTTTGATAGAACATATCCTGAATTTGCAAAGGAGACTCGAAACATTCAGTTAGGTCTTTGTGCTGATGGTTTTGCTCCATTTGGTAAATCAGGAAGACAGTATTCTTGTTGGCCAGTTATATTAACTCCATATAATCTTCCGCTTGGGATGTGCATTAAAACACCGTATATGTTTGTTAGTTAGAGCCCTAGAGCCAATCATTTGATGATTGTTGTATGGACTCATTGTATCATATTCTTGTATATAAATAAAGGCATTTGTTTTGGTTATTATACTTACTTGTATTGGTGCCAAATAACTAAGTGTAATAGTGTCCTTGAGTAGAGGGTTCTTACCTATATCAATCGGTTAGTTGAACCGATAGTGAGATGATATAGGGAACACTGCTCTTAATCATTCCTAGTCGAGTATTAACATTCAGGGGCAATATTAATGCGACGAGACTAGCATGTAGGTCAACTAGATGACTTGATCTCACAAGTCATGGATATAGAGATATCAAGTTGACACATGGGTATGCATTGGAGAATGTATACTGAATGACCCACTATGAGAAAGTATCATGGATCGTTATATGAGTGTCATATACTTTCTCATGTGGCTATTAGTATGACTACTAGTCCTTGGACCTGAAGTCACCATGGTTCCCTACATAAGGAGTTACATAATTTGGCTTCGTCAAACGTCACCCGTAACTGGGTGGACTATAAAGGCGATTACTGGATATGTAACAAATTATGCGGAGGGATGTGAGTGTAACGCCCGCCCTCCCACTGCTTAGGAGGTACGGGGTTACTTACAGTCATACGTGCATACATATAAAATCATGGCAGCGGAAATAGTTATTTATTTGTTTTTTTTCTACACTAATCATCATGCTTATCATATTGAACATTTAGACATACTAGTATTCATGCATACAACTTAATTAATATCAACTACTTGAAAACATGATTCATGATATCATAAGCATACTAGCATGAAACATGGAGAACATAAGTGCATAACTATCCATACTAGTTCAAGTACTATCAAAGCATAAAGACAACACATGGTTCATATGTAAACTTAGAACATAAAAGCATAAAGCAGTTTTCTTCCACCGTGTCACTGCCACACACACTCTTGCCCTTCCTGCTGCTCCTCTTAGTTTAGTCATTCCTTTCATTTTTCTGCAGTACAAGGAAACATAAAAACTATAAGCCCATAGGCTTAGTAAGTCCCTTTCCTACTCACAAAAACCATTAATCATGCATGAACATAAAGTGGTAACATGTTCATTTGGTAAATCATAACATAACATGTGAGAGCATAAGCATAAAGTCATATCATATCCTGTGAGATCATAAACATAAAGTCCCATAAACTCATATCATATCATGTGAGAGCATAAACATAAAGTCATATCATATCATGTGAGAGCATAAGATCATATCATAGCATGTGAGAGCATCAACGTAAAGTAATAACATGATCATATAAGCATCATAGACATATTTTCAAGAGCATCTTAAGTAAGCATAAAGGAAACCATATAACATGAACTTGTAGATGCAAGATGTTCTTTTGAAAACATGTATCATGAAATGAGTATATGCAAGATGTCCTTTTGAAAACATATATCATATACATACTTAAACATAATCTCAACATGAGGGCCCGGCTTGTACCACATACATACATAAATGCACACATCCTAAATAGATCCAAGGTAGCTAATCTTAAACCTACTAGGAACTAGGCCCGTTTCATAGACCATCGACCTAGGGGCAACTTAGGAGCCCATCCCTTTTACTAGGCCCGTTTCATAGACCATCGACCTAGGGGCGCTTGTGGAGCCTACCCTTGGTACAAGCCATACAAAAGTAAAATAGCATATCATGTTTCTTATCATATCATGGCGTATCATATTTTTGTCATATCATGAAGAGAGCTCTTAATCCCAACTTAAGGGAAGCATCTCTTTGTCATATCATGAAGAGTGCTCTTGATCCCAACTTAAGGGAAGCATCTCTTAGGCTTTTCATCTTACATAAGCCTTTCATAAACATATCATGATAGCATGAGGTGCATATAACATAAGCATATCATAAGGAATCATAACATGATGGCATAAGTGCACATAACATAAGCATATCATAAGGAATCATAACATGATGGCATAAGTGCACATAACATAAGCATATCATAAGGAATCATAACATGATGACATAAGTGCACATAACATAAAACATATCATAAGGAATCATAACATGATGGCATAAGTGCACACAACATTTAGCATATAACATACAACATGGTGACCTAAAGCCCATAGCACATCATAAGGAGTCATTATCATGCATGGTTGGGGTTTTGATCTTCCTACAAACCCTAACTCATTCTTGGCCGAAACCTAAAGGTGAGGTTCCAACTTTTCAATACAACATGTAGCATGGAAACTTAAACTAACAACATGTAAAAGATCATACATCATGAAGAAGCATAAACAAGCATGGTTAGATTTCAAAACTTTGCTCTAAGTCTCAAATTCAACCTTGGCCGAAACCTAAAGGTGAGGTTTTAAACTTTTAAATACAACATGAAGCATGAAACTTAAACCAACCATATATTAGAGATCATACATCATGAGGAAGCATATACAAGCATAGTTAGGTTACAAAATTTTTCCCTAAGCCTTTCATCCATTCTTGGCCGAAACCTAAAGGTAAGGTTTTAAACTTTTGAATACAACATGAAGCATGAAACTTAAAACAACCATATATTAAAGATCATACATCATAAGGAAGCATATACAAGCATAGTTAGATTTCAAAACTTTGCTCTAAGTCTCAAATTCAACCTTGGCCGAAACCTAAAGGTGAGGTTTTAAACTTTTAAATACAACATGAAGCATGAAACTTAAACCAACCATATATTAGAGATCATACATCATGAGGAAGCATATACAAGCATGATTAGATTCAAAACCTTGCCCTAGACCTTGTATCTCAACTTGGCCGAAACTTCAAGGTAGGGTTTCTAAACTATTAATACCACATGAATCGTAAAACTCTTAACTAACAACATATAAGAGATCATGTATCATGAAGGAGCATAAACAAGCATGTTTTCATTTCAAAACTTTGCCCTAGACCTTGTATCTCAACTTGGCCGAAACTTCAAGGTAGGGTTTCTAAATTTTTAATACCACATGAAGCATAAAACTCTTAACTAACAACATATAAGAGATCATGTATCATGAAGGAGCATAAACAAGCATGTTTTCATTTCAAAACTTTGCCCTAGACCTTGTATCTCAACTTGGCCGAAACTTCAAGGTAGGGTTTCTAAACTTTTAATACCACATGAAGCATAAAACTCTTAACTAACAACATATAAGAGATCATGTATCATGAAGGAGTATAAACAAGCATGTTTTCATATCAAAACTTTGCCCTAGACCTTGTATCTCAACTTGGCCGAAACTTCAAGGTAGAGTTTCTAAACTTTTAATACCATATGAAGCATAAAACTCTTAACTAACAACATATAAGAGATCATGTATCATGAAGGAGCATAAACAAGCATGTTTTCATTTCAAAACTTATCATGGTCGAACCCTAAGTTTCTTTTCAAAACATTTTAAGCATAGAAAATGTAGGAGGCTACTTATACTGCAGGTGAGGGGGGATACTTACTTCCTCTTGCTTAATTCTCTATGAGAAGTAACCTTGCTTGTGAAGCTTTCCTAGAGAAGAATTCTTTTAGCTTGGTCTTGGCAATGGTGAGAAGAGGGAGCTTGGTTTCGGTGGAGAGGAGGAGGGAGGAGGAAGAGAGAAGAAAATGAAATTTTCTCTTTCCTTTTCTCCTTTTATTCCAAATGAAAGGAAGAAGGAAAAATGAACTTTTCCTTCCCTTTTCTTTTTTTACTCATCCTAAATGAAGGGAGAAAGCAAAACTCTCTTTTCATTGTAAGAAGAAGGAAACTTGGAATCTCCTTCTTAGTGAAGAGAGCCTTCACTTTCCTTACCTTTAACCATAATTTCCCTCTTTTCATAACAGCACACCCCTGCTGGGGCTACTGGTTATAACATGGAACCACTTACTAAGAGGTCCAAGGTTCAATCCTTGGTAATGCCTCTTTTTGGTTCTTTTTTTTTTTTAAAAAAAAAGAAGAGTCCATATGAAACCTATTTAACTCTACATAAATTCATGTAAAATTTCTAGGGATCCTATGGGTGTTACAGTGATTAATGTATATGGGATCTATCTCTCCTATATGACAGGAGAGACATCGATATTCTTAATAGAGTGAGACCACTAAGTGCATGGTCATGCCCAAATGAGTCAATATAAGATATTGAGTTCATTTGATCGAGTGAGTCTACTTGGAGTTCAAGATTTAGATTGATTAGAGGATGACACGGTCTATACCTCATATTGATCAATCTAGATATCTAGGATAGAAGGACACTTGTCATATATTGTGAAGAGTCACAATTAGTAGTCACAAGGTGATGTTGGATCTCAACATTCTTATAACTTGGGTAGTAATGATGTGTTGCTAGATACTGCTCATTACTTATACTTCTAAATGGGTTTTAGGAGCATTGCCAACGTTATAAGAACCTATAGGGTCACACACAAAGGGCAATTAGATGGAGATTAGGTTCATTTGATGAACCTAAAGAATTAGGTTCATGTGATGAACCAAATTGGATTAAGTGTAATCCAAATTAAGCTAATTGAGTTGGACTCAATTTGGTTCATGTGTTAAGTGAGTTTAATTTGGACTTAGACTCATTTAATTAATTTAATTCAATGAATATAGATTCATTAAATTAAAATTGACTTGAACCAATGGTTAGATTAGATCAACCAAGGGAGAGAAGTGGTCAATTTTGACTTGACTTGAGAGGAAGATGAAGGGTCAAGTTTGACTTGACCATTTTCCACCTTATTGGTGAGTTGACATTAAGTGGCTAATGGTGATGTGCCACATCATCAAGGCTAGCACATGTGTGTGCCACCTCATGAGGGAGATCAAGAGTTTTTGACTCTTGAAATTCCATGGAGTATATAAACCTTTCCAAAGGTGGCCGGCCACTAAAGTGGAGTTACAACCTTGAATTGATTTTTCATTCAAGTCATCTTCTTCCTCAAGCGCTTCTCTTCTCTCCCTCTCCTCCATTGGCCGAACCCTAAAAGGTGCTAGCACACCTTTTGTTTGGTCTCTCCATCTCTTGCTTGTGTGGATACACATAGAGGAGTATCTACTTTGATAGTCTCGAGATCCGGCGACGAACCTTGGACGAGCGAGATTGCGAAAGGCTTCGCATCAAGGGTAAAACTCTTATCTTGTAGATCTAAAGTAGATCTAGGCATAGAAAACTCGTACGTGAAAGTTTTACGTAATTTTATTTCTTCACACGGATCCGTGGCATGGGGGTTTCAGGGTTTCCACAACGTAAAAAGTGGCTTTTACGGTCCGAAAAACCCAACAGTGGTATCAGAACCACGTGCGAAGCTCGTACGAGTTTTAATTTGAATTTTATGAAATTCTATAGATCTGTAAGTTTCTGTATTTTTATGATTTTTAATGATTTTATGGGTAATTTTCTCGTAGAAGCGAAGCACAAGTGTCTTGTAGGCTTCGATTACCGAGAAGATATTTCTGAAACGGCAAGGTTTCGCCCCAAATCCTTTTGGGACAGCAGACTAAGGTGTTGTAGGATCGCTTAGGAACACTCGCGATGCTTATATCGCGGGTAGGGGCGCTGCCCCTGACCCCCGCAAGGGGCTTCGTTCCTCGATTGCTCCTGAAAATCGCTAAATGGGACCGCCGAGAATTTTTACTCATAAAAATTGAAAAAATTGTAAAACAAATTACAAAAATTTATAGAAATTACATAATTTAGAATTATGTATTATTTTGTGATGGTTATGGCCCAAAAGACCCAATTAGATTGGACAATTTGTGTTGTAATTCATATTATGGCCTGCGTGCCATTTTCTGTGATGTGCGTGTTGTATGTGATACGCGACCTGCGCGTCGTGCCTTTCGTATTTTTATTTCCTATTGTAAATTAGTTTAGACTCGAATTTAACTCGAGTTTCACTTTTGTAATGTACAAAATGGAGCGGTGAAAGGTCCACTCGAGACGGAGTTACGAGGAGGGCGCGAGCAACACAAGGTGGTCAAAGGAAGGAGCATGAGAAGCTGATGACCTTAGGTTGACCATATGATCTTCTCATTGGCTTGAGAAGATCGTAGTAGGGCCATGACTAATCACAAAATATTTAATTAATTACTTGTGTGTGTATATGTGATGCATGCTAGATTAGTAATTAATTAGTGCCTTAACGATTAGATTAGATCTAAGTCGCGCACATGATGCACCTCCTCCAAAATTAGATTAGATCTAAATCGAGTATATGATACACATCATCGATTAGATTAGATCTAAATCGCGTCAACTCGTAATGTCTACCATGTCGTGATACCTATCACTACCTCGATCGCATGTAGTTGTTGAATCTGCCAAAGCAGAGCAACGCATACTATCTTGGTAGGGTGCGGAGGGACAATCTTGGTCCCGCCTATCAACGCATGGGTGAGTACAACTCAATTAGATTGAGTAACTAGTTAACTCAATTGGATCGAGTTTAACTATAGGCATTTTCCAATTGTTGGTAGATAGGACAAAATCATGTTTATATTAACTCTTGGGTGTATTAGCCAAAGCTAACTCGAGTTTTAATATAAATGTGGATCTTGATCCTATAAACAAGAGTTGCATAGAGATGTAATTGGTAATAAGTTACCTACCGATCATACTAAGTTTTGGGCGATTTAGCCAAAGCTAACTCAGGGCATAGTATGATGTGAATCTTGTCCCACATTAATTATAGAATTTAGTGGGAGCATCATTTAGTTAAAGGCCTAATTAAATGATTAATAGAATATGATATTTATTTTCTACATTTTTCTGTTGTAGATTACCATGTCGTCAAACACGAACTCCTTCTCCCTACGTTCTGCCCACGATAAGGACAAGCTCAACGGAGCAAATTTCCTAGACTGGTACAGGTATCTGAGAATAGTTCTCACCCAAGAACGTAAACTGTACGTTCTAGAGCAGCCCATTCCGGAGGCTCCTCCTGCCAATGCCACGCGAGCAGACAAAGATGCTTACAAGAAGCATCAAGTGACGCATTAGATGTATCATGTCTAATGCTCGCGACCATGAACTCTGAGCTTCAGAAGCAACATGAGTTAATGGGTGCTTATGATATGGTTGAACATCTTCATCAACTATATCAAGGACAAGCGCGGCATGAGAGATTTGAGATCTCAAGGGCACTATTTCAGTGCAAGATGTCAGATAGGGCTCCCGTAGGTCCATATGTACTCAAGATAATTGGGTACATAGAGAATCTACAGAGGTTGGGATTCCCACTTGGTTAAGAGCTGGCCACTGACCTGATCTTGCAGTCTTTGCTAGAGAGCTACAGTCAGTTTGTCATGAACTACAACATGAACGAAATTGACAAGCCACTGCCCGAACTGCTTAGTATGTTACGAACTGCTGAGCTCAACCTTAAGAAGGTTAAGCCCAACTCTATTTTGATGGTTCAGAAACACAAGGGCAAGGGCAAGCCTAAAGGCAAGGGAAAGTCCCAAGCCAAGGGCAAAAGCAAGTCACTGAAGCCTAAAGGAGGGGTCGCCAAGGATGCTACCTGCTTCCACTGCGGTCAAACCGGGCACTGGAAGAGGAACTGCAAAGTGTACCTGGAAGATCTTAAGAAGAAGAGAAGTGAGACTTCCACTTCAGGTATAAATGTTATAGAAGTCAATCTATCTATTTCTTCATCATGGGTATTAGATACCGGATATGCTTCTCACATTTGTACTAATGTGCAGGCGCTGAGAAATAGCAGGACATTGACAAAGGGTGAGGTGGACCTACGAGTAGGCAATGATGCACGGGTTACTGCTGTTGCTGTAAGGACTTATTTTCTATCTCTGCCCTCTGGGCTTGTACTAGAGTTGAATGATTGTTGTTATGTGCCGCTTTAACTAAGAACATAATTTCAGTTTCTTATTTGGACAAGAAAGGTTTTTCATTTATTATAAAGAACAAATGTTGTTCAATTTATTTAAATGAAATGTTCTATTGTAGTGCACCTCTGATAAATGGACTCTATATTCTAGACCTTGAGAACCCTATCTATAACATTAGTACCAAGAGGTTCAAATCAAATGACATGAACCAAACCTATCTCTGGCACTGTCGCTTAGGTCATATAAATGACAAACGCTTATCCCAGCTTCATTAAGATGGTTTGCTGGACTCATTTGATTTTGAATCATATGAGACATGCGAGTCATGCCTTCTAGGGAAGATGACCAAGACTCCCTTTAGTGGACACAGTGAGAGAGCGACTGACTTGTTAGGTCTTATACATAGTGATATATGTGGCCCTTTCAATGTCACTGCTAGAGGTGGTTATAGGTACTTCATTACATTTACTGATGACTTCAGTAGATATGGTTATGTGTACTTGATGACACATAAGTCTGAATCCTTTGAAAAGTTCAAAGAATTCAAGAATGAAATAGAAAACCAGCTTGGCAAGAGTATTAAGATACTTCGATCAGATCGAGGTGGGTAATACCTTAGCCATGAGTTTCGTAACTATCTAGCTGAGTGTGAGATTCTATCCCAACTCACTCCTCCTGGAACACCACAGTGGAATGGTGTATCTGAAAAAAGGAATCGTACCCTATTAGATATGGTACGGTCTATGATGAGTCACACAAATCTTCCTACATTCCTTTGGGGCTATGCTCTAGACACGGCAACCTTTATACTCAACCGAGTTCCATCCAAGGCTGTAATAAAGACACCATATAGGATATGGACTGGGAGAGATGCCCAGGTGTCTTTTATGAGGATTTGGGGTTGTGAGGCTTATGTTCGACGTCAAGTCTCAGACAAATTGGGACCCAAATCCGACAAGTGCTATTTTATTGGATATCCCAAGGAAACAAAGGGATATTACTTCTACGTTCCCAGTCAACACAAGATAGTTGTGGCTAAGACTGGGGTATTTCTAGAAAGGGATTTTGTTTCTAGAAAGACTAGTGGGAGTACGTTCGATCTTGAAGAAGTTCAAGATGCGAACAATAGCACTGAAGCCTCGATGGAAGTTGAACTAGAACCACAAAGTGTTGAGGATGATGTTGTTCCACAAGGAGTTGAGGAACAACAACCAGTTCAAGTAGACATACCTCTTCGCAGATCTGATAGGGTACGTCGTCAGCCTGAGAGATACTCATTTCTCTTGTCTGACCATGATGACGTTGTGCTCATAGAGGATGAGCCCACCTCCTATCAGGAAGCTGTGATGAGACCAGATTCCGAGAAATGGCTAGAGGCCATGAGATCCGAGATGGAATCCATGTACACCAACCAAGTATGGACTTTGGTTAATCCACCTGAGGGCGTAAAACCCATAGGGTGTAAGTGGGTCTTTAAGAGAAAGACTGACATGGATGGACTTATCTATAAGGGTTGCTTGGTAGCTAAAGGTTTCAAGCAGATTCATGGTATTGACTAGATGAAACATTTTCTCCAGTAGCAATGTTTAAGTCCATTCGGATCATGCTTGCTATTGCAGCATACCATGACTATGAGATATGGCAAATGGATGTCAAAACCGCATTTCTGAATGGAAACCTGCTCAAGGATGTGTACATGACACAACCTAAGGGTTTTGTAGATCCACAGCATACTAGCAGAGTATGCAAACTGCATAGGTCCATTTATGGACTAAAGCAAGCTTCTCGGAGCTGGAATCTTTGATTCGATGATGCAATCAAACAGTTTGATTTCATCAAGAATGAAGATGAGCATTGTGTCTACAAGAAGGTTGTAGGGAACACAGTTGTCTTCCTTATATTGTATGTAGATGACATACTACTCATTGAGAAATACATCCTGTCAAGACTTGGCTAGGGACTTGTTTCTCAATGAAGGACTTAGGTGAAGCATCCTACATTCTAGGCATACAGATCTATAGAGATAGATCTAAGAGGTTGCTTGGCCTAAGTCAGAGTACATATATTGACAAGGTACTCCTACGGTTTGCCATGCAGAACTCCAAGAAGGAATTTCTGTCGATGTCACATGGTGTGAGTCTTTCGAAGACTCAAGATCCCTCTTCTAGAGAGGAGAGAGACCGCATGGATCAGATCCCTTATGCCTCAGCCATAGGATCTATCATGTATGTCATGCTATGTACTCGTCCTGATGTCTCGTATGCTTTGAGCATGACGAGCAGATACCAGTCAAATCTAGGTGAAAGTCACTGGATAGCGGTCAAGAATATTCTTAAGTACTTAAGAAGGACTAAAGAATATTTCTTGATATATGGAGGCGATGACGAGCTAGCTGTAAAGGATTACAGTGATGCCAGCTTCCAGACCGACCAGGATGATTATCGATCGTAGTCAGGGTTCGTGTTTTGCATAAATGGTGGTGCTGTGAGCTGGAAGAGTTCGAAGCAGGACACAATTGCTGATTCTACAACAGAGGCCGAGTATATTGCTGCATCAAAGGCAGCAAAGGAGGCAGTTTGGATCCGCAAGTTCATCACTGAAATTGGTGTGGTTCCTAGCATCGCTGATCCTATTGAGCTCTATTGTGACAACAATGGAGCAATTGCACAGGCAAAGGAACCTCGCTCACACCAGCGGACCAAACACATACTATGGCATTTTCATCTCATTCGAGAGATCATCGATAGAGGAGATGTGAAAATTTGCAGAGTACCCACAGAGGCAAACATCACAGATCCCTTGACCAAGGCTTTGGCACAGAGAAAGCATGATGGTCACACTAGGTCATTAGGCCTTAGAGCCTACACTAATTGGCACTAGTACTAGTGGGAGATTGTTAGTTAGAGCCCTAGAGCCAATCATTTGATAATTGTTGTATGGACTCATTGTATCATATTCTTGTATATAAATAAAGGCATTTGTTTTGGTTATTATTCTTACTTGTATTGGTGTCAAATAACTAAGTGTAATAACGTCCTCGAGTAGAGGGTTCTTACCTATATCAATCGGTTAGTTGAACCGATAGTGAGATAATATAGGGAACACTGCTCTTAATCATTCCTAGTTGAGTATTAACATTCAGGGGCAATATTAATGCGACGAGACTAGCATGTAGGTCAACTAGATGACTTGATCTCACAAGTCATGGATATAGAGATATCAAGTTGACACATGGGTATGCATTGAAGAATGTATACTGAATAACCCACCATCAGAAAGTATCAATGAGTGTCATATACTTTCTCATGTGGCTATTAGTATGACTACTAGTCCTTGGACATTATGTCACCATGGTTCTCTACATAAGGAGTTGCATTCTTTGGCTTCATCAAACGTCACCCGTAACTGGGTGGACTATAAAGGCGATTACTGGGTATGTAACAAATTATGCGAAGAGATGTGAGTGATGTAGATGGGATCTATCCCTCCTATATGATGGGAGAGACATCAATATTCTTGATAGAGTGAGACCACTAAGTGCATGGTCATGCCCAAATGAGTCAATATAAGATATTAAGCTCATTTGATCGAGTGAGTCTACTTGGAGTTCAAGATTTAGATTGATTAGAGGATGACACGGTCTATGCCTCATATTGATCAATCTAGATGTCTAGGATAGAAGGACACTTGTCATATATTATGAAGAGTCACAATTAGTAGTCACAATGTGATGTTGGATCTCAACATTCTTATAACTTGGGTAGTAATGATGTGTTGCTAGATACCACTCATTACTTATGCTTCTAAATGGGTTTAGGAGCATTGCCAACGTTATAAGAACCTATAGGGTCACACACAAAGGGCAATTAGATGGAGATTAGGTTCATTTGATGAACCTAAAGAATTAGGTTCATGTGATGAACCAAATTGGATTAAGTGTAATCCAAATTAGGCTAATTGAGTTGGACTCAATTTGGTTTATGTGTTAAGTGAGTTTAATTTTGACTTAGAGTCATTTAATTAATTTAATTCAATGAATATAGATTCATTAAATTAAAATTGACTTGAACCAATGGTTAGATTAGATCAACCAAGGGAGAGAAGTGGTCAAGTTTGACTTAACTTGAAAGGAAGATGAAGGGTCAAGTTTGACTTAACCATTTGCTATCTCATTGATGAGTTGACATTAAGTGGCTAATGGTGATGTGCCACATCATCAAGGCTAGCACATATGTGTGCCACCTCATGAGGGAGATCAAGAGTTTTTGACTCTTGAAATTCCATGGAGTATATAAACCTTTTCCAAAGGTGGCCGGCCACTAAAGTGGAGTTACAACCTTGAATTTATTTTTCATTCAAGTCATCTTCTTCCTCAAGCTCTTCTCTTCTCTCCCTCTCCTCCCTTGGCCGAACCCTAAAAGGTGCTAGCACACCTTTTGTTTGGTCTCTCCATCTCTTGCTTGTGTGGATACACATAGAGAAGTATCTACTTTGATACTCTCGAGATCCGGCGACGAACCTTGGACGAGCGGAATTGCGAAGGGCTTCGCATCAAGGATAAAACTCTTATCTTGTAGATCTAAAGTAGATCTAGGCATAGAAAACTCGTACGTGAAAGTTTTACATAATTTTATTTCTTCACACAGATCCGTGGCATGGGGGTTTCGGGGTTTCCGCAACGCAAAAAGCGGTTTTTGCGGCTCGAAAAATCCAACAATATTTTTAACATTAGTTGTGCCTGGCCCGCAAAATCCAAAGAAGTTAATAGATGTTTATATGCAACCACTGATTGCAGAGCTAAAACAACTATGGGATGAAGGGTTTCCTACATATGACGTTCATACTAATCATATGTTTGTTATGAAGGCTGCTCTTCTTTGGACCATTAATGTCTTTCCAGCTTATGGTATGCTATCTGGTTGGAGTACTGCGGGAATCTTAGGTTGTCCAATATGTATGGAGAGATCAAAGTCGATCAGATTGAAATATGGGGAAAAATTGAGTTATTTTGATTGTCATTGATAATTTTTACCATTAAATCATAATTTCAGAAGGAATAAAGATGAGTTCACTAGGAATAGAATTGAAAGAACACCTCTGCCATTAAGATTGATAGGTCAAGATATTTGGTATAGAGTGCGTCACTTTCCATCTGTTATTGAAGAACCACATGGTACACCATATGAATATGGAAGCACTCATAAATGGACTAAACGGAGTATATTTTGGGATTTGCCTTATTGGAATAGTAATTTAATTCATCATAATCTGGATGTAATGCATATTGAGAAAAATATTTTTGATAATCTCATAAATACAGTGATGGATATCGCCAGAAAAACAAAAGATAATTTGAATGCAAGAAAAGATATGCGACTAATTTGTAAATGACCCACTCTTGATCTGGATGAAAGTAGTAGGGGACCAAAGCCAAAGGCAATTTATACATTGAATAAAGAACAGAGACGTGTTGTTTGTGAATGGTTGAAATCATTGAGATTTCCTGATGGGTATATCTCTAATCTTGGGAGATGCATCGATATGAAGGAATTCAAATTGATTGGTTTGAAAAGTCACGATTGTCTTATATTTATGGAAAGACTTATTCCAATTGCTTTTAAGGAACTTTTACCAAATTTTGTATGGGGTACAATTACAGAGTTAAGAATTTTCCTTCATGATATTTGCTCAACAGTTTTGAGATATTCACAGATGGAGAAGTTAGAAAGAGACATCCCAATTATTTTGTGTAATTTAGAAAGAATCTTTCCACCTTCATTTTTTGATTCAATGGAACATCTTTTGGTTTACTTGCCATACGAGGCCAAAGTTGGAGGACCAGTTCATTTTCGATAGATGTATCCATTTGAAAGGTATATTTTGTTTTACCTTATATACTTCGT
Source organism: Zingiber officinale (assembly GCF_018446385.1). NCBI lineage: Eukaryota > Viridiplantae > Streptophyta > Magnoliopsida > Zingiberales > Zingiberaceae > Zingiber > Zingiber officinale. The sequence goes on along the minus strand of NW_024589922.1, from coordinate 878,272 downwards.
TATTAATGCGTTGTAAATTTATAACTTTTTTATATATATTCATCTAATACAAATTGTTATATTTCAATTAGATTTTTATATCATTTGAATAAAAAAGTAAAAAATAAGGCACATGTTGAAGCCTCTATTGTTAATGCATAAATTGTGGAGGAAGTAACAACTTTTGCATCGTATTATTTTGAGCCTCACATTCAAACCAAAAGACGGAGACCTGGAAGAAATGATGAAGGTCCTATTGATCCCAATACGAACATATTCTCAATTTTTAATTATCTTGGTCGACCGAGTGGACAATGTAAGCAAAGATATTTAACTGATCAAGAATGGCGAGCAGCGCAAACATATGTTTTACTTAATTGTCCAGAAGTATCACCATATTTCGAGTTAGTATATCTTTCCTATTTTTTTTATCGTAACTTTTTGGTGTTATAATTCAATTTTTTATGATAGGATTTTTCAAAACTTGTATTCTGATATGCCAACACTAGAGTTTGATCGTTTCTGCGATCAAGAATTTGCACCTTGGTTCAAATCATATGTAAGTAATTTTTACCTTGTATTCTAATTTACCGTATTGGTATAATATATTTTAACTTTTAAGTGAATAACATATTCATTTGAGTTTAGGTTTATGATAATCAAGATCACCTTGAACATCAAATGTTATTTCATCTATCTTGGGGTCCAAAAGCAATGGTACGCACTTGGCCAGCATATTTCATAAATGGATATAATTTTCATTCTCAAGAATATGGAAAAGGGAAGACTACAATGAATAGTGGGGTATGTGTTCAGTCATCCAATGATGGAGGTGTAAGCAATGATTTTTATGGTCTACTGGATGAAATTATAGAGATAGAATACCCTGGTCCAGAAATGCGAGTTATCTTATTTATGTGTCGCTGGTTTGATCCTATCAGAGGGATGAAGGTGCATCCACGTTATAATTTGGATGAAATAAATCATAAAAGATTATATAAGAGATATGAACCTTTTGTTTTGGCACAACAAGCGATTCAAGTGTTCTATGCTTCATATCCTAGCTTGAAACGTGATAAAATTGATTGGTGGGCTGTTTGTAAAACTAAAACACGGAAAAAAATAGAGGAACATTAGAAAGACATTGCATATCAACAAGAGGAGGTTGTAAATACATTTCAGACCGAGGAATATATTATTCCAACATTACGAGATCCCAGCGGAGTAGTGATAAATGTGGATGCCAATGAATTTCATGAGGTTGATGAGGAGGAGGACGAGGACGAGGACGAGGAGGGCGACGACAACTTTGATTTTTAACATATACGATAAGTTTTTTTATATTTAATTTTAATCTGTAAATTTATAAAATTCATAGTTTAATTAGTTGTCTATATAATATCTCATTGTTAAATTTATATATGTTATATGTGTGCTATTTTTTTTCTATAGGTCATTAGAGGTGAGACATTATCACTGCAAATTCTCGCTCTCTGACTTTTATATTATGGATATTGTAAGTTTTTCATATTTCTTCAGCAAGCATTAAGTTTTTATTTCTTTTATTCTAATTTTGATTTTTGGTTGGCAATTTCGACGGGCACGCCATAGACAACATCGTTCAAGCATTGGCCAGACTGATTCACCATCTGATAGGATGGTACCTACGCCCTCCCCTCAGGCAGGACCTTCACATGGCTAGTCGCCGTCAGGACCTTCTCGTGGGCAGTCACCAGCAGAACCTTCTCATGGCCAGTCGTCGGCAGGACCCTCACGTGGACCGTCCCCGGCAGGACCTTCACGTGGCCAGTCGCCGGCAGGACCTTCATGTGGCCAATCACTGGCAGGACCTTCACATGGCCATTCACCTTCCCCACTTGAGTCGCCGATACCTGCCAGACACTCAACCGTTGATATTGCCGACGCTCGACTGCATATAGCCCCTCTTGGAGACTCGTAAGTATTAAAATTATTATATTTTAACTATCTTAATTATTTAACGTTGTTTATTGTAATTTTATGATAGATTTGAAAATTCAGTAACTGTTGTTCGCGAGATTAATCAAATTGTGAATAACTTTTGGAAAGGAGATTCAATGTCATACTCAAGCACTCCAACACCCACAAAAGAACTCTGGTGGTGAGAGTTTAAGGAATAACTAATTTATTTTATATATAAAACAATTACGTTAATGTATAATCTATTGTTTTTTTTTATTTCAGCGATTATTTAGTTGGGACCCTTATTTTGAGATGGAAGTTAAAAGAATTTTCAAAAAGAAATGTGGTGATCACATTCGCCATGTATAAAACCATGCCAAAAGTATTGGAAAAAAGCCTCCCTTTATCACGACGGACAATTGGGTTAAGATATGCAATTTTTGGCAAATTGATGAGTGCAAAGAAAGGGGTTTGTGGAATAAAATAAATCAAGCTTATAATTCTGGAGACTCACGTGCAATATATGCAAGAGGATCTATAAATATCGAGGAGCATTCACGTAGATTGGTAAATTTTCAACTCTATAATTAGATTTTTAATATATTTGATGTTATTATATTATTTCTAACCGTATTATTTTTAGTCTAAGGATTTGGGAAAAGTGCTCTATTTTATAGACACTTTCGTCTGCACTTTTCAAAAAAAAGACAAGACTTGGAGTGGAGATAAAGCTAGAATAATTAAGGTTTGATTTAATCTTTAATCTTAATTTTAACTTAGATTTTATTACTTATCTACTTGCTCTAATTAAGGTTTTAATTTTTCATAGGAGAGATATGATGAACTATCATTATCATAGAGAAGTTCAGGTGATGGCGATAATATTGAGGGATCTGAGCCGTCTGTTACTAATAATTTAGATTTATGGTTAGAGGTCAGTGGGGGAGTCAAAAGGGGAAGGATAATAGGTATGGATTCTATGAGTAGAATCCATAATGTTCCTCGAAGATCTCTATCTTCTTCTACCCCACTCGCAGTAACGACACAGATTCAAGCTTAACTGAAGAGGTTGACAATTTGAAAGGCATAATATCTCAAAGGGATCAAAAAATTTTAGAAATTCAAAAACAAAATTCACAAAGAGATCTAGATATGGTTAAAATGCGCAAACAACAAGCCTTTCTTTTACAACAATTTAGATCAGGTCCAAGTTATATTCCTCCTGGTATTGGTGATGATGCTAACGATGATGATGATGTCGCCGATGATGTTGATGATGATGCATGAGTGTTTGTAATTAGAATTTTTGACTTCTTTTATTTTATCGATTTTATAAATTCTTAATTTTTGTATTTTGATTAGTATTGTTATTTTTGTTCCAAACAGGGTTGGTAGGTGAAGATGATGGTGGTATTGACGTAAAAATATGTAAGTCTTTACCTATTTACTTTTGTGTTGATTTATAAGATTTTATTTTTCTTTGTTTATCTTTTGATGTAGGTAAAAGAAGGATTCAGACTGAGAAGGATCTCCATAAGATTATCTTCTACTCTATCTTTTTCATGTTCTTGTATGATATTGGAATTTGGATACTATGACATGTTTGTTGTAACTTTATTGTAGTGTTTGGTTTAGGGTGTTAGTATTGTTGTAGTTTGTATTGTTGGATGATGATGTGTTGTATTGTTAGTTTTATGCTCTTAGTTTAGGTTGTATATGGAATAACATGTTTTAATGGTGCATGTGTTTGGGTTTATATTATTGATGTTTGTATTTATTTTGTTGTACACTAATATGTTAGTTGATTTTTTATTTATATTTGTGTTATTGTGTTTAGTGGTGTATTATATATATGTTGAATCTGTTTGAAAAAAATTGTAATAGGAAAACATATTGAAATTAGATGGGGCTGGATATTTTTTTTAATTTTGGGACAAATTTTGCAACAAAATTGGATTCGTTGGAAATATCGTATTTTATCGGAATACTGCAACGAAAAATGCCGTTTCGTTGGAAATTTCCAACTAATCCATATTTTCGTTGGAAGTTTCCAACGAAATATAAATTCGTTGGAAGTTTCCAACGAAATATCAATTCGTTGAAAATTTTCAACGAATATAAATTTTGTTGGAAATAACTTCCAACGAATTTATATTTCGTTGGAAACTTCCAACAAAAATATGGATTCGTTGGAAATTTCCAACGATTTTATATTTTCTTTGGAAATTTCCAACGAATATGAATTTTGTTGGAAATTTCCAACGAATTTATATTTCGTTGGAAATTTCCAACGAAAATGAATTTTGTTGGAAATTTCCAACGAAAATATGGATTCGTTGGAAATTTCCAACGAAAATATTGATTCGTTGGAAATTTCCAACGAAAGTGCATTGTCGTTGGAAATTGCCAACGAATTTATATTTTCGTTGGTAATATTGTATTTTGTAATTTTCCAACAAATAATTATTCGTCGCAAATCTGTTTGCATCGAATACGTTTTTTCGTTGCTAATTCGCGACAAATTTGGGGTTCGTCGGAGATTTTTCCTGCTGACATTTCCAACAAATATTTATTTTCGTTGCAGTATTTCCAACGAATTTTGCAACGAATATTATTTTCGTTGCAAAATTTCCAACGAAATTATAATTTTTCGTCGCAAATTTTTGGGACGGCAGATTTCCAACGAAATTTTTTTGTCGCAATTTTCATCCCAAATCCAATTTCCAATGAATTTTTTTCTAAAATTTGTTGCAAATATTGTCCCTAAGTGACAGTATTTTTGTAGTGTTCCTTGACTTTGTTAATTTGATTGTTATGTCCAAAAATCACAATGACACCAAAAGTCTCTATAATGTATCATTCACTTATTTTTCGGAGTTGGTGATGGTATATGGCAAAAGACAGAGCAACATACCTTGTTGCAGAAGATCCTACGATGACTGCACAAAACATCATTGATGTGGATGCTGAGTTGACCATATAGGATGACAAATCACTTGCTAAAAAAGGAATTGAAGTTGATTCGATGTTAAATCAACAACCTTCTATTACATCAAGGGCATCCCACTCTAAGGAGAAAAAGAAATCATCTGCTGACAAAGTTCAAAAATATTCAAAGAGGGCAAAGACTTCAACTGTGTAAAATGTCGATTCTAACTTCAAGTTACTCAGTGATCGAGTTGAGGGATTTATGTAAACTATTAACTCACAACTTAAGTCAATGTCATCTTAAGTTCAAGGTAAATCCTCAAAAATACCATAAGTTGTTGAGATGTTGGATAAGTATTGGTTCGTTGATAAGAACAAGTACAATGCTATTCAAGCAATTTGTGAATGTTATGTGAAGTTTTAGTTACTGTTCAATTTAGATCCATCTGAAGTTAAAGATTTTATACTCAATTGCTTGTAATAATATGCTTATGATGATGTTGGATTTTATGAATACATTTTTGCTTCTCCTACTTTTGTTTATTAATTGGGTCATTGATGGGAGGATAGGGCAATATTATCTTGCATAGCAAACACAAAATAAATTATTATTATGTGTACCATTTATATTGGGATAGATATTTTGATTATGCAAAATCATTGATAGAATTGTAGTGTATAAGTTAATATGTGACGATATGATTTATTTTAGAAATAATTATTGTATTCTATTAATTATGTCTTTTGTACGTTAGGATAAAAGAAAAATACTCATCATATTATGTTTTTTTAATAAAATGGTTCAGTCTATAACTTAATTATTTTTGCATTTTACTTAAAAAGGTAAAATGAAAATTTTAACTAATTCGCATTTTATCGTTTAAGTCAAACCAAGTAATATTATTAGAAATGATATTCATTTCATATGGTAAAAGATGATTCACTAATCTCAGTGCCCCACCAATATATTCCAGTATATATACCAAGCACCATCAATCTAATAATTATTTCCATTACCATTAACCTCTCAATTAAAATTCGTTATCATTCCAATTACTATGCCAAGCCCCCTTAATATAAAGTTTTATAGCGTACGTTTTCTGCCCCCAACAGACAAATTAAATATTTTGAATGATAGATTGGTACACATGATTCATATGGAAAATATGATGTAGGACATAAGGGGGATCGGGTTGATCACGTGGAGAGGTTGTTGAACTCGTCGCAGCGACGACGGATCTCTCCTTTTCTGCCGGTCTTGACCCCGACCACGCTCAGCTTCTCCATGGCGTGGGTGAAGTCGATGTAGAAGGCGGTCTGGTTGGCGGCATAGCGCTCCACCAGCGGTCGAGTTCGCTTGTCCACCGCCAGCGCTGAGTCTGAGGCCAGCAACCCCAGCCCCCGAAGCACGTTCTTGTAATACATGTTGTCGAACTTCCCCGGCGTCATCACGTCGTTGAACGCTGCAATCGTCTCATCCTTCAGGTAGTTCGCGCACGCCTTCTGCAGCGCCTCTGCGTACTGGGTGTTCATCGTCGGGTCGTGCCCGCCATTGCCTTTGTAGCCGAAGATACGGGAGGCGAACTCGCTGCAGTGAGAGAAGCCCACAGTGTGGGCGCCGGAGAGCGCCACCATATCCTGCACCGTCATTTTCTTCTCGGCGAACACTTCGATGAGCTGATCGACAGTCATGTTGGTGCGGGGGAGGTTGCCGGGAACGGTGGCCGCGAAGGAGGCCAGCGCGTCCTTCCGGCCGAGGCGCACCGTGTAAAAGGGTCCGCCGAGCATGAGGACGAGATTGCGGGTGGCTAGCGCGAGAATGTCGGCGCAGGAGACGACTCCAGGGCACTGCAACTCGAGCGCGGTCTTGGAGCGGATGACGGTGTCGAAGGCGTCGCCTGGGAGAGAGATGTTGTCATCGGCATCACGCTCGGCGCGATTGAAGGCGTTGGTGGAGATGAGCATGGAGGCGTCGCATCCGCCGACGAAGCAGTCGTGGAAGAAGAGGCGGAGGGTGCCGGCGGCCGTGGTGGGGGTGGAGATCTGCTTGCTGGTCACCACGTCGGATATGATCTGCTCTGCATTGGGGCACGTCTTCTGGTAGTACGCGGTGGAGAGCTTGGCAGAGGCAGGGGACGCAAGGAAGAGGAGGAGCGCTGCGGCCAAAACCGTCGCCACCGGGGCCGTCATGGTAGCAACGACGAGATTGTTTCTCATGGGTTATTAATTGCAGGGGGGCCAATTGTATGGGCTCTGCAACTGATGGGGGCAGATGACGACGACGACAATGGAGATGGAACGGGTCGGTTTCACTACAAAGGGGGAGACAGAGATGAGAGAGAGAATGAGGAGGGAGGAGAGGAAATGGAGGACAAGACAATGGCTAGGAGGGGATTCAGGTGACTACTACGGGAGGGAATTGCTAAAAGTGAGGAAGAGTTTGTTTCCGAATTTACACAAATAGCCGTCCTCTTTTTTTACCTTTATTTTCAAAAAAAAAAAAGAAAAGAAAGGGAAATATGATATCAGAATGTTCACCACCATCAACATCAAGATGATTAAAAAGTATCAAGTAGACATGTGTAAATTATCGGACCACCAAAAAGAATATGGGTACATTCAATATAGCAAAAACTTAGATGTATCTAAATTATATAAATAGGTAAAAAAACACTTTCTAAAAAAAAATAATCAAAAGAAAACTCCATTATATTATTTCCCCCAAAAATATCGTTATTTCTAAATATATTGTAGCTGTTACCCTTCGTTATGACTGTAGTAACTACAAAGTAACTATAATAATTAATATAATATTTTAGCGGCTAAAACTAGATAGCTACATATAGTAACTATCTAGGTAGTTGATATAACTATATAACAGTTATTAGATAATTATTATGGATATGGTGATGATGAGGGGTTCTGTCCCGCTATCACGATAGAGGTCAATGGAAGTCAGAATCAAAACAATCAACGAACGAATGGTCTTGGGCGGTCGAGTGGGGCATATTCCGATCGGGGGTTAAGCACCGACCCACCGTCTTCGACACGGAATAATTAAAACAACGCTCAAGGGACACGAAGAAGCCGAGCCGAGCCGAGCGATTCTCCCGCTCAATGCTATGGCGGACGACACGGACCGAGGACTTTCAACCGAGCGGCTCCCCCGCTTGGCGCAACAGTGGGCTTCCGGCCGAGCGGCCATCCCACTTGGCCCAGTAACGAATGACACTTGGACAAGGACTTTCAACCAAACGGCTATCCCGCTCGGTGTGGCAACAGACGCAAGGATATCAGAGTCTTGGCCGAGCGGCTATTCCGCTCGACCAAACAACAGACACTATGGGTTGCCCTTTGACATCCTTTTGGGAGCCAGTGCTGCTGACAGGCGATATGGTCAGACAGAGGATCGTACGACGAAAGCTTCCACTGTCACTTCAGAGATATGCGCGGTCCGTTGGTACTATATTAGGGACACTTTACTGATATATCTCTTCAGGGAAAGATTGGGATAGCGTGCCCTCTTTAACAAGCGTGCACACACGCTATAGGAGCCCTATATAAAGGGGGGTCTAGGCATCGCCAGAGGTATGCTTTCCTTGTGATTTCTATTGTTGTGCTATAGTTCTCTTTGCTTTTTGCTTCATTGGAGATTGACTTAAGTGTCGGAGGGTCATCGTCGGGGATCCCTTCCCTGGCTCGGCACTGATGCTATGCTGCTTGTGTTGCAGGTGAGAGAGAAATCCACCGAAGGTCAGAGAGAGCGCCACATCCCTAGCATCCGTCTCTTCGACTTTCGGACAGGATCATATTTGACACCGTCTGTGAGAACGTCACCTGAATTCGAGCCGAGGAAATGAAAGACGCTGGACGGATAACCACCGTGACGCTCACTCCAGAGGAGTTGGAGATGATCGTACAAGCACGGGTAGCAAAAATGATGGAGAAGCAACAACAACAGGCGATAGCCGATCGGCCAACACCGCAACTGGCGACCTCGGCAACCGATAGGTGAGCGGGGCAAGATGATCAAGCGGAGCAACATGTGGGGACAGAATCGAAGGCCGATTGGCACCCAAGGGGAAGCGCCGCCCGCGTCGATCCCCTTCCATCGGGCTATGTTCCAAACCCTCTCAGAGATAGCCCAAGCGCATCAGGAGTCGGGATCATCTTTTGACGAAGTACCCGTTTGATGTTATAAATGAAAGAGAACAAGTTGCGCAACAAGCTAGTGATATGGGTCATGCTCAATCCACTCCAGATATTAATGATGATTCATTATGCATCAATGGAGGACCAATTACAAGGGCTAGGGCTAAAAAGATGAAGGAAGCACTTAATGTGCTAAATGAAGATGTGAAGGTCAAAGCTACTATTGAAGAAGGTTTGACCAAGAGCAAGTCATCCGGCTTAGTCAACCTAATTCGAGCCTTAGATGAGCTAAATTAGTATTTAAGTCTCATATCTATGTAGTATGGATATGTTGGCTCAATTTGGACTCATTTTTACTTTTATTTGGGTTGTAATAATGCCATATGCTTAAAATGGCTAAGTAGTCTATATGGGCCTTTACTAAATGGGCTTTCTTTTGACCTTTTAGGGTTTTTTGGTCACCTTATAGCTATAAATAAAGGGGGTGACGGCCACACATGTATCTTTGATATATTTTTCAATTTAAAACACGGTGAGGCTCTCGCTTGTTGATTCTTCATTGAACTTGAACTTATCAAGGCATCTCCTTGTGACGTTCGAAGACTTATCAACCTCAATCCCAAGGTTGTGGCGTCTTCCATCTTCTATACCAAGGTTCGTGCTTTTCTAAGCATTGGGTCGAGGTTTCTTTTCATCCATCTTATCGATTTAGACCTTCCTTCTTTCTGTTTTCAATTCGTTGTGGGTTCTTGAGATATCTCTCTCGTTGGGTTCACATCATTTGGTATCAGAGCCAAGTTTTTCTAAATCGATTTGGTTATCCTTTTCTCTTTGTGCTTGAAACTTTGTCAATTTGTTCAAAATTATCTGCTTACCATTATCATCTCAATCCTAGTGAGTTTTATTCGTCTTGGTGCTAGCAAATTATTTTCGGAAAAAAAAAGAGTTGACATTTAAAAAAAAAAATCGGCAAAAAAAAAAAAAAGGGTCGAAATTCAAAAAAAAAAAAAAAAAAAAAAAAGTTGAGTGTAGGGAATTGTTATTTCTATACTAGTACTTTCCAATTCTGCATTTCTTTTAAAGTTTTGCCTATTATATTTACACTTTCCAATTCCGCATTTTTGAGGAGAGGGGGAATGATGGAATAAATGAAAGAGAACAAGTTGCGCAACAAGCTAGTGATATGGGTCATGCTCAATCCACTCCAGATATTAATAATGATCCATTATGCATCAATGGAGGACCAATTACAAGGGCTAGGGCTAAAAAGATGAAGGAAGCACTTAATGTGCTAATTGAAGATGTGAATGCCAAAGCTACTATTGAAGAAGGTTTGACCAAGAGCAAGTCATCCGGCTTAGTCAACCTAATTCGAGCCTTAGATGAGCTAAATTAGTATTTAAGTCTCATATCTATGTAGTATGGATATGTCTCAATTTGGACTCATTTTTACCTTTATTTGGGTTGTAATAATGCCATATGCTTAAAATGGCTAAGTAGTCTATATGGGCCTTTACTAAATGGGCTTTCTTTTGGCCTTTTAGGGTTTTTTGGTCACCTTATAGCTATAAATAAAGGGGGTGGCGGCCACACATGTATCTTTGATATATTTTTCAATCTAAAACACGGTGAGGCTCTCGCTTGTTGGTTCTTCATTGAACTTGAACTTATCAAGGCATCTCCTTGTGGCGTTCGAAGACTTATCAACCTCAATCCCAAGGTTGTGGCGTCTTCCATCTTCTATACCAAGGTTCGTGCTTTTCTAAGCATTGGGTCGAGGTTTCTTTTCATCCATCTTATCGATTTAGACCTTCCTTCTTTCTGTTTTCAATTCGTTGTGGGTTCTTGAGATATCTCTCTCGTTGGGTTCTCATCATTTGATATCAGAGCCAAGTTTTTCTAAATCGATTTGGTTATCCTTTTCTCTTTGTGCTTGAAACTTTGTCAATTTGTTCAAAATTATCTGCTTATCATTATCATCTCAATCCTAGTGAGTTTTATTCGTCTTAGTGCTAGCAAATTATTTTCAGTAAAAAAAAAAAAAGAGTTGACATTTAAAAAAAAAACCGGCAAAAAAAAACGCCGAAATTCAAAAAAAAATATTTTTTTCGGCAAAAAAAAAGGGCCGAAATTCAAAAAAAAAAAATAAATAAATAAAAGTTGAGTGTAGGGAATTGTTATTTCTATACTAGTACTTTCCAATTCTGCATTTCTTTTAAAGTTTTGCCTATTATATTTACACTTTCCAATTCCGCATTTTTCTTTAATAATTTGCCTAGTATATTTGCACCTTCCAATTCCGCAATTTCTTTAAAGTTTTGCCTAATATACTTGCACTTTCCTATTCCGCATTTCCTTTAAAGTTTTGCCTAATATACTTGCACTTTCCTATTCCGCATTTCTTTTAAAGTTTTACCTAGATTTAATTCTACACCTGCCTAAATTAAGTTATGGCAAGATCCTTTTCAGTTCTTATTTCAAATATCTTTATCTCTTAGTCCCGCATTCGCATAAGTTTTGTCTAGATTCAATTCTAGCAAATTTCCTTTCTGAACTTAATTTAATTTTTCAATTATGCAATTTGCATTCTTCTATCATTTCCTTTCTTTTATCCTATACCTTTAGGATTTTCAATCAGTCAACGATCGTTTACAAGGAATTGCCACAATTCTAAGTTCCTTAAAGAGCTAACATTAGCGAGTTGAGTGATTGAGTGACAACAGATTGCATTAATGGCGACAAGTGGAGAAGAAGCAAGACCTAGAGAAACACTTGAACAACGTGCCTTGAGACAATACTTGGAACGCATGGAAATCAGATTCAATCAAATCCTCGACAGATTGGAGAGACAAGATGCTGTAATTACCGAATTGCAAAATAGCCAAGCTGGTAGAGTTCCCACACGAATTTCAAGGCAATATAACCGTGAAGACAACAACGATGATGATGATGGCATTTCTGAGGACATTGATGATAGAGTTTCTAATGGCAGATCTGGTGGCATCAGAATTTGTGGTAGAAGGGGAAGGATGACTGATTATGTTGATAGAAACTTGGGAAATATCAAATTGAAGATTCCTTCTTTTCAAGGCAAAAGTGATCCAGACGCATATTTGGAGTGGGAAAAGAAAGTGGAATTAGTATTTGATTGTCACAACTACTCTGAAGAGAAGAAGGTAAAACTTGCTGCTGTCGAATTTATTGATTATGCTATTATTTGGTGGGATCAAGTTATTCTAAGCAGGAGAAGAAACAACGAGAGACCCGTTGGCACTTGGGAAGAGATGAAATCAATTATGAGGAAGAGGTTCATTCCATCACATTACTATCGAGATTTGTACCAATGGCTACAAAGTCTAACCCAAGGATCCAAGACCGTGGAGGAATACCACAAAGAGATGGAGATTACCATGATTCGAGCCAATGTGGAGGAGGACCGAGAAGCAACCATGGCAAGATTTTTACAAGGTTTGAATTCAGAAATTGCAAATATAGTAGAGTTGCAACATTATGTGGAGCTTGAAGATATGGTGCATATGTCCATGAAAGTTGAAAGGCAACTCAAAAGGAAGGGTTCAATCAAACATGGTCAAAGTTCTAATTCATCCACTTGGAAATCTAGTTGGAACAAAAGAGATGATAAAGTTGCATCAAAGAGTAAGACCGAGTTTTTAAAGAATAAAGATGCTAATTCTCCATTGGTTAAAGGTAAAGAACCTATCCAATCTTCAAGAAATAGAGATATTAAATGCTTTAAGTGTTTGGGAAGAGGACATATCGCTTCACAATGTCCAAACAAAAGAAGTATGCTTTTGAAAGAAAATGGTGATATTGAAACTGAGAGTGAATCTGAAGATGATAATGCCTTGCCACCATTGATGGAAAGTGATGTAGAAGAGTATGCCGTTGAAGGTGAAGCCCTTGTCACTAGGCGTGCTCTAAATGTGCAAGTGAAGGAAGAAGATGAAGAACAACGAGACAACATATTTCATACCCGTTGCCACATCAAAGACAAGGTATGTAGTATGATTATAGATGGAGGAAGTTGCACTAATGTTGCTAGTACTATCTTGGTTGAGAAATTATGCTTACCTACCACTAAACATCCTAGACCTTATAAACTACAATGGTTGAATGATTGCGGGGAGGTTAAGGTCACTAAGCAAGTATTGGTTTCATTATCCATTGGTAGGTATCATGATGATATTCTTTGTGATGTAGTACCAATGCTTGCAAGTCATTTACTTTTAGGTAGACCATGGCAATTTGATAGGAGGGTCATACACGATGGGTTCACAAATAAATATTCTTTTAAGATGCATGGTAAACTTGTAACTCTTGTACCATTAACTCCTAAGCAAGTATATGAAGATCAATTGAGGATAAAAAATGAGAGTGAAAAAAGAAAAGATTGTGAGAGAAAAAAAAATGGAAAAGAAAAGGAGTGTGAGAAAAGAAAAAGTGAGGATGAGAGGAGTGAAAAAAAGAATGAAAAAGAAACAAAAAATCTAGAGAGTAAAAAAGGGAGCTTTTATGCAAAAGAAAGAGAGGTTAAGAGAGCTTTTTATTCTCAACAGCCGATGATTATACTTTTGTATAAGGAGGCTTATTTCAACACTAACAATCTTAACCCTTCTTTGCCTAGTGTTGTTAAAACTCTTTTGCAGGAATTTGATGATGTCTTTCCTGAAGAAGTTCCTGATGGATTGCCACCACTTAGGGGAATAGAGCACCAAATTGACTTCATCCCAGGAGCAGCTATCCCTAATCGACCAGCCTATAGGAGCAATCCTATGGAGATGAAGGAGCTTCAAAAGCAAGTTGAAGAATTGATGAGAAAAGGGTACGTCCGAGAAAGTTTGAGTCCTTGTTCAGTTCCTGTTTTGCTTGTGCCTAAGAAGGATGGAACTTGGAGGATGTGCATTGATTGTAGGGCTATCAACAAGATTACGGTAAAGTATCGTCATCCTATTCCTAGATTAGATGATATGCTAGATGAACTACATGGTTCTTGCATTTTCTCTAAAATTGATTTGAAGTCTGGCTATCATCAAATTCGCATGCGTGAGGGAGATGAATGGAAAACTGCTTTTAAGACTAGGTACGGTTTGTATGAATGGTTAGTCATGCCATTTGGCCTAACTAACGCACCTAGTACTTTCATGAGATTAATGAACCATATTTTACGTGCTTATATTGGGAACTTTGTTGTAGTATATTTTGATGACATCTTGATTTATAGTAAAAATTTAGATGAACATCTTAATCATTTACAAAAAGTTCTACTTGTTTTGAGAAATGAAAAATTGTATGCTAACCTTCAAAAATGTTCTTTTTGCACTAATCAGATAGAGTTTCTTGGTTATATTGTTAGTGCTAAGGGAATAGCGGTTGATGAAGAAAAGGTTAAGGCAATACGTGATTGGCCAACACCAAAAACGATAACTGAGGTACGTAGCTTTCATGGGTTGACAAGTTTCTACAGAAGGTTTGTTAAAAATTTTAGTTCTATAGCTACACCCTTGACTGAAGTTGTTAAAAAGAATGTTGGGTTTTGTTGGGATAGTGAACAAGTTTCAGCTTTCAATTTACTTAAGGAGAAGCTAAGTTCAGCACTATTACTTGCATTACCTAACTTTGCTAAAACTTTTGAAATTGAGTGTGATGCATCAGGAATAGGTATTGGAGCTGTGCTAATGCAGGAAGGTCGACCCCTTGCTTATTTTAGTGAGAAACTAAGCGGAGCAGCTTTGAACTATCCAACTTATGACAAGGAGATGTATGCATTGGTGAGGGCTTTAGAGACTTGGCAGCATTACTTGTGGCCCAAAGAGTTTGTTATTCACACTGATCATGAATCGTTGAAGCATTTGAAGAGCCAAAGTAAGTTGAATAGACGTCATGCAAAATGGGTAGAATTCATTGAATCATTCCCTTATGTGATCAAGTATAAACAAGGTATGGAAAACATTGTTGCTGATGCTTTGTCTCGAAGGTATACCTTGATCTCTACTTTAAACACTAAATTGTTAGGATTTGAATACATTAAAGATTTATATTCTAATGATTCTGACTTTGGAAATGTGTTTGAAGTTTGTGAACATACTGCATTTGGGAAGTTTTATAGACATGGGGGGTTTCTTTTTAGAGTGAATAGGTTGTGTGTGCCTAATTGTTCATTAAGGGAATTATTAATCCAAGAATCTCATGGTGGGGGACTAATGGGACATTTTGGAGTTAAAAAAACTCTAGAAGTGTTGGTAGAGCATTTCTTTTGGCCACAAATGAAACGGGATGTAGTTAAATTTTGTGAGAAGTGTATTACATGTAGGCAAGCGAAATCTAGATCTTTACCTCATGGACTGTATACACCTTTACCAATTCCTAGTGAACCTTGGGTTGATATTTCCATGGATTTTGTTTTAGGACTACCAAGGTCTAAACGAGGTATGGATTCTATTTTTGTGGTTGTGGACAGATTTTCTAAAATGGCTCATTTTATTCCTTGTAGGAAAACAGATGATGCTAACCATATTGCTGATCTATTTTTTAGGGAGATCGTGCGACTTCATGAAGTACCGAGGAGCATAGTTTCAGATCGTGAAGCAAAGTTTCTAAGCTACTTTTGGAAGACATTGTGGGGAAAGTTAGGAACAAAGCTTTTGTTTTCCACAACTTGTCATCCACAAACAGATGGACAAACTGAGGTAGTAAATCGAACTTTATCTACTTTGTTGAGAGCTATCATTCAAAAGAATTTAAAAGGTTGGGAAGATTGTTTACCACATGTTGAATTTGCTTATAATAGATCTATGCATTCTACTAATAATTTTTCTCCTTTTGAAGTGGTATATGGGTTCAAACCTTTAATTCCTTTAGATTTATCGCCTTTGCCTATCTCTGAGCGTGCCAGTTTAGATGGTACCAGAAAAGCTGAGTTTGTGAGGCAACTGCATGAGAAAGTTCGATTGCAAATTGAAAAGAGGATTGAACAATATGCTGCGCAAGCCAACAAGGGACGAAAGAAAATGATCTTTGAACCCGGAGATTGGGTTTGGGTTTATATGAGGAAGGAAAGATTTCCAGCTAAACGTCGTACTAAGTTGCATCCACGAGGAGATGGTCCATTTCAAGTCATTGCTCGAATCAATGATAATGCATACAAGCTTGACTTACCAGGTGAGTATAATGTGAGTGCTACATTTAATGTTTCTGATCTTTCTCCTTTTGATGTAGGTGATCAAGATTCGAGGACGAATCCTTTTGAGGAGAGGGGGAATGATGGAATAAATGAAAGAGAACAAGTTGCGCAACAAGCTAGTGATATGGGTCATGCTCAATCCACTCCAGATATTAATGATGATCCATTATGAATCAATGGAGGACCAATTACAAGGGCTAGGGCTAAAAAGATGAAGGAAGCACTTAATGTGCTAATTGAAGATGTGAAGGCCAAAGCTACTATTGAAGAAGGTTTGACCAAGAGCAAGTCATCCGGCTTAGTCAACCTAATTCGAGCCTTAGATGAGCTAAATTAGTATTTAAGTCTCATATCTATGTAGTATGGATATGTTGGCTCAATTTGGACTCATTTTTACCTTTATTTGGGTTGTAATAATGCCATATGCTTAAAATGGCTAAGTAGTCTATATGGGCCTTTACTAAATGGGCTTTCTTTTGGCCTTTTAGGGTTTTTTGGTCACCTTATAGCTATAAATAAAGGGGGTGACGGCCACACATGTATCTTTGATATATTTTTCAATCTAAAACACGGTGAGGCTCTCGCTTGTTGGTTCTTCATTGAACTTGAACTTATCAAGGCATCTCCTTGTGGCGTTCGAAGACTTATCAACCTCAATCCCATGGTTGTGGCGTCTTCCATCTTCTATACCAAGGTTCGTGCTTTTCTAAGCATTGGGTCGAGGTTTCTTTTCATCCATCTTATCGATTTAGACCTTCCTTCTTTCTGTTTTCAATTCGTTGTGAGTTCTTGAGATATCTCTCTCGTTGGGTTCACATCACCGTTCGGGACACATGGAAAGGAAAAGCGCCCTGAAACGTCACATCAGCTGAACGGATCAACAGAAAATTCTCAGAGGAGATCTTTCAAGACCCTCTGTCTCGACACTACACCCCGGTGATCGGGATGTACAACGAGACGATCGACCCAGATGATCATCTAGATCGGTTTGACAATAAGTACATGAACGGAATAAAGTGCAAAGTCTTTCTCATGACTCTCTCTGGATCGGTGCAGCGCTGGTTCAGAAGGCTGTCGGACGACTCGATACAAAGTTTCAAAGACTTTCGAGCCGCCTTCCAGCACCACTTCACAAGCAACCGACGTGATGTGAGCCAAGAAGAGGCATTGAAGGGAATTGGGGGACCCATGACGAGGTCCAAGACTAAGAGCATTGCAAGCTTTGGAAGGCTTAATATTGGGGCTCAAGGAAAAGGAGGATCAATGCACAAAGGAGGCAACAACTAAATGGATCACATTCCTTCAAATTGAAAGTGAAATTGGACCAACATGAGGACCATTTTCGTATGTATTTTAGAAGATTTTTTCTAAAGTGACTTTTGATGTCCTTTATGGGGTTTTAATGTATTTTTGAGAGTTTCTAAGCTAGTATAATAAATATCATGCATGCATGGTTGCATTAAGCTAGTATTAGGGATTAGTGGTTGCATTAGTGGATAATAAATATCATGCATGCAAGCATGATATTTATTACATAATTAGTGCATAGTGGATCTTAAGGGATATTAAATAGGAGAACTCTTGTATGGAAAATCAAGTAAGTTTGAATGAAAATTTTAGTTTCTCTTTGGTGAGAGCTTCCTTCTAGTTCTTAGGCAAAGAACTAATTCCAATCTTATCAAGGCAACTTGTGGCGATCAAACCCCATGACTTATCACTCACCTTCTCATCTTGCTTGAGTGTGGCGTCAATACCCTTTCCCAAGTTGAATTTTAAGGCGATCCATTTACAAGGTTCCTTATCATTTGGTATCAAAGCCTTGGCTCCTTGATTTTCAGTTTTGTGTCTTGTTTTCATCTTTGTTCTTGTCCATCTTTGTTTATCTCTCCGTCCCTATCTGTCATAAATTTCTATTCACTATTTGGGTCCTCAACTCAAAAAAAAAAGAAAAAAAGGAAAATTCAGAAAAAAAGGAGGAATCATTAGTCATTGGTTTTTGATTAAAAAAAAAAAAATAGGAGGATTTGTGAATTGAAAGGACTCAATATTCTTTCTTTGTGAAATCTGAATTCAAAGATATTCCTTTCATTGCTCTTGATCGTTGCTGAATTTCTCGATTTATCCGTTTATTTCTCTTGTTCTACTCATATTTCTCTTGTTGGTTTCTTGTTCACTTGATTGTCTACTTGCTGTCTTGAGAAAGACATTGATAAGGTTCTTTCCTTAAGAGCTTATAAAGGAAGCTAAGTGGATAAATTTGAGTGCAACCACATGAGTAGAGTGGTGAGGTTCGTCTAATATTTCTTTTGTAATTTTCCTTGTCATCTTCTTTTTTTTTTTTTTGCAAGCATAAGTGGGGAAAAATCACCTCATTCCCCTAGGCGAGATCTTAATAGCCTTCAAATGGAAGCACTTACTCAACAATTTGAAAGAATGCTTCAAAGACAACTTGAAGAAATACATGAAAGGATGGACCGACTTGAAGGAGAAAATGTTTCCAACCATGGGGGCAATTCTAATCATGAAGAATCTCGTCAAAGTGACCCATTTTATGATTCACCAAGAGAAAGAAGGAGGCATGAAGGGGGGAGAAGACATGAGAGAGGAGGTAGAGACCATAGAAGAGAAGATGATCTAGGAGGTGTGAAAGTCCAGATACCTTCCTTCCAAGGGAGGAATGACCCCGAAACATATCTTGAGTGGGAGATGAAAATAGAGCAAATATGTAATGCCCCGCCCCTTCCTGCTCAAGCTGACGGGGGGTTACTTATCTTTTCTTCTTAAAACAGCGGAAGTCTTATCTATAGTATATTTTTTTTTTTAAAACTTTTCCTTTACTTTTCAAATCATCATCACTAACTACCTATCATATGAGTCACATAACATGCTTAACATAAATTTAAGCCATAATACTAAAGAGTATGATGAAATGTCATGGAGTCATAAAAGAGAGACATAAGCATAATTCTTATCAACTAGAAGCAGGTCTTTCTCTTTAGCCGAGTCACTACTACACACGTCCTTCTTGCCCCCTCCTGCTGCTCCCTTAGTACATCCATTCTTTGCCCTTATCTGTGGTACAAGGAAAGTAAGCTGTGAGCAAACAAGGCTCAGTAAGATCCTTTCCTACTCACAAAAACCGTATAGCATAACTTAATCTCCAAGGCATATAGCATAAAGACAACTCATCATATCATGTATAGAAGCATCATATCGTAACATAATCATAAGGTATCATGGCATATCATAACATAATCATAAAGTGCATCCTAGCATAACATATCATAATCATAAGCATCATGGCATATCATGGTAAAATCATAATGTGCATCCTAGCATAACATAACATAAACATAAGCATTATGGCATATCATGATATAATCATAAAGTACATCCTAGCATAACATAATCATAAGTATCATGGCATATCATAACATAATCATAAAGTGCATCCTAGCATAACATAATCATAAGTATCATGGCATATCATAACATAATCATAAAGTGCATCCTAGCATAACATATCATAATCATAAGCATCATGACATATCGTAACATAATCATAAAGTGTTATGCGAGATGACTTTCAAAAACATGATTCATGTAAAAATATATGCAACATGTCTTTTGAAAATTTATTACATACATACTTAAACATAATCATAACATGATTAGGGCCCCGTCTTGTACCACATACATAAATGTGCGCATCCTATGTAGGTCCAAGGTAGCAAGTCTTGAACCCTACAAGGCATACATACTAGGCCCGTTTCTTAGTCCATCGACCTAGGGGCACTTAGGAGTCCATCCCTAACGAGGCCCGTTTTTAGTCCATTGACCCCGGGGCACTTATGGAGCCCACCCTTGGTACAAGCCATATAAAGTAAAGTAGCATGTCATACATATCATGGTTCTTATTATTTCATGCACATCATATTTCTTATCATATCATACCATACAAAATTTGGGCACACAGCTCATCATAATAGCATGTATAATTTGGGCACACAGCACATCATAAATACATACATAGTTTGGGCACATAGCTCATCATAAATAGCATGCATAATTTGGGCACACATCTCATCATAATATCATGCATAAATTGGGCACACAGCCAGCATAAGGGTTATCAACATACATAGATCATAATTATACATAATTAAACATAGAAGCATAGCAAGCTCTTACCACATCATAAAATATTGCATGTGAGATACATGGGAATCATATTTTGATTTCTAACCCTAATGTCATATAGTAGCCGAAACCTATAGTTGTGACTTAGGTTAAAAATCAACATACAAGCATGTGAACCCTAAACCAATATCATATCATATACCATAAGGAAACATCATGAGCATGTTTAGGTTAGGTTCTAGGTTTCCTAAGCTTATCATGGCCGAATCTTATCAAGCATTACATTGGGTTAAAAATCAACATTCAAGCATGTGAACCCTAAACCAAATTTCATAGCAAATATTACAAGGAACATCATGAGCATAATTAGGTTAGGTTCCAAGTTTCCTAGGCCTTTAAACTTGTTGTGGCCGAAACCCTTAAGGCTTGGAACTAGGTTTCAAGTGTCATAAAAGCATGGAAACCCGAGACCAATATCATAGCAATTATTACAAGGAACAACATAAGCATAATTAGGTTAGGTTCCAAGTTTCCTTGGCCTTTAAACTTGTTGTGGCCGAAACTCTTAAGGCTTGGAACTAGGTTTCAAGTGTCATAAAAGCATGGAAACCCTAAACAAATTTCATAGCAATTATTACAAGGAACAACATGAGCATAATTAGGTTAGGTTCCAAGTTTCCTAGGCCCTTAAACTTGTTGTGGCCGAAACCATTAAGGCTTGGAACTAGGTTACAAGTGTCATGAAAGCATGGAAACCCTAAACCAATTTCATAGCAATTATTACAAGGAACAACATGAGCATAATTAGGTTAGGTTCCAAGTTTCCTAGGCCCTTAAACTTGTTGTGGCCGAAACCATTAAGGCTTGGAACTAGGTTACAAGTGTCATGAAAGCATGGAAACCCTAAACCAATTTCATAACAATTATTACAAGGAACAACATAAGCATAATTAGGTTAGGTTCCAAGTTTCCTAGGCCCTTAAACTTGTTGTGGCCGAATGTTCATGGGGCATGAAAACAAGTTCTAACCACACTACAACATGACCATGTCATATTAATTTTCATGTCTTGTCTCAAGGAGGATCATGGCATGATTAGTTTAGGTTTAACAATTTTCTAGGCCCCTAATCCTATCATGGCCGAATACTTAGGAGCATGGAATAAAGTTCAATCATCATATATGAATGAGCAAATCATGTTAACAACTTTCTCATCATGAAGTACATATCATAAAACAAAAAGGAGCATGCTTGGTTTGAGTCTTAACTTACCTATTTCCTTTATTCATGTTTGGCCAAGAGTCTAGGGATATGATTCTAAGTTCTAACCAAAAATTCTAGCATATGAACATTAGATAAATCCCTACCATAAGATACATGTTACAAGAAGCATATTGAGCATGTCAAAATTTAGGTCTTTACATTTCCTAGGTCCTTCTTCTTAGTCTTGTCTTGGCCGAAAATTTCATGAAGGTATCCTAGGTTTTTAGGCAACCAAATCTCATAGAAAATACACAAGCTATTGTACCACAGGTGAGGGAAACTTACTTCCTTTCGCTTGTGGTTTTTCTTAAGGAAGAAGGTATCCTAAGTTCCAAGGAAGGAGAGAGCTTCTTCTTCTTGTACCTCTTTTTGCTTCTCTTGCTTGGAAGGGATGGATCTTGAAGGTTTCTTCTCGAAATTTAGTTTTCTTGGAGAGGAACTTAGCTTAGCTTTTGGAATAAGGAGAGGGAGGGGCTCTTGGTTTCGGTGAGGAATGAAGAAGGAGAAGGAAGGAGGAAGAAAAAAGAATTTAATCTCTTGTTTTTCTTCTCCCAATCAATTTATTCCTTTGCAAATGAAACATGTCTTCATTCATTCCCTCAACTCCTCTTTTCCGTCATTCCTTTAATTCCCACGAAAATAGAGAGAGGGAGGGAAGTAGGCAATTTATCTTTTGCTTGCTTCTTCTCTTAACCAAGAGGAAGAGGAGGTAAGCAACTTGGTTTTCTCTTGCTCTTTTGCTTAGTTCTCTTTTATTTTCTTCTCACCTCTAACTAAATTTTCATTCCTTTCTATCCATATATTATTCATTATTCTAGTGGTTATCATACATCAATTTATCTCTATTATTTATGGGAGGTTCAAGGTTCAATCCTTGACCTCACCTCTTCTTATTCTATTTTGGTTTCTATTTTCCCTTTTCTCTTATTCTTTTTATTTCTATGCTCTAAAGAAAAATAATACCCATATACTTATCTTATAATTTCGTGGGTGTTAAAAAATTTTCTCATGTCACAATTACAATGATGCAAAGAAAGTAAAGGTGGTTGCCCTTGAGTTCACCGATTATGCCTTAATTTAGTGGGATCAATTGCAAAAGGAGAGAAGAAGGTATGGAGAGCATCCTATCAACACTTGGGACGAAATGAAGACTTTGATGAGAAGGAAATTTGTGCCTTCCCACTACCACAGGGAATTGCACAACAAATTACAAAGACTCACCCAAGGGAGTAGGAGTGTGGATGTGTTAGAGTGTATACTAAAAGCCTAGCTTTTGTATAAACATTTATTTAGAAATAAATAATCACAATGGTCAAATACCTACATTTATTTGTTAAGTGTAGTTGTTCAATTAATTTATATTGTAGATAACATGGTGTGTGGTGTCACACACAGAAGATCATGTTATCAGTTCTTTATAAATTATAAACAGTTGCTCACGACTAAGATGGAAAGGAACAAACCATTGGAATTGTCGTAGTGTAATTAGATATTAGTTTATCTTGACTAATAAATTACACTAGTACAATCTAAGTGTATTGAGTAGGACCATTTTAGATAAGTTCTTTTTATACTGACTTGATAAAAGAACTAGACCTTAGTTATTATGAAAGTGTGTGCTCTTAATCCTAATATAATAACAAACACATATATTTAGTATTTATTTCTTTGACTTATCAATGGGTGAGATTTAGCTCGATAAATCAATAAGCCCGATAAGTTGGGAAATGATATTACTTATAGTGTGTGTTGTTGATTATAGAAGGAAACTGTGTCCTAGTAATCTAGGTTGAGAATGACCCCAAGAGGAGCTCATAAGGATTGTCATGTTAAACCCTGCAGGTGGACTTAGTCAGACATGACGATGAGGTTGAGTGGTACTACTCTTGGATTAAGATATTAATTAAGTTGTTAGTAACTCATTTATTTAGTGGGCATTCGACATCTTAAACACAGGGAGACTAACACACTCATAATAAGAAGGAGCCTAAAATGTAATTTGGGATTGGTGCGGTAGTTCAATAATAATTCTTTAGTGGTATGAATTATTATTGATGAAATTAAGTTGTGTGTTCGGGGTGAACACGGGAAGCTTAATTTCATCGGGAGACCAAAACCAATTCTTCCTCTCGGTCCCTATCGTAGCCTCTTGTATATAGAGATTTATACCCACCACATACCCACTTCTTACCCAACCCAAGGGAGTCGGCCAAGCTAGCTTGGAACCCAAGCTAGGGCCGGCCAAGACCCAAGGATAGTGCCAAGATTAGTGGCCGGCCCTAGCTTGGAGTCCAAGCTAGGTGTGGCCGACCACATAGAAAATAAAAAGGGATTTTTATTAAAATTATTTCTTATGTGGATATTATGGTTTTAAAAGAGAGTTTGAAATTTAAATCTTTCCTTAGCTTTCTACAAAAGATTAAGAAAAGATTTGAAATCTTTCCTTATTTGTAGATTGAAAGAAAGATTTTAATTTTGAGAAAACTTTCCTTTTTTAACCATGTTCATGATTTAAAAGAGAATTTAAAAATTAAATATTTCTTTTATAAGTTTCTACAAAAGATTAAGAAAAGATTTGATATCTTTCCTTATTTGTAGATTGAAAGGAGAGTTTAATTTTTAGATATAACTTTCCTTTTTGAAAATCATCCACATGTTTAAAAGAAAGATTTTAATTTATAAAATTTTCTTTTTACAAACCACCATGAAGAGAAAAATTATTGGAGAAATTTTTATAAATTTCCAGAAACAAATTAGGAAGTTTTAATTCTTGTGTTAATTAAAACTCTCCTTGTTTTGGAGAATCCTGTCACCCCGCCAGTAAATCAGAATGCAGCGCCCGTCATCCCAGTAGTTGCACCAGTACCACCGATAGCCCCTGCCCCAGTGGTCAGACAGGAGACCTACTTGATACAGTGGCTAAGGCTGAAGCTGGAAAATTTCTTAGGTACTTGCGAGCCATGGGACACTCAGGCCTGGTTCAAGACAGTGGAAAACATAGTGGAATTACTGAACTGGCCCGTAGCGGAAAAGATTAAGTGTGTATCATTCTGTTTTTCCGGAGACGCAAGGATATGGTGGGAAAGAGTAAAAGCAAAGAGACAGATTAATCTAATGAACTGGACGGACTTCGAGACAGAGTTCTTCGAGGAGTTCTTCCATATGCAAATGACGAACCGGCACTATGACGAGTTCACCGAGTTTCGGCAAGGTGACCTATCAGTGAACGAAGCAGTAAAACGTTTCAACCGTTTGGCTCGTCTATGTCCAGAATTGGTTCGCACAGAAAGAGAAAGGGTCAGACTTTTGTTGAAGATGCTTCGACCCGAAATAGCACTGAACGTGGCCGGCGGAGTTAATAGACCTCAGACTACAGAGGAATTGGTCAGCAGTCCCCTCATCACAGAACATTATCAGAACGCAATGAACGGGAATAAGAGTCAGGCCCGAACAGAAGGACAGAGACCCTCAGGTAATAAAAAAAGCTGGAAAGGGACCTTCGCTGGAAAAAGGAAACAGTGGGACAATGCAAAAGGTAGCTCAGTGAATAAGCAACCGAAGTACCCTCAGTGCACTATTTGCGGAAAGCTGCATCCTGGAATATGTCACAAGGGTACAAAAAGGTGCTATAATTACGGAGGGGAAGGACATCTGGCCAGAGACTACACTAACCGGTTCCAGGTACCACCCCAGCAGAACAACCAAAACAAGAGTACCCCCTCACAACTACATCAGATGCAAGCTACTATTGAGGGAACACCGATTAGCCAAGGGAGATTGGAAGCTCCACCAACTACAATGAACGCCAGGGTTTTCTCGCTTACTAAAGAGGATGTGGCAAGCACCTCTACTGTTGTTACAGGTCAGCTGCCTATTTTTAGTCAGTATGTTTTAGTATTGTTTGATACTGGGGCGACCCACTCGTTCATCTCAGTATCATTTACAAAGAAATTAGACATACCACCCCAAACACTAAATGTCACGTTCTTAACAACCCTATCATCGGGGGAAGTTACGCCATCGGATCATATGCTGCGGGCCGTACCTATCCGAATCGCAGATAGAGAACTCTACTGCAATCTGATAGTACTCGACATGCGGGATTATGACATTATACTGGGCATGGACTTTCTGAGCAAGTACGGCGCCTCAATCGAGTGTCGTAATAGGAAGGTAGTCTTTTGAGCTGAAGCCGAACCGATGTTTGAATTTATTGGGGAATCTGGGGAAGAAACTGAAAGATTCTTATCAGCTGTAGAGGCACAGAGTATGTTAGACAAAGGATGTACGGGATTTCTAGCACACGTGGTTGATACAAGATAAACCGGGAGCCAGAAACTAGAGGAGGTCAGGGTAGTATGCAACTATCCGGAAGTATTTCCTGATGATCTACCGGGATTAGCACCTGATAGAGAAATAGTGTTTACGATTGAAGTAGTTTCAGGTACTAAACCAATCTCTAAAACACCTTACCGGATAGCGCCGACTGAGTTGAAGGAACTTCAAGAACAGTTACGGGAGTTACTCGACAAGGGACTTATTCGCCCTAGTCACTCTCCGTGGGGAGTTCCGGTACTATTTATGAAAAAGAAGGATGGGACTATGCGAATGTGTATAGATTACTGAGCACTGAACAACGCGACAATCAAGAACAGATACCCCCTTCCACGGATTGACGATCTGTTCGACCAATTGAAGGGAGTAACTGTCTTCTCTAAGATTGACCTAAGGTCCGACTATCATCAAGTGAAAGTAAAACAAGATGATATACCAAAGACAACCTTTCGAACAAGATACGGACACTATAAGTTCATAGTTATGCCCTTCGGAGTGACAAATGCCCCTGCGGTGTTCATGGATTTGATGAATCGAGTATTTGCAGCATATCTCGATAAATGTGTGATTGTCTTCATTGACGATATTCTCATCTATTCGAGAACCCAGGAAGAACATGCCGAACATCTGAATATTGTACTGCAGATCCTCCGAGAAAAACAACTGTATGCAAAGTTTTCCAAGTGCGAGTTCTGGCTAGATCGAGTAATATTCTTGGGTCATGTCATCTCCAAGGATGGAGTCATGGTAGATCCATGTAAGATTGAAGCTGTGAGTAACTGGAACAGACCAAAGAATGCCAGCGAAATCAGAAGTTTTCTAGGATTAGCGGGTTACTACAGGAAATTCGTAGAGGATTTCTCCAAAGTTGCAGCCCCTATGACGCATCTCACCAAGAAAAATAAAAAGTATGAATGGACGGAAGACTGCGAGAAGAGTTTTACGGAGCTAAAACAGAGACTGACCAGTGCTCCGATCCTTACTCTTCCGGAAAGTAACAAAGGCTTTGATATGTATAGCGATGCTTCCTTACTAGGACTTGGAGCTGTACTTATGCAAGACGGCAAAGTCATCGCCTATGCCTCCAGGCAACTCAAAGAGCACGAAAGAAATTACCCCATTCACGATCTAGAACTAGCAGCGGTGGTTTTTGCTCTAAAAACATGGAGGCATTACTTATATGGAGCCCAGTGCAGGATTTATACTGACCACCAGAGCCTGAAATATTTCTTCACGCAGAAAGATTTGAATATGAGACAACGCAGATGGCTCGAGCTAATCAAGGATTATGATTGCGAAATCTTTTATCATCCCAGAAAAGTGAACAAAGTGGCCGATGCACTCAGCCGGAAGTCCAGTGCCACCAGACATCGCTATTCTAAGTTCGAGGACGAACTTTCTATGAGGTATGGGGTACTGTAACACCCACGAAATTATAATATAGGTATATGAATATTATTTTTCCTTAGAGCATAGAAATGAAAAGAATAAGAGAAAAGGGAAAATAAAAACAAAAATATAGAATAAGAAGAGGTGAGGTCAATGATTGAACCTTGAACCTCCCACAAATGATGGAGATAAATTGATGCATGATAACCACTAGGATAAGGAGTAATCTTTGGATGGAAAGGAATGAAATTTTTAATTAAAGGTGAGAAGGAAATAAAAGAAAACTAAATAAAAGAGCAAGAGAAAACCAAGTGGCTTACCTTCTTTTCCTCTTGGTTAAGAAAAGGAGCAAGCAAAAGAGGAATTGTCTACTTCCCTCCCTCTCTCAATTTTCGTGGGAATTAAAGGAATGATGGAGAAGAAGAGTTGAGGGAATGAATGAAGACATGTTTCATTGAACAAAGGAATAAATAGATTTGGGAGAAGAAAACAAGAGAGTAAGTCCTTTTCTCTCTTCCTCCTTCTTCCTTCTTCATTCCTCACCGAACCAAGAACCTTTCCCTCTCCTCATTCTAATAGCTAAGTTAAGTTCTTCTCCAAGAAAACTAATTTCCGTGAAGAAGCCCTCAAGTTCTAGCCCTTCCAAGCAAAGGAAACAAAAGGAGGTACAAGAAGAAGAAGCTTTCCCCTTTCTTGGCACTTAGGATACTTTTCTCCTTAAGAAAAATCACAAGCGAAAGGATGTAAGTTTCCCTCACCTGTGGTACAATAGGTTTTGTGTGTTCTATGAAGATCCGGTTACATAAAAATCTAAGAAAACCTCATGAAGAATTTCGGCCAAGATAAGACCAAAGGAAGGACCTAGGGAATGTAAAGAACTAAATTTCGACATGCTCGATATGTTTCTTGTAACATGTATTTTATGGTAGGGATTTATTTCATGTTTCTATGCTAGAATGTTTAGTTAGAACTTAGATTCATGATCTTAGACTTCGGCCAAGCATGAACAAAAGGATTAGGTAAGCTTAAGTCTCAAACTAAAACATGCTCCTTTGTTCTTATGATAGGTGCCCTATGATAATGGTATTATTAACATTTTCTCCTACTTGTTATGTTGTTTGGAACTTTATTTTCAGGCTCATAAATATTCGGCCATGGTAGAACTAAGGGCCTAGGAGAGCTTTAATTTAAAACTAAGCATGCCATGATTTCCCTAAGATAAGATATGAAGCTATTATGATATGCCCATGATTGTATGTTGAGTTGAACTTTATTTCATGTCTATGAAGGTTCGGCCATGTTTAGATTTGAGGCCTAGGAGAGTTTAAAACAAGTCTAAGATGCTTATGACCTTCTTGATGAAATGATATGAAACTAACTTAATGTTCTTATGTTTGATTGTTGCATGGAAATTTGGTTACATGCTCTACAACCTTCGGCCACACAAGGTTTTAAGACCTAGGAAACTTAGAACCTAACTCAACTATGCTCATGTTGTTCCTTGAAATATTTGCTATGAAAGTTGTTTAAGGTTCTCATGCTTTTAGGACACTTGAACCCTAGCTTTAAAGCCCTACAAGTTTCGGCCATATCATGTTTAAGGGCCTAGGAAACTTAGAATTTAACTCAACTATGCTCATGTTGTTCCTTGAAATATTTGCTATGAAAGTTGTTTAAGGTTCTCATGCTTTTAGGACACTTGAACCCTAGCCTTAAGTCCTACAAGTTTCGGCCATATCATGTTTAAGGGCCTAGGAAACTTAGAACTTAACTCAACTATGCTCATGTTGTTCCTTGAAATATTTGCTATGAAAGTTGTTTAAGGTTCTCATGCTTTTAGGACACTTAAACCCTAGCTTTAAGCCCTACAAGTTTCGGCCATATCATGTTTAAGGGCCTAGGAAACTTAGAACCTAACTCAACTATGCTCATGTTGTTCCTTGAAATATTTGCTATGAAAGTTGTTTAAGGTTCTCATGCTTTTATGACACTTGAACCCTAACTTTAAGCCCTACAAGTTTCGGCCATATCATGTTTAAGGGCCTAGGAAACTTAGAACCTAACTCAACTATGCTCATGTTGTTCCTTGAAATATTTGCTATGAAAGTTGTTTAAGGTTCTCATGCTTTTATGACACTTGAACCCTAACTTTAAGCCCTACAAGTTTCTGCAATATCATGTTTAAGGGCCTAGGAAACTTAGAACCTAACTCAACTATGCTCATGTTGTTCCTTGAAATAATTGCTATGAAGTTGTTTAGGGTTCACAAGCTTGAATGATAATTTTTAACCCAATGTATGTTTGATAAGTTTCGGCCATGATAAGTTGTAAGCTTAAGAAACCTAGAACTCTACCTAAACTTGCTCATGGTGTTTTCTTATGGTATAGGAAATGATACTTATTTAGGGTTCACATGTTGGTATGGAGTTTTTACATAAAACCCAATCTATATGTTTCGGCCACTATATGACATTAGGGTTAGAAATCTAATTATGTTTCCCATGTATCTTATATGTCATGTTTATGAGATTTCTATGCTTCTATGTTTAATTATGCACACTTATGATCTATACATGATGGAAACTCGTATGCTATGCTGTGTGTTATTTCTGATGAGCTGTGTGCCCAATTTACGCATGATATATGTGATGAGCTGTGTGCCCAAGTTTACATGCTATTTATGATGAGCTGTGTACCCAAACTATGCATGTATTTATGATGTGCTGTGTGCCCAAATTTTACATACCATTATGATTAGCTGTGTGCCCAAAATTCTATATGGTATGACATGATAAGAAATACGATGTGCAAGAAATAATAAGAACCATGATACGTATGACATGCTACTTTACTTTATATGGCTTGTACCAAGGGTGGGCTCCATAAGCGCCTCGGGGTCGATGGACTAAGAAACGGGTCTCGTTAGGGATGAGCTCCTAAGTGCCCCTAGGTCGATGGACTAAGAAACGGGCCTAGTATGTATGCCTTGTAGGGTTCAAGACTTGCTACCTTGGACCTACATAGGACGCGCACATTTATGTATGTGGTACAAGCCGGGGCCCTAACCATGTTATGATTATGTTTAAGTATGTAAGTAAAAAGTTTTTCAAAGGACATGCTGCATATATTATTGCATGAATCATGTTTTTGAAAGTCATCTCGCATAACACATTATGATTATGTTACGATATACCATGATGCCTATGATTATGTTATGTTATGTTAGGATGAACCTTATGATTATGTTATGATATGTTATGATCATGATTATGTTATGCTAGAATGCACTTTATGACTTTATTAGGATATGCCATGATACCATATGATTATGTTATGATATGATGCTTCTATACTTGATATGATGAGTTGTCTTTATGCTTTATGCCTTGAAGCTTTATTTATGCTATACGATTTTCGTGAGTAGGAAAGGATCTTACTGAGCCTTGAGTGCTCACAGCTTACTTTCCTTGTACCACATATAAGGACAAAGAGTGGATGTACTAAGGGAGCAGCAGGAGGGGGCAAGGAGGACGTGTGTAGTAGTGACTTGGCTAAAGAGAAAGACCTGCTTCTAGTTAATAAGAATTATGTTCATGTTGTTTCTTTTATGACTCTATGACACTTCATCATGCTCTTTAGTATTATGGGTTAAATTATGTTAAGTATGTTATGTGACTCATATGATAGGTAGTTAGCGATGATGATTTGAAAAGTAAAAGAAAAGTTTAAAAAGAAAAAAAATATACACCATAGATAAGACTTCCGCTGTTTTAAGAAGAAAAGATAAGTAACCCCCGTCAGCTTAAGCAGGAAGGGGCGGGGCGTTATAGGTGACACTAGGTCATTGGGGCTTAGAGCCTACACTAATTGGCACTAGTGCTAGTGGGAGATTGTTAGTTAGAGCTCTAGAGCCAATCAATTGATGATTGTATTATGGACTTGTTGTATCATATTCTTATATAAATAAAGGCATTTGTTTTTGGTTATTATACTTACTTATATTGGTGCCAAATAAACTAAGTATAATAGCGTCCTTGATTAGAAGGTTCTCACCTATATCAATCGGTTAGTTGAACCGATAGTGAGATGATATTATAGGGAACACTACTCTTAATCATTCCTAGTCGAGTATTAACATTCAAGGACAATGTTAATGTAATAAGACTAGCATGTAGGTCAACTCGATGACTTGATCTCACAAGTCATGGATATAGAGATATCAAGTTGACACATGTGTATGCATTGGAGAATGTATACTGAATGACCCGCCATGAGAAAGTATTGTTGGAGCAATCTAGTGACCCTAGGTTTTGATGTTTGGGCAAAGGTTTAAGTTAGGTTTATTGTTGTATTTGATATGCAGTGTGAGTGTGCAGGATACAGGTACAACAAGGAAGTCCAAGTGTGATCTTGGCAAAGGAGGAAAGTCCAAGGATGAGTCTTGGCGGTGTAAGTCCAAGCATGTAGTCTTGGCAACGTAAGTCCAAGTGTAACTTGGCAATGGATGAAGTCTCGGAGGCGCGACCTCTTGGCAAAGGAAGACCCGACAACAATGACAAGGCCGATGGAAGCTCCAGAAGGCAAGACGTGAAGGATGGGGAGGCATCCGAGGGACGCAAGGCTGATGGAGGAGGCTAGAAGGCTAGGTCTAGGTTGGTCGGGCAGGGACGAGTGCTGAGAGATTGTACTCGGAGTAAAATATAAGAATTAGGGTTTACTGTAGCAGTACTGTAGCGTTACTGTAGCAGTACTGTAGCAGTCGACTGCATGTTTTAGCAGTCGACTGGGGCAGTCGACTGGCAGCGAACAGAATGTGTGAAATCGAGCCGTTGAGGTGTAACGGTCGAATTTCCACAGAGGGCAGTCGACTGCATGTTTTAGCAGTCGACTGGTAGGCGGGGTTTTCAACCCGCGGGCTATAAAACCAAAGCTTGGGAGCTTGGTTTGAGTTGACGAAATTAGACTTGGTTAAGGTCTAATTAGTAGTCTACAAGTGCTCAAGAGTTTTCCTTGTGTCCAAGAGGTCTTGGTGAGTTTGTGGTGAGGTTTCTCCACCCACAAGGAGTTTGAGCTAGCCGGAGGTCTTCCGGGGAGTAATCCACCGACGGATAGGGATCGTCCACCTTACGGACACGCCGTGGAGTAGGAGCTTTATCTCCGAACCACGTAAATGATCGTGTAGCTTGGTTTGCATTCTTTCTTGTCTTGTATTTTGTTTAGCTTGTTTATTTTTGTATTATTCCGCTGCGCAAGCTAACAACGTAGGAAGCGAACGATTTGGGTGAGCCGCTATTCACCCCCCTCTAGCGGACGTCAAGGTCCCAACAATTGGTATCAGAGCGAGGTCGCTCTTCTACGGACTAACCGCCAAGAGAGCAAGAAGCTAGAGGAAGAAGAAGATGGAGTCCGAAGGACCGCTCGGATGGGATATCCGAATTCCACCTCCGTACGACAAAGAAGACTTCAATTATTGGAGGAAGCGGTTGGAGACATGGTTCCAAATGGATTGGAACCAATGGGTTGTCTTGAGTGACCCATTTGAAGCTCCTACGGACAAGAAGGGTAAACGCCTCCGACCTCGACATTGGACCGAAGAGCAACGAGAGCAATCGGAGGCAGACAAGGAGGTAACGAGAATTTTGAATAATTTACTACCTTCTAATATTTTGTTGAGTGTAGGTGAAACCACAAATGCAAGTGATCTTTGGAAAAAGATCATTGCCTATCATGAAGACCCTATAAAAATCCAAGAAGTGGAAGAGCCCAAGGAAAATGGCTCATTGGTCCAAGAAGAGAAGGACCAATCCGATGTTGACAAGAGGTCAACATTCGAGGAGGAAAAGAAAGAGGAGGAAGAGAAAGAGAAGGAAGAGGTGGAAGAGGAGAGATCTTCCACATCCTCAAGAGATGAAGAAGTGGAAGAGTCCACATCTTCAAGTGAAGAGGAAGAAGAGAAATCCGAGGAAGAGGAGATCTTGGAAGTTCAACCCTCTAGTTCAACTACCAAGAAGAGCACAAAGGACCACATCAAATGTTTTGAGTGTGGTAAGATGGGGCACTACAAGAGTAGGTGTCCTTCGCTCAAGAAGGTAAACCCTAAACTCACTAAAGTTAATTTAGAAACTAATGTGAGTTGTAGGAAGAAGAAGAAGGAGAAGAAGCACATTAGGTGCTTTACATGTGGTGAGTGGGGTCACTACCACACAAAGTGCCCAAGGAGAGGAGAGCTCAAGAAATTGGCGCACTTGAAGAAGTGGGAGAAGAAGGGAGCTTCCAAGGTAAAAACCAAGGTATCATTTAATGAATCTATTCCGTTGACATATGATAAAAAGCATGCTAGAAATAACTCTTATCATCTTAATGCTATTTATCATGAGAATAGGAGGCATGATAACCTTAAGGATAAATATATTCCTCCTTATGCTAGATTTACCACACCTAAGGTTAGGAAGGTAAATAACAACTTAGGCAATAACACCAAGGATTTTAGATATATGCCTAAAAATAGAAATGCTCAAAGATTCAATGAAAAACCAAAATCTAGAGATTTATGGGGTGAAAATCAAGTCTTGAGGACAAGACTTGATAATTTAGAAAGGACCTTAACAAGAATGGAAAATATTCTTAGGGGTCAAAATGAGCATAACCTAAGAAAAGCTAGACAAGAGCCATCCAATGGCTATAGAGGTTTGGGATACAAACCTAAAGTCAAGAAGGATGTGACTTCCTTTCATAGGGTTCCATATAGTTATGGGACCAACCCTAGGTTTAGAGGTCAAGTTAAAGATACTAGGGAAGGAATCCCTAAGAGTATTTTTGGCAAGACCAATGTGACTAAGGCTCCAAAAAGGCCTAATAAAGTCACAAATAAGGTTACAAAGGGAGTTAACTCTAGAAGTGACCTAGTGGAAGTGACCAAGGCTTCTAAGAAGCCAAGAAAGGTCGTTAGGAAGGTATCTAGGGAAGTCATCCCTAGTGAGTACCTAGAGCATCCAAGGAGCACCAATAGGTATTGGGTTCCTAGGAACATATTCTCTACACCCTAGATGGGTTTAGAGAGTGTCAACTCCAATTGGAAAGGTAGTTAACCCAACCTTGGGAAAGTTGACAATTGAGAGCATTTTCAAAGTGATTGTTAACCTTTGAAAATGAAAAGGATGATAAGTGTTACTCTTTGAAAGAGGGAGATTGTTTCCCTAACTTAAACGGTTTGCCAAACATCAAAAAGGGGGAGATTGTTGGAGCAATCTAGTGACCCTAGGTTTTGATGTTTGGGCAAAGGTTTAAGTTAGGTTTATTGTTGTATTTGATATGCAGTGTGAGTGTGCAGGATACAGGTACAACAAGGAAGTCCAAGTGTGATCTTGGCAAAGGAGGAAAGTCCAAGGATGAGTCTTGGCGGTGTAAGTCCAAGCATGTAGTCTTGGCAACGTAAGTCCAAGTGTAACTTGGCAATGGATGAAGTCTCGGAGGCGCGACCTCTTGGCAAAGGAAGACCCGACAACAATGACAAGGCCGATGGAAGCTCCAGAAGGCAAGACGTGAAGGATGGGGAGGCATCCGAGGGACGCAAGGCTGATGGAGGAGGCTAGAAGGCTAGGTCTAGGTTGGTCGGGCAGGGACGAGTGCTGAGAGATTGTACTCGGAGTAAAATATAAGAATTAGGGTTTACTGTAGCAGTATTGTAGCAGTCGACTGCATGTTTTAGCAGTCGACTGGTGCAGTCGACTGGCAGCGAACAGAATGTGTGAAATCGAGCCGTTGAGGTGTAACGGTCGAATTTCCACAGAGGGCAGTCGACTGCATGTTTTAGCAGTCGACTGGTAGGCGGGGTTTTCAACCCGCGGGCTATAAAACCAAAGCTTGGGAGCTTGGTTTGAGTTGACGAAATTAGACTTGGTTAAGGTCTAATTAGTAGTCTACAAGTGCTCAAGAGTTTTCCTTGTGTCCAAGAGGTCTTGGTGAGTTTGTGGTGAGGTTTCTCCACCCACAAGGAGTTTGAGCTAGCCGGAGGTCTTCCGGGGAGTAATCCACCGACGGATAGGGATCGTCCACCTTACGGACACGCCGTGGAGTAGGAGCTTTATCTCCGAACCACGTAAATGATCGTGTAGCTTGGTTTGCATTCTTTCTTGTCTTGTATTTTGTTTAGCTTGTTTATTTTTGTATTATTCCGCTGCGCAAGCTAACAACGTAGGAAGCGAATGATTTGGGTGAGCCGCTATTCACCCCTCTCTAGCGGACGTCAAGGTCCCAACAAGTATCATGGATCGTTATATGAGTGTCATATACTTTCTCATGTTGCTATTAGTATGAGTACTAGTCCTTGGACCTGAAGTCACCATGGATCCCTACATAAGGAGTTATGTACTTTGGTTTCGTCAAACGTCACCCGTAACTGGGTGGACTATAAAGGCGATTACTGGGTTTGTAACGAATTATACAGAGGGATGTGAGTGATGTAGATGGGATCTATCCCTCCTATATGACGGGAGCGACATTGATATTCTTGATAGAGTGAGACCACGAAGTGCATGGCCATGCCCAAATGAGTCAATATGAGATATTGAGCTCATTTGATTTAGTGACTCTAACTTGGAGATGAAGATTTAGATTGGTCAGAGGATGACACGGTCTATGTCTCACATTGATCAATCTAGATGTCTAGGATAGAAGGACACTTGTCATATATTGTGAGGAGTCACAATTAGTAGTCACAAGGTGATGTTGGATCTCAACATTCTTGTAACTTGGGTAGTAATGATGTGTTGCTAGATATCGCTCATTACTTATGCTCCTAAATGGGTTTAGGGGCATTGCCAACGTTACAAGAACTTATAGGGTCACACACTAAGGACAATTAGATGGAGATTAGGTTCATATGATGAACCAAGAGGATTAGATTCATTTGATGAATCAAATTGGATTAAGAGTAATCCTAATTGGGCTAATTGAGTTGGACTCAAGTTGATTCATGTGTTCAATGAGTCTAATTTAGATTATGACTCATTGAATCAATTTAATTAAATGAATTAGATTCATTATATTAAGTTGGCTTGAATTAAATGGTTGGATTATATCAACCATGAGAGACATTAAGTCAAGTTTGGCTTGACTTGAGAGGAAGATGAAGAGTCAAGTTTGACTTGACTTTATGCCACATCATTTGTGACTTGGCATTAAGTGGCCAATGATGATGTGTCACATCATCATAGTTGGTACATGTGTGTGCCACCTCATGGAGGTTACAAATTCCCTCTTTAATGGCCACTTAATGCAAAAAGGGGGGTTACACTTCTTGAGGTGGCAGGCCACTTTTGTGGTGAATGAAAAAATTCATTTTTCATTCAAGGCTCATTATTCTATCTTCTTCCTCCTAGAGCTCTCTCTTCTTGCTCTCCCTTCCTCATCTTGCCGAGACCTTCTTGGAGTGCTAGCACACTCTAAGGTTCTCCCTCCATCGATTTGTTCGTGTGGATACGCATAGAGAGTTGTCTACCTTGACAACTTGAGATCCGGCATCTCCTTGGACGAATGGGACTAGCGAAGATCACGCAACGAGGGTAAAATTCTTTAACCTATAGTTCTAATGTAGATCTATAGGTTGGTAAACTCGTACTCGTATTTTTCGAAAGTTTTATTCTTCGCACGGATCCGGTGGCGGGGTTTCAGGGTTTCCGCGACGCGAAAAAGCGGTTTTTCGGCCCGAAAAACCCAACATTCTTGTACTATACATAGATGATATTTTGTTAATTGGCAACAATGTCAAGGTATTATCGGGCGTAAGGGTATGGTTGTCCAAATAATTTGATATGAAGGACTTAGGAAAATGTGCACATATTCTTGGGATCAAAGTTATAAGGGATCGTAAGAAAAGAATGTTATGCATATCTCAAACTTTATATATAGATACAATCCTTGCTCGTTTTAGCATGCAAAACTCCAAGAAAGGTTTCTTATCTTTTAGGCATGGAGTAGCCTTATCTAAAGAGATGCCTCTGAAGACATCAAAGGAGATGGAGGATATGAAGGCAGTTCCTTATGCTTCGGCTGTAGGAAGCCTTATCTGTATACAATGCTGTGTACGAGACCTGATATATGTTTTGTTGTGGGCATGGTTAGCAGATATCAGAGTAACCCTGGACAAGGACATTGGACTGCTGTAAAGTATAATTGAAGTACCTGAGAAGGACTAGAGATTATATGCTAGTTTACCAAGCAGACGATTTGCTCCCTGTGAGTTACACGGATTCGGATTTCCAATCAGAAAGGGACAATAGTAAGTTTACATCAGGCTATGTGTTTACTTTAGGAGGTGGAGTCATTGAATGGAGGAGTGTTAAGCAGAAATGCGTTTCAGACTCAACCATGGAAGCTGAGTATGTGACAGCCTCTGAGGTAACCAAAGAAGCTGTGTGGCTCAGGAACTTTCTAATGGACTTAGATGTGATTCCTGGTTTGCCCAGGATCATCACAATTTATTGTGATAATAGCGGTGCAGTTGCAAACTCAAAGGAACCACGAGCCCATAAGGCAAGTAAACATATAGAGCGCAAGTACCACCTGATACGAGACATCGTCAAGCGAAGAGAAGTAGTCGTCGCCAAGATTGCAACAACAGATAACCTTGCAGATCCTTTCACTAAGGTCCTTCCGGCGAAAGCTTTTGATCGACATGTGGAGGGGATGAGAATCAGATCTATGGCAACAGATATGGCAGCTTAGACTTTTAGTATAAGTGGGAGATTGTTAGAGTGTATACTAAAATCCTAGCTTTTGTAAACATTTATTTTTAAAATAAAAGAATCACATTGGTCAATATCTACATTTATTTGTTAAATGTAATTGTTCAATTAATTTATATAGTAGACAACATGGTGTGGGTGTCACACACAGAAGATCATGTTGTCGGTTCTTTATAAATTATAAATAGTTGCTCACGACTAAGATGGAAAGGAACAAACCATCGGAATAGTCGTAGTGTAATTAAGTATTAGTTTATCTTGATTAATAAATTACACTGGTACACTCTAAGTGTATTGAGTAGGACCATTTTAAGTAAGTTCTTTTTCTACTGACTTAATAAAAGAACTAGACCTTAGTTATTATGGAAGTGTGTGCTCTTAAAATATAATAACAAGCACATATATTTAATATTTATTTCTTTAACTTATCAAAGGGAGAGGTTTAGCTCGATAAATCAATATGCCCGATAAGTTGGGAAATGATATTAATTATAGTGTGTGTTGTTGATTATAAAAGGAATCAGTGTCCTAGTTAACTAGGTTGAGAATGTCCCCAAGAGGAGCTCATAAGGATTGTCATGTTAAACCTTGCAGGTGGACTTAGTCCGACATGGCAATGAAGTTGAGTGGTACTACTCTTGGAGCTAGATATTAATTAAGTGAGTTGTCAGTAACTTACTTAATTAGTGGACATTCGTTATCTTAAACACAGGGAGACTAATACACTCATGATAAGAAGGAGCCCATAATGTAATTTGGGATTGGTGCGGTAGTGCGATAATAACTCTCTAGTGGAATGAGTTATTATCGATGAACTTGAGTTGTGTGTTCGAGGCGAACACGGGATACTCAAGCTCATCGGAAGGACAAAAATAATTTCTCCTCTAAGTCCCTATCATACCCTCATTAAAGCCTCAAGTCCATCCAAAGAAAGGCCCATCTTGGTGTCCAAGAAAGGGGTCGGTCCATTGCTAGGTGACCAAGCAATGGCCGGCCACCTTCTCCTCTTAAAGGGTCGGCCCTTTGCTTGGTGCCCAAGCCGGCCACAATAATTCAAACAAGGAGGGGTGTTTTGAATTTTTAAAATCTTCTCTTTGTAAAAATCTACAGGTTTTAAAAGAGAGATTTCAAAATATAAAACTTTCCTTATTTGAATTAGGCCACATGTTTTAAAATAAAGTTTAAAAGTTTTAAAACTTTCATTTTTTAACCATCCTCATGTTTTAGAAAAAAAAAGGAAGAGAAGTTTTAAAATTTAAATTTTCTATCACCATGTTAAAAAAGGAAATTTTATAAGAGAAGTTTTAAATTTTAAAACATGGTTTTAATTTTTTAAAATTTTCCTTTTTAACTCCTACTTTAGGAAATTAGAAGAGAGCTTGTAAAATTTTATAAGGGCTTATAAAATTTTATAAAAAATTATTATTCCTTTAATGAGGTGGCCGGTCACCTTGCTTTGTGCCCAAGAAAGGGGCCGGCCAATAGGATTAAACCCAATCAATGATTGGTGATTAATTCAATCAAAAGGAAAGAAGAGGAAAAGGAAAAACTAGAGGAAGATTTTAATTTTTGTAAAAAGTCTTTCCTTATTTGCCTTGGGAAAGTAATATAAAAGAAGGGGAGGGGGGGAGGGGAGGCCTCATGATACAACAATTCTTATTCTCTTGCTTGAAGATCTTGGTGTGGTCGGCCCCTCTCTCCCTCTCCTTTCCCTTGCTCTCTTTTCCTTGGTGGTGGTAGTGGCCGAATATTAGAGGAGGAAGAAGAAAGCTCTTTGGGCGGTGTTCATCTTGGAGGATCGTCGCCCACACGACGTCCAAGGCGAGGCGAGGAATACGACAGAAGATCTAGAGGTCATTAACATACAAAGAGAAGGTATAACTAGTAATTTTCTTCCGCATCATACTAGTTATTTTTCTTTGTATGAATTCCAAACACAAGAGGCATTAGATCTAGTTTTTCGAATTTATTTTTCGAGTTTATGATTTCTTTGTTTTTCAAATTTGTGATTCGATTGTTCTTTTTGGTTAAACCTAAAGTTATTTAAGGAAATTAAATATTTACTTTCCTTAAAAGGCTTTTTCTTGGCGGTTGTGGTTGCTCCCATATCCAAGAAGGCCATGTGCCTCACCATGCAGTCCTGGAAGCCAATTTTAGAAATTAATATTTAATAGAATTTATAACGTAGGTGGATTTGAATCAATAGTGTTAAGTTCCGCTTGCGATTCAAATCTAAACCATTAAGAACAGATAAGTTAAATTTGGAATCAATGATGTTAAGTTCCGTCTGCGATTCCTAATTTAACTTCAAAAGAACACAATAGGTTATTTAAGGAACGGTTCGACATTTGTATAAAATTTTTGTACAGTGGAACCGGTACGACCTTCCTCGGACTAACCAACACTCACACCCAACAACCATCCAGGTTGGCGTCTCAGACTCTCGCCCTAGTGCGAGTTATAAGTGAGCATGCTCTCACGCCCAACGTCAGTCCAGGTCGGTGTCCCAGACTCTCGCCCCAGTGCGAGTTATAAGTGAGCATGATCTCACGCCCAACGACCTTCCAGGTCGGTGTCCCAGACTCTCTCCCCAGTGCGAGTTATAAGTGAGCATGTTCTCACGCCCAACGACCATCCAGGTCGGTGTACTAGACTCTCGGCCCAGTGCGAGTTATAAGTGAGCATGCTCTCACACCCAACGACCTTTCCAGGTCGGTGTCCCAGACTCTTGCCCCAGTGCGAGCTATAAGTGAGCATGCTCTCACGCCCATCGACCATCCAGGTTGGTGTCCTAGATCTCACCCTAGTGCGAGTTATAAGTGAGCATGCTCTCACGCCCAACGACCGTCCAAGTCGATGTCCCAGACTCTCGCCCCAGTGCGAGTTATAAGTGAGCATGCTCTCATACCCAGCGACCTTCCAGGTCGGTGCCCCAGACTCTCGCCCCAGTTCGAGTTATAAGTGAGCATGCTCTCACGCCCAACGACCGTCTAGGTCGGTGTCCTAGACTCTCGCCCAATGCGAGTTATAAGTGAGCATGCTCTCACGCCCATTGACCGTCCAGGTCGGTGTCCGAGACTCTCACCCCAGTGCGAGTTATAAGTTAGCATGCTCTCACGCCCAACGACCGTCTAGGTCGGTGTCCCAGTGTAACACCCATAGGACCCCTAGCAATTTTATGAATTTTTCCATGATTAAAATAGGCTTTATGTAGATTTTTCAAAAATAAAAAGGAAATAGAACCAAAAAGAGTCATAACAAAGGTTTGAACCTTGAACCTCTTGGTAAGTGATTTTAAGTGATAACCAGTAGCCCCAGCAGGGGTATGCTGTTAGGAAAAGAAGGGAGATTGTAGATAAGGTGGAGGCCCCTTCACTTAGAAGGAGAAGTTTGAGTTCACTTAGATGGTTTTTCCTTCTTCCTTCATTTTGGCATAAATAAGAGAAAGGAAGGGAAAATTTCATTTTGTCTTCTCTCTATTTCCTCCTCTCTTCTTCCACCGAAATTCCCAACCCTTTTCCTTCATTTGCCGAAACCAAGCTAAAGGGGATCTTCTTCTTAGGCAAACTTCTCAAACAAGGGTATTTTTCTTAGCGAAAGGATGTAAGTATTTCCTCACCTGCAGTACAAGTAGCTCTCGTATGCTTTACGTTTAAAGGTTGTTAGAAAAACCAAGGAATTTGCCTTGCAAGTTTCGGCCAAGATAAGGATGTATGGTTACCTATGGTTGTTAAGTTTTCCATGCTACATGTTGTATTAAAAAGTTTAGAATCTTACCTTTAGGTTTCGGCCAAGATTGATTATAAGGCTTAGAGCAAAGTTTTGAAATCTAACCATGCTTGTTAATGCTTCTTCATGATGTATGATCTCTTATATGTTGTTAGTTTAAGTTTTCATGCTCCATGTTGTATTAAAAAGTTTGGAACCTTACCTTTAGGTTTCGGTCAAGATTGAATATAAGACTTAGAGCAAAGTTTTGAAATCTAACCATGCTTGTCTATGCTTCTTCATGATGTATGATCTCTTATAGGTTGTTAGTTAAGTTTTCATGCTACATGTTGTATTAAAAAGTTTAGAACCTTACCTTTAGGTTTCGGCCAAGATTGAATATAAGGCTTAGAGCAAAGTTTTGAAATCTAACCATGCTTGTTTATGCTTCTTCATGATGTATGATCTCTTAGATGTCGTTAGATTAAGTTTTCATGTTACATGTTGTATTAAAAAGTTTAGAACCCTACCCTTTAGGTTTCGGCCAAGAATGGATGAAAGGCTTAGGAAAAAAAATTTGAAACCTAACTATGCTTGTTTATGCTTCCTCATGATGTATGATCTTTGATATATGGTTAATTTAAGTTTTCATGCTTCATGTTGGGTTAAAAAACCAAGAACCCTACCCTTTAAGTTTCGGCCAAGAATGAATGAAAGGCTTAAGGAAAAGTTTTGAAACATAACTATGCTTGTTTATGCTTCCTCATGATGTATGATCTTTGATATATGGTTAGTTTAAGTTTTCATGCTTCATGTTGGGTTAAAAAAACCTAGAACCCTACCCTTTAGGTTTCAGCCAAGAATGGATGAAAGGCTTAGGGAAAAGTTTTGAAACCTAACTATGCTTGTTTATGCTTCCCCATGATGTATGATCTTTGATATATGGTTAGTTTAAGTTTTCATGCCTTATGTTGCATTTAAAATTTAGAATCATGCTTCTAGAGGTTTCGGCCAAGGGTTGAACATTAGGGTTAGAACCTCATTTATGCCTATTAGGAGTCTCTCTTGCTATACTAAGTATGGTATGAAAGTTTCATGCTTTAAGTTGATAGAAGAAAACTAGAATCATGCTTATAAGTTTCGGCCAAGTTATGATTTAGGGTTTGTAGGAAGATCAAAACCCCAACCATGCATGATAATGACTCCTTATGATGTGATATGGATTTTATGTCACCATGTTGTATGTTATGTGCACTTATACCATCATGTTACATTTTCTCTATGATATGCTAAATGTTATGTGCACTTATGCCATCATGTATGTTTTCTCTATGATATACTATATGTTATGTGCACTTTATGTCATTATGTTATGCAAGGCTTATGTATGATGAAAAGCCTAAGAGATGCTTCCCTTAAGTTTGGATTAAGAGCACTCTTCATGATATAACAAGAACATGATATGACATGATATGACAAGAACATGATATGCTATGATATGATAAGAAACATGATATGTTATTTTTACTTTGTATGCCTTGTACCGGGGATGGGCTCCTAAGTTGTCCCTAGGTCATGAGAACCTTAAACAACTTTCATAGCAAATATTTCAAGGAACAACATGAGTATAGTTGAGTTAGGTTCTAAATTTCCTAGGCCCTTAAACATGATATGGCCGAAACTTGTAGGACTTAAGGCTAGGGTTCAAGTGTCCTAAAAGCATGAGAACCTTAAACAATTTTCATAGAAAATATTTCAAGGAACAACATGAGCATAGTTGAGTTAGATTCTAAGTTTCCTAGGTCCTTAAACATGATATGGCCGAAATTTGTAGGGCTTAAAGCTAGGGTTCAAGTGTCCTAAAAGCATGAGAACGTTAAACAACTTTCATAGCAAATATTTCAAGGAACAACATGAGCATAGTTGAGTTATGTTCTAAGTTTCCTAGGTCTTAAAACCTTGTGTGGCCGAAAGTTGTAGAGCATGTAACCAAATTTCCATGCAACAATCAAACATAAGAACATTAAGTTAGTTTCATATCATTTCATCAAGAAGGTCATGAGCATCTTAGACTTGTTTTAAACTCTCCTAGGCCTCAAATCTAAACATGGCCGAACCTTCATAGACATGAAATAAAGTTCAACTCAACATACAATCAGGGGTATATCATAATAGCTTCATATCTTATCTTAGGGAAATCATGGCATGCTTAGTTTTAAATTAAAGCTCTCCTAGGCCCTTAGTTCTACCATGGCCGAATATTCATGAGCCTGAAAATAAAGTTCCAAACAACATAACAAGTAGGAGAAAATGTTAATAATACCATTATCATAGGGCACCTATCATAAGAACAAAGGAGCATGTTTTAGTTTGAGACTTAAGCTTACCTAATCCTTTTGTTCATGCTTGGCCGAAGTCTAGGATCATGAATCTAAGTTCTAACTAAACATTCTAGCATAGAAACATGAAATAAATCCCTACCATAAAATACATGTTACAAGAAACATATCGAGCATGTCGAAATTTAGTTCTTTACATTCCCTAGGTCCTTCCTTTGGTCTTATCTTGGCCGAAATTCTTCATGAGGTTTTCTTAGATTTTTATGTAACTGAATCTTCATAGAACACACAAAAGCTATTGTACCACAGGTGAGGGAAACTTACATCCTTTCGCTTGTGGTTTTTCTTAAGGAGAAAAGTATCCTAAGTGCCAAGAAAGGGGAAAGCTTCTTCTTCTTGTACCTCCTTTTGTTTCCTTTGCTTGGAAGGGCTAGAACTTGAGGGCTTCTTCACGGAAATTAGTTTTCTTGGAGAAGAACTTAACTTAGCTATTAGAATGAGGAGAGGGAAAGGTTCTTGGTTCGGTGAGGAATGAAGAAGGAAGAAGGAGGAAGAGAGAAAAGGACTTACTCTCTTGTTTTTCTTCTCCCAAATCTATTTATTCCTTTGTTCAATGAAACATGTCTTCAATCATTCCCTAAACTCTTCTTCTCCATCATTCCTTTAATTCCCACGAAAATTGAGAGAGGGAGGGAAGTAGGCAATTCCTCTTTTGCTTGCTCCTTTTCTTAACCAAGAGGAAAAGAAGG
Source organism: Zingiber officinale (assembly GCF_018446385.1). NCBI lineage: Eukaryota > Viridiplantae > Streptophyta > Magnoliopsida > Zingiberales > Zingiberaceae > Zingiber > Zingiber officinale. The sequence goes on along the minus strand of NW_024589922.1, from coordinate 833,404 downwards.
TAAGCCACTTGGTTTTCTCTTGCTCTTTTGTTTAGTTTTCTTTTATTTCCTTCTCACCTTTAATTAAATTTTTCATTCCTTTCCTTCCAAAGATTACTCCTTATCCTAGTGGTTATCATGCATCAATTTATCTCCATCATTTGTGGGAGGTTCAAGGTTCAATCCTTGACCTCACCTCTTCTTATTCTATATTTTTGTTTTTATTTTCCCTTTTCTCTTATTCTTTTCATTTCTATGCTCTAAGGAAAAATAATATTCATATACCTATATTATAATTTCGTGGGTGTTACATGACCATCATGCTTCCTCTGTGCCAAAGCCTTGGTCAAGGGATCTGTGATGTTAGCCTCTGTAGGTACTCTGCAAATCTTCACATCTCCTCTCTCGATAATCTCTCGAATGAGATGGAAGTGTTGTAGTATGTGTTTGGTCTGCTGGTGTGAGCGAGGTTCCTTCGCCTGTGCTAAAGCTTCATTGTTGTCACAATAGAGCTCAATAGGGTCAGCGATACTGGGAACCACCCCAAGTTCAGTGATGAACTTATGGATCCAAACTGCATCCTTTGCTGCCTCTGATACAGCAATGTACTCGGCCTCTGTCGTAGAATCGGCTACTGTGTCCTGCTTCGAACTCTTCCAGCTCACAGCACCACCATTTATGCTAAATACGAATCCTGACTGCGATCGATAATCATCCTGATCGGTCTGGAAGCTGGCATCACTATAACCCTTTACAGCTAGCTCATCATGGCCTCCGTATATCAAGAAATATTCTTTAGTCCCTCTTAAGTACTTAAGAATATTCTTGACCGCTATCCAGTGACTTTAACCTGGATCTGACTGGTATCTTCTCGTCATGCTCAAAGCATACAAGACATCAGGTCGAGTACATAGCATGGCGTACATGATAGATCCTATGGCTGAGGTATAAGGGATCTGATCCATGCGGGTTCTCTCCTCTCTAGAAGAGGGACCTTGAGTCTTCGAAAGACTCAAGCCATGTGACATCGGCAGAAATCCCTTATTGGAGTTCTGCATGGCAAACCGAAAGAGTACCTTGTCAATATATGTACTCTCACTTAGGTCAAGCAATCTCTTAGATCTATCTCTATAGATCTGTATCCCTAGAATGCGGGATGTCTCACCTAAGTCCTTCATTGAGAAGCAACTCCCTAGCCAGGTCTTGACAGTCTGAAGCAAAGGGATGTCCTTCCCAATGAGTAGTATGTCATCCACATACAATATGAGGAAGAAAACTATATCCCCTACAACCTTCTTGTAGACACAAGGCTCATCTTCGTTCTTGATGAAACCAAACTATTTGATTGCATCAACAAATTAAAGATTCCAGCTCAGAGAAGCTTGCTTTAGTCTATAAATGGACCTATGCAGCTTGCATACTCTGCTAGTATGCTGTGGATCTACAAAACCCTCAGGTTGTGTCATGTACACATCCTCGAGCAGGTTTCCATTTAGAAAGGCGATTTTGACATCCATATGCCATATCTCATAGTCATGGTATGCTGTAATAGCAAGCATGATCCGAATGGACTTAAACATCGCTACTAAAGAAAAGGTTTCATCATAGTCAATACCATGAATCTGCTTGAAACCTTTAGCTACCAAGCGACCCTTATAGATAAGTCCATCCATGTCAGTCTTTCTCTTAAAGACCCACTTACACCCAATGGGTTTTACCCCTTCAGGTGGATCAACCAAAGTCCATAGTTGGTTGGTGTACATGGATTTTATCTCGGATCTCTTGGCCTCTAGCCATTTCTCGGAATCTGGTCTCATCACAGCTTCCTGATAGGTGGTAGGCTCATCCTCTATGAGCACAACGTCATCATGGTCAGACAAGAGAAATGAGTATCTCTCAGGCTGACGTCGTACCCTATCAGACCTGCGAAGAGGTATGTTTACTTGAACTGGTTGTTGTTCCTCAACTCCTTGTGGAACAACATCATCCACAACACTTTGTGGTTCCAGTTCAACTTCCATCGAGGCATCAGTGCTATTGTTCACATCTTGAACTTCTTCAAGATCGAACGTGCTCTCACTAGTCTTTCTAGAAACAAAGTCTCATTTTAGAAAGACCCCAGTCTTTGCCACAACTACCTGAAGACTGGGAATGCAGAAGTAATATCCCTTAGTTTCCTTGGGATATCCAATAAAGTAGCACTTGTCGGATTTGGGTCTTAATTTGTCTGAGACTTGACGTCTAACGTAAGCCTCACAACCCCAAATCCTCATAAAAGACACCTGGGCATCTCTCCTAGTCCATATCCTATATGGTGTCTTTATCACGGCCTTGGATGGAACTCGGTTGAGTATAAAAGCTGCTGTATCTAAAGCATAGCCCCAAAGGAATGACGGAAGATCTGTGTGACTCATCATAGATCGTACCATATCTAATAGGGTTCGATTCCTCCTTTCGGATACACCATTCCACTGTGGTGTTCCAGGAGGAGTGAGTTGGGATAGAATCCCACACTCAGCTAGATAGTCACGAAACTCATGGCTAAGGTATTCTCCACCTCGATCTGATCGAAGTATCTTAATACTCTTGCCAAGCTGGTTCTGTAATTCATTCTTGAATTCTTTGAACTTTTCAAATGATTCTGACTTATGTGTCATCAAGTACACATAACCATATCTACTGAAGTCATCAGTAAATGTGATGAAGTACCTATAACCGCCTCTAGCAGCGACATTGAAAGGGCCACATACATCACTATGTATAAGACTTAACAAGTCAGTCGCTCTCTCACTGTGCCCACTAAAGGGAGTCTTGGTCATCTTGCCTAGTAGGCATGACTCATACGTCTCATAAGATTCAAAATCAAATGAGTCCAGCAAACCATCCTTATGGAGCTGGGATAAGCGCTTGTCATTTATATGACCTAAGCGACAGTGCCAGAGATAGGTTTGATTCATGTAATTTGACTTGAACCTCTTGGTATTTATGTTATAGATAGGGCTTTCAAGGTCTAGAATGTAGAGTCTGTTCATCAGAGGTGCACTACAATAGAACATATCTTTTAAATAAACAGAACAACATTTGTCCTTAATTATAAAAGAGAAACCTTTCTTATCCAAACAAGAAACTGAAATTATGTTCTTAGTTAATGCAGGCATATAACAACAATCATCCCACTCTAATACAAGCCCAGAGGGTAGAGATAGAAAATAAGTCCCTACAGCAACAGCAGCAACCCGTGCTCCATTGCCTACGCGTAGGTCCACATCGCCCTTCGCCAATGCCCTGCTATTTCTCAGCACCTGCACATTAGTACAAATGTGAGATGCACATCTGGTATCTAATACCCATGATGAAGAAATAGATTGATTGACTTCTATAACATATATACCTGAAGTGGAAGTCTCACTTCTCTTCTTCTTAAGATCTTCCAGGTACACCTTGCAGTTCCTCTTCTAGTGCCCGGTCTGACAGCAGTGGAAGCAGGTAGCATCCTTGGCGACCCCTCCTTTAGGCTTCAGTGCCTTGCCTTTGCCCTTGGCTTGGGACTTTCCTTTGCCTTTGGGCTTGCCCTTGCCCTTGTGTTTCTGAACCATCAGAACAGAGTGGGGCTAAGCCTTCTTAAGGTTTAGCTCAGTAGTTCTTAACATGCTAAGCAGCTCGGGCAGTGGCTTGTCAATTTCGTTCATATTGTAGTTTAGAACGAATTAACTATAGCTATCCAACAAGGATTGCAAGATCAGGTCAGTGGCCAGCTCTTGGCCAAGCGGGAATCCAAACCTCTGTAGGTTTTCTATGTACCCAATCATTTTGAGTACATATGGGCCTACGGGAGCCCCATCTGCCATCTTGCACTGAAATAGTGCCCTTGAGATCTCAAATCTCTCATGCCGCGCTTGTCCTTGATACAGTTGATGAAGATGTTCAACTATATCGTAAGCGCCCATCAACTCGTGTTGCTTCTGAAGCTCAGAGTTCATGGTCGTGAGCATTAGACAGGACACATCTAATGCGTCATCTTGATGCTTCTTATAAGCATCTTTGTCAGCTCATGGGGCATTGGCAGGAGGAGCCTCCGGAATGGGCTGCTCCAGAACGTACAGTTTACGTTCCTAGGTGAGAACTATTCTCAAGTTCCTGTACCAGTCCAGGAAATTTGCTTCGTTGAGCTTGTCCTTCTCAAGGACAGAACGCAGGGAGAAAGAGTTCGTATTCGACGTCATGGTTATCTACAATAAAAAATGCAGAAATAAATATCATATTCTTTTAAATCATTTAATTAGGCCTTTTACTAAATGATGCTCCCTCTGAATTCTATAATTCATGTGGGACAAGATCCACATCATACTACGCCTTGAGTTAGCTTTGGCTAAATCGCCCAAGACTTAGTATGATCGGTAGGTAACGATTTACCAATTACATCTCTATGCAACTCTTGTTTATAGGATCATTATCCGCAGTTATATTAAAACTTGAGTTAGCTTTGGCTAATACGCCCAAGAATTAATATAAATGTGGTTTATGTCCTATCTTTCCAACCGTTGGAAGAATGCCTATAGTTGTACTCAATCCAACCGAGTTAACTAGGAATTCTAAATCTAATTGAGTTTGTACTCGCCCATGCGTTGATAAGCGGGACCAAGATTGTCCCTCCATAACCTACCAAGATAATATGTGTTGCTCTGCTTTGGCAGATTCAACAACACATGTGATCGAGGTAGTGATAGGTATCACGACATGGTAGGCATTAGAGTTGATGCGATTGAGATCTAATCTAATCGAGAGGATGCATCTTGTCCACGATTTAGATCTAATCTAATCGTTAGGCACTAATTAATTACTAATCATGCATCACATACTCACAAGTAATTAATTAAATTAATTTATTTTATGATTAGTCATGGCCCTACTACGATCTTCTCAAGCCAATGAGAAGATCGGATGGTCAACCTAGGGTCAACAGCTTCTCAAGAGACCCTTTGACCACCTTGTGTTGCTCGCGCCCTCCTCGCAACTCCGTCTCGAGTGGACCTTCCACGGCTCCAATTTTGTACATTACAATTTTGAAACTCGAGTTACATTCGACTCTAAACTAATTTACAACAAGAATAAATGGAGAAAGGCACGGCGCGCAGGTCGCGTATCAAATATACAGCACACACAACACAAATGACGGCGCGCAGGCTGTAATATGAATTACAACACAAATCCAATCAGATTGGGTCTTTTTGGGCCATGACTATTACAAATTATACATAATTATAAATTATGTAATTTCCATAATTTTCTATAATTTTAATACTAATTTTTATAATTTTTATGAGTAAAATTTCCCGGCGGTCCCGTTTAGCAGTTTTCGGGCGCAATCGCGGAACGAATCCCCTTGCGGGACCATGGGCAGCGCCCCTACCCGCGATCTAACCATCGCGAGGGTTCCTTAGCGATCCTACAGCGCGTTAGCCCGCTGTCCCAAAAAGTTCTGGGGCGAAACCTTGCCGTTTCGGAAAAATCTTCTCGGTAGTCGAAGCCTACAAGTGTTGAAACACTTGTGCTTCGCTTAAACGAGAAAATAACCCATAAAAACCATAAAATACTTACAATTACAGAATGTTACAGAATCTATATTTTTCATAAAAATACAAACTAAACTCGTACAAGTCTTCGCACGTGGCTCTGATACCACTGTTGGGTTTTTCGGACCGCGAAAACCGCTTTTTCGCGTCACGGAAACCCCGAAACCCCGCCACCGGATCCGTGCGAAGAATAAAACTTTCAAAAAATACGAGTACGAGTTTACCAACCTATAGATCTACACTAGAACTATATGTTAAAGAATTTTACCCTCGTTGCATGCCCTTCGCGAGTCCCGTTCGTCCAAGGAGATGCCGGATCTCAAGTTGTCAAGGTAGACAACTCTCTATACGCATCCACACGAACAAATTGATGGAGGGAGAACCTTAGAGTGTGCAAGCACTCCAAGAAGGTCTCGGCAAGATGAGGAAGGGAGAGCAAGAAGAGAGAGCTCTAGGAGGAAGAAGATAGAATAATGAGCCTTGAATGAAAAATGAATTTTTTAATTCACCACAAAAGTGGCCGGCCACCTCAAGAAGTGTAACCCCCCTTTTTGCATTAAGTGGCCATTAAAGAGGGAATTTTTATCCTCCATGAGGTGGCACACACATGTGCCAACTATGATGATGTGGCACATCATCATTGGCCACTTAATGCCAAGTCACAAATGATGTGGCATAAAATCAAGTCAAACTTGACTCTTCCTCTTCCTCTCAAGTCAAGTCAAACTTGACTTAATCTCTCTCATGGTTGATCTAATCCAACCATTTAATTCAAGCCAACTTAATATAATGAATCTAATTCATTTAATTAAATTGATTCAATGAGTCATAATCTAAATTAGACTCATTGAACACATGAATCAACTTGATTCCAACTCAATTAGCCCGATTAGGATTACTCTTAATCCAATTTGATTCATCAAATGAAATTAATCCTCTTGGTTCATCATATGAACCTAATCTCTATCTAATTGTCCTTAGTGTGTGACCCTATAGGTTCTTGTAATGTAGGCAATGCCCCTAAACCCATTTAGGAGCATAAGTAATGAGCGGTATCTAGCAACACATCATTACTACCCAAGTTACAAGAATGTTGAGATCCAACTGTTAGCTAGAGCCCTAGAGCCAATCATTTGATGATTGTATTTTGGACTTGTTGTATCATATTCTATATAAATAAAGGCATTTGTTTTTTTTTGGTTATTATACTTACTTGTATTGGTGCCAAATAAACTAAGTATAATAACATTTTTGAGTAGAAGGTTCTTACCTATATCAATCGATTGGTTGAATCGATAGTGAGATGATATAGGGAATACTACTCTTAATCATTCCTAGTCAAGTATTAATATTCAGGGACAATGTTAATGCAATAAGACTAGCATGTAGGTCAACTCGATGACTTGATCTCACAAGTCATGAATATAGAGATATCAAGTTGACACATGGGTATGCATTAGAGAATGTATACTGAATGACCCGCCATGAGAAAGTATCATGGATCGTTATATGAGTGTCATATACTTTCTCATGTGGCTATTAGTATGACTACTAGTCCTTAGACCTGAAGTCACCATGGTTCCCTACATAAGGAGTTATGTACTTTGGTTTCGTCAAACGCCACCCGTAACTGGGTGTACTATAAAGGCGATTACTGGGTATGTAACAAATTATGCGGAGGGATGTGAGTGATGTAGATGGGATCTATCCCTCCTATATGACTGGAGCGACATCGATATTCTTGATAGAGTGAGACCACGAAGTGAATGGCCATGCCCAAATGTGTCAATATGAGATATTGAGCTCATTTGATTTAGTGAGTCTAACTTGGAGATCAAGATTTAGATTGGTTAGAGGAAGACACGGTCTATGCCTCACATTGATCAATCTAGATGCCTAGGATAGAAGGACACTTGTCATATATTGTGAGGAGCCACAATTAGTAGTCACAAGGTGATGTTGGATCTCAACATTCTTGTAACTTTGGTAGTAATGATGTGTTGCTAGATACCGCTCATTACTTATGCTCCTAAATGATTTTAGGGGCATTGCCAACGTTACAAGAACCTATAGGGTCACACACTAAGGACAATTAGATGGAGATTAGGTTCATATGATGAACCAAGTGGATTAGATTCATTTAATGAATCAAATTGGATTAAAAGTAATCCTAATTGGGCTAATTGAGTTGGACTCAAGTTAATTCATGTGTTCAATGAGTCTAATTTAGATTATGACTCATTGAATCAATTTAATTAAATGAATTAGATTCATTATATTAAATTGGCTTGAATTAAATGGTTGGATTAGATCAACCATGAGAGAGATTAAGTCAAGTTTTACTTGACTTGAGAAGAAGATGAAGTGTCAAGTTTGACTTGACTTTATGTCACCTCATTGGTGAGTTGGCATTAAGTGGCCAATGATGAGGTGCCATATCATCATGTTTATCACATGTGTGTGCCACCTCATGGAGGTTACAAATCTCTTAATGGCCACACTTAATGCAAAAAATGGGGGTTACACTTGGGAAAGTGGCCGGCCACCTTTTGTTGTGAATGTGAATTCATTTTTCTTATTCATGTGCATTCACTTCATCTCCTTCCTCTAGCCATTTTTTGCTCTCCCTCTCCTCTCCTTGGCCGAATCCCATAAGGTGCTAGCACACCTTGTTTTGGTCATTTCCACCTAGTGTGTTCGTGTGGATACATATAGAGAGTTGTCTACGTTGACAACTTCGAGATCCGGCGAATCTTGGACGAGCGGGATACGAAAAGGGCACACATCGAAGGTATAACCTTTTCTTTTGTAGATCTAAGTGTAGATCTAGGTAGAAACTTGTATTCGTATTTTTTTTCAAATTTTTCTTTGCACGGATCCGTTGGCTAGGGGCTTTCGGGGTTTCCGCGACGCGAAAAAGCGGTTTTCGTGGCCCGAAAAACCTAACAGTGGTATCAGAGCCACGTGAAAGAAGAATACGAATTTATTTTGTGTTTTATGAAAACTTTTCAGTTCTGTAATATTCTGTAAATTTATGATTTTTATAGTTTTTAAGGGTATTTTTCTCGTAGAAGCGAAGCACAAGTGTTTCAGCACTTGAAGGCTTCGACTACCGAGAAGTTTTTCCCAAAACGGCTAAGTTTCACCCCAAAATTTCTTGGGACAGCGGGCTAAGGTGCTGTTAGATCACAAAGGAACCCTCGCGATGGTTTGATCGCGGGTAGGGGCGCTGCCCCTGGCCCCGCAAGGGGATTCGTTCCGCGATTGCGCCCGAAAACCGCTAAACGGAACCGCCGGGAAATTATACTCGTAAAAATTGTAAAAATTATAGAAAAAAATTACATAAAATTATAGAGATATATAATTTCTAATTATATATTATTTTTGTGATATTCATGGCCCAAAGACCCAATTCGATTGGATAATTTATGTTGTAATTCATAATACGGCCTGCGTGCCGTGATGTGATGTGCGTGTTGTAATTTTATTTTTCGCGACCTGCGCGTCGTGCCTTTCTCTTTTATTCTTGTTGTAAATTAGTTCAGACTCGAATGTAACTCGAGTTTCAAATATGTAATGTACAAAATTTGAAGCGGTGGAAGGTCCACTCAAGACGAAGTTACGAGGAAGGCGCGAGCAACACATGGTGGTCAAAAGGAAGGCGCTTGAGAAGCTGTTGACCTTAGGTTGGCCATCCGATCTTCTCATTGGCTTGAGAAGATCATAGTAGGGCCATGACATAATCACAAAATTTAGTTAATTACTTGTGTATGTGATGCATGTCTAATTAAGTAATTAATTAGTGCCTAACGATTAAGATTAGATCTAAATCGTGCACAAGATGCACCCTTACGATTAGATTAGATCTACATCGTGTACAAGATGCACCCTATTGATTAGATTAGATCTATATCGTGTATATGATACAACATCGACGTTTAGATTAGATCTAAATCACGTCAACTCTAATGCCTACCGTGCCGTGATACCTACCACTACCTCGATCGCATGTTGTTGTTGAATCTGCCAAAGCAGAGCAACACATACTATCTTGGAAGGGTACGGAGGGACAATCTTGGTCCCGCCTATCAATGCATGGGTGAGTACAACTCAATTAGATTGAGTAACTAGTTAACTCAATTGGATGAGTTTAACTATAGGCATTCTTATAACGGTTGGAAAGGTAGGACAAAATCACGTTTATATTAATTCTCGGGTGTATTAGCCAAAGCTAACTCGAGTTTTAATATCAATGCGGATCTTGATCCTATAAACAAGAGTTGCATAGAGATGTAATTGGTAATCGTTACCTACCGATCATACTAAGCCTTGGGCGTATTAGCCAAAGCTAACTCAAGGGTTAGTATGATGTGGATCTTGTCCCACATGAATTATAGAATTCAGTGGGAGCATCATTTAGTTAAAGGCCTAATTAAATGATTAAGAATATGATATTTATTTCTGCATTTTTTTCTGTTGTAGATTACCATGACGTCGAATACGAACACCTTCTCCCTGCGATCTGTCCTCGAGAAGGACAAGCTCAACGGAGCAAACTTCCTGGACTGGTACAGGAACTTGAGAATAGTTGTCACCCAAGAACGTAAACTGTACGTTCTAGAGCAGCCCATTCCGGAGGCTCCTCCTGCCAATGGCCCGCGAGCTGACAAAGATGCTTACAAGAAGCATCAAGATGACGCATTAGATGTGTCCTGTCTAATGCTCGCGACCATGAACTCTGAACTTTAGAAGCAACACGAGTTAATGGGCGCCTACGATATGGTTGAACATCTTCGTCAACTGTATCAAGGACAAGCGAGGCATGAGAGGTTTGAGATCTCAAGGGCACTGTTTCAGTGCAAGATGTCAGACGGGGCTCCTGTAGGCCCATATGTACTCAAAATGATTCGGTACATAGAGAACCTACAAAGGTTGGGGTTCCCACTTGGCCAAGAGCTGGCCACTGACCCGGATAGCTACAGTCAATTCGTTCTAAACTACAATATGAACGAAATTGACAAGCCACTGCCTGAGCTGCTTAGCATGTTAAGAACTGCTGAGTTGAACCTTAAGAAGGCTAAGCCCAACACTGTTCTGATGGTTCAGAAACATAAGGGCAAGGGCAAGCCCAAAGACAAGGGAAAGTCCCAAGCCAAGGGCAAAGGCAAGACACTGAAGCCTAAAGGAGGGGTCGCCAAGGATGCTACCTGCTTCCACTACAGTCAGACCGGGCACTGGAAGAGGAACTGCAAGGTATACTTGGAGGATCTTGAGAAGAAGCGAAGTGAGACTTCCACTTCAGGTATATATGTTATAGAAGTCAATCTATCTATTTCTACATCATGGGTATTAGATACTAGATGTGCTTCTCACATTTATACTGATGTGCAGGCGCTGAGAAATAGCAGGGCATTGACAAAGGGCGAGGTGTACTTATGAGTAGGCAATGGAGCACGGGTTGCTGCTGTTGCTGTAGGGACTTACTTTCTATCTCTGCCCTCTGGGCTTGTACTAGAGTTAGTCGATTGTTGTTATGTGCCTGTATTAACTAAGAACATTATATCAGTTTCTTGTTTGGACAAGAAAGGTTTCTCGTTTACAATAAAGAACAAATGTTGTTCCGTCTATTTAAACGATATGTTCTATTGTAGTGCACCACTGATAAACTGACTCTATATTCTAGATCTTGAAAGCCCTATTTATAACATAAATATCAAGAGGTTCAAGTCAAATGACCTGAACCAAACCTATCTCTGGCACTGTCGCTTGGGTCATATAAATGACAGGCGCTTATCCCAGCTCCATAAGGATGGTTTGCTGGACTCATTTGATTTTGAATCATATGAGATATGCGAGTCATGCCTACGAGGTAAGATGACCAAGACTCCCTTTAGTGGACATAGCGAGAGAGCGACTGATTTGTTAGGACTTATACATAGTGATGTATGTGGCCCTTTCAATGTCGCTGCTAGAGGCGGTTATAGATACTTCATCACATTTACTGATGACTTCAGTAGATATGGTTATGTGTACTTGATGACACATAAGTCTGAATCCTTTGAAAAGTTCAAAGAATTCAAGAATGAAGTACAGAACCAGCTTGGCAAGAGTATTAAGATGCTTCGATCAGATCGAGGTGGAGAATACCTTAGCCATGAGTTTCGTGACTATCTAGCTGAGTGTGGGATCCTATCCCAACTCACTCCTCCTTGAACACCACAGTGGAATGGTGTATCTGAAAGGAGGAATCGTACCTTATTAGATATGGTACGATCTATGATAAGTCACACAGATCTTCCGACATACCTTTGGGGTTATGCTCTAGACACGACAGCTTTTATACTCAACCGAGTTCCATCTAAGGCTGTGATAAAGACACCATATAGGATATGGACTGGGAGAGATGCCCAGGTGTCTTTCATGAGGATTTGGGGTTGTGAGGCTTACGTTAGACGTCAAGTCTCAAACAAATTAGGACCCAAATCTGACAAGTGCTACTTTATTGGATATCTCAAGGAAACTAAGGGATATTACTTCTACATTCCCAGTCAGCACAAGGTAGTTGTGGCAAAGACTGGGGTCTATCTAGAAAGGGACTTTGTTTCTAGAAAGACTAGTGGGAGCACGTTCGATCTTGAAGAAGTTCAAGATACGAACAATAGCACTGATGCCTCGATGGAAGTTGAACTAGAACCACAAAGTGTTGTGGATGATGTTGTTCCACAAGGAGTTGAGGAACAACAACCAGTTCAAGTAGACAAACCTCTTCGCAGGACTGATAGGGTACGTCGTCAGCCTGAGAGATACTCATTTCTCTTGTCTGACCATGATGATGTTGTGCTCATAGAGGATGAGCCTACCACCTATTAGGAAGCTGTGATGAGACCAGATTCCGAGAAATGGCTAGAAGCCATGAGATCCGAGATGGAATCCATGTACACCAACCAAGTATGGACTTTGGTTGATCCACCTGAAGGGGTAAAACCCATTGGGTGTAAGTGGGTCTTTAAGAGAAAGACTGACAAGGATGGACTTATCTATAAGGGTCGCTTGGTAGCTAAACGTTTCAAGCATATTCATGGTATTGACTATGATGAAACCTTTTATCCAGTAGCGATGTTTAAGTCCATTTGGATCATGCTTACTATTGCAGCATACCATGACTATGAGATATGGCATATGGATGTCAAAACCGCGTTTCTGAATGGAAACCTACTCGAGGATGTATACATGACACAACCTGAGGATTTTGTAGATCCAAAGCATACTAGCAGAGTATGCAAGCTGCATAGGTCTATTTATGGACTAAAGCAAGCTTCTCGGAGCTAGAATATTTGATTCGATGATGCAATCAAATAGTTTGGTTTCATCAAGAACGAAGATGAGCCTTGTGTCTACAAGAAGGTTGTAGGGGATATAGTTGTCTTCCTCATATTGTATGTTGATGGCATACTACTCATTGGGAAGGACATCCCTATGCTTCAGTCTGTCAAGACCTGGCTAGGGAGTTGCTTCTCAATGAAGGACTTAGGTGAGGCATCCCGCATTCTAGGGATACAGATCTATAGAGATAGATCTAAGAGATTACTTGCCCTAAGTCAGAGTACATACATTGACAAGGTACTCCTACGGTTTGCCATGCAGAACTCCAAGAAGGGATTTCTGCCGATGTCACATGGCGTGAGTCTTTCGAAGACTCAAGGTCCCTCTTCTAGAGAGGAGGGAGACCGCATGGATCAGATCCCTTATGCCTCAGCCATAGGATCGATCATGACGAGCAGATACCAGTCAGATCCAGGTGAAAGTCACTGGATAGCGGTCAAGAATATTCTTAAGTACTTAAGAAGGACTAAAGAATATTTCTTGATATATGGAGGCAATGATGAGCTAGCTGTAAAGGGTTACTGTGATGCCAGCTTCCAGACCGATCAAGATGATTACCGATCGTAATCAGGGTTCATATTTTGCATTAATGGTGGTGCTGTCAGCTGGAAGAGTTCGAAGCAGGACACAGTAGCTGATTTCTACAACAGAGGCCGAGTACATTGCTGCATCAGAGGTAGCAAAGGAGGCAGTTTGGATTCGCAAGTTCATCACTGAACTTGGGGTGGTTCCTAGCATTGCTGACCTGATTGAGCTCTATTGTGACAACCATGGAGCTATAGCTCAGGCGAAGGAACCTCGTTCACGCCAGCGGACCAAACACATACTACGGCGCTTCCATCTCATTCGAGAGATTATCGAGAGAGGAGATGTGAAGATATGTAGAGTACCTACAGAGGCTAACATCGCAGATCCCTTGACCAAGACTTTGGCACAGAGGAAACATGATTGTGACACTAGGTCATTGGAGCTTAGAGCCTACACTGATTGACACTAGTGCTAGTAGGAGATTGTTAGCTAGAGCCCTAGAGCCAATCATTTGATGATTGTATTTTGGACTTGTTGTATCATATTCTATATAAATAAAGGCATTTGGTTTTTTTTGGTTATTATACTTACTTGTATTGGTGCCAAATAAACTAAGTATAATAACGTCCTTGAGTAGAAGGTTCTTACCTATATCAATTAATTGGTTGAATCGACAGTGAGATGATATAGGGAACACTACTCTTAATCATTCCTAGTCAAGTATTAACATTCAGGGACAATGTTAATGCAATAAGACTAGTATGTAGGTCAACTCGATGACTTGATCTCACAAGTCATGGATATAGAGATATCAAGTTGACACATGGATATGCATTAGAGAATGTATACTGAATGACTCGCCATGAGAAAGTATCATGGATCGTTATATGAGTGTCATATACTTTCTCATGTGGCTATTAGTATGACTACTAGTCCTTAGACCTGAAGTCACCATGGTTCCCTACATAAGGAGTTATGTACTTTGGTTTCGTCAAACGTCACCCGTAACTGGGTGGACTATAAAGGCGATTACTAGGTATGTAACAAATTATGTTGAGGGATGTGAGTGATGTAGATGGGATCTATCCCTCCTATATGACGGGAGAGACATCGGTATTCTTGATAGCGTGAGACCACGAAGTGCATGGCCATGCCCAAATGAGTCAATATGAGATATTGAGCTCATTTGATTTAGTGAGTCTACTTGGAGTTCAAGATTTAGATTGATCAGAGGATGACACGGTTTATGCCTCACATTGATCAATCTAGATGTCTAGGATAGAAGGACACTTGTCATATTTTGTGAGGAGTCACAATTAGTAGTCACAAGGTGATGTTGGATCTCAACATTCTTGTAACTTTGGTAGTAATGATGTGTTGCTAGATACCGCTCATTACTTATGCTCCTAAATGATTTTAGGGGCATTGCCAACGTTACAAGAACCTATAGGGTCACACACTAAGGACAATTAGATGGAGATTAGGTTCATATGATGAACCAAGTGGATTAGATTCATTTAATGAATCAAATTGGATTAAAAGTAATCCTAATTGGGCTAATTGAGTTGGACTCAAGTTAATTCATGTGTTCAATGAGTCTAATTTAGATTATGACTCATTGAATCAATTTAATTAAATGAATTAGATTCATTATATTAAATTGGCTTGAATTAAATGGTTGGATTAGATCAACCATGAGAGAGATTAAGTCAAGTTTTACTTGACTTGAGAAGAAGATGAAGTGTCAAGTTTGACTTGACTTTATGTCACCTCATTGGTGAGTTGGCATTAAGTGGCCAATTATGAGGTGCCACATCATCATTTTTAGCACATGTGTGTGCCACCTCATGGAGGTTACAAATCTCTTAATGGCCACACTTAATGCAAAAAATGGGGGTTACACTTGGGAAAGTGGCCGACCACCTTTTGTTGTTAATGTGAATTCATTTTTCTTATTTATGTGCATTCACTTCATCTCCTTCCTCTAGCCATTTTTTGCTCTCCCTCTCCTCTCATTGGCCGAATCCCATAAGGTGCTAGCACACCTTGTTTTGGTCATCTCCACCTAGTGTGTTCGTGTGGATACGTATAGAGAGTTGTCTACGTTTACAACTTCGAGATCCGGCGAATCTTTGACGAGCGGGATACGAAAAGGGCACGCATCGAAGGTATAACCTTTTCTTTTGTAGATCTAAGTGTAGATCTAGGTAGAAACTCGTATTCGTATGTTTTTCAAATTTTTCTTTGCACGGATCCGTTGGCTAGGGGCTTTCGGGGTTTCCGCGACGCGAAAAAGCGGTTTTCACGGCCCGAAAAACCTAACACCAACATCACCTTGTGACTACTAATTGTGCCTCCTCACAATATATGACAAGTGTCCTTCTATCCTAGGCATCTAGATTGATCAATGTGAGGCATAGACTGTGTCTTCCTCTGACCAATCTAAATCTTGATCTCCAAGTTAGACTCACTAAATCAAATGAGCTCAATATCTCATATTGACACATTTGGGCATGGCCATGCACTTCGTGGTCTCACTCTATCAAGAATATCGATGTCGCTCCAGTCATATAGGAGGGATAGATCCCATCTACATCACTCACATCCCTCTGCATAATTCGTTACATACCCAGTAATTGCCTTTATAGTCCACCCAGTTACGGATGACGTTTGACGAAACCAAAGTACATAACTCCTTATGTAGGGATCCATGCTGACTTCAGGTCCAAGGACTAGAAGTCATACTAATAGCCACATGAGAAAGTATATGACACTCATATAACGATCAATGATACTTTCTCATGGCGGGTCATTCAGTATACATTCTCCAATGCATACCCATGTGCCAACTTGATATCTCTATATCCATGACTTGTGAGATCAAGTCATCAAGTTGACCTACATGCTAGTCTTATTGCATTAACATTGTCCCTGAATGTTAATACTCGACTAGGAATGATTAAGAGTAGTGTTCCCTATATCATCTCACTATCGGTTCAACTAACCGATTGATATAGGTGAGAATCTTCTACTCATGGACGCTATTATACTTAGTTTATTTGACACTAATACAAGTAAGTATAATAACCAAAAATAAATGCCTTTATTTATATAAGAATATGATACAACTAGTCCATAATACAATCATCAAATGATTGGCTCTAGGGCTCTAACTAACAAAGAAATACCACCACATTTCCGTTACACTTCTTGTATACACAAGACTCATCCGGACACTGAATAAATCTATATGATTGGATTACTTCATTAAACCAGATGTTCCAAGTTCTTGAAGCTTACTTCAGTCCATAAATGGACCGATTGAGCTTGCACACTAGATGCTCTTTGCCTTTTTCAATGAATCCCTCTGGTTGCTTCATATGGATGTTTTCTTCAAGACTTCCATTATGGAATGCTGTTTTGACATCTATTTGCCAAATCTCATAATCCATATGAGCAACAATGGATAAGAGTATCCGGATAGACTTTAACATAGCTACAGGTGAAAAAGTCTCCTCATAATCGATTCCCTCTTTTTGAGTGTATCCTTTCGCAACAAGCCTTGCTTTGAAGGTTTCCACCTTCCCGTCTATCCCTCTTTTCCTTTTGTAGATCCATTTGCATCCAACAGATTTTACACCATTTGGTGGTTCTACAAGCTCCCAGACCTTATTAGAATATATAGACTCTATTTCAGAATTCATTGCCTTTTGCCAAGATACTGCATCTATATCTTGGAGTGCTTCGTCATATGTACGGGGATCAGGTTCATGTTTACCCGGGATCAAGTCCGAAGACTCTCCCAAAAACATGAATCTCTCAGGTTGCCTCACAACCCTCCCACTACGATGTGACATTATCTCTGGTTGTGTATCATGTGTGACACGTTTTGCAGTTTCTTGTAGTACTTCATCTTGTACTGTTGGTATTAAAGTAGACGTATCCTCTCTTATTTCTTCTAGAACTATTTCACTCATGGACTTATGGTTCATTACATAATCTTCTTCTAATAATCGAGCATTAGTGCTAACAATGATCTTTTGATTTTTAGGATTATAAAACAAACCACCTTTCGTTCCCATAGGATATCCCACAAACAGACAAACTTCTGTACATGATTCCAACTTGTCAGTATCTCCCTTCAGCACATGTGCTGGACTACCCCATATCCAGATATGATTCAGACTAGGCTTACGCCCATTCCATAATTCCATGGGAGTAGAAGGAACTGTTTTAGAAGGTACCATATTCAGAATGTACACTGTTGTTTCTAAAGCATATCCCCTAAATGAATTTGGTAATTCTGAATAACTCATCATCGATCTAACCATTTCTATAAGAGTCCTATTCCTTCATTCTGCCACACCATTCTGTTGGGGTGTACCAGGTGCAGACAATTGGGATTGAATCCTGACTTCTGATAAGTAACTCCTAAACTTTCCAAAGAGGTATTCACCACCACGGTCAAACCATAGTGTCTTGATACTTTTACCAAGACGTTTCTCCACATCAACCCTATATTCTTTGAACTTGTCAAAGCATTCAGACTTACGGCGCATCAGGTAAATGTATCCGTATCTTGAATAATCATCAATAAAGGAGACGAAGTGATGCAAACCTTGACGAACAATGCCGCGAGACCCAGCAACAATAAGATTGGAACTCAGTTCCGGGATTGTTCAAAGGAGGTTTCGGAGGGATGGAATATTGACCCATTGATTATAGAGAATCAAGAACCAATATTATGAGAACAATGGAGAATATCGACCCAATGATTATAACAAAACCAAGAACCGATATTATAAAAGTGTTGAGAATTACAAGTGCTCACCCGTAATCCCTGCAGAGTTGCTGAAGAACAAGGAGGAAAACTATAATGCCCCGCCTCCTACTGACTAAGCTGTAAGGCCGGGGGTTACTTACATTGTGCTAAACTGAACTATAAGGTGCGAAAAGCTGTACTTATTAAAACTCTCTGCTATTTGCTGTAAAATCTGGAATTTATATTCAGAATACACCTATGAAATTGTACATATGCTAAAGAAGGGAACCTAAACTTTCCATTTGATCAAAAAGCTGAAATCAGACATTTCTAGCTGAAATCAGACTTTCCAATCGATCGGCTGATCGATTGGAGTTATTTGATCGATCCACTGATCGATTCAACGTGCTACTATGCACGGAGGTCAATTCTGGATCGATCGGATGATCAATCTAGCCTGGCCAATCGATCCGATAATCGACTCAGAGGCTCTCTGTTCGCGGAATTAAATTCTCCGAACGATCGGCTGATCGATCCATGGCCAATTGATCAGCTGATCGATTCAACAACTCACTGTTCGCGGCAGATCACTTCCTAATCGATCGGCTGATCGATTGGAGCTCTGGTTTCTGCTGCATTTCAGAAATTTCGTATACAACATGAATGTATCAACTAATAAACACTAAACTCTTACTAAGCATGCCATGATTCATAACTTATCGACTAACATCAAGGTAACTAGAAGTCTAGGCATAACTTAATGCATACCTTCACGATTCATAACATTTAGACATTCAAAAGATGCAGAAAATAAATTATAAGGAGTTCTAATCCTTTGACTTGCTGGTCTCCAAGGTCTTTATTCGAAGTTCCTTCTCACACACATCTTGTCGCATTGCCCTCCAGCCTCCGCTAATCCATCTTCCCTTTACCTTTATCTGCAGTATAAGGAAAATGAAACTATAAGCTTGGGAGCTTAGTAAGAACCATCTACATTACAAAACATGCATTCGAAGAAATCATGTTTTCAAAAGATGCTATTTGAAATACATGCTGATGATCATGCTGAAAATGCTAAAACATGGCATAACGACATACAAGTCATAGAAATCAAAGACTGAAGATGAAGCTATTTGTTATATCAATAAGAAAACTAAATTGAAGCTGAGTTGTATCCACATATCTGGGTTGTGAAGTTTGAAAACTATTTTCATAAATAGATAAAAATACTAATCATGCAGCTGTTTGGCCCGACAACTGTACTTGCTATGCGCGCATCCCTAACTAGACCCGAGATAGCTAGTCCCGAATCTAGTAGGGCTTACTAGGTCATTTAAACCTAGGAACGACTATGGGAGCCCAACCCAAGGACAATTAAGAGTCTAGTACAGTGCCACTAATAAAGTAAAATACTGATTCATAAGCTAGTTTATGGGATCCCAACCCAAGGACAATTAAGAGTCATGTTCTAGCTAGGTTATTTGAACCTAGAGCTAGGTTATCTAAACCTAGAGGCGACTATGGGATCCCACCCATTGGACTGTAGTCTCATATAACTGAAACAAGATTAAGCATGCTATTTAAAATGCTTCTATGGCATTTAACTCAGTCATAAAAAAATATCGACTGTATCATATAACTGCACGAGTCATTTTATCGAGCACTTGGTGTGCTCTAACTCTCCTCAACTTGATAATCATGCATGTGGCTGAACTAAAAGCATAAAAATGCATGATTAACTACTTATACTGCAGGTGAGGGGTTACTTACTTCCTGCGCTAAGTTTCTTACAATTTCGATCGCTAGGTTTCTGGAGAAGAAGGTATCTTCGACGATCTTCTTACGTCAACGTGTTCTTCTCGCGGAGAGGAGTGTCCTTGTATCGGAGTTGTCACCGGAAGGTGCTCCTACGACCCTAGGGATGGAACCCTAGGTGTACTTGTGCTTGTGCGCCGAGAGGGTGAGGAGGAGAGAGGGCGGCGTCGGGTGAGGGTGAGGGATAAGAGAAGTTGTCTATCTAATATCCTAAATCCTCACTTAATTTCCTATTTATATTAAGTGATTAATATAACCCAACTCAATCATAAATATAATTTCTCTCCTCTTCTTTCAGCACACCCCTGCTGGGGCCCCCTAGTTACTAGAGTCACCCTATAAGTCATAGAGTCCATAGGTTGCGGGTTCAATTCCCGCTTAGGCTGTTTTACGTTTTTATTTAATTTTGCTACTTCTGCTACTCCAAAAATTCTGTAAATATATTCTAAAATTCTAGAAAAATAATAGAATATTTCTAAAATTGATTTGATAATTTTCGAACATTATAATCCCCCATACCTTATAAAAAGTTCGTCCTCGAACTTAGAATAACTCTAGGTACTTCTGTCTCATACTAGCTTCTGTTTCCCAAGTCGCCTCTTCTGCTGTGTGATTTTGCCATATGACTTTTACTAATGGTACTTCCTTTTTCCACAATTTCTTAATTGCTCGGTCTACTATCTGAATAGGCCGACTGTCATAGCTGAGGTCTTCGCAAACTTGTACCAACTGAGGCTCAATCACTTGGGTGGCATCTGGGATATGCTTCTTCAGTATAGCTGACATCTCCTGGGATAGCTCTAGCTCATACGCTACCTTGCCAACCCTTCTAGTGATAAGGTATGGTCCCATATATCTGGGACTTAATTTGCCCTTCTTCCCAAAATGCATTACTACCTTCATGGGAGCCACTCGGAGAAATACCGTATCCCCAACTGAAAACTCTAAGGGTCGGCACCGTGTATCAACATAGCTTTTCTGGCGGCTCTGAGCTATCTCTATCCTCTAGCGGATCTGCTGTATGGCTACTGTGGTATCTGCTACTAGATCTGTCTGAAGTTCTAGTTCTTTCTGTTTACCACTTTCATACCAGCAGATTGGAGATCTACACCTCTGCCCGTAGAGAGCCTCGTAGGGTGCCATGCCGATAGTGGCCTGATAGCTATTGTTGTATGTAAATTCTGCTAAGCACAGATATTTGCACTAACTTCCCTTGAAGTTTAGGGCACATGCTCGGAGCATATCCTCGAGTACCTGATTTACTCGCTCCGTCTGACCATCTGTCTGAGGATGGAAATCTGTGCTAAACTTTAACCTGGTGCCCAATGCTGACTGTACACACTCCCAGAAGTGTGACGTGAATCTATTATCTCTGTCTGAAATGATGGTCCGTGGAACTCCATGCAGTCTGACAATCTCCTTGAGATACAACTGAGCTAGCTGCTCCATGGAGTAGGATATCCTGATAGTTAAGAAGTGGGCTGATTTAGTCAATCTGTCGACTATTACCCAGATGGCATCAAAACCATTCATGGTTTTGGGTAATTCCACTATGAAATCCATAGAAATATCCTCTCACTCCCATTCTAGAATCTGAATAGGCTGCAGAACTCCTCTTGGTCTCTGGTGTTCTGCCTTGACCCTCTGACAGGTCAGACAGGTACTGACATATCTAGCGATGTCTCTTTTCATCCCAGGTCACCAAAAACCTTTCTTTAGGTCTTGGTACATCTTAGTGGAACCAGAATGCATCGCATAAGGAGTCCTATGAGTCTCGTCTAGGATCTTCCTCCATAGTTCCTCCTGATCCGGAATGCATAGTCTGTCACCGAAATACAATACCCCACTATCAGATACTCTGAACTCTCCACTTTCTGATTCTGCTAACCCTTGCTTGATTTTATGAATTTCAGGGTCCTGATCCTGAGCTGTCTGGATGTCACCAAGTAGGGTAGATGCTAAGGTCATAGTAGAGAGTTGCCCAACTATAAGTTCGAGACCAAAATCTGTAATTTCCTTCTGTAGGGGCGGTGACAAGGCTGCTAAGGATAGTAAGGTGGCACTGGACTTCCTGCTAAGTGCGTCTGCCACCTTATTGGCTTTTCCTGGGTGGTAGAGGATGTCTATGTCATAGTCCTTGACCAGCTTGAGTCATCTGCGCTGTCGCATATTCAGATCCTTCTAGGTGAAGAAGTACTTCAGACTCTGATGATCTGTATACACTCTACACTGAGCTCCATACAGGTAATGTCTCCAAATTTTGAGGGCGAAGACTACTGCTGCAAGCTCAAGGTCATGAGTAGGGTAGTTCCTCTCATAATCCTTGAGTTGTCTGGAGGCATAGGTGATCACCCTGCCATTTTACATCAGTACTGCTCCTAGTCCCAATTTAGAAGCATCACTGTAAATATCAAAGTTGTCTGTATTTTCTGGCAGAGTCAGAATGGGAGCACTGGTCAACCTTCTTTTTATCTCGATGAAACTGTTCTCACAGTCCTCTGTCCACTGAAATTTTTTATTCTTCCTGGTGAGAGTTGTCAATGGGGAGGCTATCTTGGAGAAATCCTCTACAAATTTTCTGTAGTAGCCTGCTAGTCCCAGAAAGCTTCTGATTTCACTGGCGTTCTTAGGTCTTTTCCAGTTACTCACAGCCTCTATTTTACTGGGGTCTACCATGATACCATCCTTGGAGATGATGTGACTCAGGAAGGATACCTGATCGAGCCAGGGGGTCTACAGTACTATCTTCAGGTGCTCTGCGTGTTCTTCCTGAGTTCTGGAATATATAAGAATGTCGTCGATGAACACGATGACAAACTTATCTAAGTATTCTTTGAATACTCTGTTCATGAGATCCATGAAAGTAGCTGGAGCATTCGTCACGCCAAAGGGCATGACTACGAACTCATAATGTCCGTATCTGGTCCTGAAAGCTGTTTTGGGTATGTCACCTTCTTTAACTTTCACCTGGTGATATCCCGATCTAAGGTCTATTTTAGAGAACACCGCTGCTCCTTTTAGCTGATCAAACAGGTCATCTATCCTGGAAAGAGGATACCTATTCTTAATCGTGACTTGGTTTAGTGCTCGGTAGTCTATACACAGGCGCATGATCCCGTCCTTCTTCTTCACGAACAATACAGGAGCTCCCTATGGTGAGTGACTAGGGCGTACGAAACCCTTGTCGAGCAGCTCCTGTAGTTGCTCCTGAAGTTCCTTCAGTTCGGCTGGAGCATGCGGTAGGGTGCTTTGGAGATGGGATTCGTACCGGGGATGAGTTCTATCTCAAATTCAATCTCCCTGTCTAGTGCTAGGCCCGATAACTCCTTAGGGAAGACTGCTGGGTAATCACATACAACTCGGACCCCTTCTAGCTTTTGGTCCTTGTTCTAGCTGGTACTGACTACATGTGACAAGAATCCTGAACCTCCTGAATCCAGTAGTTTCTGTGCTTTTAGAGCTGAGAGAAACTTCTTGGCCTTTCTCCTTAGTTCTCCGATGTACCCAAACTGCACTCCTACTTCGGGTTGGAATACAACTTTCTGTTTACGACACTATAGGGAGGCACCGTACTTGATCAGAAAGTCCATTCCCAAGATGACATCGTAGTCAGCCTTATCTAGCACTACCAGATCACCAAAAAGCTCTCTGTCTGCTATAATAACTGGCACTGCTCGGAGCCAGTGCGTGGATGCCATAATCTCTCCTGAAGGTAGTGTTGTCAAAAACTGACCACTGAGTACCTCTGGAGATATTGCCAACTTTTCAGCGAATGTCCTGGATATATAAGAATGGGTTGCCCCAGTATCGAATAAGACAATTGCACTTTGTTGTAAAATATTGATCTGACTTGTAACAACTGTCGAGGCATTCGCTACGTGCTCTCTGGTGAGCGAGTAGATCCTCGCGTTCGTTGTGGCTGAGGGGGCTTCTAGTCTGCCTTGGCTGATGTGTGGACCATTTAAAGCAGCCTACATCTGGTGTAACTGGGCTGGTTTGTCTTCGTACTGAATCGGCAGAGGTGGGGGAAAACTGGTCTTGTTCGGGCATTGCTTAGCCATATGCCCTTCCTGGCCATATTCGAAGCATCCTCGAGTGCCCTTGCGACAAACTCCAGGATGGAATTTCCCACAAGTAGAACACTTGGGATAGCTAGGCTGTTTACTAGCTGGTCCTCCTTTCGGGTAACTCCCTGGTTTACGTTTATTACTGGAGTTCCCTTTCTAGTTAGAGCTGTGGCCCTGGTGTTTCTGAGTGCCTCAGCCTCCTTGGCCTTTGGACTCTGAGAAGGCTTGCTTCTGCTATTTGATGCTGTTCTGGTAATGCTCGGTGATTAGAGCACTACTTACTAGTTCTTCAGTGGTTTGCGGCCTACGAACGCCGCTGGCCACGTTCATTGCTATTTCCGGTCTTAGCATTTTGACCATCAACCGAACTCGTTCTCTTTTAGTGCTGACTAGTTTGGGGCATAGACGAGCCAGTCTGTTGAATTTCTTCATGGCCTCCTCAACTGAAAGGTTGCCTTGACGAAATTCGGTGAACTCGTCGTAGTGGCGGTTTGTGACCCGCATGTGAAAGAACTCCTCAAAGAATTCTCTCTCGAAGTCGGCCCATGTCATCTGCTTCACTGGACGCTTCACCTTAATCCTCTCCCACTACATATGTGCGTCTCCTGCAAGGCAGAAGGAGGTGTATTTCACCTTTTCATACTCTGGCCAGTCCAGAAGCTCCATCGTACTCTCTAGTGTTTTGAACCAGGCTTGGGCATCCCATGGTTCATTGGTGCCTGAGAAGTTTTCTGGTTTGATTTTCTGCCACTGAATCAGATAGGCTTCTCTCCTTACCCCTGTTGATGGGGCTACTGGTGTTGTAAGTTGGACTGGTGGAACCTCTATCACTACTGGGGTTGCTAAATTAGGTTTCGGAGTGGCAGTGGGAGGGTTCTGCTGATTAGCCCTTAGGGTGGCTATCTCTTGTTGTTGTTCAGCTAGTTGCTTCTGTAACTGAGCCACTACTGCTGTAAGGTCTGGGGGAGGCACTGAGCTGTCTGCCTCATGCTGGGGCTCAGTAGCTGGTTCCCTTTTTGCTGGGCATCCTCGTACCATTTTCTAGGGAGATAGAGGACATACATAACTAATACAATCATGTTTATATAACTACTACTATCATGTTAGATGCTATCATATATGTACATGCTTTAGTTATCTATAAACATGAAAGCAAGAAACATAAATAAAGTGAGAGGTATCCTTACTTGGAAGCTGCAGGTTCAATGTTGATGTGTGTGTGGAGGAAGTATGGAACTTGGCTCTGATACCACTCTGTAACGCCCCACCTCCTACTGACTAAGTTGTAAGGCCGAGGGTTACTTACATTGTGCTAAACTGAACTATAAGGTGCGGAAAGCTGTACTAATTAAAACTCTCTGCTATTTGCTGTAAAATTTAGAATTTATATTCAGAATACACCTCTGAAGTTGTACATATGCTAAAGAAGGGAACCTAAACTTTCCATTTGATCAAAAAGCTGAAATCAGACATTTCTAGCTGAAATAAGACTTTCCAATCGATCGCCTGATCGATTGGAGTTATTTGATCGATCCACTGATCGATTCAACGTGCTACTGTGCATGGAGGTCAATTCTAGATTGATCGGATGATCGATCCAGCCTGGCCAATCGATCCGATAATCGACTCAGAGGCTCTTTGTTCACGGAATTAAATTCCCCGATCGATCGGCTGATCGATCCATTGCCAATCGATCAGCTGATCGATACAACAGCTCACTGTTCACGGCAGATCACTTCCCAATCGATCGGTTGATCGATTGGGGACCCTCCAATCGATCGGCTGATCGATTGGAGCTCTGATTTCTGCTGCATTTCAGAAATTTCGTATACAACATGAATGTATCAACTAATAAACACTAAACTCATACTAAGCATGTCATAATTCATAACTTACCG
Organism: Zingiber officinale; assembly: GCF_018446385.1. Lineage (NCBI taxonomy): Eukaryota > Viridiplantae > Streptophyta > Magnoliopsida > Zingiberales > Zingiberaceae > Zingiber > Zingiber officinale. Next base: position 807,399 of record NW_024589922.1, on the reverse strand, counting down.
ACTAACATCAAGGTAACTAGAAGTCTAGGCATAACCTAATGCATACCTTCACGATTCATAACATTTAGGCATTCAAAAGATGGAGAAAATAAACTATAAGGATTTCTAATCCTTTGACTAGCTGGTCTCCAAGGTCTTTATTCCAAGTTCCTTGTCACACACATTTTGTTGCGTTGCCCTCCAGCCTCCGCTAATCCATCTTCCCTTTACCTTTATCTGTAGTATAAGAAAATGAAACTATAAGCTTGGGAGCTTAGTAAGAACCATCTACCTCACAAAACATGCATTCAAAGAAATCATGCTTTCAAAAGATGCTATTTGAAATACATGCTGATGATCATGCTGAAAATGCTAAAACATGGCATATGGACATACAAGTCATAGCAATCAAATATTAAACATGAAGCTATTTGTTATATCAATAAGAAAACTAAACTGAAGCTGAGCTGTATCCACATATCTGGGTTGTGAAGTTTGAAAACTATTTTCATAAATAGATAAAAATACTAATCATGCTGCTGTTGGGCCCGACAACTGTACTTGCTATGCCCGCATCCCTAACTAGACCTGAGATAGCTAGTCTCGAATCTAGTAGGGTTTAGTAGGTTATCTAAACCTAGGGACGACTATGGGAGCCCAACCCAAGGACAACTAAGAGTCTAGTACAGTGCCACTGATAAAGTAAAATACTGATTCATAAGCTAGTTTATCTTATCTTGTTCTGGCTAGGGTATCTAAACCTAGAGCTAGGTTATCTAAACCTAGAGCTAGGTTATCTAAACCTAGAGGCGACTATGGGAGCCCACCCATTGGACCGTAGTCCCATATAACTTAGACAAGATTAAGCATGCTATTTAAAATGCTTCTATGGCATTTAACTGAGTCATAAAAAAACCTACTGTATCATATAACTGCACGAGTCATTTTATCGAGCACTTGGTGTGCTCTAACTCTCCTCAACTTGATAATCATGCATGTGGCTGAACTAAAAGCATAAAAATGCATGATTAACTACTTATACTGCAGGTGAGGGGTTACTTACTTCCTGCGCTAATTTTCTTACAATTCTGATCGCTAGGTTTCCGGAGAAGAAGGTCTCTTCGGCGATCTTCTTACGTCAACTTGTTCTTCTCGCGGAGAGGAGCGTCCTCGTATCGGAGTTGTCACCGGAAGGTGCTCTTACGGCCCTAGGGATGGAACCCTAGTTGTACTTGTGCTTGTGCGCCGAGAGGGTGAGGAGGAGAGAGGGCGGCGTCGGGTGAGGGTGAGGGATAAGAGAAGTTGTCAATCTAATATCCTAAATCCTCACTTAAATTCCCTATTTATATTAAGTGATTAATATGACCCAACTCAATCATAAATAAAATTTCTCTCCTCTTCTTTCAGCACACCCCTGCTGGGGCCCCCTGGTTACTAGAGTCACCCTATAAGTCATAGAGTCCATAGGTTGCGGGTTCAATTTCCGCTTAGGCTGTTTTACGTTTTTATTTAATTTTGCTACTTCTGCTACTCCAAAAATTCTATAAAAATATTCTTAAATTCCAGAAAAATAATAGAATATTTTTAAAATTGATTTGAGAATTTTTGGGTGTTACAATAAAGTAAAATACTGATTCATAAGCTAGTTTATCTTATCTTGTTCTAGCTAGGTTATATGAACCTAGAGCTAGGTTATCTAAACCTAGAGGCGACTATGGGAGCCCACCCATTGGACCGTAGTCCCCTATAACTGAAACAAGATTAACCATGCTATTTAAAATGCTTCTATGGCATTTAACTGAGTCATAAAAATGCCTACTGTAACATATAACTACACGAGTCATTTTATCGAGCACTTGGTGTGCTCTAACTCTCCTCAACTTGATAATCATGCATGTGGCTGAACTAAAAGCATAAAAATGCACGATTAACTACTTATACTGCAGGTGAGGGTTTACTTACTTCCTACGCTAGATTTCTTACAATTCCGATCGCTAGGTTTCCGGAGAAGAAGAACTCTTCGGCGATCTTCTTGTGTCTACGCGTTCTTCTCGCGGAGGGGAGCGTCCTTGTATCGGAGACGTCGCCGGAAGGTGCTCCTACGACGTACTTGTGCTTGTGCACCAAGAGGGTGAGGAGGAGAGAGGGCGGCGTCGGGTGAGGGTGAGGGATAAGACAAGTTGTCAATCTAATATCCTAAATCCTCACTTAAATTTCCTATTTATATTAAGTGATTAATATGACCCAACTCAATCATAAATATAATTTATGTCCTCTTCTTTCAGCACACCCCTGCTGGGGCCCCCTAGTTACTAGAGTCACCCTATAAGTCATAGAGTCCATAGGTCGCCAAAGGGCCGGCTCTGATACCATAATTTTATTGTAACGACCCGACCCTTTGGCCTCTTGGGCAGCCCTTGCGGCGGCCCACTGGCGGCCCTTATGTCATCGGCCCATTTGGGGACCTCTAATGTCGTCGATCGACGACCTTTTGGCCGTGCCGTTACTCATTGGCTTGGAGCTGATCCGGAGTTGTATCATCCCCTCCTTCCTCAAAAGGATTCGTCCTCAAATCTGAAACAACAAAAGGGGAAAGATCAGAAACATTAAAGGGTGAACTCACTTGGTACTCACCTGGAAGATCCAACTTGTATGCATTGTCGTTGATTTTCTCCAATACTTGAAATGGTCCATCACCACGTGGGTTCAGCTTGGATTGCCTTCGTTTTGGAAATCGCTCCTTTCGAAAATGAACCTAGACCCAGTCTCCAGGTTGAAAAGTAATCGGCTTTCGTCTCTTGTTGGCACGGGTTACAATCTGCTCATTCCTCCTCAGCATGTGTTGCCTTGCCTTGTCATGGATCCTTTTCACCAAATCAGCCTTCGCTTGACCTTCAAGGCTAGCAATCTCATCCACAGGTAATGGAATTAAATCTAATGGAGTTAATGGATTAAAACCATAGACAATCTCAAAAGGTGAATACTTAGTAGAAGAATGCGTAACCCTATTGTATGCAAATTCAATGAATGGTATGCAATCTTCCCATGCTTTCAAATTCTTCCCAATGGCAGAACGCAACAAATTTCCCAAGGTTCGATTAACGACCTCAGTTTGCCCATCAGTCTGTGGGTGACAAGTGGTAGAGAATAACAACTTTGTCCCAAGTTTTCCTCACAAGACTAGCCAAAAATGGCTGAGAAACTTCACATCTCGATCACTAACAATTGTTCGAGGGACCCCATGCAAACGGACCACCTCCCTAAAGAATAAATTTGCCACATGTGTAGCATCATCAGTTTTAAAGTGTGCCATCTTTGAAAATCGGTCCACAACCACAAGAATACTATCTCGGCCATTCCTAGTCCTAGGCAAACCTAACACAAAATCCATTGACACATCAGTCCAAGGGTGGCTAGGCACAGGCAAAGGCATATAAAGTCCATGTGGTTGCACCTTAGACTTGGCTTTCTTACATGCAAGGCACCTAATGCAAATCCTTTCAACATCTCTTTTCATATGAGGCCAGAAGAAATGTTCTTTCAAAATGTCCAAGGTTTTCACAGCTCCAAAATGCCCCATTAATCCACCCCCATGTGACTCCCTAACAAGCAACTCACGCAAAGAACTTTGGGGAATGCAAAGTCTATTTTCTCGAAACAAGTAACCATCATGCATATAGAACTTATCAAATGCACCCTTTTTGCATGCTTTAAAGATATCAGCAAAGTCAGCATCATTCACATACAATTCCTTCAGGTGCTCAAATCCAAGAAACTTTGACCCTAAGGTAGAGACAAGGGTGTACCTGCGTGACAAAGCATCTGCTACCACATTCTCTTTTCCTTGCTTGTATTGGATCACATAAGGAGACATTTCAATGAATTCAATCCAACGAGCATGTCTACAATTCAATTTACCTTGGCCTTTCAAATGCTATAGTGACTCATGGTCCATGTGAATAATGAACTCCTTGGACCATAAGTAATGTTGCCATGTCTCCAAAGCTCACACCCATGCATAGAGCTCCTTGTCATATGTTGAGTAGTTCAACGCTGCACCATTGAGCTTCTCACTGAAGTAGGCAATTAGCCTCTTTTCTTGCATAAGAACAGCACCTATACCAATACCAGAAGCATCACATTCGATTTCAAAAACCTTAGAAAAATCTGATAGAAGTAGTAAAGGAGTAGTACTTAGCATTTCTTTTAATGCGTTGAAGGCTTTCTCTTGTGCCTCTCCCCACTTAAATCCAATATTCTTCTTGATGATTTCCGTTAAAGGGGCAGCGATGGTGCTGAAATTTGGCACAAACCTCCTATAGAACCTGGCTAAACCATGAAAACTCCTTACTTCAGTGATGGTGCTAGGGGTAGGCCATTCCCTGATAGCTTTCACCTTCTCCTCATCAACTTCCACGCCTCTGGAACTAACAACAAATCCAAGAAAAACAACCCTATCTACGCAAAAGCTGCATTTCTTAAGGTTAGCAAATAATTTTTCACGCCTCAAAGCTTCAAGCACACATCTCAAATTATCAATATGGTCATGCAAACTCTTTCTATAAATCAGAATGTCATCAAAATAAACAACAACAAATTTTTCAATAAATGCACGTAGCACATGGTTCATGAGACGCATAAATGTGCTAGGAGCATTCGTCAATCCAAATGACATCACTAACCATTTATATAGCTCCTGTTTTGTCTTAAAAGATATTTTCCACTCATCTCCTTCCTTAATTCGAATTTGATGATACCCACTCTTCAAATCAATCTTAGAAAATATAGTGGATCCATGTAATTCATCTAGCATGTCATCTAAGCGAGGAATAGGGTGACGATACTTTACCGTTATCTTGTTTATAGCTCGACAATCCACACAAATCCTCCAAGTCCCGTCTTTCTTTGGAACCAGCAGCACAGGCACAACACAGGGACCATGCTTTCACGAACATGTCCTTTGGTCATAAGTTCTTCGACTTGCCTTTGAAGCACTTTGGTCTCTTCTGGACTACTTCGATAAGCTGGTAGGTTTGGAATGGAAGCTCCCGGAATGAGATCAATCTGATGCTCGATTCCTCTTTTGGGTGGTAACCCAGGTGGCGTATTCTCAGAAAAGACATCTTTAAAATCCTGCAAAAGAGACATCACAGCACTAGGCAAAGAAACATTATGGTCAGCCAAAGACAGATAGGCCTCCTTGTATAGAAACAAGATCATCGGTCTATCGGAGTTAAAAGCACTTTTGATCTCTCTTTCTTTTGCATAGAAGATCATTTTTATTTCTTCTTTCTTTTTCAAGGCCAAACTCTCAATCTTTTCTTTTTTTCCACTCTCTTTTTTTATTCTTAGTCCACCATCTTTTTTTTCATTTTCAATCTCATTTTCTTTTTCTATCTCAGCCACACCTTTTCCTCTTGCTGCAACGGACTTTTTGATCTAGAGTTGTTCCTCAAATACTTGACGAGGTGTCAAAGGTGCAAGTGTAATGTTCCTACCATCCTTGTTGAAGCTGTAGCGGTTCTTATACCCATCATGTGTGGTCCGTCTGTCAAATTGCCACGGTCTTCCAAGAAGCAAATGGCTAGCTTGCATGGGTACAACATCCACAGAACCTCATCCGTGTACCTTCCAATCGTAAATGAAATAAGGACCTGCTTGGTTACCTTCATTTCTCCACTGTCATTGAGCCATTGGAGTTTATATGGCTTAGGATGCTTCAAGGTAGGTAGACCAAGCTTGTCCACCATTAACTTGCTTGCCACATTAACACAACTGCCATCATCAATAATCAAACCGCATACCCGATCTTTCACATGGCAGTGGGTGTAGAAGATGTTCTCCCTTTGTATCCCATCATCGTCTTCTTTGGCTTGCATTGTTGGGTCTTTCGGGCTGCGAAAACCGCTTTTCCGCGTCGCAGAAACCCTGAAACCCCCGCCACCGGATCCGTGCGAAGAATAAAATTTTGAAAAACATACGAGTACGAGTTTACAAACTTTAGATCTACATTAGAGTACGAGTTTTACCCTTGATGCGTGCCTTTCGCAAATCCCGATCGTCCAAGGTGCCGGATCTCAAGATTGTCAAAGTAGACAACCCTCTAGAAGTATCCACATGAACAAATCGATGGAGGGAGAACCTTAGAGTGTGCTAGCACTCCAAGAAGGTCTCGGCAATGGAGAGGAGATGGAGAGAAGAAAGAACTCAAGGAGGAAGAAGAGTTGAATGAATCAATTGAATGAAAAATTCATTCCACATTCACTTTGTGTGGCCGGCAACAATTGTAACTCCTTTACAATTAATGTGGCCGGCCACATTAAATGGGAAAGAGGTTTGTAACCTCCATGATGTGGCACACACATGTGATAGTCTTGATGATGTGGCACATCATCATTAGTCCTCCTATTGCCAACTCACAAATGAGGTGGCAAATGGTCAAGTCAAAATTGACCTTTCATCTTCCTTCTCAAGTCAAGTCAAACTTGACCAAATATGTTGGGTTTTTCGGGCAGCGAAAACCGCGTTTTCAAGTCACGGAAACCCCGAATCACCCTAGCCAACGGATCTCGTGCGAAGAAAAGATTTAAAAACAAAATTATGAGTACGAGTTTCTACTTAGATCTACTCCTAGATCTACATGAAACGAGTTATACCTCTGAAGAGAAGCCCTTCGCGTTCCCGCTCGTCCAAACGGTGCCGGATCTCAAGAGTATCAAGATAGATACTCCTCTAGAAGTATCCACACGGACAACTTAGGTGGAGAAGACCTAAACAAAGGTGTGCTAGCACCTTGATAGGTCACGACAAGAAGAGGAGAGGGAGAGGAAGAGAGCTCCAAGAGGAAGAAGAAGGAATAATGCACTTGAATGAGGAAAATCAATTTGATTCCCATATAAAAGTGGCCGACCACTTTCAAGTTGTGTAACTCCCAAAATATTGCATTAAGTGCAATTAATGTGAAGCTATTAAAGAAAATGGCTTTGTAACTTCCATGAGGTGGCACCCAAGATGATGTGGAGTAACATCATTGGTCCACATCAATGCCAACTCACAATGAGGTGGCATAAAGTCAAGTCAAACTTGACTTTTAATCTTCCTCTCAAGTCAAGTCAAACTTGACCAAATCTCTTCCATGGTTGATCTAATCTAACCATTTGATTCAAGCCAACTTAATATAATGAATCTAATTCATTAAATTAAGTTGATTTAATAAGTCATAATCTAAATTAAACTCATTGAATACATGAATCCACTTGAGTCCAACTCAAGTTAGCCCAATTAGGATTACTCTTAATCCATTTGATTCATCAAATGAATCTAATTCTCTTGGTTCATCATATGAACCTAATCTCCATTTAATTGTCCTAAGTGTGTGACCCTATAGGTTCTTGTAACGTTGGCAATGCCCTAATCTCATTTAGGAGCATAAGTAATGAGCGGTATCTAGCAACACATCATTACTACACAAGTTACAAGAATGTTGAGATCCAACATCACCTTGTGACTACTAATTGTGACTCCTCACAATATATGATAAGTGTCCTTCTATCCTAGACATCTAGATTGGTCAATGTGAGGCATAGACCGTGTCATTCTCTGACCAATCTAAATCTTGAACTCCAAGTAGACTCACTAAATCAAATGAGCTCAATATCCTATATTGACTCATTTGGGCATGGCCATGCACTTCGTGGTCTCACTCTATCAAGAATACCGATGTCTCTCCCGTCATATAGGAGGGATAGATCCCATCTACATCACTCACATCTCTCTGCATAATTTGTTATATACCCAGTAATCGCCTTTATAGTCCACCCAGTTACGGGTGACGTTTGACGAAACGAAAGTACATAACTCCTTATGTAGGGATCTATGGTGACTTCAGGTCTAAAGACTAGTAGTCATACTAATAGCCACATGAGAAAGTATATGACACTCATATAACGATCCATGATACTTTCTCATGGCAGGTCATTCAGTATACATTCTCTAATGTACACTCATGTGTCAACTTGATATCTCTATATCCATGACTTGTGAGATCAAGTCATCGAGTTGACCTACATGCTAGTCTTATTGCATTAACATTGTCCCTGAATGTTAATACTCGACTAGGAATGATTAATAGTAGTGTTCCCTATATCATCTCACTATCGGTTCAACTAACCGATTGATATAGGTGAGAACCGTCTACTCAAGGACATTATTATACTTAGTTTATTTGGCACCAATACAAGTAAGTATAATAACCAAAATCCAAATGCCTTTATTTATATAGAATATGATACAATAAGTCCAAAATACAATCATCAAATGATTGTCTCTAGGGCTCTAGCTAACAATCTCCAACTAGCACTAGTGCCAATCAGTGTAGGCTCTAAGCCCAAATGACCTAGTGTGACCATCATGCTTCTTCTGTGCCAAAGCCTTGATCAAGGGATCTGCGATGTTAGCCTCTGTAAGTACTCTGCAAATCTTCACATCTCCTCTCTCGATGATCTCTCGAATGAGATGGAAGCGCCGTAGTATGTGTTTAGTCCGCTGGTGTGAGCGAGGTTCCTTCGCCTGTGCTATAGCTCCATTGTTGTCACAATAGAGCTCAATGGGGTCAGCAATGCTAGGAACCACCCCAAGTTCAGTGATGAACTTACGGATCCAAACTGCCTCCTTTGCTGCCTCTGATGCAGCAATGTACTCGGCTTCTGTTGTAGAATCAGCTATTGTATCCTGCTTCGAACTCTTCCAGCTGACATCACCACCATTAATGTAAAATATGAACCCCGACTGATATCTATAGTCATCCTGGTCGGTCTGGAAGCTAGCATCACTGTAACCCTTTACAGCTAGCTCATCATTGCCTCCATATATCAAGAAATATTCTTTAGTCCTTCTTAAGTACTTAAGAATATTCTTGACCGCTATCCAGTGACTTTCACCTAGATCTGACTGGTATCTGCTCGTCATGCTCAAAGCATACGAGACATCAGGTCGAGTACATAGCATGACGTACATGATCGATCCTATGGCTGAGGCATAAGGGATCTGATCCATGCGGTCTCTCTCCTCTCTAGAAGAGGGACCTTGAGTCTTCGAAAGACTCACGCCATGTGACAACGGCAGAAATCCCTTCTTGGAGTTCTGCATGGCAAACCGAAGGAGTACCTTGTCAATGTATGTACTCTGACTTAGGCCAAGCAATCTCTTAGATCTATCTCTATAGATCTGTATCCCTAGAATGCGGGATGCCTCACCTAAGTCCTTCATAGAAGCAACTCCCTAGCCAGGTCTTGACAGATTGAAGCATAGGAATGTCCTTCCCAATGAGTAGTATGTCATCCACATACAATATGAGGAAAACAACTATATCCCCTACAACCTTCTTGTAGACACAAGGCTCATCTTCGTTCTTGATGAAACCAAACTATTTGATTGCATCATCGAATCGAAGATTCCAACTCCGAGAAGCTTGCTTTAGTCCATAAATGGACCTATGCAGCTTGCATACTCTCCTAGTATGCTGTGGATCTACAAAACCCTCAGGTTGTCTCATGTACACATCCTCGAGTAGGTTTCCATTCAGAAACGCGGTTTTGACATCCATCTGCCAAATCTCATAGTCATGATAGGCTGCAATAGCAAGCATGATCCGAATGCACTTAAACATCGCTACTGGAGAAAAGGTTTCTTCAAAGTCAATACCATGAATCCGCTTGAAAACTTTAGCTACCAAGCGACCCTTATAGATAAGTCCATCCATTTCAGTCTTTCTCTTAAAGACCCACTTACTGTTGGAAATGGGGAGAGTGGGGAACGTGGCCCATATTCCCCACTATCCATAATGGAAAAGTCCATTATGCCCCTAGTGTATTTCCCTATATAAAGGGGGTCCGTCCAAGGCTCAGGTGGTGTGTGAAATCGCGATCGTGCGACGAGAGTAAGAGGAGAACATCCAAAGCGGCGGGATTTGGTTTGTGGAATTGCGGAGGGCTTTCCGATCCTGTGATCGCTCTTCCGATAGCGAGCTTCGTCATTGCCGATTTCGGATCTATGGGAGATCGCTGTAAGTTTTTATCGCATTTAATTAATTCATCTATCATGCATTTAGAACATATTTTCTACATTGGTATCAGAGCGCGTAGTTATTTCTAAATGCTTAGAGACGAATTATGAAATCTCTATTTGGAAATTTTCTGTGTCGTTTTGTCATTTCCCGTCGCTGTTTTGCACGACTAATATGTCGTAGCATACAGGTTGTGCCAAATTTGTAAAATCGCTACCGTTGAATTTGCCAACGATGGCAGTCTTTGGCCGTTGTTGTCGTCCTGGCTGGCCGACTATGTGTTGGTGGCTAGGACGGGTAGAACTACCGTCGGAGATCTCGTCGAGCCTATAGATGACTGGTTTATGGTACCAAAAAGGATCGATTGCCACCGGCAGAAGGTAGGCATGACCGGCGACCGTGTCCGTCGCGGCGTGGGCGGTTTCCGCAGTGTGATTGAAGAAGGCAGTGTGGCAGCGTGCACAACGTGCACAGTGTGCGTGGCGTGCGTGCATGGGGTCGTGGCGGCGAAGAAAATGGCGAAGAGATCAACATGATGTTTCTGTTTTGATTTTTTTTTTTCTCAAAACAAAACGGAAAAAAAAAACATGCAGTGCTGTGATATGTTCACACCTGAGCCTTGCATTAATTTTTTTTCAGTACTGTGATATGTTCACAGAATTGTCGCATGCAATTTTGTTTATATACATTTTTTTTAAGCTGATGTGTTTAAAATAAATAAATAAAACGTGAGTGAAATTACTGCATGCAATTAAATAAAAAAATGAAACTTTTAGTTTCGTATGGTTTTTCCATGCAAAATTTTTAAGCTTCTGTGTTTAAAATTTTTTTTTATATGCATGATGAAATTAATTAAAATTAGGATTATTGAACCAATTTTAATTAATTATATGGGTTTAATCTGGTTGGTCCAATTAGACCCGGTTCAGGTTAAATTATTAGTTAGTTTAACCGAACCAATTTGATCCAAACTCAAATAAATTTGGGTTGATTAATTGGACTTGACCAAATATGATCAAATGACCAGATTTGTTCTATTGGATCAGATTTAATCAAAACAATTAGATTTGTTCTAATTGGTCGGACTTAAATCAATGGGCATTGGTTTGATCAAACGGATCTGAGTTTGATCAATAAGTATGAAATTGGTAGAAATGGACTTAGAGAAAAAGTAACAGAACATAGGCACAAAATCCTTGTCCAATTAGATTAGTTCTAATTAAGGACATTGGACCAAGCTTAGGATCTGGATCCCTAATCCGATGGGTCTGGCCAATTAGATTAGTTCTAATTGTTGACTTAAACTCCTGAAAATCGAGAAGATTTGTTTTTCTTGATTTATTATGTTGGTACTATGCCTGTATAAATTGAAATAAGCCGGTTTTGTACTGGTTAGTCGGTTTTGTACTGACTTATTTATTTTCAATTTTTCAGATGGCTAGTCGTGATTTACGACAACATGAGCTTTGGGAGGAGATTAAGGAGCTTGATTTCGACCCTGTTCTAGGACTCGGATGGCTTATTGGTCGGCTCGATCGGTTGTTCTGGAAACTCGAGCGAGAAGAATTTCTAGTAGAAGACACACACAGAAGATTTGCTCTAGTCTATTCACTGCCAGAAAACCTTAGGCAGATAGCATTCCAACTTTGGGATGATTATGATGGACACATCTCGTACTCAGAGATGTGCAGACAGTTGCTTCATCTCTATTGGGGTCCTGAAGACCCAGAGGAGGATCCAGATGAATCTGAAGAGGATTCAGAAGATCCTGAAGATCCTCTAGAGGAGGATCCAGAAGAATCTGAAGAGCATTCAGAAGAGCCTGAAGATCCAGATGAATCTGAAGAGGATCTGGGAGAGTGTGTGTGGGATCCAATTGAAAATCTTGAAGCTGTCTTGCCTGGGATTACCCCAAATGAGTCCAGGCTGAGAGGGATTATATTAGCCACTGCACTAGTGTCTGTCCTAGTGGGAGTGGTAGTTGCCTATCTAGTTTATTAGAGTTCTGTTATTTTTATTGTCGTTTTGTATGAACAATAGTTAGTCCATTTCATTAATGTCAGTTGGTTATATGTTAACAATTTGCAGCATAATTTTATATTAATGATATGTTCATTTATTTATGCTGTTTGCTTGACATGATGCATGATTAGTTCATGATGTATTAAATGATTAGTTCATTTAATTAAAAAAAACATGATATATTAAATGATTAGTTCATTTAATTAATGAATTCATGATATTATAAATGATTAGTTCATTTGTTGGGATGTATGTAATAGAATTGATTAATATTAATTTGATTGGTCATACGGATGATGAGTGAAAACATAGTTGTCACTTGATTTTGTAAACCAACTCAAAGTAATATTAAGTCAATCATAAATTGCATACATATGATATACACTGAATACTAAATAATTTGTTTATTTATGATAGATTATGACAACCAAAAACATAATAGCTGAACTCAACAAAGGTGAGAAACTTAATGGGGATAACTACAAGATCTGGCACCTCAAGATACAATATGTACTTGAGGAACAAGAAGTTCTAGAGGTTGTAAATCAGGTTATGGAAGTACCTGTAGATGGTCCCACTGCACAACACAGACGAGATCTTGATGCCTATAAGGCATGGAAGAAAAAGGACTCCACTGCAAAGGGTATATTGATTAGTTCAATGGTAGACGACCTAGCTTTTGAATATGAGTCATATCTTACGGCTCATGAAGTCTAGGTTGCCCTTAAAGAAAAATACAGTGGAGTAAGTCTGAGCAAGCTTCGACAGCTGACAATTAAATTTGACAGCTATAAAAAGCGTCTGAATGTATCAATGGTTCAACACCTCAGGGAGATGTCGAACATGATTCGGGAGCTTAAAACTGCTAGTCATGAGTTGACTGATGAACAACAGGTTCAAGCAGTTATACGTTCACTTCCAGATTCTTGGGAAACCATGAAGCAGACCTTAACTCACAGTGAGAGTATCAAGACTTTCACTGATGTCTCATGCCATGTAGAACTGGAGGCGGAGAGAGTTGAATCCGCAAGGATTTCTGGACAAGCCTATGTGGCTGTAGGTTCTGCAGGATCATATGGATCCAAGAAAAAAAAATAGTTCAAGAAAGGGAAGGGAAAGAAGAGGGAAGCTGCTGTTGTGGGACAAGGCCTAATCAAGAAGATAGTCAAGAAGACTGGAAAGAAACCTAAAAACAAGTTAACTTGTTTTAATTGTGGCAAAAAGGGCCACTTTGCTCGGGAGTGCAATGAGCCGAAAAAGGTAAATCCAAGTGTATCTTCTTTTCAAGAGCATTTTGTTGCTAGTTCAGTGTTGTTAGCTGATTCTTATCCTTTGTGGATTATAGATTCGGGAGCAACCAACCATGTAGCTCGGGAACGAGTTACATTTGTTGAGTACCGTCGGGTACCAGCTGACAACAAGTGGATCTATGTGGGAAATAATGCAAGAGTTGAAGTCAAAGGAGTCGACACTTGCAAACTCAACCTACGTGGTGGTAGAGTTTTATTTCTACATGATGTCCTATATGCTCCTGAAATTCGACGGAATCTTGTTTCCGTTACGTGTCTTCTTGATTTAGGGTATTGTATTAATTTTTACAGTCGATCTGTTGAACTTAAAATTGACTCAGTGTCAATCAGATATGGTTTTTTAACAAATGGTTTTACGGTTCTTGATGTAGAACCAGATGTCAATTATGCTATTGATGGTTGTTTTTCAAACATTGCTTTAACTAGTGATGCGGATATAACTGATGAGGTTTGACATGCTAGATTAGGACACATAGGACAAGAACATATGAATCGATTAGCTAAAGAGGGTCTATTGGGCACTCGAGCTAAGATTCAATTGTCTATATGTGAGCATTGTCTTGCTGGAAAAGCAACTAGGAAACCATTTGGTAAGGCTATTAGATCTGAATCAACATTGCAGTTAATTCATTCGGACATTTGTGGTCCAATGAATATGAAGGCTAGACATGGAGCTTCCTATTTCATTACATTTATTGATGATTTCTCTAGGTTCGGTCATGTGTATTTGATTTCTCACAAATCCGAAGCATTAGATTGCTTCATTCGTTATATGAACGAAGTTGAGAATCAAACGGAACGTAAAGTTAAGACTTTACGCACTGACCGTGGTGGGGAGTATTTGTCTGATATGTTCAAGACAATATGTAATGATAGAGGGATTATTAGACAGCTGACAATCCCTGGAACTCCACAGCAAAATGGGGTAGCTGAAAGAAGAAATAGGACTCTTCTTGAAATGGTTAGGTCTATGATGGCGCAAGCTAATTTGCCAATTTCCTATTGGGGAGATGCATTATTAACTGCAGCCTATATACTTAACAAAGTGCCTTCAAAGTCAGTTCCATCTACCCCATATGAACGTTGGACAGGCAGAAAATCAGATTTGAGTAATCTGAGACCCTGGGGGTCAGCTGCTTATGTTCATGATAGTTCTCACAAGTATGGAAAACTGGGGCCTAGAGGTAAGAAATGTATCTTTATAAGATATCATGAGACCTCCAAAGGTTATGTTTTCATAGGTGAGCAACTAGATGGAACCATCTCCGAAATAGACTCGAGAGATGCGACTTTTCTCGAAACAGAGTTCCCAATCAGAGGTGATGTTGATAAAAATGTTCCTCTATTTGAGGAGGATGAGATATTATCAACAAGAGAGGTGTCAAAAGGGATACTTGAGTCTAGTCAACCGAGTGGGAGTGATATGCCGAGTCATGAGTTGACTTCTCAACAGCCCAACTTACGGAGAAGTGTTCGTAAGATCAAACCTAAGAAGAGGTTTGATATTGAGAATGAGGCATTGGTTACACTTCCAATTGACGACGACGAGCCTCAATCCATTGAGGAAGCATTGGGATGTAGAGTTAGAGAAAAATGGAAAGCTGCAATAGTTGAAGAGATGGTGTCCATGTTTCAAAATCATGTTTGGGACTTAGTCGATCTTCCTCCAGGCCGAAGGGCTATTGGGAATAAATGGATTTTCAAAATAAAGAGGAAAGCAGATGGATCGATTAACAGATACAAAGCTCATTTAGTAGCAAAAGGATATACCCAAATGGAGGGTATTGACTTTGAAGAGACATTTTCTCCCGTAGTGAAATTTGTATCAATAAGAGTTATTTTGGCCTTTGTGGCACATTATGACTTAGAATTACATCAAATGGATGTAAAAACCGCTTTCCTTAATGGTGATCTTGACGAAGAAATCTATATGGTTCATCCAGAAGGTTTCATTGCTGAAGGCCAAGAGCAAAAAGTATGTAGACTTAGAAAGTCTATATATGGGCTAAAGCAAGTGTCAAGACAATGGAACATAAGATTTAATGAAGTCGTTTTATCTTATGGTTTTGAAATGATCAATGAGGATCATTGTGTTTTCCTGAAACAGGAAAAAGGAAAGTATGTCATTTTATCATTATATGTTGATGATATGCTGATAGCTAGAAATGACATAGGATATGTGAATGAAGTCAAGAGGCTGTCATCACAATTTGATACAACAGATATGGGAGAAGCTGAATACATCTTAGGGGTGAAGATCATAAGAGATCGTCCTAAAAGACTTTTGGGTCTGTCACAAGAGTCTTATATAAATAAGATGTTACATCACTTCAGCATGTCTAATTGCAACATAGAACATACACCTATTGTGAAAGGTACTGTGTTGAGCAAGAGTATGTGTCCTAAAACTCCAGAGGAAATAGCTGAGATGAATAAAAAACCATATGCCAGTGCTATTGGTAGTTTGATGTACACTATGTTGTGTACACGTCCCGATATCAGCTATGTTGTGGGCTTGGTCAGTCGCTTCCAGTCAAACCCAGGACCGAGACACTGGAAGGCAGTAAAAAGGATATTCAGATATCTGAAGGCGACAATAGATTATTGTCTCTGTTTTCAAGGATCAGATATGAGTCTGAAAGGTTATTCAGATGCAGATTGGGCTGGAGACCTGGATGATAGAAAATCCACATCAGGCTATGCATTCTTGCTGAATGGTGGCGCCATCTCCTGGAACAGCAAGAAACAAGCTTGTGTAGCTTTGTCGACTATGGAAGTTGAATATGTGGCATGTTCAGCAGCTGTGCAAGAAGCAGTCTGGTTGAGAAGGTTTCTGAAGCATCTGAAAATTGCTGAGGATAGTGGAAGTCCAGTAACTGTCTACTGTGACAATCAAGCTGCAATAGCTTTTTCCAAGGATCCCAAATATCATAGCAAAGGCAAGCATATAGAAATTAAATATAATTTTGTAAGGGATATTGTGGCTAAAAGAAAAGTCATTCTTGAGTATGTCCCTACACGTGTTATGCTTGCAGATCCTTTTACTAAGCCAATGACTAAAGAGTCATTTAAAGAACATGTAAAGTCTTTGGGACTTCGTAGAATGTAACAATATTGAAATAACAATCAGATTTTGTGTTATGATTGTGTCATTTGCCATAATTTATTCAGTGTATATGTTGTATTTGTTACATTCATGTAAGATCTCGGTGAGCATGTTGGCAGGTGGAGATTGGTCCACTCACATGGACAATCATCTCTGTTTGTTAAGTACAAATAGGGGTAAGACCGTTACTTATAAAACAGCTTACGTAGCTGAAATTATGAAATTAGAGACAGATTCATAAGTTGAGGTCGCCTTGATAATTGTGTCAAGATGAGATCATTTATGTATAAATAATGATCGAAGTAAATGAACTCACCATTTACTGAACCTGTTGAAAGCCAGATTAGAATTCATATGTTGAATTCAGGATTAGACGTTAGGTATGTCTAGATCGAAATCTGTACGATGTTAAATTTGAAGACAACATGCACTCTTTTTAGTAAAGAGAATAACATCGTAGCATGTGATTCATACCACATGTGCTATTGCGACAATAAAGGTAGTAGGAGAATGAATCCCTGTTTCTTTACTATGTGAGACCTTTGAGATTATATGTTAATCTCAATTTTTACCTTAGTGACTATTTAGCTGTTTACTTGAAGTTTTAATCAGTGACTGCTACTTTAGCGTGTATCCTATGGCTATGGATGATTCGGTCTATGGAGCATAACTAGGAAAACGACTGATTAAAATGAATTGATTCTAGCTAAAAAGGAAGATTAAATATATTTACATCTTTTGTTGTTATTCACTGGTCGATCCATTTCTGTTTTGTATAGAAATGAATGTGAATATTGGATATGGAACATGCTCTTGACATAATGGTCATTATAAGGGATTAGAGATGTTCATATCGATGTAAATGAAAAATTATTTAATCTGGGTAAATAGCAAGACATGGATATCTTCAAGATAATGGCTGTGTGTCATTTGAAGATTGGATGAATCCTGGATAAAGGCTATGTGCCACCAGGAAAGTGGCTAAGTGCCATAAAGAGTGTGTCTCTAATTTATTTGAGCAGCTAAGCAAAGTGTAACAACTTTATTAGCATTGATTGCTCAACGAGCGGCTAGTCAAGGTGTAACAATCTTCTTAGCAACTATAACTCAGTGTGCTTGCTGTCGCACGAACCATTTTCTCTAAGTATGGATTGGATGTTCTCATATGGTCTATGTGACTAAACTCTCTAATAGTCTATGTGACTTATTAAGTCTTTGTGACTTACCTGAATGAACTAGTCTTAGTGACTTACCTTGGACGAGTGGGAGATGATGGAAATGGGGAGAGTGGGGAACGTGGCCCATATTCCCCACTATCCATAATGGAAAAGTCCATTATGCCCCTAGTGTATTTCCCTATATAAAGGGGGTCCGTCCAAGGCTCAGGTGGTGTGTGAAATCGCGATCGTGCGACGAGAGTAAGAGGAGAACATCCAAAGCGGCGGGATTTGGTTTGTGGAATTGCGGAGGGCTTTCCGATCCTGTGATCGCTCTTCCGATAGCGAGCTTCGTCATTGCCGATTGCGGATCTGCGGGAGATCGCTGTAAGTTTTTATCGCATTTAATTAATTCGTCTATCATGCATTTAGAACATATTTTCTACACTTACACCCTATGGGTTTTACCCCTTCAGGTGGATCAACCAAAGTCCATACTTGGTTGGTGTACATGGATTCCATTTCGGATCTCATGGCTTCTAGCCATTTCTCAGAATCTGGTCTCATCACAGCTTCCTGATAGGTGGTAGGCTCATCCTCTATGAGCATAACATCATCATGGTCAGACAAGAGAAATCAGTATCTCTCAGGCTGACGACGTACCCTATCAGACCTGCGAAGAGGTATGTCTACTTGAACTGGTTGTTGTTCCTCAACTCCTTGTGGAACAACATCATCCACAACACTTTGTGGTTCCAGTTCAATTTCCATCGAGGCATCAGTGCTATTGTTCGCATCTTGAACTTCTTCAAGATCGAACGCGCTCCCACTAGTCTTTCTAGAAACAAAGTCCCTTTCTAGAAAGACCCCAGTCTTTGCCACAACTACCTTGTATTGACTGGGAATGTAGAAGTAATATCCCTTAGTTTCCTTGGGATATCCAATGAAAAAGCACTTGTCGGATTTGGGTCCTAATTTGTCTGAGACATGACGTTGAACGTAAGCCTCACAACCCTAAATCCTCATGAAAGACACCTGGACATCTCTCCCAGTCCATATCCTATATGGTGTCTTTATCATGGCCTTGGATGGAACTCAGTTGAGTATAAAAGCTGCCGTGTCTAGAGCATAGCCCCAAAGGTATGTCAGAAGATCTGTGTGACTCATCATAGATCGTACCATATCTAATAGGGTACGATTTCTCCTTTCGGATACACCATTCCACTGTGGTGTTCCAGGAGGAGTGAGTTGGGATAGGATCCCACACTCTACTAGATAGTCACGAAACTCATGGCTAAGGTATTCTCCACCTTGATCGGATCAAAGTATCTTAATACTCTTGCCAAGTTGGTTCTGTACTTCATTCTTGAATTCTTTGAACTTTTCAAAGGATTCAGACTTATGTGTCATCAAGTACACATAACCATATCTACTGAAATCATCAGTAAATGTGATGAAGTATCTATAACCGCCTCTAGCAGCAACTTTGAAAGGGCCACATACATCACTATGTATGAGTCCTAACAAATCAGTTGCTCTCTCGCTGTGCCCACTAAAGGGAGTCTTGGTCATCTTGCCTCGTAGGCATGACTCGCATATCTCATATGATTCAAAATCAAATGAGTCCAACAAACCATCCTTATGGAGCTGGGATAAGCGCTTGCCATTTATATGACCTAAGCGACAGTGCCAGAGGTAGGTTTGGTTCATGTCATTTGACTTGAACCTCTTGGTATTTACGTTATAGATAGGGCTCTCAAGGTCTAGAATATAGAGTCCGTTTATCAGAGGTGCACTACAATAGAACATATCGTTTAAATAGATGGAACAACATTTGTTCTTTATAGTAAACGAGAAACCTTTCTTGTCCAAACAAGAAACTGATATAATGTTCTTAGTTAATGCAGGCACATAACAACAATCGACTAACTCTAGTACAAGCCCAGAGGGCAGAGATAGACAGTAAGTCCCTACAGCAACAGCAGCAACCCGTGCTCCATTACCTACTCGTAGGTCCACCTCGCCCTTTGTCAATGCCCTGTTATTTCTCAGCGCCTGCACATCAGTACAAATGTGAGAAGCACATCCAGTATCTAATACCCATGATGTAGAAATAAATAGATTGACTTCTATAACATATATACCTGAAGTGGAAGTCTCACTTCGCTTCTTCTTAAGATCCTCCAAGTATACCTTGCAGTTCCTCTTCCAGTGCCCGGTCTGACCGCAGTGGAAGCAGGTAGCATCCTTGGCGACCCCTCCTTTAGGCTTCAGTGCCTTGCCTTTGCCCTTGGCTTGGGACTTTCCCTTGCCTTTGGGCTTGCCCTTGCCCTTATGTTTCTGAACCATCAGTGTAATACCCACTAAACTTGTAAGATAAATATATGAATGTGGGATTTTTCCTTAGAAAAATAATAGGAAGTGAGTTGAAGCAAAAAGAAATAAAATGAAATAAAAAGAAGAGGAGGTCAAGGATTGAACCATGAACCTCTTATATTATATTTCATAGAATTAATTAGTAGAAACCAATTGGGATAGAGAGAAGATATTGATAGCAAAGGAGGGAAACTCATGATAAAGGTAAGATTAAAAGCTAGCCAAAAGAAAACAAGAAAGGAGCAAGAGAAAGGCAACTTGCCTTCCTCCCTTTCTCTCCTTCTTCCTCGTTGTTGTTGCCGAACATTTAAAGAGGGAATTAAGAGGATTCAATCCCCCTTATTTCATCATGAATGGTAAGAATAAATGAATAAATAAAATAAATAGAAAATGGGTTAAGGGAGAAGGAAAGCAAAAATCAATTTTGCTACCTCTTTCCCCTTAACATAAAAGGGAGCAAGAAAAGAGAAGGTTATTTTTCTCTCATTTTCTCTCATTCTTCCTCTCCCTCACTGAAACCATCAGTCCCCTCTCCTCCATCTTCGGCCCCAAAGCCAAGGTTTTCTCCTAAGAAAGCCTAAGATACAAGGAGGACTAAGTAAGGGAATCAAGGGAAAGGAACTAGAAGAAGAGGCTACTTCTTCCATCACCATACCTTAGATCCACAAGCGAAAAGGATGTAAGCTTCCCCTCACCTGTGGTACAAGGCTTTTATGTGATTTTCAGATTTTATGAGGATTAGAAAACCTAGGAAAGAATTTAAGAAAATTCGGCTAAAGAAAGGGTTTTCAAATCTAGGAAGGTTTAAACAAGTCTTTATTTTATGATATGTTTTCTATGCTATGAAGGAAGGATTTTCTTCATGTTTTTATACCTAAATGATGCTTGATCAGAGGAGTACCTAACCCTAGAATTTTGGCCAAAAATATTTTAAGGAGGTTAGGGAAAATATTGTGTAACCAAACTAGTGCAAGATTCTCTCCATGAACTATTAAGGAGCTTTTATTGGTTTTCTTGCTTAAAAGTTACTTGGAACCAAAAGAAATCCATTTATATATTTCGACCAAGAAAAGGGCTTAGGGTTAGGAAGACCTTTAAATTTAAGTAACCATGTTTGAATGATAGGATATAGAGTTCTCTTGAAGAATTTCAGGTTGAACATTGCTAGAAATTCATGAACTTTTATTGTAGATTTTCTGCCATGATAAGATGGATAGTTTAGAAAATCTTAAAAAAAATTCTAATATGCTCAAGACCTCTGTGATATTATGATATGAAAGTTGTTTAATGCTCTCATGTTTAATTGGAGTATAGAAAATTAGTTACAAGATATATGACATGTAAGATCACAAGGGTCCTAGCTTGTTTAAGAACCAACTTTGTATATGATGTTCTTAGTAATTTTTTCCATGAAACTTACTTAGGTTTTCCATGCTTTAGGCCACTTAAAACCTAATTTAAAGAATGGTAGGTTTCGGCCATGAGAAAAAATAAAAGAAAAAGGGAAAGAAACCTAGGAAGCCTAAGACACAATTCACATGTATGTTTATTATGCTTGTCTTTATATATGCTATGAAACTTGTATGATTTCTTATGCTTTTAGGCTATTTGAAGCAAGTTTATATACTGTTGAGTTTCGGCCAAGTAGGGTTTAAAAGACCTAGAGGCCTTAGAAATGAAACCAAATGTGTTAAAAGTGCTTCTTATGAAAATAGGATAATGTGTTGATTGTGTCACATGCTTGTATAATTTTTCCATGACCTAAATGAACTATTGTATGTTTCGGCCATGAAGGAATAGATGCCCTAGAAACCCTAGAACAAGAATTAAATATGCTTATGTCACTTTACATGGAATATGATAAGTAGAAAGACAAAGTTCCCATGCTATATGTTGTTTAATGACCTAATTGAGGCTAGGGTAAGTTTCGGCCATACATGTTGTATAATGTCTTGTTATGAATTTATACATGATGTTAGTTCAAGTTCACATGCTTGTATGTTTGTTTTTATCCCTAATGAACACTTGTTAAAAGTTTGACTATGACATATGTTAAGGGCTTGAAGGACTTAGGAACTAGCTCAATATGCTTACTATGTTATTTGAAAAGAAAATGCTATAAATATGGTTTAAGGTTTCCATGCTTTCATGGCATTTGGGACCTTGTTTATATACTGATAGGGTTCGGTCACATGAGTTTAAGGAGTTGGAGAACTTAGAAACCAAGTAAATCATACTTATAATGCTTCCTATGAAAATCATGTAATGATAATTTAGGTTTCACATGCTTGGAAGTTGTTTTTACCTAAATTGAGACCTAAGGGGGTTCGGCCATGATAGGAACCCAAGGGTTTAGGAAGCTTAGAACCCAAGTTAACTATGTTACCATGTTTCTTATGATAGTATAATCACATGATGCACCCTTATGCTTAACCATGTATGCTTGTGATTTATACCTTTTATGATATGATATGTGGATAGAGATATGCATGTTTGAATGATATGTTATGTGCTTAGAAATATGCATGCTTTAATGATATGCTAAGTGCTTAGAATATGCATACTTATATGATATGTTCTGTGAGTTGAAATATGCATGCTTTAATGATATGCTATGTGCTTAGAATATGCATGTTTTTATGATATGCTATGTGGATAGAAATATGCATGCTTTAATGATATGCTATGTGTTTAAGTGATGCATACTTTCTTAAGACATGATGTATGCCAAAGTGATGCATACTTTTTATGATATGATGTATGCCTAAGTGATGCATACTTTCTTAAGACATGATGTATGCCTAAGTGATGCATACTTTTTATGATATGATGTATTTCTAAGTGATGCATACTTTCTTAAGACATGATGTATGCCTAAGTGATGCATACTTTTATGATATGATGTATGCCTAAGTGATGCATACTTTTATGACATAATGTATGCCTAAGTGATGCATACTTTTATGACATAATGTATGCCTAAGTGATGCATACTTTTATGCTATGCTATGTGACTAATGATGCATTTTTATACATGCTACTTTACTTTGTAAGGCTTGTACCAAGGGTGGACTCCTAATCAGTCTATAGGCCTTGCTTTGTGATCTAGGCCAATAAGGGATGGGCTCCTTAGTACGCCCCTAAGCCTTGCTTTGTGATCTAGGCTAATAAGGGATGGGCTCCTTAGTACGTCCCTAGGCCTTGCTTTGTGATTTAGGCTGATAAGGGATGGACTCTTTAAGTATGCCCCTAGGCCATGCTTTGTGATCTTGACCTAGTTCCTAGTATGATTCAAGACTTGCTACCTTGGATATACTTAGGACGCGCGCATTTATGTTATGTATGTATGGTACAAGCCGGGGCCCTGAATATGTTGATATTATGTTCAAGTATATATGTAAGAAGAAGAAATGGTTTTAAAAGATCATGAGACATACACATGTTTTTCGGATACATGTTTTCAAAATCATATTGCATATACTTTATGATCATGTTGTGATGATGCTATGATTTATGATATGCCATGATTAGATATGACTATGATATGGTTCATGCTATGCTTTAAGAGATGATATGCCATGATTAGATATGATTATGTTATGTTTCATGCTATGCTTTAAGAGATGATATGCCATGACTAGTTATGATTTTGTTATGTTGCATGATATTCTTAAAGAGTATGATATGTTATGCCATGACTAGTTGAGATTATGTTATGTTGATATATTCTTTGATTATGTAATGCTTTTTGGTTTTAGTGAGTAGGAAAGGAACTTACTGAGCCATGAGTGCTCATAGCTTACCTTCCTTGTACCACAGATAAAGGAAAAAGCTGGATGAGCTAAAGGAGCAGCAGGAGAGGCAAGGAGATGTGTGTGGCGGTGGCTAGGCAACCAAATAAGAACCTGCTTAAGAACTTTTAAGAATTACACTTTGGTTTCATATATTGTAGTACTATATGGTTGACTTGATGTTATGTTTTTATTTAACTTGTTATCATGTTATGGAAACCATATTAGTGTAGTTCGGTTTTTATTAAACCAAGAAAAATGTTTTTAAGTCTTCCGCTGTAATATGTACGTAGAGTATCGTAACCCCGTCCCTTAGGGTTAGCAGGGAGGGCGGGCGTTACAGGTTGGTATCAGAGCCAAAGTTTTTGCCATCTCATTACACACACATCAAGCCTCCTACCTGCCGCTCCAAGTAAGAATGTTTATGCTAAATTTACTTGTTATATGCTTATGTTTAATTTTCTTGTTACATGTTTATGCTTAATTTTCATGATTATATGACTTATGCTCTATTTTTTTTTCTTTCTTGTTATATTGCCTATGCTTCATTTTCTTTACTACATTGCTTATGCTTTATTTCCTTATGTTACATTGTTTGTCATTATATTCCTTATTTTTCCTTATGTTGTTTATGCTTTAGTTTCATGTTCTACTTGCTTATGCTTTATTCTATACTTTTAGTTATAAATTAGATTAGGATTACATATTGGTAGGTTAGGAATAATACCAGAACAAATAGATAGAAACAAAACAATAGGTTAGATTGACTAAAAACGATAACCACTTACACTAGTTTGTTTGTCCTTATTTAGATAAACATGGTTAGGACACGCAATGCCCGAACCGGAGGAACAGTGACTCCACTAGATCTGACACAGGTAGTCGCAGACCTCCAGCATCAGATCGCAGAGCAATAGCAGCTGATCACTACCTTAATGGGTCAGCAAGGCAACCCAGTCACCCCACCGGTGAATCCACTACCTGTTCTACCTACAGCCGCACCAGTGCCCCCGACAGCCCCTACTTCGATGGTCCGACAAGAGGCCTATCTGATTCAGTGGCAAAGGCTTAAGCCGGAAGCATTCTCGGGAAACTGTGAACCATGGGATGCGCAAGCCTGGCTCAAAACCGTGGAGAACATAATGGAATTACTGGATTGGCCTGAACACGAGAAGGTCAAATGCGCGTTGTTCTGTCTTACCGGAGATGCCCGGATGTGGTGGGACAGAGTAAAGGCAAAAAGACAAATAAACCAAATGCAGTGGACAGATTTTGAGACAGAGTTCTTAGAGGAATTCTTCTATATGCGAGTGACCAACAAGCACTATGACGAGTTCACTGAGTTCCGGCAAGGTGATCTGTCAGTTAATGAAGCCGTTAAGAGGTTCAACTGCCTAGCCCGACTGTGCCCAGAACTGGTCCGAACTGAAAAAGAAAGGGTCCGGTTGATGTTAAAGATGCTCCGACCCGAGATAGCTCTGAACGTAGCCGGCGGAGGTAATAGACCGCAGACTGCAGAGGAGCTAGTCAGCAGTGCCCTGATTACCGAGCACTATCAAGAAGCAATGAACAAGGGCAAGAACCAAGCACTGGCCGGAGGACAAAAATCGCACAATACCAGAACCGACTGGAAAGAAAACTCAGGTGGAAAGAGGAAACAGTGGAATAAACCAAAAGGTGGTCCGGTCAATAAGCAGACCAAGTACCCTCAGTGTGCCACATGTGGGAAAATGCATTCTGGAGTATGTCTTCTGAGCACCAGAAAGTGTTACAACTGCGGAAAGGAAGGTCATTTGATAAGAGATTGCCCTACTCAGCCTCAGGCACCACCTTCGCAGAACTTCCAGAACAGGAGTGCCCCGCACAGCTTCATCAGATGCAAGCTGCCATAGAAGGGACTTCAATCAGCCAAGGAAGATTGGAGGCCCCTCCCACTATGACCAATGCCAGAGTCTACTCTCTCGCTCAGGACGACGTGGCGAACGCCTCTACTGCTTTCACAGGTTAGCTATCTAATTTCAGTCAGTATGCTAGAATTTTATTCAATGCTGAAAGCAAACTGATGAGGGAATCCATCGAGAAACTGAAACATGTTTCGTATCCATTAGTTGAAACCATGTCCGGACGACTTTCTACCCTCACCATAACACCAACGTTATTCGAGAACATGTTAGAGAAGCAAACCAGGGACCCGAGCCTTCAAAGAATTAAACAAGGGACCACAGAAGGAAAGAATGACGGGTTCCGTATCACAGACGATGGAATATTATACCTCAGGGATCGATTATGTATTCCGGGGGATCCAGAGATGCGAAAGAAGATACTGGAAGAAGCCCATACAATGCCTTATGCAATGCACCCGGGTTCCACTAAGATGTACCAGGACCTGAAAAAGAAATTTTGGTGGTCCGGTATGAAAAGAGAAGTGGCTCAGTACGTCAGTACTTGTCTGACGTGCCAAAGGGTAAAAGCTGAACACCAGAGACCCGGCGGATTATTACAACCTGTCCAAATTCCAGAATGGAAATGGGAAGAAATCTCCATGGATTTCATTTCAGGTCTACCCAAGACGACAAACGGGTATGATGCTATATGGGTGATCGTGGATAGACTGACGAAGTCTGCACACTTTTTGGCGATCAAGATGACTTATTCAACTGAACAACTAGCTCAACTATATGTTAAGGAAATCGTCAGATTACATGGTATCCCTAAGACCATTATTTCTGATAGAGACGGACGTTTTGTCTCGCACTTTTGGGAGTGCGTTCAGAAGGCCCTCGGCACGAAGTTGTTGTTTAGCACAGCCTTCCACCCACAGACTGATGGGCAGACTGAAAGAGTAAATCAAATATTGGAGGATATGTTAAGAGCTTGTGCCCTGGACTTCAAGGGGAGCTGGTGCCGATATTTATACCTGGCAGAATTCGCCTACAATAATAGCTACCAAGCTACTATTGGAATGGCACCTTACGAAGCTCTATATGGGAGGAAGTGTAGATCTCCTATATGCTGGTATGAAAGTGGTGAAAAGAAGGAAATGGGGTTCCGAACGGAACTTATTGATGACACCACCCGAGCTATACAAAAGATCCGTCAATGAATAGAAACTGCTCAGAGTCGGCAGAAGAATTATGCCGATAAACGGCGCAGACCGCTAGAATTCAACATCGGAGACTTGGTATTCCTTAAAGTATCCCCCATGAAAGGGATAATGAGGTTCGGAAAGAGGAGCAAGCTAAGCCCACGATACGTAGGACCGTATCGGATTTTGGAAAGAGTGGGCCAAGTTGCATACAGACTAGAACTACCTTCAGACATGACCGCCATTCAAAACGTGTTCCATGTATCGATGCTCAAGAAATGTACTCCCAGCACAGATCAAGTGATTGAGCCTCAGTCGGTACAGGTGCAGGAAGACCTGAGTTACGAAAGTAATCCCATCCAGATTCTGGACTGAGAAATAAAGAGGTTAAGGAACAAAGAAATACCCATAGTAAAGGTCTTGTGGCGGAATCAACGATTCGAAGAAGCCACCTGGGAACGTGAGGACGATATGAAACAAAAGTACCCGGAGCTATTTTAAAGTTCGAGGACGAACTTTTTATGAGGTACGGGGTACTGTAATACCCACTAAGCTTGTAAGATAAATATATGAATGTGGGATTTTTCCATAGAAAAATAATAGGAAGTGAGTTGAAGCAAAAAGAAATAAAATGAAATAAAAAGAAGAGGAGGTCAAGGATTGAACCATGAACCTCTTATATTATATTTCATAGAATTAATTAGTACAAACCAATTGGGATAGAGAGAAGATATTGATAGCAAAGGAGGGAAACTCATGATAAAGGTAAGAGTAAAAGCTAGCCAAAAGAAAACAAGAAAGGAGCAAGACTTGCCTTTCTCCCTTTCTCTCCTTCTTCCTCTTTGTTGTTGCCGAAAATTTAAAGAGGGAATTAAGAGGATTCAATCCCCCTTATTTCATCATGAATGGTAAGAATAAATGAATAAATAAAATAAATAGAAAATGGGTTAAGGGAGAAGGAAAGCAAAAATCAATTTTGCTACCTCTCCCCCCTTAACATAAAAGGGAGCAAGAAAAGAGAAGGTTATTTTTCTCTCATTTTCTCTCATTCTTCCTCTCCCTCACCGAAACCATCAGTCCCCTCTCCTCCATCTTCGGCCCCAAAGCCAAGGTTTTCTCCTAAGAAAGCCTAAGATACAAGGAGGACTAAGCAAGGGAATCAAGGGAAAGGAACTAGAAGAAGAGGCTACTTCTTCCATCACCATACCTTAGATCCACAAGCGAAAAGGATGTAAGCTTCCCCTCACCTGTGGTACAAGGCTTTAATGTGATTTTCAGATTTTATGAGGATTAGAAAACCTAGGAAAGAATTTAAGAAAATTCGGCTAAAGAAAGGGTTTTCAAATCTAGGAAGGTTTAAACAAGTCTTTATTTTATGATATGTTTTCTATGCTATGAAGGAAGGATTTTCTTCATGTTTTTATACCTAAATGATGCTTGATCATAGGAGTACATAACCCTAGAATTTCAGCCAAAAATATTTTAAGGAGGTTAGGGAAAATATTGTGTAACCAAACTAGTGCAAGATTCTCTCCATGAACTATTAAGGAGCTTTTATTGGTTTTCTTGCTTAAAAGTTACTTGGAACCAAAAGAAATCCATTTATATATTTCGGCCAAGAAAAGGGCTTAGGGTTAGGAAGACCTTTAAATTTAAGTAACCATGTTTGAATGATAGGATATAGAGTTCTCTTGAAGAATTTCATGTTGAACATTGCTAGAAATTCATGAACTTTTATTGTAGATTTTCGGCCATGATAAGATGGATAGTTTAGAAAAGCTTAAAAAAAAATTCTAATATGCTCAAGACCTCTGTGATATTATGATATGAAAGTTGTTTAATGCTCTCATGTTTAATTGGAGTATAGAAAATTAGTTACATGATATATGACATGTAAGATCACAAGGGTCCTAGCTTGTTTATGAACCAACTTTGTATATGATGTTCTAATTTTTGCCATGAAACTTACTTAGGTTTTCCATGCTTTAGGCCACTTAAAACCTAGTTTAAAGAATGGTAGGTTTCGGCCATGAGAAAAAATAAAAGAAAAAGGGAAAGAAACCTAGGAAGCCTAAGACACAATTCACATGTATGTTTATTATGCTTGTCTTTATACATGCTATGAAACTTGTATGATTTCTTATGCTTTTAGGCTATTTGAAGCAAGTTTATATACTGTTGAGTTTCGGCCAAGTAGGGTTTAAAAGACCTAGAGGCCTTAGAAATGAAACCAAATGTGTTAAAAGTGCTTCTTATGAAAATAGGATAATGTGTTGATTGTGTCACATGCTTGTATAATTTTTCCATGACCTAAATGAACTATTGTATGTTTCAGCCATGAAGGAATAGATGCCCTAGAAACCCTAGAACAAGAATTAAATATGCTTATGTCACTTTACATGGAATATGATAAGTAGAAAGACAAAGTTCCCATCCTATATGTCGTTTAATGACCTAATTGAGGCTAGGGTAAGTTTCGGCCATACATGTTGTATAATGTCTTGTTATGAATTTATACATGATGTTAGTTCAAGTTCACATGCTTGTATGTTTGTTTTTATCCCTAATGAACACTTGTTAAAAGTTTGACTATGACATATGTTAAGGGCTTGAAGGACTTAGGAACTAGCTCAATATGGTTACTATGTTACTTGAAAAAAAAATGCTATAAATATGGTTTAAGGTTTCCATGCTTTCATGACATTTGGGACCTTGTTTATATACTGATAGGGTTCGGTCACATGAGTTTAAGGAGTTGGAGAACTTAGAAACCAAGTAAATCATACTTATAATGCTTCCTATGAAAATCATGTAATGATAATTTAGGTTTCACATGCTTGGAAGTTGTTTTTACCTAAATTGAGACCTAAGGGGGTTTGGCCATGATAGGAACCCAAGGGTTTTGGATGCTTAGAACCCAAGTTAACTATGTTACCATGTTTCTTATGATAGTATAATCACATGATGCACCCTTATGCTTAACCATGTATGCTTGTGATTTATACCTTTTATGATATGATATGTGGATAGAGATATGCATGTTTGAATGATATGTTATGTGCTTAGAAATATGCATGCTTTAATGATATGCTATGTGCTTAGAATATGCATACTTATATGATATGTTCTGTGAGTAGAAATATGCATGCTTTAATGATATGCTATGTGCTTAGAATATGCATGTTTTTATGATATGCTATGTGGATAGAAATATGCATGCTTTAATGATATGCTATGTGTTTAAGTGATGCATACTTTCTTAAGACATGATGTATGCCTAAGTGATGCATACTTTTTATGATATGATGTATGCCTAAGTGATGCATACTTTCTTAAGACATGATGTATGCCTAAGTGATGCATACTTTTTATGATATGATGTATGCCTAAGTGATGCATACTTTCTTAAGACATGATGTATGCCTAAGTGATGCATACTTTTATGATATGATGTATGCCTAAGTGATGCATACTTTTATGCTATGCTATGTGACTAATGATGCATTTTTATACATGCTACTTTACTTTGTAAGACTTGTACCAAGAGTGGACTCCTAATCAGTCTATAGGCCTTGCTTTGTGATCTAGGCCAATAAGGGATGGGCTCCTTAGTACGCCCCTAAGCCTTGCTTTGTGATCTAGGCTAATAAGGGATGGGCTCCTTAGTACGTCCCTAGGCCTTGCTTTGTGATCTAGGCTGATAAGGGATGGACTCTTTAAGTATGCCCCTAGGCCATGCTTTGTGATCTTGACCTAGTTCCTAGTATGATTCAAGACTTGTTACCTTGGATATACTTAGGACGCGCGCATTTATGTTATGTATGTATGGTACAAGCCGGGGCCCTGAATATATTGATATTATGTTCAAGTATATATGTAAGAAGAAGAAATGGTTTTAAAAGATCATGAGACATACACATGTTTTTCGGATACATGTTTTCAAAATCATATTGCATATACTTTATGATCATGTTGTGATGATGCTATGATTTATGATATGCCATGATTAGATATGACTATGATATGATTCATGCTATGCTTTAAGAGATGATATGCCATGATTTGATATGATTATGTTTGTAACACCCATAGGGTCCTTAGCAAAATTCTAGAATATTCTATCATGAATAAAGAAAAATATATATGCTTTAGTTGAATTTTGCTCCTAGCCGAACACTTAAACAAACAAAATAGAAATAAAAATACATAAGATCTAGGACTTGAACTCTAGATCTCTCATTAGATGCCTAAATAAGATAACCACTAGACCAAGAGAAATTATTGTTAGGAAATAGAGGGAAACCATAATTAAATGTAAGAAGAAAAGACTCTTCTCTTAGAAGGAGAAGTAAGAGTTGTCTTCTCCCTCTCTAATGAAGAGATGCTCTAGAATATTCCTTTCTTACTCACCAAGAAGGGATGTATCTAGAATTTCTCTTAATTATGAAGAGAGTAAAAGAAAGGAGGAAGAAAAATATATTTTCCTTCCTCCTCTCACAATGAATAAAAGGAGGAAATTAAAGATGAGTTGTCATTTTTGCTCTCATTCTCCTCCTACTCTCCCTCACCGTGACCTCTCTCTCCCTCTCATCCTCTTGCCGAGACCAAGGAGCAAGGAAGCTCTCCTCTAGGAAGGATTCACAAGCAAGGTTCCCTCCTTAGAGAATTTAGCGAAGGATGTGAGTATTCCCCTCACTGCAGTACAAGTTGTTGTCGAATCGATCGTTAAGTTTTTTTCAAGAGTTTTCAAAACCGTAAAATTTTCCTGTGGGTTTTGATGGATTATCTTTTAGGGTCAACAAGTTTCAAGTTATGTTTTATAAAAAAAAAGAAATCTAAACCCTCACTATGAATATTTCGGCCAAGAGACAAAAGAGGGTTAAGGCTAGGTTCTTTTTCTTGTGAGAACATGCTTGATTTCATACTTATATGATATGTGAATTTTATGTGTTGATAGTTAAGTTCTCATTCTTCATGTTGTGACAAAAACAAGGAGATTTCTATACATATGTTTCGGCCAACATGACTTATAGGCCTTAGGTCAAGAATTTTGCATAGAAACCATAGTAGTTGTACTCTTTTATGATGTAGGAAAAGTTATATGTGGATAACTTAATTTTTTATGCTTGATATGGAATGAAAAATCATGAAACCCTACTGATATGTTTCGGCCAAATTTAGATAAATAAGTTAGGGTTATAATTTTGAACTCAAATAGTCTCATTCATGAAGTATGGTGACTTGTATGTGCTTGTACAATGCCTTGTATATACTTAGATTAAGTTTGCATGTTATATGGTTAAGTTATATGATTCATATGGAATAAAATGATATGAAACGCTACTGATATGTTTCGGCCAAGTTGAGATAAATAGGTTAGGGTTAAAGTTTTGAACTCAAATAGGCTTTCATGAAGTATAATGCCTTGTATATGCTTGTATAGTGCCTTGTATATGCTTAGATCAAATTTGCATGTTATAGGTTTAAGTTGTATGCTTCATATGGAATGAAATGATATGAAACCCTACTGATATGTTTCGGCCAAGTTGAGATAAATAGGTTAGGGTTAAAGTTTTGAACTCAAATAGGCTTATTCATGAAGTATAATGCCTTGTATATGCTTGTATAGTGCCTTGTATATGCTTAGATCAAATTTGCATGTTATATGTTTAAGTTGTATGCTTCATATGGAATTGAATGATATGAAACCCTACTAATATGTTTCGGCCAAATTGAAATAAATGGGTTAGGGTTAGAGTTTTGAACTCAAACATGCTTATTCATGAAGTATAATGCCTTGTATGTGCTTAGGTCAAGTTTACATGTTATGTAGATAAGTTTTATGCTTCATATGGAACCAAATGATATAAGAACCCTACTGATATGTTTCGGCCAAATTGAGATAAATGGATTTGTAACACCCCTAGAAAGCCTAGATAAGAAAGTAAGAATAATGAGAGTTTGAAGGTAGTGAAAAGAAGGTGTAAATATTCTAAGTTGAATATTAAGATGGGAAGGATTTAGATGATTAAAACTTTATGAAAGAAAATAAAGTTGAGAATATAAATCATCTATATTTATAATACATGGAATTAATGTAAACAAAAGGAAGGAATATGAGATAATATATATGTGTATGAAATATTTATGCATAATGCATAATATGGTGATATATGAATTATTATGTACAAAAGAATATCAATAATATGTTAGAAGAGAAATAGGATTGAACCTTGGACCTCTTGTAAGGAACATGTATAGGATATCAAAGGGGATAGGAGAATTATTGATAAGGAGAAAAAGGACTAAGTAATTAAGAATAAGAAAAGATTCTTTTTACTTAAAAGGAAAGGAAGTAAAAAGAAGTAAAAATATACATAACCAAGTTTTGATCCTTGGTTCTCTTGTGGATGCATGCATATGTTAACCAAGTGTGATAGGAGAGGATATTGTAAGAGGAGAGATAGGAATTTTAATTAAAGGAAAGAAAAGAGAGAACTCAAGAAGCATTTCTCTAGAATATTCTTATCATTAAAGAGGAGAAATAAATAAGGAGGATGAATCAAGTCAAGTTTTCCTCCCCTCATTTTAGTATAAATAGGCATGGAGGGGTGGCTTCATCCTCAACTCACTCTCCTCCTCTTCTCCTAGAGGTGCCGAGACACTCCCTCTTTTCTTTCTTTCTTTCTTTTTGTTGCCGAGCAACACAAGAGGAAGAAGCCTCCTCTTCTTCCTCCTCCTCTCCACCAAAAGACCTAGCCACTTCTTCCTCCATTGGTGCCGAGCAAAGCAAGCAAGGAAGAAAGGTCCACAAGCAAGTTCTCAACTCTAGGAAACTTAAGCAAAGAAGGTAAGCTTCCCCTCACCTGTGGTACAAGGCTTCTTATGTATTTTCAGATTTTTTTTATGAGGATTTTTAAAGCTAGAAACAAATTTAAGAAAATTTGGATTCAAACGGGTTTTTCAATCTAGGAATACTTGTATAAGTCCTCTCTTCATGATGATTTTTCTATGTCTTGTAAGAAAGTTTTTCCCTATGTTTTTATACACATATGATGCATGATCAGAGGAGTATTTAGCCCTAGAAATTCAACCAAAAATATTGTAAAGAGGTTAGGAAAAATTATTGTCTAACCAAACTAGTGCAAGGTTCCCTCTATGAAATGCTAAGGACCTTTCTATGGTTTTCTTGCTTGGAAATTAATTGGAACCAAAAGAAAACTCACTTGTATGCTTCGGACCAGAAAGGTTAAGGGTTAGAAAGACCTTCAAAAAAAATTTAAATAAACATGCTCCTATGATAGGATATAAAGTTTCTTAAAGGGTGTTCACCTTGCTAGAAACTCATGAACTTTTTTTAGGGTTTTTTTTTCGGCCATGATAAAAGGGATAGCTTAGATTAGCCTAAACAAAAATATTAATATGCTCAAGACCTCTGTGATATTATGATATGAAAGTTGATTAATGCTCTCAGGTTTAATTGGAATGTAGAAAATTAGTTACATGATATAAGACATGTAAGATCACAAGAGTCCTAGCTTGTTTATGATCCAATTTTGTGTATGATGTTCTTAGTAACTTTTGCCATGATATTTACTTAGGCTTTCCATGCTTTAGGCCACTTAAGAAACCTAGCTTAAGGACTGGTAGGTTTCGGCCATGAAGGAAAATAAAAGAAAAAGGGAAAGAAACCTAGGAAATGCTATACATAATGAGAAAAAAATGAAATTATGTTACGTAACATGCCATGATATGTTATAGCATAGGAAATGCTATACATAATGAGAAGAAATGAAATTATGTTACGTAACATGCCATGATATGTTATAGCATAGGAAATGCTATACATAATGAGAAGAAATGAAATTATGTTATGTAATATGTCATGATATGTTATAGCATAGGAAATGCTATACATAATGAGAAGAAATGAAATTATGTTACGTAACATGCCATGATATGTTATAGCATAGGAAATGCTATACATAATGAGAAGAAATGAAATTATGTTACGTAACATGCCATGATATGTTATAGCATAGGAAATGCTATACATAATGAGAAGAAATGAAATTATATTATGTAATATGCCATGATATGTTATAGCATAGGAAATGCTATACATAATGAAAAGAAATGAAAAAGGGAATGCATGAAAGATTGTTAGGGACATGATATGATAGTTATGCATGATAAGTTATTTTTGTATGGTTTGTACCAAGGGTGGGCTCCGTAAACGCCCCGGGGTCGATGGAGTAAGACTCGGGCCTCGTCAGTAATGGGCCTCTGAGTGCCCTAGGTCGATGGAGTAAGACTCGGGCCTCGTCAGTAATGGGCCTCTGAATGCCCTAGGTCGATGGAGTAAGACTCGGGCCTAGTATGTATGCATGGTAGGGTTCAAGACTTACTACCTTGGACCTGAAGCACGCGCATTATGTATGTGGTACAAACCGGGATCCCCTCTAATGATGATATTAATTTCAAGTACTTATAAGTATAAGTTTTCAAATTCATGATGCATTGCCTACATATGTGCTTGAATTATCTGATGATTAGATATAATGTCATGTGATATTATGATATGAATATGAATATGATACCCTTGTATGTCGTATGCTTATGATACCTCGCATGATATTGATATGCAATGATATGAATTCGGTTTTAGTGAGTAGGAAAGGAACTTACTGAGCCATGAGTGCTCATAGCTTACTTTCCTTGTACCGCAGATATGGGGGACGGATATTCGGAACGACGGAGCAGCAGGAGGAGCAGATAGTGATGTGTGTGGTGGTGGCTCGGCAAGAACGATTCGGACAAATTAATATTTTTAATTATATGATCAATATATGCACATTCGAACTAATCAGAATATGTGATATCATGCTTATTTAAGAAAAAGGAATGATTTAAAATTTTCCGCTGTTATAGTATAACTAAAGCATGTACGTAAGTAGTATAAGATCGTAGCGCCACCCTTGGGTAAGAAGGGTGGGCGTTACAGGATTAAGGTTAGAGTTTTGAACTCAAACATGCTTATTCATGAAGTATAATGCCTTGTATGTGGGTAAGTTCTATGCTTAATATGGAATGAAATGAGGATGAAACCTACTGATGTGGTTCGGCCAAGATGGATTAATTGGGTTAGGAAAGAGTTTAAACCTAACTAAACATGTTATGTATTCTCATGATATGTAGCCTTTGATATATGAGTAGATTAAGCTTTCATGCTTTATGATATGATGAAAATATGCCTTATGATATGCCATGTTCATGATATGATATGATAGACTTATGACATGATATGCCATGTTAATGATATGATATGCTAGACTCATGATATGATATGCCATGTTCATGATATGTATGCTAAGTTCATGAGATGATATGCCATGTTTGATGATATGAAAATGACATGTTATACTTTATGTTATGATAAGAATGTTGGTTGCTACTCGGAAAGCCTATAGGTTCCACTGTACAAAAATTTTGTACAAAGGTCTGAACCTTTTCCTAGCTACCATGTGTTCTTTTAAATTAAATTTTGGATCTCCTGCGGAACTTAACACGTTTGATCCAAAACTTAATCTATTTGTTCTTTTAGGTTTTGACTTGGATCTCCTGCGGAACTTAACACGTTCGACCCAAGTCTCCTTAAGTTATTAATTCCATTAAATATTAATTTCCATAAAAGGTTCCCAGTACTGACGTGGCGAGGCACATGGCCTTCTTGGATATGGGAGCAACCACCACCGACTAGACAAAACCTTTAATAGAAAGCTAATATTTAATTTCCTAAAATAACTTTAGGTTAACCAAAGAGAACAATCAAATCACAAGGAAAAGAAAGAAACAAAAGAACACAACTTCGAAAAAACATATTCGAAATACTAGAACGTAAGCCTCTTGTATTTGGTATTATTTCCATAAATAACTAGCATGATGCGGAAATAGAAATTACTAGTTATACCTTGTAGAAAAACCTCTTGATCTTCTACCGTATTCCTCTTCTAACCTCGGACGTTGTGTGGGCAACGATCTTCCAAGATGAGAAACCACCAACCACCTTCTTCTTCTCCAAGCAAGGTTCGGCCACAAAAGAAAAGCTTCACCAAGGAGAAAAACCAAAATACTAACCAAGCTCCAAGAGATGCTAGCTTTCTCTCCTTCTTCTTCTTCTTCTCCAAGTAGTATCCGGCCACCACAAAAGCTCCAAGGAGGGGAGAGAGGTTCGGCCATCACAAGAGGAAGAGAGGGAGAGGATGAACCGGCCACCACAAGGAACAAGAGAGGGAGAGGAATAATAGATGTTGTATCTTGTGAAGGCACCCTCACCCCTTCTTTTATATTCCTTGGCCTAGGTAAATTAGGAAATTTAATTACAACAAATTTTCCTTAATTTCCTTGACATGATTTAATTGAGAAAAATAAAATAATATTTCCCCAATTAAACAATGATGGCCGGCCACATCAAGAGGAAACAAATTGGACAAGTTTTAATCAACAATTAAAACTTTCCTTATTTGTTTCCAGAAATTTTAAAAAATAAAATTTCTCTTTAAAAATCTCTTCATGGTTAATAAAAGGAAATATCTATAATTTTAATTTTATTAACATGTGAATAATTTTAAAGAGAAAATAAAAAACTCTCCAATCTACAAATAAGGAAAGAGATCTAATCTCTTTCTTTAATCTTTTGTAAATCTTTTACAAGAGAGATATTTTAATTTTAATTCTCTTTAAAATATATCTTCCACATAATAATAAAATCTAAAATTAAATTTCTTTTTATTTAATTATGGCCGGCCCTACTAGCTTGGGTTCAAGCTAGGGCCGGCCACCTTAAACCCAAGCTTAGGCCGGCCCTAGCTTGGTTCCCAAGCTAGCTTGGCCGGCCCCCTTTAGGTGGGTATAAAAGGTGGGTATATGTGGGTATAGTACTCTATAAATAAGAGGCTACGATAGGGACCGAGAGGAGGAATTGGTTTTGGTCTCCCGATAAAATTAAGCATCCCTGCGCCGAACACACAACTTAATTTTATCAATGATAATTCATTCCACTAGAGAACTATCATTGAACTACCGCACCAATCCCAAATTACATTTTTGGGCTCCTTTTTATCATGAGTGTGTTAGTCTCCCTGTGTTTAAGATATCGAATGTCCACTAATTAAGTGAGTTACTGACAACTCATTTAATTAATATCTAAGTCCAAGAGTAGTACCACCCAACCTTATTATCATGTCGGACTAAGTCCACCTGCAGGGTTTAACATGACAATCTTTATGAGCTCCTCTTGAGGACATTATCAACCTAGTATCACTAGGACACAGTTTCCTTCTATAATCAACAACACACACTATGAGTGATACCATTTCCCAATTTATCGGGTTTATTGATTCATCGAACTAAATCTCACCCATTGATAAATTAAAGAAATAAATATCAAACATATGTGCTTGTTATTATATTAGGATTAAGAGCACACACCATAATAACCGAGGTCTTTGTTCCTTTATAAAGTCGGTATAAAAGGCGACCTCAAATGGTCCTACTCAATACACTCGAGGTGTACTAGTGTAATTATATAGTCAAGATAAACTAATACCTAATCACACTACGACCTTCTAATGGTTTGTTCCTTTCCATTCTGGTCGTGAGCTACTGTTTATAATTTATAAGGTACTGATAACATCATCTTCTGTATGTGGCACCACATACTATGTTATCTACAATATAAATTAAATGAACAACTACAAACAAATGTAGATAATTAGACCAAATGTGATTCTTTATTCATAATGAATGTTTACAAAGCTTAGGCTTTCAGTATACATTCCAACAATCTCCCACTTATACTAATGACTAAGCTACCATATCTTCTACCATACATCTGATTCCCATTCCCTCCACATGCCGATCGAAAGCTTTCGCCGGAAGGGCCTTAGTGAAAGGATCTGCCAGGTTATCCGCTGATGCAATCTTGGCGATGACAACTTCTCCTCGCTTCACGATATCTCTTATCAAGTGGTACTTGCGCTCTATATGTTTACTTGCCTTATGGGCTCGTGGTTCCTTCGAGTTTGCAATTGTTATCACAATAAATTGTGATGATTTTGGGCAAACCAGAATCACATCTAAGTCCATTAGAAAGTTCCTGAGCCATACTGCCTCAGAGGCTGCTACATACTCAGCTTCCATGGTTGAGTCCGAAACGCATTTATGCTTAACACTCCTCCATGAAATGGCTCCACCTCCTAAAGTAAACACATAGCCTGATGTAGACTTACTGTTGTCCCTATCTGATTGGAAATCTGAACCCGTGTAACCCAGAGGAAGCAAATCGTCTGCTTGGTAAACTAGCATATAATCTCTAGTCCTTCTCAGGTACTTTAATATATGCTTTACCGCAGTCCAATGTCCTTGTCCAGGGTTACTATGATATCTGCTAACCATGCCCACGGCAAAACAGATATCAGGTCTCGTACATAGCATTGCATACATTAGGCTTCCTACAGCCGAAGCATAAGGAACTGCTTTCATGTCCTCTATCTCTTTTGATGTCTTTGGAGACATCTCTTTAGATAGAGCTACTCCATGTCTAAAAGGTAAGAAACCTTTCTTGGAGTCTTGCATGCTAAAACGAGCAAGGATTGTATCTATATATGAAGCTTGGGATAGACACAACATTCTTTTCTTGCGATCCCTTATAACTTTGATCCCAAGAATGTGTGCACATTCTCCTAAGTCCTTCATATCAAATTGTTTGGACAACCATACCCTTACGTCCGATAATACCTTGACATTGTTGCCAATTAACAAAATATCATCTACGTATAGTACAAGAAATACCACCACGTTTCCGTTACACTTCTTATATACACAAGACTCATCCGGACACTGAATAAATCCATATGACTGGATTACTTCATTAAACCGGATGTTCCAAGACCTTGAAGCTTACTTCAGTCCATAAATGGACCGATTGAGCTTGCATACTAGATGCTCTTTGCCTTTTTCAATAAATCCTTCTGGTTGCTTCATATGGATGTTCTCTTCAAGACTTCCATTAAGGAAAGCTGTCTTGACATCCATTTGCCAAATCTCATAATCCATATGAGCAACAATGGATAAGAGTATCCGGATAGACTTAAGCATGGCTACCGGTGAAAAGGTCTCCTCATAATCGATTCCCTCTTTCTGAGTGTACCCTTTCGCAACAAGCCTAGCTTTGAAGGTTTCTACCTTCCCGTCTGTCCCTCTTTTCCTTTTGTAGATCCACTTGCATCCAACGGCTTTTACACCATCAGGTGGTTCTACAAGCTCCCAGACCTTATTAGAGTACATGGACTCTATTTCAGAATTCATTGCCTTTTGCCAAGATGCTGCATCTATATCTTGGAGTGCTTCGTCATATGACCGGGGATCAGGTTCATGTTTACCCGGGATCAAGTCCGAAGACTCTCCCAAAAACATGAATCTTTCAGGCTGCCTTACAACCCTCCCACTACGACGAGGCACTGTCTGTGGTTGTGTATCATGTGTGACACGTGTTGCAGTCTCTTGTGGTACTTCATCTTGTATTGTTGGTACTGAAGTAGACATGTCCTCTCTAAGTTCTTCTAAAACAACTTTACTACTGGGCTTGTGATCCATTATATAGTCTTCTTCTAAAAACTGGGCATTGGTGCTAACAATGACCTTCTGGTCTTTAGGACTATAAAATAAACCACCTTTTGTTCCTTTGGGATATCCTACAAACACGCGAACTTCTGTACGAGATTCTAACTTATCAGCATCTGGTTTCAGCACATGTGCTGGACTACCCCATATCCGAATATGTCTTAGACTGGGTTTTCGCCCATTCCACAATTCTATGGGAGTAGAAGAAACTGATTTAGAAGGTACTAAGTTCAGAACGTATACTGCTGTTTCCAGAGCATATTCCCAAAACGAATTTGGTAATTCTGAATAACTCATCATTGATCTAACCATCTCCATAAGAGTCCTATTCCTTCGTTCTGCTACACCATTCTGTTGGGGTGTTCCAGGTGCAGACAATTGGGATTGAATCCCGGCCTCTGATAAGTAATTCCTAAACTCTCCTAAGAGGTATTCGCCACCACGATCTGACCGTAGTGTCTTGATACTTTTACCTAGTCGTTTCTCCACATCAGCCTTGTATTCTTTGAACTTATCAAAGCACTCGGACTTGCGGCGCATTAGGTAAATGTATCCATATCTTGAATAATCGTCTATGAAAGAGACAAAATATTCAAAACCTCCTCTTGCCTGGACAGACATAGGACCACACAAATCAGAGTGAACCAACTCTAATACTTCTTTGGCTCTATACCCCTTGGCCTTGAACGGCCTCTTGGTCATTTTACCTTCTAAGCAAGATTCACAAGTTGGAAAATTTTCCAACTCTAATGAATTTAAAAGTCCATCGGCTATAAGCCTCTGAATCCTACTTAAGTTAATATGACCAAGCCTTAGATGCCAAAGATATGCTTGGTTCATTTCTGAAGGTTCTTTTCTCTTATTAGAATTAGAAGATGAATTATAAATTTCCATGTTTTGCTTTGTGGAAGAATTTGGATTTAAAATATACAAATTGCCAACTAATGCACCAGAACAGATAATCACTTTATTTCTTTTAATAACTACATCGTTACTGAAAGAAACTAAATATCCATCTAAAAACAGTTTAGAAACTGAAATTAAATTCTTTCTAAAACTGGGTACATAAAGACAATTTCTTAAAACCAAATTTCTATTTCTACTAAAAGATAAGTAGACGTCTCCCACTGCAACAGCTGCCACCTTAGTAGCATTGCCCATGTAGACGGTAATCTCCCTTCAGATAGTCGTTGGGTTTCCTGGAACCCCTGCAAGGAATTGCAGACATGATCAATGGCTCCGTATCTACACCAGGTGCTGGTAGATAACACCGCTAAACATGTTTCAACAACTAGAGTATGAGATATACCTTTGTTTTGGTTCTTACGAGGACAGTCCGCCTTCCAATGTCCTGCCTGCTTGCAGATGAAGCACTTGCCCTTCGGCTTCTTCATTCCAGCTTTAAATCCCGTACTCTGAGATTTATTCACTTTCTTTGCTGAACCAGTTTGTTTCTTCTTCTTCTTACCTTTCGGTTTAGAAGTAGAACCATTTTCAGCATAGTGAATTTGAGCATTGTGACGAAATAACCCTTCTGCTGCTTGAAGTTCTGTCAGTAGTTCCCCTAATGAATAAATCCTTTTATTATAGTTCAGGCGGAACTGCTCAAAACTTCTAGGTAGGGTTTGGAGGATCATATCGATCTGGGTTTCCCCATCAATTTCTCCTCCAAGGATCTGTATTTCGTTCAGATAAG
The DNA here is from genome assembly GCF_018446385.1 of Zingiber officinale. Lineage (NCBI taxonomy): Eukaryota > Viridiplantae > Streptophyta > Magnoliopsida > Zingiberales > Zingiberaceae > Zingiber > Zingiber officinale. Next base: position 765,131 of record NW_024589922.1, on the reverse strand, counting down.
CCATCATATTTAGGATATGATCCCTTACAGGAGTACCCTCTTGCATGGTGGCTGTCATTATCTTTCTCATAGCTTCTTGTCTAGAAGCCCTATCCTGATGACCAAAGAGTTCTTTGAGATTGTTCATAATATCATAAGCTGTTGGTAAATCTTTATGCTGATATTGCAATACATTTGACATTGAAGCCAAAATGTAACACCGCGCCATCTCATCTGCTTTTACCCATTTCCTATGATATTCAATCTCCTCTTGGGTAGATTCACCAGTGGGTGCATCAGGGCAATGCTCAGTCAGTACAAATTTATAGCTTTCAGCAGTAAGAACAATATCCAGGTTTCTTTTCCAATCTATGTAATTTGGTCCAGTAAGTCTATTTTGTTGAAGTATGATGGACAGTGGGTTGAAAGTCATCCTAAGAATCACAAATAACTTTTGGTCAGAACTCTAAATTTAGAATAATATTGATTCCTCAAACAATACTATTTTAATTTAACCAACACCTTAAAACACCGTGAATTTTGTATGCCACGTTAGTGTGGACGTATACAAATTCAACATTTGTAAAAGGAGGGTTTTAACCCATTAATTTTATTATCTTGTCAACCTAACTTTTTGACAAATAAAATTAATAGTTGGTATTATTTGGTCACACAAATAATAGCAGTGACTCCGTTGGGGAGGATACTATTAGATGTGTCTAAGTGTACACCATTACTTGACACTAAGTCCATTAATAAGATTATGCCCCTTCCGTTGGGGAAGATCACACGCTCTTTATTAACTTCCTATAGTCATCCATAAATGGAAGTCTGTTCTAGTGGTCCGCAAACAAGCTCATCCGTTATGGAGGAAGGCACTCAGAGCCAACGCGCAAGCTTGTTTGCATCACTTACAAACCAGTAATGGAGACCATGGGATTTACTTAAAAATCCTTCTCCCACTTAGTTATTTATAAATGAGGAATTTTAACTATGCTAGCCTACCAAACTTGTAAACTAACATGCACACACAGCACAATATAAAAGCAATAAATAGAAAATCTAATTTTCAACTATTATGGCTTTTATCTTTAATTGTCCTCCGTGTGTTGTCATCCGAAGCTGTTGCCATATTTGGCCACCGCCACCGGGTCTAACTGTCGCATCCATCTTGCTCCGAGTTCCGCTGCGCCTCTGGTCCTTAGAAGGTTCCACGCTTTGCAAGATTCGATCCGCGACATAAATAGAATTTTACATTTTGATCCTATATTCCATAAAAGGAATGTACATGTATCTAGATCAAAAATAAAATCCTAATAAAACTAAATACAGCTCCTGCTGTATTTTAATACAATCATGCACACACAGATAAATTGCCCTTGACATGTCCAAGGGTCCAATCACACACATAATTAACTAAAAGCCATAATAGTTGGATCCTGCATCCATAGAGTTAGCACATCCTACTATTAACGTGCCTAAATTATGTATGACATGTGCATAATTAAACTAAATACCAAATACACAGAGGCAAAACCCTAGCTCTGATACCAATTGTTGGTTGCTACTCGGAAAGCCTATAGGTTCCACTGTACAAAAATTTTGTACAAAGATCTGAACCTTTTCCTAGCTACCATGTGTTCTTTTAAATTAAATTTTGGATCTCCTGCGGAACTTAACACGTTTGATCTAAAACTTAATCTATTTGTTCTTTTAGGTTTTGACTTGGATCTCCTGCGGAACTTAACACGTTCGACCCAAGTCTCCTTAAGTTATTAATTCCATTAAATATTAATTTCCATAAAAGGTTCCCAATCGACGTGGCGAGGCACATGGCCTTCTTGGATATGGGAGCAACCACCACCGACTAGACAAAACCTTTAATAGAAAGCTAATATTTAATTTCCTAAAATAACTTTAGGTTAACCAAAGAGAACAATCAAATCACAAGGAAAAGAAAGAAACAAAAGAACACAACTTCGAAAAAACATATTCGAAATACTAGAACGTAAGCCTCTTGTATTTGGTATTATTTCCATAAATAACTAGCATGATGCGGAAATAGAAATTACTAGTTATACCTTGTAGAAAAACCTCTTGATCTTCTACCGTATTCCTCTTCTAACCTCGGACGTTGTGTGGGCAACGATCTTCCAAGATGAGAAACCACCAACCACCTTCTTCTCCTCCAAGCAAGGTTCGGCCACAAAAGAAAAGCTTCACCAAGGAGAAAAACCAAAATACTAACCAAGCTCCAAGAGATGCTAGCTTTCTCTCCTTCTTCTTCTTCTTCTCCAAGTAGTATCCGGCCACCACAAAAGCTCCAAGGAGGGGAGAGAGGTTCGGCCATCACAAGAGGAAGAGAGGGAGAGGATGAACCGGCCACCACAAGGAACAAGAGAGGGAGAGGAATAATAGATGTTGTATCTTGTGAAGGCACCCTCACCCCTTCTTTTATATTCCTTGGCCTAGGTAAATTAGGAAATTTAATTACAACAAATTTTCCTTAATTTCCTTGACATGATTTAATTGAGAAAAATAAAATAATATTTCCCCAATTAAACAATGATGGCCGGCCACATCAAGAGGAAACAAATTGGACAAGTTTTAATCAACAATTAAAACTTTCCTTATTTGTTTCCAGAAATTTTAAAAAATAAAATTTCTCTTTAAAAATCTCTTCATGGTTAATAAAAGGAAATATCTATAATTTTAATTTTATTAACATGTGAATAATTTTAAAGAGAAAATAAAAAACTCTCCAATCTACAAATAAGGAAAGAGATCTAATCTCTTTCTTTAATCTTTTATAAATCTTTTACAAGAGAGATATTTTAATTTTAATTCTCTTTAAAATATATCTTCCACATAATAATAAAATCTAAAATTAAATTTCTTTTTTATTTAATTATGGCCGGCCCTACTAGCTTGGGTTCAAGCTAGGGCCGGCCACCTTAAACCCAAGCTTAGGCCGGCCCTAGCTTGGTTCCCAAGCTAGCTTGGCCGGCCCCCTTTAGGTGGGTATAAAAGGTGGGTATATGTGGGTATAGTACTCTATAAATAAGAGGCTACGATAGGGACCGAGAGGAGGAATTGGTTTGGTCTCCGATAAAATTAAGCATCCGTTGAACACACAACTTAATTTTATCAATGATAATTCATTCCACTAGAGAACTATCATTGAACTACGCACCAATCCCAAATTACATTTTGGGCTCCTTTTTATCATGAGTGTGTTAGTCTCCACGTGTTTAAGATATCGAATGTCCACTAATTAAGTGAGTTACGACAACTCATTTAATTAATATCTAAGTCCAAGAGTAGTACCACCCAACCTTATTATCATGTCGGACTAAGTCCACCTGCAGGGTTTAACATGACAATCTTTATGAGCTCCTCTTGAGGACATTATCAACCTAGTATCACTAGGACACAGTTTCCTTCTATAATCAACAACACACACTATGAGTGATACCATTTCCCAATTTATCGGGTTTATTGATTCATCGAACTAAATCTCACCCATTGATAAATTAAAGAAATAAATATCAAACATATGTGCTTGTTATTATATTAGGATTAAGAGCACACACTTCCATAATAACTGAGGTCTTTGTTCCTTTATAAAGTCAGTATAAAAGGAACGACCTCAAATGATCCTACTCAATACACTCTGAGTGTACTAGTGTAATTATATAGTCAAGATAAACTAATACCTAATCACACTACGACCTTCTAATGGTTTGTTCCTTTCCATTCTGGTCGTGAGCTACTGTTTATAATTTATAAGGTACTGATAACATCATCTTCTGTATGTGGCACCACATACTATGTTATCTACAATATAAAATCATGATATGATACAATTCATGATATGTAGATAATTAGACCAAATGTGATTCTTTATTCATAATGAATGTTTACAAAGCTTAGGCTTTCAGTATACATTCCAACAAAGAACATGTTATGTTTCATAATGCATGTATGAATGGCTTATGTAAGAAGAAAAGCCTAAAGAGTTGCTTCCCTTAAGTTGGGACCAAGAGCACTCTTCATGTTATGGAAAAGAGTTGCTTCCCTTAAGTTGGGATCAAGAGTACTCTTCATGCTATGGTAAAGAGATGCTTCCCTTAAGTTGGGATCAAGAGCTCTCTTAATGATATGACAAGAATTATGACATGTATGATATAATGAGATATGATATGCATGATATTTTACTTTGTATGGCTTGTACCAAGGGTGGGCTCCATAAGCGCCCCGGGGTCGACGGACTATGAACGGACCTCGTTAAGGGATGGGCTCCTCAGTACGCCCCTAGGTTGACGGACTATGAATGGACCTAGATCCCTAGTAGGTTCGGAGCTAGCTACCCTGTCCTAGGGATTGCGCTCATTTATGTTTACATGTGGTACAAGCCAGGCCCCTTCTCATGATGATGATATGATATTCAAGTATGTATACTATATGTTTTGAAAGAAGCATGATGTATATGTGCATTCCATGATACATGTTTTAAAAATATACATATTGCATCTACATGCACATATTTATGAAATTATGTTTATACATCCTTATGAACAGGTATGAGTTATGATACATGTTTACATGATATGATAGGCTTCATGATATGTGCTTACAGAATGTGATATGAATCATGATATGCACTCACATGATATACTTTGATATGTTATGCTCCTTATGTGATATGATATATTATGTTCTGCTTTCTCTCATGTTATGTTATGAGATGTTATGGTTTTTACATGATAAGATATGTTCCATGTTATGATTCTCCATGCTATGTTATGCTATGCTATGGTTTTCTACATGTTATGTTATGTTATGTGTTTTTCGGATTTATGGGTAGGCAAGGACCTCACTAAGCCTTTGGCTTATAGCTACACGTTTTCCTTGTACTGCAGATAAAGGCAAGGAATGGATCAATTAAGGGGACTAGCAGGAAAGGTGATGGATGTGTGTGGAAGTGCTCGGTGGATAGATCTACTTAAGTTTTGGAACGTAATTCTTAAAAGTTCTTAAAGCAGGTTCTTATTTGGTTGCCTAGCCACCGCCACACGCATCTCCTTGCCTCTCCTGCTGCTCCTTTAGCTCATCCAGCTTTTTCCTTTATCTGTGGTACAAGGAAGGTAAGCTATGAGCACTCATGGCTCAGTAAGTTCCTTTCCTACTCACTAAAACCAAAAAGCATTACATAATCAAAGAATATATCAACATAACAAAATCTTAACTAGTCATGTCATAACATATCATACTCTTTAAGCATATATGCAACATAACAAAATCATAACTAATCATGGCATATCATCTCTTAAAGCATAGCATGAAACATAACATTGTAACGCCCGCCCTTCCAGGTAACACTAAGGCCACCCCGGAGGGACGGACGTCACTGAAACATAGACATCAATTACTAATGCATATGGATTCATGGCAGCGGAAGACTTATTTAAAATTTTTCTTTCTTTTATCATATGCATTTAGTTTACTTATCATGGCATGTGAATCAAAGCATACTGAACATTTCATCGTATCATCATCATTCTAACATGAATAAAATATCATAAGTGTATGAAATACTAGCTGAAATCATCATCATAAGCATAGGGTCCAACTTAGTTCACATACACAGCATAACTAAATATAACTTTGGTTTCATATATTGTAGTACTTTATGGTTGACTTGATGTTATGTTTTTATTTAACTTGTTATCATGTTATGGAAACCATATTAGTGTAGTTGGGTTTTTATTAAACCAAGAAAAATGTTTTTAAGTCTTCCGCTGTAATATGTACGTAGAGTATCGTAACCCCGTCCCTTAGGGTTAGCAGGGAGGGCGGGCGTTACAATCAGAACAGTGTTGGGCTTCGCCTTCTTAAGGTTTAGCTCAGCAGTTCTAAACATGCTAAGCAGCTCGGGCAGTGGCTTGTCAATCTCGTTCATATTGTAGTTTAGAACTAATTGACTGTAGCTATCCGGCAAGGATTGCAAGATCAGGTCAGTGGCCAGCTCTTGGACTAGAGGGAACCCCAACCTTTGTAGGTTCTCTATGTACCCAATCATTTTGAGTACATATGGGCCTACGGGAGCCCCGTCTGACATCTTGCACTGAAACAGTGCCCTTGAGATCTCAAATCTCTCATGCCTCGCTTGTCCTTGATACAGTTGACGAAGATGTTCAACCATATCGTAAGCGCCCATTAACTCGTGTTGCTTCTGAAGCTCAGAGTTCATGGTCGCAAGCATTAGACAAGACACATCTAATGTATCATCTTGATGCTTCTTGAAAGCATCTCGGTCAGCTCACGGGGCAGTGGCAGGAGGAGCCTCCGGAATGGGCTGTTCTTGGGTGAGAACTATTCTCAGGTTCCTGTACCAGTCCAGGAAGTTTGCTCCGTTTAGCTTGTCCTTCTCGAGGACAGATCGCAGGGAGAAGGTGTTCGTGTTCGACGTCAAGGCAATTCTACAACAGAAATAAATGCAGAAATAAGTATCATATTCTTAATCATTTAATTAGGCCTTTTAACTAAATGATGCTCCCACTGAATTCTATAATTCATGTGGGACAAGATCCACATCATACTAACCCTTGAGTTAGCTTTGGTTAAAACGCCCAAGATTTAGTATGATTGGTCGGTAACGATTACCAATTACATCTCTATGCAACTCTTGTTTATAGAATCAAAATCCGCATTTATATTAAAACTCGAGTTAGCTTTGGCTAATTCGCCCGAGAGTTAATATATATGTGATTTTGACTTAACTTTCCAACCGTTGGAAGAATGCCTATAGTTATACTCGATCCAACCAAGTTAACTAGGAATACTCAATCTAATTGAGTTGTACTCACCCATGCGTTGATAGGCGGGACCAAGATTGTCCCTCCGTACCCTACCAAGATAGTATGTGTTGCTCTGCTTTGGCAGATTCAACAACTACATGCGATCGAGGTAGTGGTAGGTATCACGGCATGGTAGACATTACGAGTTGACGTGATTTAGATCTAATCTAAACGATGATGTGTATCATATACTCGATAGATCTAATCTAATCGAAGGGTGCATCATGTGCACGACTTAGATCTAATCTAATCGTTAGGCACTAATTAATTACTTAATTAACTAGCATGCATCACATACACACAAAAGCAATTAATTAAATTAATTTGTGATTTAGTCATGGCCCTACTATGATCTTCTCAAGCCAATGAGAAGATCAGATGGTCAACCTAAGGTCAACAACTTCTCAAGCTTCTTCCTTTGACCACCTTGTGTTGCTCGCGCCCTCCTCGTAACTCCGTCTCGTGTGGACCTTCCACCGCTTCAAAATTGCATTACAATTTTGAAACTCGAGTTACATTCGAGTTTGAATCTAATTTACAACCAGAATATAAGAGAAAGGCACGACGCGCAGGTCGCGAAAATAAAATAAAAAAAATAAAATACAAGCACGCACATCACATAACGGCACGCAGGCCGTATTATGAATTACAACACAATTGACCAATCGAATTGGGTCTTTGGGCCATGAATATCACAAAAATAATATATAATTCAAAATTATTTATTTTTCATAATTTTCTGTAATTTTTCATAATTTTACAGATTTTATGAGTAAATTTTTCCCGGCGGTCCCGATTAGCGATTTCGGGCGCAATCACGAAGCAAATCCCCTTGCGGGGTTAGGGGTAGTACCCCTACCCATGATCTAACCATCACGAGTTGCTCCTAAGCGATCCAAGAGCGCCTTAGCCCGCTGTCCCAAAAGATTTTGGGTCGAAACATTACCGTGTTTGGAAAAACTTCTCGGTAGTCGAAGCCTACAAGTGCCGAAACACTTGTGCTTCACTTCTACGAGAAAATTACCCATTAAAACTATAAAAAACATGAATTTACAGAAAGTTTACAGATCTATATTTTTCATAAAAATATGCATCTAAACTCGTACTCGCTTCGCATGTGGCTCTGATACCACTGTTGGGTTTTTCAGGCCGCGAAAACCGCGTTTTCGCGTCGCGGAAACCCCGAATCACCTTAGCCAACGGATCTCGTGCGAAGAAATGATTTAAAAACAAAATTACGAGTACGAGTTTCTACTTAGATCTACTCCTAGATCTACATGAAACGAGTTATACATTTGAAGCGAAGCCCTTCGCGTTCCCGCTCGTCCAAACGGTGTCGGATCTCAAGAGTATCAAGATAGATACTCCTCTAGAAGTATCCACACGGACAACTTAGGTGGAGAAGACCTAAACAAAGGTGTGCTAGCACCTTGATAGGTCACGGCAAGAAGAGGAGAGGGAGAGGAAGAGAGCTCCAAGAGGAAGAAGAAGGAATAATGCACACTTGAATGAGGAAAATCAATCTGATTCCCATTCAAAAGTGGCCGGCCACTTTCAAGTTGTGTAACTCCCAAAAAATTGCATTAAGTGCAATTAATGTGAAGCTATTAAAGAAAATGGCTTTGTAACTTCCATGAGGTGGCACCCATGATGATGTGGAGTAACATCATTGGTCCACATCAATGCCAACTCACAAATGAGGTGGCAAATGGTCAAGTCAAAATTGACCTTTCATCTTCCTTCTCAAGTCAAGTCAAACTTGACCAAATCTCTCTTATGGTTGATCTAATATAACCATTTGATTCAAGCCAACTTAATATAACGAATCTAATTCATTTAATTAAATTGATTCAATGAGTCATAATCTAAATTAGACTCATTGAACACATGAATCAACTTGAGTCTAACTCAATTAGCCCAATTAGGATTATCTTAATCCAATTTGATTCATCAAATGAATCTAATCCTCTTGGTTCATCATATGAACCTAATCTCCATCTAATTGTCCTTTGTGTATGACCCTATAGGTTCTTGTAACGTTGGCAATGCCCCTAAACCCATTTAGGAGCATAAGTAATGAGCGGTATCTAGCAACACATCATTACTACCCAAGTTACAAGAATGTTGAGATCCAACATCACCTTGTGACTACTAATTGTGACTCCTCACAAAATATGACAAGTGCCCTTCTATCCTAGACATCTAGATTGATCAATGTGAGGCATAGACCGTGTCATCCTCTAACAAATCTAAATCTTGAACTCCAAGTAGATTCACTAAATCAAATGAGCTCAATATCTCATATTAACTCATTTGGGCATGACCATGCACTTCGTGGTCTCACTTTATCAAGAATACCGATGTCACTCCCGTCATATAGGAGGGATAGATCCCATCTACATCACTCACATCCCTCCGCATAATTTGTTACATACCCAGTAATCGCCTTTATAGTCCACCCAATTACGGGTGACGTTTGATGAAACCAAAGTACATAACTCCTTATGTAGGGATCCATGGTGACTTCAGGTCTAAGGACTAGTAGTCATACTAATAGCCACATGAGAAAGTATATGACACTCATATAACGATCCATGATACTTTCTCATGGCGGGTCATTCAATATACATTCTCCAATGCATACCCATGTGTCAACTTGATATCTCTATATCCATGACTTGTGAGATCAAGTCATCGAGTGGACCTACATGCTAGTCTTATTGCATTAACATTGTCCCTAAATGTTAATACTCGACTAGGAATGATTAATAGTAGTGTTCCCTATATCATCTCACTATCGATTCAACCAATCGATTGATATAGGTAAGAACCTTCTACTTAAGGACGTTATTATACTTAGTTTATTTGGCACCAATACAAGTAAACATAATAACCAAAAACCAAATTCCTTTTATTTATATAATAATATGATACAACAAGTCCGTAATACAATCATCAAATGATTGGCTCTAGGGCTCTAACTAACATGCATATGGAGAGCTCTTAGCACAACAAGAGCTTGGCCATCAACAGCAAACTCAACTTCACTAGTATCTTCAACTGATGGAGTGGACTCATTTCCTTCATCTTCCTCTTCAGTTTCGATCTCCCCATTATCCAATATGATCATTGATCGCTTGTTTGGGCATTGAGAAGCAATATGACCTGATCCTAAATAACGAAAACATTTGATGTCACGATTTCTTTGAGGTTGGGAAGATGAGTTACCCCTATCTTTGTTGCTAGGTTGTGTCTTGGCCACATTCGTCTCTCCCTTTGATTTTGAAACTGCTTTCTCAGTTGGTTTTGATGACCCCCACTTCTGCTTCCAAGGGGATGAACTCGCAGCCTCATACTTGGAAGATGATCGCACTCCTTTCTTGAGTTGTCTTTCAACTTTCATTGCCATGTGTACCACATCGTCAAGCTTCACGTAGTGATGCAGCTCAACAATATTGGCAATCTCACGGTTCAGGCCACAAATGAACCGAGCCATGGTTGCCTCTCGATCCTCCTCAATGTTAGCCCGAATTAAGGCTATCTCCATCTCCTTGTGGTAGTCTTCCACAGTCATGGACCCCTGCTTCAGACTTTGCAATTTCAAATGTAAGTCCCGATAATAGTGAGATGGAACAAACCTTCTTCTCATAACGGCTTTCATATCCTCCCAATTGTCGATGGGAAGCTCACGATTTCGACGTCTACTCAGGGTCAGCTGATCCCACCATATAATGACAGACGGTAAAAGTCGCCGCAGCAAGCTTCACTTTCTTCTCCTCCGAGTAATTGTGACAATCGAATACCAGCTCAACTTTCCTCTCCCATTCAATATAAACATCAGGGTCATTTTTACCTTGAAATGGAGGAATGGATAGCTTGTTGGTGCCCATGTTACGATCTACGACTTCCCTTTCTCGGTGTTGCCTTTGAACATGCCTTGGCCTTTCGGGTCTGATAGCCCTAGCCCTCCTCCAAGTAGCATTGGAGACCACTTCATTGCTCGCCCCATCATCGTAGTCATCATCTGGGACATTTGGAGCAAAATGTGGCCGCTGGTCGGGTCTCCGATGCCTAGGTAATGGCTCTTGCTGAAGTTGTTCAAGCCGATCCTCATGCCTATCCAACCGATCTCGAATCTCATTGAATACGACATTCATGCGCTCAAATTGTTGTTGTATAGCCCGCATGATTGTAGTCGGATCAGCCCCTCCTCCATCACTTGGATCAACCCTACCACCATGCTCTCGAGACATAGTGAGCTGCAACTGAAATATTATGAACAAAAGAGGATCCTCACTCACTCCCTCACGTATTTGCACTCAGTTGGATGTCACAAAAATACTTGTGTTTCACTCAGAAAATTGAGTTATCTCTGCTCACTTGTTTTCCTCCAAAAAGTTCTAGAGAAACTAAGCAAGTCAAAACAAGCAAACACTTATTCAACCCAACAAACTCAGAATACCGATTCTAGGCTCAGTTGGATCGAGGTTACGATGTCAATCAAGGAACGATGGAAAGAAGATATGAAGCAAACAGAAATGATGATATGATGAAGCAAAATAGAATTGATGATAAGATAGAGAAAATCAAATCAAAGCAGCACAATGGAGATGGTAAACGGAGTTGAAAAGAAACGTGCAAATGGAAACGGAATCACGGCAGCCACAGATGGCACTAGATGTATATCATGAGATGCAATCAAAACAAATCAAACGATGTTTGTTCTTCCTTTTCTTTTCTGCTCTCTCTCTTTTTTTGTTTTTCTTTTCTGTTCTTCTTTTTTTTTATTCTTCCTTTTTTTTTTCTTTTTTTTTTTTGCAACAATACTAGAAAGTAGATGAAGATAACAAGATTGTGATGATAGAAACAAAATAAATACTAGGAAAGATAGATAAACCTGATTTGGAACTTGGCTCTGATACCAAAGATGATGCGAACCTCGACGAACAATGCCGCGAGACCTAGCAACAATAAGATTGGAACTCAGTTCTGGGATCGTCCAAAGGAGGTTTCGGAGGGATGGAATATTGACCCGTTGATTATAGAGAATCAAGAACCAATATTATGAGAACAATGGAGAATATCGACCCAATGATTATAACAAATTCAAGAACCGATATTATAAAAGTGCCGAGAATTACAAGTGCTCACCCGTAATCCCTGCAGAGTTGCTGAAGAACAACAAGGAGGAAAACTCTCTCAAAATATAATGTTTGCTACCCTCTTTGATATCTACTCAAGACATTATATAGAACTGAAAATGGTAGTTTCCAAGGCATGGAAAGAGAAGATAATGAATGCAAGTCTTCATGCACACTCCCTTTCCAACAAATGGTAGTTTCCAATGCATGGAAAGAGAAGATGATGAATGCAAGTCTTTATGCACACTCCCTCTAGCTGTCCTCCAACTTGGGAATTCGTCCAAAATGTAGGTGGCATTAAATGGCACACCAATTCCAACCAGAATGGTGTGTTTTCCCATCATTCTAGTATGGTATTTGGCTAGGAACATGTTGCATAATGATATTCCATTCTTCCGTAGCTAATTGGCCCATTTTAAGGTCGACTTATATGAAGTTGATCATTCGGCATGGCATCGACTGTAACTCCATAGCCTGCCCTTCCAAGATACGAGATGTCAATGCTTGTATAACATGTTGAACTTGCTTGACCTCTGTTTTCATTATCAGCTCAGCTGGCATGTGCAAGTCCTCTTCATGCTCCTCGTGGTTCGGGACATATATCTCAACTTGCAGTCTTGTCTCATTGGCTTGGAGCTGATCTGGAGTTGTATCACGAAGTATTCATAACCTCCTCTTGCCTGGATAGACATAGGACCACACAAATCAGAATGAACCAGTTCTAACGCATCTTTGGCTCTATACCCCTTGGCTTTAAAAGGTCTCTTGGTCATTTTACCTTCTAAGTAGGATTCACATGTTAGAAAGTTTTCCAACTCTAATGAACCCAAGAGTCCATCGGCTACAAGCCTTTGAATCCTACTTAAGTTAATATGACCAAGCCTTAGATGTCAAAGATATGTTTGGTTCATTTCCGAAGGTTCTTTTCTCTTATTAGAGTTAGAAGATGTGTTATTAATTTCCATATTTTGCTTTGTGGGAGAAATTGGATTTAAAGTATATAAATTGCCAACCAATGCACCAGAACATATAATCACCTTATTTCTCTTTATAACCACATTGTTACTAAAGGAAACAGAATATCCATCCAAATACAGTTTAGAAACTGAAATTAAATTCTTTCTAAAACTGGGTACAAAAAGATAATTTCTTAAAATCAAATTTCTGTTCCTATCAAAAGATAAGTAGACGTCTCTCACTGCAACAGTTGCCACCTTAGTAGCATTGCCCATGTAGACGGTTATATCTCCTTCAAATAGTCGTCGGGTTTCCTGGAACCCCTGCAAAGAATTGTAGACATGATCAGTGACTTCCGTATCTACACACCAGGTGTTGGTAGATAACACCGCTAAACATGTTTCAACTACTAGAGCATCAGATATACCTTTATTGTTTTGATACCTACGAGAACAGTCCGCCTTCCAATGTCATGACTGCTTGTAGATGAAGCACTTGCCCTTCGGCTTCTTCATTCCAGCTTTTTGTCCTGTACCCTGAGGTTTATTCACTCTCTTTGTTGAAAAGACCTGTTTCTTCTTCTTCTTGCCTTTCGACTTAGAAGTAGAACCATTTTCAGCATAGTGAATCTGAGAACTGTGATGAAATATACCTTCTACTACCTGTAGTTCTGTCAGAAGTTCCACCAACGTATACTCTTTTTTTTTCATGTTATAGTTCAGGCGAAACTGCTCAAAACTTCTGGGTAGCGTTTGGAGAATTATATCGACCTGGGTTTCCCCATCGATTTCTCCTCCAAGGATTTGTATTTCGCTCAGATAAGCCATCATTTTGAGGATATGATCTCTTACGGGTGTCCCCTCAGACATGGTGGCTGTCATTAACTTTCTCATTGCCTCTTGCCTAGCAGTCCGACTCTGGTGCCACAAGAGTTCTTTGAGATTGTTCATTATATCATAAGCAGTTGGTAAACTTGATGCTGATGTTGTAATACATTTGACATTGAAGTCAAAATGTAACACCACGCCATCTCATCTGCTTTTACCCATTTCTTATGATACTCAATCTCCTCTGGGGTAGAGTCACCATTAGGTGTATCTGGGCATGCCTCTGACAGTACAAACTTATAGCTTTCAGCAGTTAAGACAATATCCAGGTTTCTTTTCCAATCTATATAGTTGGGACCAGTAAGTCTATTCTCTTTCAGAATAATAGCCAGTGGGTTGAAAGTCATCCTAAGAATCACAAAATAAATTTTGGTCAACACTCTAAATTTAGAATAATATTGATTCCTCAAACAATACTATTTAAATTTACCAACACCTCAAAACACCGTGAATATTGCATGTCACGTTAGTGTGGACGTATACAAATTCAACATTTGTAAGAGGAGGGTGTAACCCATTAATTTTATTATCTTTCCATCTTAAATTTATGACAAATAAAATTAATAGTTGGTTTTCCTTTGGTAACACAAAACAATAGCAGTGACTCCGTTGGGGAGGATACTATTGAATGCGTCTAAGTGTATACCATTACTTGATACTTCGTCCATTAAATAGGATTGTGCCCCTTCAGTTGGAGAAGATCACACGCTCCTAAATAATTTCCTATAATCATCGATAAAGGAAGTTTGATCTAGTGATCCGCAACAAACCCATCCGTTGTAGAGGGAGGCACTCAGAGCCAACACGCAAGCTTATTGCATCACTTACAAACCAGTAATGGAGACCGTGGAATTTATTAAAATCCCTCTCCCACTTAGTTATTTAAAAATGAGGATTTTAACCTATGCTAGCATACATCACATGCACATAAACATCACAGTAAATAAAAGTAATAAATTTGGAAATAAATTTTCCAACTATTATGACCTTTTCCATCACTGTCTTCAGTATGCTCCAACCCTAGCTGCTACCATCTTTAGCCACCACCATCAGGTTGAGTTGTCGCATCTATCTTGCTTCTTATTCCACTGCGTCTCTGGTCCTCCAAAAGCGCCACGCCTCGCTAAGATATGATCCGCGACAAATATAGAATTTTACATATATTGATCCTATATTCCATAAAGTAATGTACATGTATTCTAGATCGAACAAAAATAAAATTCTAAAAATAATATAGCTCCTGCTGTATTTGATACATACAATAATGCACACAAAATAATGCCCTTGACATGTCCAACGGTCTAATCACACACAATATCTCAATGTTATAATAGTTGGAGCCTGCAAGCACAAAGTTAGCACATCCTACTATTATCCTACCTAAATTATATATGACATGTGCATAATTAATTTGAAAACCAAAACACACAGAGGCAAACCCTAGCTCTGATACCAATTGTTGGTTAGTCCTAGGAAGGTCGTACCGGTTCCACTGCATAAAAATTTTGTACAAGTGTCGAACCTTTCCTTAAATAACCTATTGTCTTCTTTAGAAGTTAAATTAGGAATCGCAGATGGAACTTAACATCATTGATTCCATATTTAACTTATCTGTTCTTAATGGTTTAGATTTGAATCGCAAGCGGAACTTAACACTATTGATTCAAATCCACCTACGTTATAAATTCCATTAAATATTAATTTTCAAAATTGGCTTCCAGGACTGCATGGCGAAGCACATGATCTTCTTGGATATGGGAACAACCACCATCGCCTAAACAAAGCCTTTTAAGGAAAGCTAATATTTAATTTCCTTAAATAACTCTAGGTTTAACCAAAAAGAACAATTGAATCACAAATTCGAAAAACAAAGAAAACACAAACTCGAAAAATAAATTCGAAAAAATAGATCTAATGCCTCTTGTGTTTGGAATTCATACAAAGAAAAATAACTAGTATGATGCGGAAGAAAATTACTAGTTATACCTTCTCTTTGTATGTTAATGACCTCGAGATCTTCTGTCGTATTCCTCGCCTCGCCTTGGGCGTTGTGTGGGCGACGATCCTCCAAGATGAACACCACCCAAAGAGCTTTCTTCTTCCTCCTCTAATATTCGGCCACCACCACCACCAAGGAAAAGAGAGCAAGGGAAAGGAGAGGGAGAGAGGGGCGGGCCACACCAAGATCTCCAAGTAAGAGAATAAGAATTGTTGTATCATAAGGCCTCCCCTCCCCTTCTTTTATATTACTTGCCCAAGGCAAATAAGGAAAGACTTTTTACAAAAATTAAAATCTTCCTCTAGTTTTTCCTTTTCCCTTTTTATTTTTCCTTTTCTTTCCTTTGGATTAATTAATCACCAATCATTGATTGGGTTTAATCCTATTGGCCGGCCCCTTGCTTGGGCACCAAGCAAGGTGGCCGACCACCTCATCAAAGGAATAATAATTTTTTATAAAATTTTATAAGCCCTTATAAAATTTTACAAGCTCTCTTCTAATTTCCTAAAGTAGGAGTTAAAAAGGAAAGTTTTAAAACATTAAAACCATGTTTTAAAATTTAAAACTTCTCTTATAAAATTTTCTTTTTTTAACATGGTGATAGAAAATTTAAATTTTAAAACTTCTCTTCCTTTTTTTTCTAAACCATGAGGGTGGTTAAAAAAGGAAAGTTTTAAAACTTTTAAACTTTCTTTTAAAACATGTGGCCTAATTCAAATAAGGAAAGTTTTATATTTTAAAATCTCTCTTTTAAAACTTGTAGATTTCTACAAAGAGAAGATTTTAAAAATTCAAAACACCCCTCCTTGTTTGAATTATTGTGGCCAGCCCCTACATGCTTGGGCACCAAGCAAAGGGCCGACCCTTTAAGAGTAGATGGTGGCCAGCCATTGCTTGGTCACCAAGCAATGGACCGGCCCCCTTCTTGGACACCAAGATGAGCCTTTCTTTGAATGGACATGAGGCTTTAATGAGGGTACGACAGGGACCTAGAGGAGAAATTGGTTTTAGCCTTCCGATGAGCTTGAGTATCTCTTATTCGCCCCGAACACGCAACTCAGGTTCATCGATAATAATTCATTCCACTAGAGAGTTATTATCGCACTACCACACCAATCCCAAATTACATTATGGGCTCCTTCTTATCATGAGTGTGTTAGTCTCCCTGTGTTTAAGATAACGAATGCCCACTAATTAAGTAAGTTACTGACAACTCACTTAATTAATATCTAGCTCCAAGAGTAGTACCACTCAACTTCATTGTCATGTCGGACTAAGTCCACCTGCAGGGTTTAACATGACAATCCTTATGAGCTCCTCTTGGGGACATTCTCAACCTACACTACAACAAAAACCCTCATAGACATCGGTGGAACAACAACGGTTTTAAGCAAAAACCGATGTCTTTGAGTATTTTACATCGGTTTTTCCAAAAATCGGTGTCTATAAGCGCAGATTTTCGCTCATAGACATCGATTTTTTAGGCGATGTCTATGAGCGCCTTTTTTTCGTTAATAGACATCGATTTTAACAGTGGTTTTTAAAATCCAGTGTTAATAAACCAAAATAAAATATTTTAATTTTCCCACTTGCCAAAATTTGCAACACTATGAAGTTCCCTCCAAACCTAAACCTATATCCCGCCCCTTCATCCGACCATCTCTCTCAGCCTAAACCTAAACCTAAACCTCCGACCATCTCTCTCAACCTCATCTCCCTCTTCCCCTTCCTAGATCGACGCCCCTTCCTCTCCCGATCAGGATCAAGACACGATGCCCTTGCTTCTCCGTCCAATCACACCGCATCTCCTCCAACTCCTCCCTTTGGGTGAGAAGAGGAAGCCTTCTTCGCATTTTGGTATGTTTTTCTTCCACAACACTTGTTTTTATATTCTGCAGTCAAAGACTTAGCTCTCCTTCTTGCCTTCCCAAATTCGTTGGGTTTCTCCTTCCCGATCGCCATGTCCTCCTCCCTCCTCCTCCTCCTCCTTTCTCTCTTCTTCCCTTCCTCCCTCTCCGCGGCGGTGACTGCCCAATCGTCGGCCTCGCCGTCCAACAGCTCCACTGTCTACGACATCCTCCAGGAGTACAACCTCCCTCCCGGCATCCTCCCCGACACCGTCAAGTCTTTCTCCGTCACTTCCAACGGCTACTTCGTCATCGATCTCTACGGAGAGTGCTACGTCGACTTCGAGTACGTCGTCTACTATGCCCCGCGCGTGTCTGGCTTCCTCGGCTACGGCTCCGTCTCCAACCTCGAGGGTGTCCAGATCCGGAGCTATCTCATCTAGTACGGCGTCAGCTACATCAAGGTCGACCTCCCCTACTCCGATTTCGTCTACATCCAGTTCGGCTAGGTCACTCACAAGCTCGGCATTGACCAGTTCCAGCACATACACTCTTGCAGAGGGAATCTCTCTCTGTTTCAGCGCGCCAAGAAGGTTGTCCATTTAGCGTCCGAGGTAATGCCACTGTGTAGTTTCTGCGTTTACAATCGATTTACTTTAGTCCATGAGTCAGAGAGACTTTCTAAGTAGCAAAGGTTGCAGGGAGAATTTAAAAGGGCTTATTTTATCCTTGCTTGATAGAGAAACTAAAAAGAATCCAGCTGGACTTCATTGATTCAATGTTCTTGTGAACAAGTGGAACGATGTCTTTAGTAGTATGAGAATTACAAACTCCGTCGGTCTAACTTTGAAATAAAAATCTTGCTAACAAAACAAAAAAAGAAGAAGAGAGAAATAGATAACCCTAGTAGTTTTTTCAATGTTCTTTTAGTCATTTAGTATAATTCAGGGAAATATTGAAGTATAGTCCTGAAATTGGTCAAAGAGAATCTCTTCCATAGATCTTGTTTCTTGCGAAGTGTTTTTCTTTTCATTAGTGTTATTATAGATCTATCAAAACTTTTATAGGGATTTTTCTTATCTTTCATAATGCTTTTTTTAAAAAAAAAATCAAATTTATCTCAACATATCCCACAACTGTTAAGTCGATGATGTAGAAAATGTAGATCAGCCTCTTTAACTACATTGCTTGTCAACTGAGGATAAACTTGCAATGTTAAATTAGTGGAAAATGGAAAAACCTTACTTACCCCTGAATCCCTAACCCCACAGCTGCTGAAACCCTCCCTCGACTTTGCTGGTGCCAGCCTCAACAACATCTAGCTTGACTCCCTGCTGGCGTATTACCTCAATGGTGACTTTGCCTTCCTTGCCAACTTCACAAATCATTTATTAATTAACTCTTTTTAATGTTTTCATAGATATGGAATTCCATAGGTTGTAATAGATTTATTAATTAACCCTTTATTTTATGCAAGTATGTCTATGATGGGGAATTTTGTTATTGGTTATATATTGAACCATTTTTTTCCATTTCAGAATATTTTTGTTCCCCAACTTTGAGCAAGTCATGTGAAAGAAAGAACCATACTGCCCTTTTTTACAAGAATTTTTGTAAGAAAGCAGTTGCAATCAACATGAGTTGTAAATTTTACATATACTGCTTTATGCATTTCATTATACACTCTAGTCGGTGAACTTCAATTTGTCCATGGAGTATGTAAGTTTGTCATGCACTATTCATTCCCTTGGAAAAATGCTTGAAATTAACAGAATTTAATCTCTATCATACATAATTTCCATTCAAGATGACAACAGATATTACTCAAGTAGAGGTGCACATTTAAATCTCAAACGTGCAGAAAAAGCTCGCATATTGGTTAACAAGATTCCAGGTATGATTTGCACAACCTTGATAAATTTAATTTTAGGTAAAATAATGGCATGTAGCCATGAGGTAAGGAATGTATCCGATCCACTTGGTGAAATAGGTTTGCTTTTTTAGTAATTATGATGATTTTCTTTTTTGTCTCCCTTTTACATATTTAACATACACTTGGTACTTGGACACGTTTACAGTGGCTGCTTGTGACTTGTTGATTATTTTTTACATTTATGTGCCTTATCTGACGATTCTCATGACTTGCCTTGAAACAAGGTAGTAGTAAATTCTATAATTGTGTGAGTGTAGCTGATGGGTAACTTTTGATTACAAAATGTGTATTATAACCAAGTTAATTGCTGATCATTGTTGGTGTTCGTTTGAACAGATTATTTATTTGGAAGCATGTGAGAGTGGCAGTATCTTTGAAGGTTTAATGCCAGAAGACCTTAATGTATATGTGACAACAGCATCCAATGCTGTTGAAAGCAGCTGGGGAACCTACTGTCCTGGGATGGATCCTCCACCACCACCGGAATATATGACTTGCCTTGGTGACTTGTACAGCGTTGCATGGATGGAAGACAGGTTTGAGTTTTATACCTAAACAAGTCATATCTGTTGTCAAGTTCAAAAGGTCTAAACATTTTATTGCATTTAATTTATTTTTTTTCATGTTAATGGGCTGACATTAGATTGTTTGGTTCCGCTAAGGATTTTTTTTTTAAATGTATTTCCTTCTTCAGTGATTTTGTTTCTTTTGAGATGAAACAACAAAGAGGCACTGAAGTACAACAAATTGGATTAGAGCATCGAATCCAAGTTCAATTGTTGAATTTTCTTATTAGTAACTTAGTTTTAATTACAAGATGTTAGTGCATTACAGAATAGCTACACTTTTAAGTCTTGCTAATGACATAGCTTTATTTGTTTAAAATTTCCCCAAGAAAATTTTGCTTCGGACATTAAATGCTTTTTACCTTTTACTCTTCTCAAAGCCATAACTTGGTCTTTCTTGAAAAACTTTGTCAAGAAATTAGCGTGTGGTTACTGTTGTCACAATAACAGAATGTAAATTTTACTGCTGCAAAAGTCATCTTGGTTCTTAATTTTGACACACGGCCTGGTGTGCTAACTCATTTACAAGATAAAAAGGAGCCAGAACTTCCATTTGTAATGGTATTCCTATTTTTAAGGGTAGAAATCCTCCAAACATAGGAGCCTTTTCAATATGATGGCATTGCTAACCTTCTAATTATATTTATGGCAGTGAGAATCACAATCTAAAGGAGGAAATGGTTGGGAAATAGTATGAGTCAGTAAGTTCCTGTTAATCTCTATTATAGTCCTCTTCTTGTTTTTTTGAAGGGTTTCTCTGATAATGTGTTCAGGTGAAGATGAGGACATCAAACCAGAACACATACAGTGCAGGGTCTCATGTGATGGAGTATGGTGATAAGAATGTAAAACCTGAGAAGTTGTACCTTTACCAGGGCTTTGACCCTGCCAATGCCAATTTAACTGAGAATGGACTTCGCCTCAACAAGCAGATGGGAGTCATCAATCAGAGAGATGCTGACCTCCTATTCTTATGGCACATGGTGAGTGAAGAACACTTCGTTTTCCCTTATTATTTTTATGCTATTTCCATTCATAGCAATGATTTAACTTGGAGACTGAATGATTTAATAAGAACATTGTATCTTTGGTACCATTCTAAGGGCCTAGTACCAAGGGATGTGTGAGTGACCTTGATTTCTAGCATATTGATCGATAATGTTATATTTAACCTGTGAACTTGGAGCAGTGGAGAGAAAAACTATATACACGGATTTCATATGTAAGTAGGAAACATGGCAGTTTCAATTGGTTTTAACTATCAGTATTGTCTTTCAACTGATTTAGACCCATTTGTCGATCTTTTCATGCAGTTTCCATCTTTCAACACTGCAGATTCTGTTTTGGAGCACCTTTTTAACCCCTTGCGTTGTTCTTATATCTTAACAACCTAGTGTTTGCTTTCAGTATGAAAGATTAGAGGAAGGGTCAAACAAAAAGAAGGAAATTCTCTCGGAGATCACTGAGATGATGATGCACAGAGCACACCTTGACAGTAGCATCGAACTCATCGGCAATCTAATTTTTGGATCGGATGTTGCACCTTCAGTCCTCAAAACCATGAGGCCATCTGGTCAGGCTCTGGTTGATGATTGGGTTTGCTTGAAAACAGTGGTAAATATTGTGCTCTAGCGGATTCATCTTCACAATCTATTTTATTAAACATGACCATGTGTTAACAAAAAACCTTAGGTCCAAGCATTCGAGTTGCATTGTGGATCGCTCACTCAATATGGCATGAAGTATATGCGAGCTTTTGCAAACATATGTAACGAGGGTGTCTCGAAGGATGCGATGGAAGAAGCTTGTGGTAATGTTTGTGGAAGTTACAACTCAGCTAAGTGGAGTCCCTTTATCCATGGCTACAGTGCATGATCTTGTATCTCAAAATTGCACGTCTAGTGCAATGTAAGCTCATCAGTGCTCATACGTAAATATATACACACTGGCAGTAGGAATAGCCATATGCTTACTTAAACTTGTTCAAGGGTGTTGTTTCAGATAGCCAGAGCCACCTAAAATCTCGGTCTTGATATTTTAATTGGCAATGCATGTTAGCTAATATAATTAATTTAAAGTGGTAATTGGGTCAATACTGGAAGATGGTTATAGAATTTTAGTATTTATAAAGTTTGAATGTATTCTTGAGGTAGTCTCCTAACATGAACCTGCTCAACATTGATTTCAACTCAATTTGATTGTTCAAGGTGGAATTCTCTTTCTCAAATTTTGACACAGATTTTTCTTAAGTTTTGACACAGGTTGTATCTTGAATCTTCTTGGTAAGTCAAATTCAGTCTTCTCCTTGAGTTGTATTGACAGAAACTACATCATCAATGCATTATTAACTGCATGTATTATTCTTCTGTTTTTGTTCTTTGCTGTAGTTAAGTAGACCAAATGATATTTTTGTTTGACAGATTAGAACAGTGGATGTTTGAACTCGGAAAACTAGGCATTTGAAGGTGAAAAGTGGTGAGATTAGGGAAATGAAAGGCGCAAGAAGAATGAAGCAGTATAGCAAGTTGAACAGATTCTGATTCTCATAATTTAATATAGTCTCAGCTTGATTTTTGACTCACGATGTTCTACCTTGATGTGTTGTTAAAAGAATGTTCTACCTTGATTCTGATATCTATTAGCTTTTGATGTAAAAAGAATGTTTGTGTATTTTATGAATACTGTTGTAAGAAGAATATTTATGTAATTTGTGAATATTTGTGTATTTTATGGATACTGTTGAATGAAGAATATTTGTGTAATTTGTGAATATTTGTGTATTTTCTTGGTTATTGTCGATTTTTCACTATTTCGGAAATCAAATTTGTGTTGGTAAAAAATACTGATATTACATCGGTTTTCCGTCGCTGTAAAACCGATGTCATTAACTAATATTACATCGGTCGTATACCACTGCCAAAACTGGTGTTATTACCATATAATATTACATCGATTTTACACCGTTGATGAAACGATGTCGTTAAGTGATACTACATCGGTTAATAACCGATTCGAAAATCGGTGTCGTTAAGTGATACTACACCGGTTTTAACCCGATGTCTAAAATGGCAGACCTTTTACATCACCTTCATAGATATCGTTCGAAAATGTAATAGACACCGGTGGAAAACCGATGTCTATGAGGGTTTTTGTTGCAGTGCTAGATAACTAGGACACATATTCCTTCTATTATCAACAACACACACTATAAGTAATATCATTTCCCAACTTATCAGGCATATTGATTTATCGAGCTAAACCTCACCCTTTGAAAAGTCAAAGAAATAAATATTAAATATATGTGCTTGTTATTATATTAGGATTAAAAGCACACACTTTCATAATAACTAAGGTCTAGTTCTTTTATTAAGTCAGTACAAAAAGAACTTACCTAAAATGGTCCTACTCAATACACTTAGAGTATACCAGTGTAATTTATTAATCAAGATAAACTAATACTTAATTACACTATGACTATTCTGATGGTTTGTTTCTTTCCATCTTAGTCGTGAGCAACTGTTTATAATTTATAAAGAACTGACAACATGATCTTCTGTGTGTTACACCACACACCATATTGTCTACTATATAAATTAATTGAACAATTACATTTAACAAATAAATGTAGATATTGACCAATGTGATCCTTTTATTTCAAAAATAAATGTTTACAAAAGCTAGGCTTTTAGTATACACTCTAACAGTGAAAGCATGCTCACTTATAACTAGCATTGGGGCGAGAGTCTGGGACACCGACCTGGCAGCCGCTAAGAAACTCTTATGGGCTGGTCTAGGAATCAGATTAATGGTTGCAGACTGGCCTAGAGATTGTTCTTGAAATTCCCACCCGGGTGTTATATTGTAGATGTCTAGCCGGCTGCACGCTACTTGTAATATTTCCTTCAAATATCTTAGACAAATTTTAATTAGCTCAACCATTCAAATCTTAAGGAGCGCCAAATTCAAATTCCTGTATCTCTTCATTTTCCCTCCTCTTTCCCGAGGTGGCTCCATAATCATGACGTATGACCTTGCTCTTCCCGAGGTAACCACATGGCTGCCTTTCCTTCTGACGTATAGTCTTCCTGCGCCGAAATGATACCGTACAAAAATCCCCTTCATGATTTCCTTGTCACATCCATCATTAATACCTTTTTAATACCTTTCATAGGGAAGCACCTCGTGTCCCATGAACCCTTACCGCCACTATAACTGATCAACGCCTTTTAGCACGCGGCCCTAGATCTGACGCCTCACAGCATCATTCCGTCTCTCCTCTCTTTCGATGCTTCCTAGGGTTTTGTCTTTATAAACCCTAAAGGCTACCAGCCGTCACCTTCTCACCTTTCGTGCTACTTCTAACTCTGTCACCTTTTCTCGCTCTTCCTACTAAGTCTCCCTGTTGCTTGCAAGCTCTTCTCTTCCTTCTCTTCATTCCCCCATAATCTCCTCATGGATGAAGGTAATGAGACGTTTTGGTATTCATACTATATTTCAGATTTAGACGACAACAACCTATTTCAAATTCTTACCAATCTGCGTCTTACTGATGACTTTCAACTACGAGCTCCCCAACCGAATGAGCCTCCTTCTTCTCCTCCCCAAGGGTTTGTAACCTTCTTCAAAGATCAACTCTTGGGGGGTCTTCGCTTTCCTCTTCATACAATTTTTGCTTCCTTGAGTCAATATTTCCATATTCCACTTTTACAGTTTGCTCCCAATACTATTCGTGCTATCTCTTGCATGGTCATCCTCTGTAGGATATATCAGATTCTTTAACCGCACAACTCTTCCACCACTTCTATTCTTTGAAACGATCCGAACCTAGCGTATTCATGTTGCTGTCCAGGGTCGGTTGTAAATTCTTCTCTGACATGCCTTCCTCTAATAAGGGTTGGAAGTCTCGCTTCTTCTTTGTCAGGCTGCCTGGGTCGGTGACTTGGCCGACCCAATGGCGCTCCAATCTTCCTACCCCTTTTGAATTACTAGAGCACCGACATCAACCAGATTGCCACACAGCTTCAGAGAAAATAAAGGGAGTCAGCCTTCTCCTGTCTATAATTTTATGAGAAGGCTTTTTGTACTTTTTTGGACTCAGCCCGGTTCCTGCTGATATAGGAGCTCCTTTTGGTAAGATTTGCTCTTCCTTTCACTAGTCTTCGCTAACTAAGGTATTTTCTTCTTGCTTTGCAGAGGCTACTATGTTCCGGACCTACTCAAAGGGCTCATCTAGAATGCCCAACCATATTTTGAAGAATGTGGGTGAGGAGGTTGCGAAGGGCCTGGCCGCTCCTTCAGCCACTTCCTCGCAAGCAACCGCGAAGGAGCCCTCAGAGTCCTCCACTCCACTGCTTCTGCCAGTGGCCCCCTCTGAGACTGGCCCCACAGCCCTGGAGCCCATCGAGGAAGATCAGGCTTCTTCTCTTCCTCCAGACAAATGCCTGTGCTTCCAGCACAAATGTAAGAGAGTCGCTTCTTCAGTCCCATATTCTCTACTTCCTCTGCTCGAGCGGACTTTTTCCAAGCTTCCCAAAGTCCAAGCGCCAACAACAAGAGTTCTTGCTCAGGAGTCTCCTCGGGTGGCGGAAGTCCCGGCCCCTACTCCTGTTCAGGTTTTGGCTCTTGAGCAGGCTGGTCCTTCTACTAGAGACCAGTCCGGGAGCTCTACGACCCCTTCTGCTCTTCCTGCCGCCCCCTCATCATCATCTGCTCGCACCAGGGCACAACCCTAAAGGAACGAACAAGATTTCACCGCTTCCTGGCTCCTGCCCTTCATGGCTGAATTAGAATCAGACCCGGCGGGGACTTCGGCAGAGGCAGGTGTCATTCCTGTCCGCGGCAATATTCTGTTGCACGGTGACCTAGCCAACCTTTGGCGATCAGCCCACGAGCAGTTCTGGGGAGGCTCTCAGTGGGCAAGTCTGGACCTGGCTTCCAAACATATCATATCGGTGAGTTTTCCTTTTCCTGGCCTAATTTCGCCATTACTTCTGATTCTCTTCTTTCTACCGGACAGGCCTGCTCCAGTAGCCTGAGCTTGACCCAGTTCGCTACTAACCTTCTTCGTCTGCAAGAGCTGGAGTTGCCACTAACTCCCCGCGACCCATTTGACCCTCAAGATTCTTATCTGCACGCGGCCTGGGAGTCCACTCGGTCTGCCTGGGGCCTGGCTCAGGAGTCTTCCCAGAAAATACAAGAACTACAAGCTGCCCTGAAGACCAGCGACTCCAAGCTAAACTCAGAAGAGCAGCATCATCGCCAGCTGGTGACCGAGCTAGAGGAGAAGAAATCACAGCTAGCCGCTCTTTTTGCAAATCTGAAGGCACTCTAGGAGTCCAATAAAGTTATACAAAAAGACCTGGAGGCTACCCACCCTAAAGCAGGAGAATGCCCTAGCTCTGGCAGCTACAGATAAAGTAAGGGTAGAGCTGGTGGAGTATCGGTCAGGCGAAGACGAGCGCCTCAGAGCTTACAGAATTTCCTATGTCAAGTCTCCGCTCTTCCAAAAGAAGATAGGTGATTTCGCCGACCGGATGCTCTGCTACGGGGGTGTGGGTGCAGTGCGCCAGCTGTTTAAACACGGTCTTCTTCGCTCTGCCCCTTCAACTGATTTCTTGGACAGAGACAGTCTGCGCCGACGACGACTTCCTAGCTCTCCTTGTACCTCCCCCCAGTGATGTACCTCTAACAGATCCCTCGCCATAATGTAACATCTTTAATGTATAGACATTTGGAAATCCGCTTTTGTTTGAAGTCACTTAACTTTAGAGAATCCCCGGTCTCCTATTGTCCGCAATTACTTAGAGATAAGGAATCTCTCGGCTATTATCTCTATCTTGAGAACTGTTTCTTATTCCCCGACCTCGGGCCTGCTTATTCCCCGACCTGACGTTTATTTGTTCCCTGACCTGCGATCTGTTGTTCCTTGACCTGCAATCTGTTTATCCCCCGACCTGTGATCTGTTTGTTCCCCAGTCTGGGATCTGTTTTGATTTCAATGATGTTCTGACTAGTGCCGCTGCCCTAGAACTCTGCTTGCTCAGTGTCCCGAGCTGGCTCCCAAATAGAGTTCACCCCTTGAACTTAGCAAAAGTGAGACACGGAGTGTATGAAAACCCTCACCGCTTCGTGATGCAGTATCGTTCTTTCCTGAGGTAACTCATGATGACCCTCGTACTTCACGTCATTTACTGTTTCCCGCCCCTCTTTTCCCACTTCATTTCCTGTGACGATCGTGCGACTCCTTTTTGCGTGAATATTCTAAACTGCTTTTATTACGAGCCGTTGAATGATGGTTTGACCATTCTTCCCTTGTGGATATCTGCTATAAATAGGTCACCTCCACTGCTTAATGGAACTTTTTCGACCGCATCCTCTCTAATCGCTCGCTGCTCTCGCCTAACTCTCGCTTCCTTGTGCCCTCTACCTCCTGCCTCATCCTCTTGTTCCCGGCTTCCACTTAAGTCCTGCCTATGGCTTTTCCTAACATCATTTACCCCCTGGAGTCTCTACTTTTGATGGTATGGATCTGGATGATCTTCACTTCACCTATGAAATCTCCGATGACATGCATATCATCATTCCCAACACACTGCACCAGGCTTCTTCTCCTCCAGCAGGCTACGTCACCTTCTACAAATAGCAATTCGTGGCAGGACTTTGCCTCCCCATTCATCCTCTATTTTTCGACGTCAACCGTTATTTTAGAATTTCTTTGGGCCAGCTATTTCCCAATTCTATAAGGATTCTGTGCAGTTTTGTAGTCTTGTGTGAACTCTGCGACATATCCTGGTCTGCTCGCCTATTCCACTATTTCTTCACCCCTAGCCAGCAAACTCATAGTGTCTGTATCTTGTTCGAAAGGTTGTCTTTGGTATATCATCTTGTTTCACTCTCACTTGATGATAGTCGGACCTTAGGTCAATCTTAGAGAAAACGGTTGCTCCCTTCAACTGGTCGAACAGGTCGTCGATCCGTGGAAGGGGATACCTGTTCTTGATTGTCACGTTGTTCAGCGCTCGTTAGTCTATACACATTCGCATAGACTCATCCTTCTTTGTTACAAACAGTACTGGAGCTCCCCATGGCGAGTGACTTGGGCGAATAAGTCCCTTGTCGAGTAACTCCCGTAGCTGCTCTTGAAGTTCCTTCAACTCAGCTGGCGCCATCCGGTAAGGTGCTTTAGAGATCGGTTTAGTACCAGGAACTAATTCGATCGTAAATTCTATCTCCCTATCAGGGGCTAATCCTAGTAGTTCATCGGGAAACACTTTTTGATAGTTGCATACCACCCTGACCTCTTCTAGCTTATAGCCCCCGGTTTGACTTGTATCAACCACGTGTGCTAGGAATCCAGTACATCCCTTGTCTAGCATCCTCTGTGCCTTTATAGCTGATAAGAATCTTTCAGTTTCTTTCCCGGGTTCTCCAACGAATTCAAACATCGTTTCAGCTTCGGGTCGGAAGACTACTTTTCTCTTACGGCACTCGATCGAAGCGCCGTACTTGCTCAGGAAATCCATGCCCGGTATAATGTCATAACCTTGCATGTCGAGTGCTATCAGATTGCAGTAGAGTTCTCTGTCTGCGATTCGGATAGGTACGGCCCGCAGCATATGATCCGATGGCATAACTTCCCCGGATGGTAGGGTTGTTAAGAACGTGCCATTTATTGTTTGTGGTGGCATATCTAATTTCTTCATAAATGGTGTTGAGACGAACGAGTGTGTCGCCCCAGTATCAAATAATACTATAGCATACTGACTGAAAATAGGCAGGTGACCTGTGACGACAGTAGAGGCACTCGCCACATCTTCTTTGGTAAGCGAGAAAATCCTGGCGTTCGTTGTCGCTGGCGGGGCTTCCAATCTCCCTTGGCTAATCGATGTTCCTTCAATAGCAGCTTGCATCTGGTGTAGCTGTGAGGGGGCACTCCTATTCTGGTTATTCTACTGGAGTGGTGCCTGAAACCGAGTAGTGTAGTCTCTGGCCAGATGTCCTTCCCCTCTGTAATTGTAGCACTTTCTTGTACCCTTGTGGCATACTCTGGAATGCAGCTTCCCACAAATAGTACACTGAGGGTATTTCGGTAGCTTATTCACTAGACCACCTTTAGCATTGTCCCATTGTTTCCTTTTTCCGGTAGGGGTCCCTTTCCAGCCTGTTCTGGTACCTGGAGGTCTCTGTCCTTCTGTTTGTGCCTGATTCTTATTCTCGTTCATCGCTTTCTGATAATGTTCTGTGATCAGGGCACTGCTGACCAGTTCCTCTGTAGTCTGTGGTCTGTGGTCTATTAATTCCACCGGCCACGTTCAGTGCTATCTCGGTTCGAAGCATCTTCAGCATCAGTCTGACCCTTTCTCTTTCCGTGCGGACCAACTCTGGACAAAGGTGTGCCAGACGGTTGAAGCGCTTTACTGCTTCGTTCACTGATAAGTCACCTTGCCGAAACTCGGTGAACTCGTCGTAATGCCGGTTCGTCACTTGCATATGGAAAACTCTTCGAAGAACTCTGTCTCAAAGTCCGTCTAGTTCATCAGATTAATTTGTCTCTTAGTCTTAACTCTTTCCCACCACATTCTTGCGTCGCCGGAAAAGCAGAAAGACACGTATTTGATCTTTTCTTATACGAGCCAGTCGAGTAATTCCACTATGCTTTCCACTGTCTTGAACCAGGCCTGGGCATCCCATGGCTCGCAAGTACCCGAGAAGTTCTCCGGCTTCAGCCTTAGCCACTGTATCAAGTAGGTCTCCTGTCGGACCACTGGGGCAGGGGCTACCGGTGGTACTGGTGCAACTATTGGTATGACGGGCACTGCATTCTGATTTACTAGCGGGGTGGCAGGATTTCCTTGCTGACCTATTAAAGTCGTGATCAGCTGTTGTTGCTCTGTGATCTGACGCTGGAGATCGGTGACTACCTGGGTCAGATCTGGTGGAGTCATTGTCTCGTCTGCTCGGGTAGTGCGTCTCCTAGCCATGCTTATCTTCATTAATGACAATAAATTATCGTTATTCCGATCTAGGCTGACATAAGATTATTATCATTCCTATCCTACCATCATGCATACTTAAACTAGAACTGTGACTTATCATAATCAAAAGAATAAATAAACATGCATAATATTAAAGCATCATAAAAGAATTAAATTAAGCATATAGATTCTTACTTGGAGCGGCAGGATGGAGGCTTGACATGTGTGTAGTGAAAAGGCTAAAACCTGCCTCTGATATCAACCTGTAATGCCCCGCGCCTCCTGCTTAAGGGACGGGGGTTACTTTACTTACTTACTTATTACATACTTACTTGCATCTTAATAATCTTTTCTACTTAAAACAGCGGAAGTCTTGTTTATAGAAAAGGTCACATAGCATACTTTACATGATTTTAAGTCATAATACCAGAAAGCATGATTAAATGTCATGGAGTCATGAAACAATAACATAAACTAAGCATAATTCTTATTGAATAAAAGCAGGTCTTTCTCTCTTAGCCGAGCCACTACCACACACATCTTTCTGACCCCTCCTGCTGCTCCCTTAGTTCATCCATTCCTTGCCTTTATTTGTGGTACAAGGAAAGTAAGCTATGAGCACACAAGGCTCAGTAAGACCCTTTTCTACTCACAACAAAAAACATATAGCATAGTATAATCACAAGGCATAAAGCATGGAGTCAAACTCATCATATCATATATAGAAACATCATATCGTAACTTTCATAAACATACAATACAGAACTTCCTATCATATCATGTCATATTAAAAAAAACCTCAACTTGTATCATGTCATAAAGTACATCAAGGCATATCGTAACATAATCGTAAGGTATCATGGCATATCATGACATAATCATAAAGTGCATCCTAGCATATTATAACATAATCATAAGTATCATGGCATATCATGGCATAATCATAAAGTATATGTAAGATGACTTTCAAAACATGTATCATGAAAATATATGCAACATGTCTTTTGAAAACTTATTATATACATACTTAAACGTAATTTCAACATAAGGAGGTCCCCGGCTTGTACCACATACATAAATGCGCGCGTCCTATGTAGGTCCAATGTAGCAAGTCTTGAACCCTACAAGGCATACATACTAGGCGTGTTTCTTAGTCCATCGACCTAGGGGCACTTAGGAGCCCATCCCTAACGAGGCCCGTTTCTTAGTCCATCGACCTCGGGGCGCTTATGGAGCCCACCCTTGGTACAAGCCATATAAAGTAAAGTAGCATGTCTTACATATCATGATTCTTATCATATCATGCATATCATATTTCTTAACATATCATAAAAACATGCATAATTTGGGCACATAGCTCATCATAATAGCATGCATAATTTGGGCACACAGCACATCATAAGAGTTATCAACATGCATAGATCATGGGCATACATAAATAACATAGAAGCATAGCAAGTTCTTATCATATCATGAAGCATGGCATGTGTGACACATGGAGATCATAATTAGGTCTCTAACCCTAATATCACATAGTGGCCGAAACATATGGTTGTAACTTAGGTTAACAATCAACATATAAGCATGTGAATCTTAAACCAATATCATATCATATATCATAAGGAACATCATGAGCATGTTTCATTTAGGTTCTAGGTTTCCTAAGCTTATAAACTTGCCATGGCCGAATCTTATCAAGCCTTACATTTGGTTAAAAATCAACATACAGGTATGTGAACTCTAAACCAATATCATATCAGATATCATGAGGAACATCATAAGCATGTTTAGTTTAGGTTCTAGGTTTCCTAAGCTTATAAACTTGCCATGGCCGAATCTTATCAAGCCTTACATTTGGTTAAAAATCAACATACAAGCATGTGAACTGTAAACCAATATCATATCATATATCATGAGGAACATCATAAGCATGTTTAGTTTAGGTTCTAGGTTTCCTAAGCTTATAAACTTGTCATGGCCGAATCCTATCAAGCATCACATTTGGTTAAAATCATCATACAAGCATGTGAACTCTAAACCAATATCATATCATATATCATAAGGAACATCATGAGCATGTTTAGTTTAGGTTCTAAGTTTCCTAGGCTTATAAACTTACCATGGCCGAAACTTGTTAATCATGTAACTAGGTTTCATGTGGCATAAAAGCATGGCAAACCCTAAACCATTTTCATAGTATTTATTACAAAGGACATCATGAGCATGTTTAGTTTGAGTTCTAGGTTTCCTAGGCATATAAACTTGTTGTGGCCGAAAGTTCATGGAGCATGAAATAAAATTCTAACCAACCTACAAGCATGAGCATGTCATGTTAACTTCATATCTTGTCTTAAGGAAAATCATGGAATACTTGGTTTAGGTTTAAAGTTTTCCTAGGCCCTTAATCCTACCATGGCCGAATGTTTATGAGCATGAAATAAAGTTCAAATCAACATACAAGCATGAGCATATCATGTTAACTTCATATCTTATCTTAAGAAACATCATGGCATGCTTAGATTAGGTTTAAAGTTCTCCTAGGCTCTTAATCTTATCATGGACGAAAGTTGAAAGGGAGACATCCTAATTCCAAGCGACATACAAGTATGAGAAATGTTAACAACTCTCTTATCATAGGGTACATATCATAAAAACAAAGGGAGCATGTTTAGTTTGAGTCTTAAGCTTACCTAGTTCTTTTATTCATGCTTGGCCGAGAGTCTAGGATCATGAATCTAAGTTCTAACTAAACATTCCAGCATAGAAACAATAGATCAACCCCCTACCATAAGATACATGTTACAAGAAACATATTGAGCATATCCTAGTTGGGTCTTAAAATTTCCTAGGTCTTTCTTTCTTTTTTTTTTGTCTTGGCCGAAAGTTTCATGAAGAACTCCTAAGTTTTTAAGCAATCTAACCTCATGGAAGAACATATGAACTATTGTACCACAGGTGAGGGGAAACTTACATATTTTCGCTTGTTGTTCCTTAAGAAAATGATACCCTTGTGAGGAGGAAGAAGAAACTTTTCTTCCTAGTTTTCCCTTTTTGTTTTCTTCTTCTTGTAAGAGATAATCCTTGAGACTCCTTCTAGGAAATTTGTTTTCTTAGGGAGGAAACCTTAACTTAACTTTTGAGAATGAGGGAGAGGAGCTCTAAGTTTCGGTGGAGAAGGAAAAAGGAGGAGGAAGAAGGAGGAAGAAGAAGAATTAGCAATTCTCTTTTTCTTTTCTCCTCTAAATCCTATTTATTCATCATGGGAATGAATCATGTCCTTATTCATTCCCCCTTAACTCCTCTATCTCTCCCTCTTTAATTCCCATGAAAATTAGAAGGAAAAGAGGGTAGGAAGGCAATTTGCCTTTTTCTTGCTCCCTCTCTTAACCAAGAGGAAGAGAAGGTAAGCAACTTGGTTTTCTCTTGCTCTTTTACTTAGTTCTTTCTTCTCACCTTTAACTACAATTTTCATTCCTTTCTATCCATCTATTATTCATTATTCTAGTGGTTATCATACACCAATTTAACTCTATTATTTGTGGGAGGTTCAAGGTTCAAACCTTCACCTCTCTTTCTTTTTATTTCTTTTGATTCCTCTTACTTTTATGCTCTAACGAAAAATAATACCCATATCTTATAATTTCGTGGGTGTTACAGCGAACCCTTCCCATAATGCCTTACGTGGGGGATTTCAGTAATGACCCCCTCTTCACCGATTCCCTGGCTCAACTAAGGTGCTGGAGACTAGATTTAACGAGACTACTATCTGAGGACGTGATGTCCTTCTTTAGGCTGAGCCGCACCTCTTCTTCTGAGCTGCCTCGCTCCTTGGGTAAGTTTTGCTCGATCTTGAATTACTTCACTTTTGGTGTGGTGACTGTAACTCTGGTTTTCCCGCGCAGCCAACACCCTGCTTCACGCCTCAGACGTCCAGCCTCTTCCCTTTAGCGAGCAGGAAATAATGAGGAGAAGTAGAATCATATTGGTTAAGAGACTTCTTCCACATGTTGCCCCTGCCCGACTAGGAGCAACTACCACTGTCCCTCCATCAGTCCCACAACCAACTTCCCGGTCTGCCCCCCAAACAGCTCCGGAACCTTCTGTCAGACCGACACCCCGACCTCCTTCAGGATCAGCGGACATACCCCCGCCAGTCCTTCCTTCCGAGTGGCTTCCCGGGCATCCTGGCAGGCACGTCTTGCTGTCGATCCTACCAGAACTGCTGCCCCTCCCACAGCTCGGTGATCGCGATCTTCGCTTGAAGACTCTGACTCGGATGACCAGCCCTTGGCTCATAGGTTTTGCCGAAGGCATATTGGCCCAAACCTAAGCATTTCCAGTCCGTCCATTGAATCGATCCCTCCAGCCCGGCATGTCCAAGAGACCCGTGTGCCCGCCAACAGTCCTGGGACGACCACGGATCCTCCTTCCACGCGTTTACGGCACCTTCTCGAGTACCTTCCTCTCAACCTGCTTCTTCCTCTCAACCTGCTTCTTCCTCTTTACCTGTCAATGCTCCTTCTCGAGTACCAAGCGACACGGCAGGTCCTTCGGCTACTCCCCTGCCAGATGAATCACAACCGGGGACATCTCACCCGACCTCCCCTAATCCTCCCGACCCGACGACCTCATCTTCACAGCCGCAGGGCCCCTCCTATCACCAGTATTATTCTGCCAAAACTTCTGAATCAGGGCTAATGAGACAACATGACGCTCCCACTAGCTATCTTGTCATGAGGGGGCAGCTGGCTCCCTGCTGGGATGAAAGCGTTTAGCAGATGGAGGGCCCATCTGTACCTGATCGGACGAATAGGTTCTCGGAGTTGTTTGTTCAGGTGAGCTTTACCTATTTGTGCAACAAAACTATTTCTGCTCTTCTCAAACACTTTACTTTTTTGGCTCAGGCTCATGTCGAATCTCTGGTGGTAAACAAAACTCTCCATCTCCAGTACCACCGTAATAAGATGCTATCAGATAGGGTAGCTGAACTGAAACTGCAACTGAACGACCCTGCAGCGGTCGACCGCGCCCAAAGGGCCGAAATAGGGGCCATGAAGAGGGCCAATGCTCAGCATTAACGATCTTTGCTGGCAGCCGACCAAACGCTCCAAGCTCATCATGAAGAAAAAAGTTAGGTCGGGGCCTCCATAAGCAGATTGTGGATTAGCTGACCCAGGAGCTAAAATCGAAAGAGGTCCTCCTACAAGAGCAGAGCCAGACTTTGGAATCCCAGGCCGCCGAACTGCTTGCCTTGAAAGCTGAACTGTCACAGGCCTGTTCTTGCCTTTTTAGAGTTACCTCAGCTATGGCAATATATAGAGCGGGAGAAGTCGAACGTTGCAGGTAGAGCCGAGAAGCCTACCTCTATTCTAGAGAGTTCGGCGTCCAGGTCGGGGACCGCCTTGTGACCTCCATTGCTTATGGAGCGGCAAGGGCCATGCGGCAACTATATGAACAAGGATACTTTAGGTCTGCTCCCCCTGAAAACTTCTTGGATCATCATCGTATTTTGGATGAAGTCTTTTCTGCCTTTAAGTGATTTGTATTCGCATATTGTATAAACTAAACTAATTTCTACTTAATGTTCTATCTTAACTCTTTCTTTCTGTGTATGAGTCCAGAGTGGGTTTGATGATTTACAAAGGACGTACAAAATATGTAAACAATCCCAACCAGGCAAACATTCTCACAGGTCGGCCGGGTAAGTACTTCCGACCTGCACCTATTCTGGCCAAGTTTTCAGAAAAGAAAGTGATCTAGGTGCGGTAAGGCCGAAGATAATTAGCGCTCCAGGGTTGATCTAGATTCCTACCCCGGGCATCCTGCAGGTAGTACGCACCCGATGCAAACTTTTTAATAACTTTGTAGGGCTCATCCCATTGAGGTGCTAGCTTGGCTACGTCTCCCACGGGCTTTGCTCGCTTCCAAACCAGGTCCCCTTCTCCGAAGAAGCGAGAAACCACCTTCCTATCATAATTCTGCCTCATCCTCTGTCGATAGGCCACTAGCTGGGCTACCGTTCGCTCACGAGTTTCGCTAATGAGGTCCAGCTCTGCCAGTCGGCGCTCGGCATTCTCTTCGTCATATAGAAATCTTCGACTTGAAGGCACCGCGACCTCCACGGGTACCACTGCCTCACCGTCGGAGACCAGGTGAAACGGAGTAAGACCTGTGCTTTCTCAGGGTGTCGTACCGTATGTCCAAAGAATACTTTGCAGCTCTTCCGCCCAGTCTCCTCCCAGATGGTCTAGCTTAATCTTCAGTCCTCGTACAATTTCTCGATTGATAACCTCGGTCTGCCCGTTACTTTATGGATATGCTATGGAGGTGAAGGCCTGAATAATGTCGAACCCCTGACACCAGGCCTATATCTTCCGGCCTTGAAACTGCCTTTCATTATCTGATACCAGCTTATGGGGTATGCCGAATCTGCACAAAATATTTTTCCATAAAAATTGAATAACCGCTCCCTCGGTAATCCTGGCCAGAGCTTCGGCTTCCACCCACTTGGAAAAGTAATCCACGGCTACCAGTAAGAATCGCCTTTGACCAGATGTCATAGGAAAGGGTCCAACAATGTCCATACCCCACTGATCAAAGGGACAATCAACTATAGAGGTCTTTAGTGTTGAGGTGGGTATATACGTCAGATTTTGATGTTTCTGGCAAGACATGCATGTGTTCACCAATTGCTGAGCATCCCTCTGTAGAGTGGGCCAGAAATATCCGACCAACAGTACCTTACGCGCTAGCATTCAGCATCCAGCTTGACTGCCACAACATCCCAAATGCATTTATCTTAAGAACTGATTCGCCTCTTCTATATTTGTACACTTGAGCAAAGGCCAGGAAAACGCCCGCTTATATAATTGATCCTCTATCAAGGTGTAGGCATGGGACTTTTTCCTGACCAATCGTGCTTGTTCCAGTTCTGTTGGCAGGGTACCTTGTTGGAGATAACTAATCATCGGTGCTCTCCAATCAATAATCTCGTCCCTATTATTCTGCAGATCTATCTGGGTTATGAGAAAGATCTTAGCCAATGACCTATCCAGTACCCATGTGATTAGAGAACTGGCCATTTTGGCTAACTCGTTAGTTCTGCCATTCTCTGCTCAAGGAATCTTGCTCACCGTAACTTCCTTGAATTCTTCTTTTATCTTCTCCTAAGCCTCCTGATATATTTGCAGCTTGTCGCTGTTGATCTCAAAGTTGCTGGTTACTTGCTGAGTTACTAATTGGGAGTCTGAATAAATAATAACTCGGGCAGCTCCAACATGTTGGGCTGCCCGCAGCCCTACCAATAAAGCCTCACACTCTGCCTCGTTATTGATAGCTCTAAAATTTAATTGTACAGCTAGCTGCAAGATTTCTTCTTGAGGGGATATCAGAAGAACTCCGACGCCACTCCCTTGACATGTGGCTGATCCATCCACATGTACTTTCCAAGTTTCCTTTGGTTCAGTCTGATGAACTTCGGTTAAGAAATCAGCCAGGGCTTGTGCTTTGATAGCCGTGCGAGGTTGATAAGTGATATTGTACTCTCCCAATTCGGTCGTCCACTTGATAAGCTGGCCAGCAACTTCAACATTGGTAAGAGCTTTACCCATAGTGTTGTTGGTTAGAACCGTGATGGGGTGCGCCAGAAAATAGGTCCTTAAACGCTGAGCCATAAGCACCAATCCATAGACCAACTTTTCAAGAGCTGTGTATCGAGACTCAGCTCCCTTTAATAGATGACTGAAAAAATACACTGGCCGCTATACATTGTCTTGTTCTTTTACTAATACCACCCCCACGACCTCAGGGGTAGCAGATAGGTAGACCAAGAGCGATTCTCCGGTGACATGCTTGAACAAATAAGGAAAGGTCTCCAAATACTTCTTCAACTCATCAAAAGCTCGCGTGCACTCTTCATCCCATTTGAATTTGGAGGCTTTTCTGAGCACTTTGAAGAAGGGCGCCGCTTTGTCTGTCGATCGGGAGATGAATCGGGACAGGGCTGTTATCCTGCTGACCAACTTCTGAGCCTCCTTCAAGTTCTAGGGAGCTTTCATGTCCTAGAGTGCTCAGACCTTCTCAGGATTAGCTTCGATTCGCCGCTCTGTCACCAGGTACCCCAAGAATTTTCCTCCTTTAGCCCCGAACAAACACTTCAGGGGTTTAATTTTAACCCGTAATGTCGTAGGGTACCGCAGGTCTCCTCCACATCAGCTATTAGATTTATAGCTGAGGGGGATTTGATAAGTATGTCGTCCACATAGACTTCCACGTTGCGTCCGGCTTGCTCCCGGAAGATTTTGTCCATCATCCTTTGATAAGTTGTTCCAGCGTTCCTGTGCCCGAAAGGCATGACGGTATAATAGAAAGTACCATCAGCTATAATGAAACTGACCTTCTCCTAGTCCTCCAGGGCTAGGGGAATCTAATGGTACCCCTGATAAGCATCTAGCATGCAGATCCTCTCACAGCCAGTAGTTGAGTCTACTAGCTGATCAATTCTGGGTAGAGTATAACAATCTTTAGGGTTGGTATGATTGAGATCAAGGAAGTCTATGCAGACCCTCCACTTATTATTGGGTTTTGCTACCAAGACCACATTGGACAGCCAGAATGGGAATTGTACTTCTCGAACGTGTCCTGCTTTCCTGAGTTGGTCTACTTCAGCTTTGATAATTTTATTCTGGACAGTCGAGAAATTTCTCTTCTTCTGCTTGACGGGCCAAGCGTTTGGCAGGAGATGCAACTTGTGCTCCGCCACTTCAGGCTTGACCCCTGGTAATTCTTTGGCGAACCAAGTAAAGACATCTCTGTTGTGGTTCAAGCACTAGATCAATTCTTCTTTCAGCTCGGGAGGCAGGTCGCCAACTATACGAGTGAGGCTCTCTGGGTGCTCAGAGGACTTCATCACAGGGGATGGGCTCTTCCGCTACAGACATAGGCTCCTCCTGAATGGCATGAACAGCCCCATCCTGAGTCCTCTACGCCTTGCGAGCCTCAATCTTGACCATGTCAAGATAGCATCGTTGAGAAACCCACTGCTCCCCTCTAACTTCGCCGACCTGCTCTCCCACGGGGAACTTGATCTTCTGGTGGAAGGTGGAGACGGCAGCCCTGAATTCATTCAGGGTTGGTCGGCCTAGAATAACATTGTAAGAGGAGGGCGAGTCTACCACGATAAAGGTGCTCCTCCTGGTACTTACTAGTGGCTCGCTTCCCAAGGATATGACCAACTTGATCTGGCCCATAGGTCTTACCTCATTGCCGGTAAAACCATATAGAGAAGTGGCTACTAGCTGGAGCTCGCTGGAGTCGATCTGCAACTCTTCAAAAGCAGACCTGAATAAGACGTTGACAAAGCTGTCGATGTCAACGAAGACTCTAACCACACGACTATTGGCGATAACAACCTTAATGATGAGGGTGTCGTCATGGGGCAACTCTAATCCCTCCAGGTCTTGCGGCCCAAAACTGATGACAGGGCCAGCAGCCTGCTCCCGGCTACATCCCACAGCATGGATCTCCAACCGGCGCTCATGGGATTTACGCGCCCTACCTGAATCTCCATCGATGGGTCCTCCAGAGATTATGCCAATGTCTCGGATGACCACGTTGCCCCTGTTCTCAGCCTCACGAGCTTCTCCTGGCTCCCCAGTGTGCCCTTGTTGCGACATTTTAGGTCCTCCCTGATCTACTCGGGGTCTCCCTGCTTGCCCCGCCAAGTTACGTCTCTCCTCTATCATTCTTTGGACCTGAGGAGCCAGCTCTGGAGGTGGTAGGCCCAGCTCAGCAACACGACGGGAGTCTCGAGCGAAATGAACACAATCGCTGGTGGCATGCGTATGCGATTTGTGGTAAGTACAATAACACGGTCCCCAAGGCCCCGGTCGAGGGACCTGGATTGCAGCTATACGCGGGCTCGGCCGAAAGTCTTGGCAGGGGGGGGGAGGTAGGTCGGGCTTCCCGACCACGCGATAGAGGTTGTGCAGGCAGTTGAGGTGCTCTTCTTTCCAGTCTGTTAGTAGGTGGAGGCAGTTTATCTGCCTTCCTTCTCGCCGTCTGTGCTTCCTCCACATTAATGTAGCTGGCCGCCTTCTCCAGCATCTCATCGAAATTCTTCACAGGATTTCTAATGAGATCCCTAAAGAATTCCCCCTCAGTCAACCCATGGGAGAATGCACTCATAAGTATTTCTGATGTGGCCAAGGGAACGTCCTGAGCCACTTGATTAAAACGCTTAATATAACTTCTTAGCGGCTTGGCGGATCCTTGCTTGAGAGCGAACAAGCAGTGGCAAGTTTTTTGATACTTCCTGCTGATCATGAAATGGCGTAGGAAAGCAATCTTGAAATCGGAGAAGCAGGTGATGGACCCATGCGGCAGTCCATCGAACCAATTTTGGGCAAAGCCCGATAGAGTGTTCAAGAACACTCGGCACTTAACGACGTCATTGTATTGATGTAGCAGAGCCGCGTTCCTGAATTTGCGGAGGTGGTCTTCAAGATCTTTGCTGCCATCATACTCCCCGATAGCAGGGGGTCGGTACCCTTTGGGTAACCTTTCCTCCAATATTTTGAAAGAGAATGGCACTTTCTCCTCCAGATCTGCATGACATTCTTCTCGAGGGATGATGGACTTCCCTCTCTTCAAATATTTAGGCAAAGAACTTTCAGCAACAGAAACTTGTGGCTGCTTTTTGTGGCTATAGCATCCAGGGTCTGGCTGATAATAAACCAGGCCTGGCTCTCTATAGAAGGCAGGAGGAAATTCCAGAGGTTGTTTTCTCATGGAACCCCGGTCCGAAGCGTGAGCCGATTCCTTGGAAACCTCAGGTAACTTTCATGGTCGGGAGGCAGTAGTTTGTTGCTTTTCAGAAGCCACCCGTTTCTTAGCTTCTTTGAAGAGCTCGTATTCTCCCGTGGTCATGGTTACGTTGATTCTGCCCGAGTCTTCCATCGTCACGTTCTGGAACAGGTAGCTGTGTTCCCACAGACGGCGGCAAATTTGATCCCATCCGGAAGCTGAGTCGGATGGAGGTGGGCCGCACTATCCTCGAGGTTGATGGAAAGTCGTTGCGAAGCCTCATTGATTTGGCACCCGTCGGAAGGGCTTACACGAGCGGATGACGGGGGGTGATGATGCAGATGATGAAGTAAGGACCCTGCGCACACTCAGACAAGCCGCCTCTGCATTAGAGACCAAGAACCAGGGAAAAAGTCCCTGGGATGCTCAAGTCAGGTACTTTTTCCCCAAAAGTACAGTGAAAGGATGAAAAGTAAAAGACAAGAATGAAAAGATGAGTGAGCGTACCTACGTAAGGACGAAGCAACCCATTTTATAATGTTGTGGGTGTTTCTGGAGTCTGAAGAGTGTCAGGGAATGTCGGGTGTCAGGCTTTGTCTGGTGGTGATTGACACGGGGCATCCTCTTATAGGTCAAAGGAGGAATTGGGGGGGGGGGGCAACGAGCCCTAGACCGGTAGCATATTCCCTGACACGCTGTGATTATTCTCTGCCGGGTGGTTACGATTCCCTTGTTTGATTGTCGTGTAGTGCGTGGCCTCTCAAGTCCATTATCCCTAGGCTGGGTCTTCGTACTTGACGACCCCGACCTGTGGCTAACCTTGTATTTGCCGTTTCATAAATCCAGATCTGTATGTCCATCCCTGTCCCGCGTGTCTTTTCTTGTGAACTCCTGACCTACCTTACCTTGTATCATGACCTGTATGCCTTAGTCCAGTTCCGCTTATCCTGAATCCTGACCTGTACGCCTTAGTCTGTGGTTCCCGACCTGTACATCTCATTCCGATTCCGTCTATCCCAACCTGTACGCTTCAGTCTGATTCCGCTTATCCCGACTTGTACACCTTAGTCTGATTCCACTTATCCCGACCTGTATGCCTTGGTCTGTGTTTCCCGACCTATACGCCTCATTCCAGTTTCGTCTATCCCGACCTGTACGCCTCAGTCTGATTCCGCTTATCCCGACCTGTACACCTTAGTCTAATTCCACTTATCCTGACCTGTACACCTTGGTCTATGTTTCTCGACCTGTACGCCTCAGTCTGATTCCACTTATTCCGACTTGTACACCTTAGTCTGATTCCGCTTATCCCGACCTGTACGCCTTGGTCTGTGTTTCCTGACCTATACGCCTCATTCCAATTCCATCTGTCCCGACCTGTATGCCTCAGTCTGATTCAGCTTATCCCGACCTGTACGCCTTGGTCTGTGTTTCCCGACCTGTACGTCTTGATTCATATATCCGGCATCTGTACGTTCTAAGTCGTATATCCCAACCTGTGACTCCCGACTTGTAATCCTTGGTTTGCATATCACGACCTGCACTCTTTGGTCCTTGTGTTCTGTGCCGCAAGGCTATAAGTCCTACTCTGTAATTCTTGGCTTTCATATTCAGACCTGTACGCATTCATCCATGTGCTCGGTACCGAAAGTCCGCAAGTCCTGACCTGTAATTATCGGTTTGCATATTCCGACCTGTACGCCTTGGTCCATGTGCTCGGTACCACAAGTCCGCAAGTCTTGACCTGTAATCCTTGGTTTGCATATTCCGACCTATACGCGTTGGTCCTTGTGCTCGGTACCGCAAGTCCGCAAGTTCTAACCTGTAATCCTTGGTTTGTATATTTCGACCTGTACGCCTTGGTCCATGTGCCCTGAACTGGGCCCGACCATGACCATCCTGTGATCTGGCCCTTTGAACGCCACGTAGACTGAACTTTTGACCTCCACGTAGGCTGGACTCCTGACCACCATGTAGACTCGACTTCTGACCGCCATGCAATCTTGAGTTTTGACTACTATAACGTCCGCCCTTCCCCTACTGATAGCAAGGGCGGCGCTAGGCGAACATACATACATGCATATGCAATCATTGCAGCGGAAGAATTTAAATTTAAAACATACATAAAAGAAATATATAATCATGTAAACATATTAAACATGTGAACATGCTTAGCATTCATGTGCGTAACTTAATTTAATATTTAATCACTGAACATAACATAGAATTCAAGCATAGTTTAGTTACCTTAACATTCAAGCATGATAAAAAGGTTCTTAGCAATTCTTTAACTAAACCAAGTGCCTATTAGTTCAAGATTCATGGAAATAATAAAA
Organism: Zingiber officinale; assembly: GCF_018446385.1. Classification (NCBI taxonomy): domain Eukaryota; kingdom Viridiplantae; phylum Streptophyta; class Magnoliopsida; order Zingiberales; family Zingiberaceae; genus Zingiber; species Zingiber officinale. The sequence goes on along the minus strand of NW_024589922.1, from coordinate 721,849 downwards.
AGAGATAATCAAGTAGCAAACATTAAAAGCATCAAATAGAAAAACAAGTTAACACGCAGAACTTAGAATATGCATAAGTCTTAAAATACAAAACAAATCTCTTCCACCATGCCACTGCCACACACATCCTTTGCTCCTCCTACTGCTCTCTTTAGTTTAGCCATTCTTTACCCTTTTCTGCAGTACAAGGAAAAGAAAAACTATAAGCACATAGGCTTAGTAAGATCCTTTCCTACTCACAAAACATACATCATGAAATTGATATAGAGTAATGACATGTTCATCTAATCAACACATAGATTTAACATTTTGCATGATAGCATAAAATAGTGTCATACTCATTTGGCAAATCATAAACATAGCATACGAGAGCATAAGCATAAGGTAGTAACATGTTCATTTAGGCATCATAGACATATCACAAGAGAGCATTTTCATGAAGCATAATAATCAAATAGCATGAAATAAGTATATGCAAAAATGTTCTTTTGAAAACATATATCATATAGGTACTTAAATATAAATCTCAACATGAGAGCCCGACATTGTACCACATACATGAATTGCGCGCATCCTAAATAAATCCTGAGGTAGATAATCCCGAACCTACTAGGAAACTAGGCCCGTGCTTCGACCTAGGGGCAACTTAGGAGCCCATCCCATGGACCATTCTTAGGGTCCGGTACAAGCCATACAAAAGTAAAATAGCATATCATGTTTCTTGTCATATTATAAAGAGTGCTCTTAATCCCAACTTATAGGGAAGCAACTCTTAGGCATTTCATCATACATAAGCCTTGCATAAGCATAACATGATGACATAAGGTTCGCATATCACATAGCATATCATAGAGAGTCATTATCATGCATAGTTGGGGTTTTGAACTTTCTACAAACCCTAATTCCATGTCTTGGCCGAAACCTATAAAGCATGATTCTAGGTTTCTTTTACGCAACTTTAAGCATGAAACTTTAAACTAATATCACATGATACATGGCATAGCAAGTGAGACTTTTAGCAAGCATAAATGAGTTTCTAACCCCAATTTCAAGTCTTGGCCGAAACCTATAGAGCATGAATCTAGGTTTCTTTTAAGCAACTTTAAGCATGAAACTTTAAACTAATATCACATAATACATAGCATAACATACAAGAAAACATAAGCAAGTTTAGTTGGAATTAAACTTCCCTAAGCCCTTTTCATTTCCTTCTTGGCCGAAACTTACAAGGCATGTCCCTAGGTTTTTTAAGCAACATAAAAACATGGAGACATCAAACTAACACCACCTAATAGATTACACATCATGAGGAATCATAATCAAGCATGGTTAAAGTTTTGAACTCTCTTCAAACCCTAATTCATATTTGGCCCAAACTTACAAGGGCATGTTCCTAGGTTTTAAGCAACATCAACCATGAATAGCTTCTTAATAACATCACATAACATATTAGGTATCATGGGAAAAACATAAGCAAGTCTAATTGGAGTGTAAACTTTCCTAAGCCTTTTTGTTTCTTTCTTGGCCGAAACTTACAAGGCATGTCCCTAGGTTTTTAAGCAACATAAAAAACATGAATAGCATCTTAATAACATCACATAACATATTAGGTATCATGGGAAAAAGCATAAGCAAGTCTAATTGGAGTTTAAACTTCCCTAAGCCTTTTATTTCTTCTTGGCCGAAACTTCAAGGGCATGTTCCTAGGTTTTTATGTAACACCCATAGGATCCCTAGCAATTTCATGTAAATTATTGCATGATTAAAATAGGCTTTATGTAGACTTTTCAAAAATAAAGAGCAAAAAGAACCAAAAAAAAAAAGGAGGCATGACCAAGGTTTGAACCTTGAACCTCTTGGTAGGTGGTTGTATGTGATATAACCAGTAGCCCCAGCAGGGGTGTGCTGTTAGGAAGAGAAGGGATATTGTAGTTAAGGGTGGTGAAAGTGAAGGCCCCTTCACTTAGAAGGAAAAGTTTGAGTTTCCTTCTTCCTTCCCAATGAAAAGATGGTTTTGCCTTCTTCCTTCATTTAGCATAAATAAGAGAAAGGAAAGGAAAACTTCATTTTTTTCTTCTTTCTTCCTCCTCCTTCCTTCTCCCACTGAAATCCCAAACCGATCTTCTTCATTGCCGAAACCAAGCTAAGGGGTCTTCTTCCTAGGCCTTGCCCTCTTCTTCCTTCTTATTCTACATGAAAAGGAAGAAGAAAGAATGAACTTTTCTTTCTCTTACCTTTTTATTTCTATTTATTTCTAAAAAGGAAGAAGTAAAATGAATTTTTCCATTCTAAGTGGAGGGAGAAAGAAAAGATAAACTTTTCTTCTAAGTGAAAGGTGTCCCTTCACCCTCTCTACCCTTAACTACAACTTCCCTTTCCTTCCTAACAATACTTCCTCTTGGGCTATTGGTTACTCCATTCTACTTAAAGCTTTGTCACTTACTAAAAGGTTCAAGGTTCGAACCTTGGCCATCCTTCTTTTTGGTTCTATTTTATTTTTTTTTTTGTAGAAGGAGCCCACATAAAACCCATTCTAATCATGCAAAAACTACATAAAATTTACTAGAGACTTTATGGTGTTACAATCCCCCATACCTTATAAAAAGTTCATCCTCGAACTTAGAATAGCTCTGGGTATCTTTGTTTCTTATCGTAACACATAATTTCCCTTCCTAGGGTTGGGACAATGCCGATAGCGACATTAAGGTGGCACGGGACTTCCCGCTGAGTGCATCGGCCACTTTATTTGATTTTCCCGGATGGTAAAAGATCTCGCAGTCATAGTCCTTGACTAACTCGAGCCATTTGCATTATCTCATGTTTAGGTCTTTCTGTGTGAAGAAGTATTTCAGACTCTGGTGATCTGTATAAATCTTACACTGAGCTCCATATAGAAAATGCCTCCATATTTTGAGAGCAAAGACCACGGCTGCTAGCTCTAGATTGTGGGTGGGGTAATTTCTTTCATGTTCCTTGAGTTTCCTAGAGGCGTAGGCAATGACCTTGCCGTTCTGCATCAGTACAACTCCGAGTCCTAACTTGGATGCGTCGTTGTACATATCAAAACTTTTGTTTCTTTCCGGAAGAGTGAGGATTGGAGCACTAGTCAGTCTCCTTTTTAATTTTGTGAACCTCTTCTCGTAGTCATCTATCCCATCGTTCTTCTTGTTCTTCATGTTGAGAGCTGTCATAGAGGCTGCAATTCTAGAGAAATCCTCTACGAACTTCCTGTAATAGGCTGCTAGCCCGAGAAAACTCCTGATCTCACTGGCATTCTTTGACCTGGTCCAGTTACTCACAGCCTCAATCTTTATGGGGTCTACCATTACTCTGTCCTTGGAGATAATATGACCTAAAAATGATACTCGATCGAGCCAAAACTCGCATTTGGAGAATTTCGCATACAGCTGCTTCTCCCGAAGAATCTACAATACAATGTTCAGGTGTTCGGCATGCTCTACTTGGGTTCTCGAATAGATGAGGATATCGTCGATGAAGACGATGACAAATTTATCGAGGAATGGCGAGAATACCCGATTCATCAGGTCCATAAACATAGCAGGAGCATTCGTCACTCCGAAGGGCATGACTACAAACTCATAGTGTCCGTATCTTGTTCGAAAAGTCATCTTCGGTATATCATCCTGTTTCACTTTTACTTGATGATAGCTAGACCTCAGGTCAATCTTAGAGAAGATGGTGGCACCTTTTAACTGGTCAAACAGGTCGTCAATCCGTGGTAGAGGTACCTGCTCTTGATCGTCACCTTATTTAGTGCTCGGTAGTCTATGCACATTCACATAGATCCATCTTTCTTCTTCATGAATAGTACTGGAGCTCCCCATGGAGAATGACTAGGGCGGATAAGTCCCTTGTCGAGTAACTTTCGTAGCTGTCCCTGAAGTTCCTTCAATTCAGTCGGCGACATATAGTAAGGTGCTTTAGAGATTGTTTTAGTACCAGGAATCAATTCGATCTCAAATTCAACTTCTCTATCGAGGGCTAACCCTGGTAGTTCATCGGGGAATACCTCTGGGTAGTTGCAGACAATTCTGACATCATCCAGCTTCTGGTTCTCTACTTGGCTGGTATCGACAACATGTGCTAGAAACCCAGTGCATCCGCTGTCTAACATCTTTTGTGCCCTTAAGGCTGATAGGAATTTCTTAGTTCCTTCCCTTGGTTCTCCAATAAATTCAAACATCGGTTCTGCCTCTGGCCGGAAAACCACTTTTCTTTTACGGTACTCGATCGAAGCACCGTACTTGCTCAGGAAATCCATGCCCAATATAATGTCATAATCCCGCATGTCGAGCACTATCAGATTACAATAGAGCTCTCTGTTTACGATTCTGATAGGAGCGGCTCGCAGCATATGGGTAGATGGCATCACTTCTCCCGAGGGCAGGGTCGTTAAGAATTTGCAATCTAAGGCTTGTGGTGGCATGTCTATCTTCTTTGTGAAAGGCATGGAGACGAACGAGTGTGTTGCCCCACTATCAAATAATACAGTAGCATGCTGACTGATAATAAATATCTGACCTATGACAACCGTAGAAGCATTTTCCACGTCCTCCTTAGTGAGGGAGAAAATCTTGGCATTTTGTCGTAATTGGCAGGGCTTCCAATCTCCCTTGGCTTATCTGAGTACCTTCTATCACAGCTTGCATCTGGTGTAGCTGTGAGGGAGCACCCCGGTTCTGAATATACTGTTGAGGAGGTGCTTGAACCTGGGTAGGGCAATCTCTGGCTCTATGCCCTTCTAGTCCGCAGCTGAAGCACTTGTCCGTACCCTTATGGCATACTCCTGGATGCTTCTTTCCACATGTGGTATACTGAGGGTACATGGGTTGTTTGTTCGCTGGACCACCCTTAGAGTTGTTCAATTGCTTTCTCTTACCATTGTGGTTTCCTTTCCAGCTGGTTTTGGTACTTTGAGATTTCTGTCCTCCCGACTGGGCTTGACTCTTGCCTTCGTTCAGCGCCTTCAGGTAGTGTTCAGTGATCAGGGCACTACTGAACAGCTCTTCTGCAGTCTGTGGTCTATTAACCCCGGCGGCCAAATTCAGAGCTATTTCGGGTCTGAGCATCTTCAGCATGAGTCTGACCCTTTCTCTTTCCGTACTGACCAACTCTGGGCATAAGCGTGCTAGTCGATTGAATCTTTTCATGGCTTCATTAATTGATAGGTCACCTTGCCAGAACTCGGTGAACTCGTCATAGTGCTTGTTTGTCACACGCATATGGAAGAATTCTTCAAAAAATTCAGCTTCAAAATCCATCCATCTCATTTGGTTCACTTGCCTCTTTGCTTTAACCCGGTCCCACCACATTCTGGCATCTCCTGAAAGGCAGAATGATGCACATTTGACCTTTTCATGTTCGGGCTAGTCCAGTAGCTCTACTATGCTTTCTACAGTCTTGAACTAGGCTTGGGTGTCCCATGGTTCACAAGTACCAGAGAAGTTTTCCGGCTTCATCCTCTGCCACTGAATTAGATATGCCTCTTGTTGAACTACTGGGGCTGAGCCTATCGAATTAGATATGCCTCTTGCCCCTTCAGATGGAGAAGATCACACACTCCTAAATAATTTCCTATAATCATCCATAAAGGAAGTTTGATCTAGTGATCCGTAAACAAACTCATCCAATGTAGAGGAAGGCACTCAGAGCCAACGCGCAAGTTTATTTGCATCACTTACAAACCTGTAATAGAGACCGTGGAATTTATTTATAAATCCCTCTCCCACTTAGTTATTTAAGATGAGGATTTTAGCATGCACACACACACATCACAGTAAATAAAAGCAATAAATATGAAAAAAACAATTTCCAACTATTATGGCCTCTTCCATCACTGTCCTCCGTGTGCTACCAGCCCTAGCAGTTGTCAAAACTAGCCACAGCCCTAGGGCTCATGTCGTCATGCCCATTGAGCTTCCTTTTCTTCTACGCCTCTAGTCCTCAAATAGCACCACACCTCACAAGGATACGATCCGCGACAAAAATAAAATTTTACATATATCGATCCTATATTCCACAAAGGAATGTACATAAAGTCTAGATCGAACAAAATGTAAAATCCTAGTACTAATATAGCTCCTGCTGTATTTAATAAATACAATCATGTACACACATAAAATGCCCTTGACAAGTCCGAGGATCCAATCACACACAATCACAATAGGCCATAATAGTTGGAGTCTGCAACCACAAAGTTAATCTATTTGCACATCCTACTATTATCCTGCCTAAAATATGTATGACATGTGCATAATTAAACTTAAAACCAAACACACAGAGGTAAATCCTAGCTCTGATACCAATTGTTGGTTACTACTATGAATACCATTCTAGTTCCCCTGTACAAAAATTTTGTACAAGCATAGAACTATCCTAGCTACCCATGTGCTCTACTGAAGTTAAATTTGGATTGCAAATGATGCTTAATATTATTAATCCAAATTGTCCTTCAGAAGTTAAACTTGGATTGGAAACAATACTTAACATTTTTACTCCAAGTTTAACCGATGTGATCTTCCTAAGTTAAACCATATTACAGAAGTTATCAAATATCTATTTCAAAGATCGGCTTCCAAGTTAATCATAGCGAGGCACTAAGCCTTCTTGGGTATGGGATCATCCACCACTTCCTAGACAAAGTCTCACAAAGTAACCGGATATTTAACTTCTTGCAATAAACTAGGTTTAACTATAGAGACCTCAATAGAAACACATTATCGAAACATGAAATCAAAAAATAAAATTGACAACAAAAATGATAACTTAAAACCGATAACCTCTTGTGTTTGGCTTTTCAAGATATATACAAAAGATAAACTAGTTATGATGCGGAAATTAATGACTAGTTATACCTCTTGGAGCTTATAGACCTCTTGATCTTCTGTCGTATTCCCCTCCTTCTCTTAGACGTCGTGTAGGCGACGATTTTCCAAGACGAAATCCACTCAAGATTCTTCCAAGGCTTCCTAGATCCGGCCACCAACTATCCTCTAAGGGATGCTAGACAAGTGAGCTTCCTTCTCTTCTTCTTCTCCTTCAAGCAACCGTTCACCAAGAGATCTCCACACAAGATGTCATCGGCCACCAAGAGAGAAAACGAAAGGAGAAGAGAGAAGGACAAGGGCCGGCCACCAAGGATTGGAAGAGAGGAATAGAAAATGTGTTATGGGTGAGGCACCCCCTCTTCTCTTTTATAATCCTTGGTCTTGGCAAAAAAGAAAAGTTTTAAACATAATTAAAACTTCCTTATATTCCTTGCCAATGACTAAAAAGGAAAGTTTTAAAACAACAAATTAAAACTTCCTTTTATACTTGTCATGGTTGGCCACCTACTTGTGCTCCAAACAAGAAAAGTTTTAAAAATAAAATTAAAACTTCCTTATTTGTTTTCGGTAAGAAATTTTAAAAAAAAATTTCTCTTTTAAATCCCTTGTTGGTTATAAAAGGAAAATTTTATAAATTAAAATCTCTCTTTTAAAACATGTGGATGGTTACAAAAAAGGAAAGTTTTATCAAAAATTAAAATCTTCCTTTTAACTACACATAAAGAAAGATATCAAACCTTTCTCTTAATCCTTTGTAGAAAGCTATAAAAGGAAAGATTTTAAAATTTTAAAACTTTCTTTTAAAACCATACCTTCCACAAAAGGAAAGATTTTAAAAATTAAAACATTCTTTTATTTTAATGTGGCCGACCACCTTGCTTGGGCTCCAAGCTTGGCCGGCCATTAATCTTGGCTCCATCCTTTGGCTTGGTCGGCCCTAGCTTGGGCTCCAAGCTTGGCTTTGCCGGCCACCATAAGATGGGTAAGAAGCTTGGCTCTAAGTGGATATAAGGCTTTATAAATAAGAGGCTACAATAGGGACCGAGAGGAGAAATTGATTTTGGTCTCCCGATGAGCTTGAACTTCCCGTGTTCGCCCCGAACACCCAACTCAAGTTCATCAATAATAACTCATACCACTAAAGAATTATTATTGCACTACCGCACCAATCTCATATTACAATATGGGCTCCTTCTTATCATGAGTGCGTTAGTCTCCCTGTGTTTAAGATATTGAATGTCCACTAATTAAATGAGTTACTGACAACTCACTTAATTAATATCTAGCTCCAAGAGTAGTACCACTCAACCTTATTGTCATGTCGGACTAAGTCCACCTGCAGGGTTTACATGACAATCCTTATGAGCTCCTCAAGGGGATATCATCAACCTAGATTACTAGGACACAGTTTCATTCTATAATCAATAACACACCATATAAATAATATCATTTCCCAACTTATCAGGCCTATTGATTTAACGAACTAAATCGCACCCTCTGATAAATTAAAGAAATAAATATTAAGTATACGTGTTTGTTATTATATCATGATTAAGAGTACGTACTTCCATAATAACAGAGATTTTGTTCTTTTATGTAATCAATATAAAAAGAAACTACCTCAAATGGTCCTACTTAATATACTCATAATGTACTAGTGCAATTTTATAGTCAAGATAAATTAATACCAAATTACACTACAACCACTTCAATGGTTTGTCCCATTCCATCTTGGTTGTGAGCTACTATTTATAATTTATAAGGAACTGATAACATGAACTTCTATGTGTCTCCTCACACTATGTTATCTATAATATAAATTAAATGGACAACTACACTTAGCATAAATGTAGTCATTTGACCAATGTGATTCTTATTTCAAAATAACTATTTATACAAAAAAAACTAGACTTTTAGTATACACTCTAACACTCCTGTTATAGTCCACCCAACCTAAAATAAAAATTTTTCACAATAGAAAATGAATTAGTTGCCTTGGATAAATTGAATTCAATTTTCTCCTCACCAACAACAAAGGAGAGCTTGACATTCTTCGCATCTATCACAACACTAGTAGTGGCGAGGAAAGGCCTTCCCACAATAATGGGAGTTTTTGGGTCTTCTGTTAGGTAATAGGTTGCTAAACACGCAAACGCGCGACGGAAAAACCTATTACCCCAGAAGATCCATGCGAAGGGAAACAAAACTTTATACTAAGTTAGATCTAAAACAAGATGAAGTATACCTTTGTTGCATGCTCACGGACTCCCGACAGCCCGGATCACAGCACGATCTCGCGTTCGCGCCTCTATGGTATCCACACGAACAAGTGTTCGTTTGTCTCACAAACTCACAAAAGGAGAAAGGTTGTGCTAGCAACCTTGAAGGTGGATTTCGGCCAAGGAGAAGAGGAGCAAGAAGAATGAAGATTAAGTCCAAAATGAAGAGCAAAAAGTTTAAGTATTTTCATCCAATAAAACACTTAATTAGCATTAATGGCCGTAATGAGCATTTACACTCCATTAAGGACCAAACTTGTAACTCTTCATTTTGAATGAGTGTAACTCCTCATTTCAATTTCGAAAATTGAATGGGATAAATAATCATTGAATTTCGAAATTCAATGATTATTTCCATTAATCTTCACTTGAGTCTAACTCAAGTCTCCTCACTTGAGTCTAACTCAAGTCTAATTCACTCGAGTATAACTCAAGTCTAATTCAATCGAGTTTTACTTAATTGATCTCATGCAATTCAAATTCAATGAATCACTATTTCATTAATTTGAATTGACTCCTTGAGTCTAGTTTGAATTGGACTTAATCCAACAATTAGTTCCACTTGAGCCCAACTCAATAAGTCCAATTCGGATTAGACCTAATCCAATGATTCATCATATGAACCCATCTCCAAATCTATTTGTTCTTTGTGTGTGACCCAATAGGTTCTCGTAACGTTGGCAATGCACCCAAATTAACATTTAGATACATAAACAATGAGTGGCATCTAGTAAGGCATCATTGCTACCCAAGTGACGAGAAGGTCAAGATCCGACCTAACCTGTCTGTGGCTATTATCTTGTATGACTTTGTCCCTCTATCATTGATATCTAGGTTGATCAATGAGGCATAGACCATGTTATCCTCTTATCAACCTTTGTATTTCTTGATCTCTAAGTAGACACACTCAACCAAATAAGCTCAATATCTCATATTGACTCATTTGCGCATGGTCATGCTTTCTTGTGTCCTACTAATCAAGGGGACCACAGATATCGCTTCCGTTATATGAAAGGGATAGATCCCATCTACATCATTCACATCCCTCCGCATAATTCATTGCATACCCAGTGATCGACTTTATTGTCCACCTTGTTACAGGTGACGTTTGCCGATACAAAAGTACACAACTCCTTATGTAGGGAACTGTAGTGACTTCAGGTCTAAGGACTATTCATACCAATAGTCACATGAGAATGTTTATGACACTCATATAACGATCCATGAAACATTCTCATGGCGGGTCATTTAGTATATATTCTCTAATATATACCCCCATGTGTCAACCTGATATCTCATATCCATGACTTGTGAGATCAAGTCATCCGTTGACCTACATGCTAGTCTCAACGCATTAATATTGTCCTTGTATATTAATGCTCAACTAGGAATAGTTAAGAGTAGTGTTCTCTACAATATCTCACTATCAATTCTGTTGGTGCAACCTTAGGTCAAGGTTGACCTGGTTGACCCGACTCGAGGTGACTTGACTCGAGTTGTATTTTGATGTTTGACTTGGGAAGATTGTCGGTGCAACCTTAGGTCAAGGTTGACCTAGTTGAGTTGCATATTGATGTTTGACACTCGTGAGAGAGTTCTATTCTTGATGTTTGACAAGAATAGGTGTTTGGGAGATTGTAGGTGCAACCTTAGGTCAAGGTTGACCTGGTTGACCTTACTCGGGAAAAGTCCAAGCAGGGAGCTTGGCACGCGAAAAGTCCAAGTATGGAGACTTGGCACTGGAAAAGTCCAAGCAGGGAGCTTGGCACGCGAGAAGTCCAAGTGTGGAGACTTGGCACGGGAAAAGTCCAAGTATGGAGACTTGGCACTGGAAAAGTCCAAGTATGGAGACTTGGCACGGAAAAGTCCAAGCAGGGAGCTTGGCACGAGGGAAAGACCTAACTGGGATGTTAGGCAGGTGGAAAAGTCCTGGTGAGTGAAGTCAGGCAGTGGGAAAGTCCTAACTGGGATATTAGGCAGTTGGAAAGTCCTGGTGAGTGAAGCCAGGCAGTGAGAAAGTCCTAACTGGGATGTTAGGCAGTGTGGAAATCCTGGTGAGTGAAGCCAGGTGGAAAGTCCTGGTGAGTAAAGCCGGGCAAGAGAAAATCCAGATAGATCAAGGGTAATCGGACATCTGGTGTTGAGAAGTCCAAGTGAGTGAAGCTTGGCATATGAAGTCGGAGAGGGCTTGGTAGCTCGTTCTCCGAGCTAGGTTAGAGAGGGCACTCTAAACCTAGGAGTTGGATCGGTCTGCAGACCGATCCAGTGAAACTCAGTGTTTCCTGATCGGTCTGGTGACCGATCAGATTCCACTCAGTAGCATACTGTGGAGTTCCTGATCGGTCCACAGACCGATCAGGCGACGATCAGAAGCGAAGAAAAGAAGCTCCTGATCGGTCTCCACGACCGATCAAGAGACGAGCGATTCTCTGTCTGTAAGAGAGCTGGGAGAGCTGGGATCGGTCTGGGGACCGATCAGGACAGAGCCTGATCGGTCCGCTCGGTGAGTCTCTCTCTGAAGCTACTTCTTCTTCCTTCTGGAAGTTCTCTCCTGCCTGAAGCTTCTTCTTCTTCTTCTTGCTGAGCTTTGTTGAGCTCTTCTTCTAAAGCTTCGCGTGAGCTTCTTTCCGTTGCTGCTGCTGAGTTGCTTGTCGGCATCCGTCCGTGAAGTTGTTGCTTCATCTGGGACTTCAGTCGACAACGAGAAGGCAAGCTAGTGTTGTTGCATTCATATTGTCTTGTATTTCTTGTTGTATCTCGTGTACTCTTTGCTTGCTGTTGCAAGATTTTGTGGCGAGGTTTCTCCACCCAGAAGGAGTATATTTTAGCCGGGTTTCCGGGGATTCATCCACCGACGGATTGACAGGGCTCGTCCACCTTACGGACACGCCGAGGAGTAGGAGTATCATCTCCGAACCTCGTACATCGCTGTGTTAAGGTTTGATATTCTTCCTTTCGTTTCTAGTTTATTTTTCCACTGCGCTAACGAAGTGTAGGAAGAAACGCGAGCGATTTGGGGTCGGCTATTCACACCCCCCTCTCTAGCCGTACGAAGGATCCTAACAAGTTGTATCAGAGCGAGGTCGCTCTTCATCGGATCAACACCCGTGGGAGCAAAGCTAGAGAATGGATCTCTATGGAGAAGACATCACCATTCCACCCTTCTACGAATGCGGTGACTTCGCGTATTGGAAGGTAAGGATGAAGTACTTTCTTATGACTAACATAATGAATTGGTTTTGTGTACAAGAAGGTTTTATTCCTCCGGTGGATAAGGAAGGAAAACCACTTGAGAAGAAGGAGTGGACAAGAGAACAAATTCACAAATCCGAAATCAATGAAGAGGTAACGAGAATAATTGAATTTTCATTGCCTTCTAACATCTTGTGTAAGATAGGTTACAACAATGCCAAGGAATTATGGGATAACTTGGCCAAGTTCCATGAGGGAAGCTCAAATTCAAGCCATGAAGAGGAGCTAAGTGAGCCAAGTAGCTCACATCATGGAGGAGAGGAATTAGAAGTTGAGGGTTACTCAACATCTAAGGACGAAGAGGAGGAGAGTTCTTCTTCAAGTTCGGAGCAAGAAGAAGAAGCTTCTACCTCCGAAAGGGATGAAGAAGAGAGCTCGCATCCACCCTCAACCCTAGGTAACTCAAGCAATTTAAGTTCAATTAAATTACACATTATGTGCTTTGAGTGTAGGGAACATGGACATTACAAGAGTAAGTGTCCGAAGAGGGTAAGAAAGACTCCACCGGCACCAAAGGTCAAGGAAGCCGGAGTCCCAACACGCAAGGGCAAGGAGCACGTGGTGTGCTTCCAATGCAAGCGAAGGGGACATTATCGGAGCCAATGTCCGAGAGGGAGGCAATCTCACAAGGACAAGAGATCGAGCACATGTATAGGGGGAGCTAGGGCAAACCCTAAGGTAATCTCTAAGGCACATTCTTGCAATTCTAGTAGGATGCATGCTAGTAGCCTTATTGCTATTGTCAAGAATGATAAGCATGTTAATTATAGAAATCGATACACATGCTTAGGTGCCAAACATGTGAGCCTAGATAAGGATAACACTAGGAAAGCCAACCCTAGAATTAACTCATCTAAGGCTAAGGAAAATCTAGGTAGAAATCCCAAATCATCTAGACATATGCCTAGGAATACCTCAAAGAAAAATGACAAATTAACACTTGAGGTATTAGAGAGGGAAAATCAAGTCTTGAGGTCAAGACTTGATAATTTAGAAAAGGCTCTTAAAAACATGGAGAAGTCATCTCTAGGGTTTAAGAGTCAAAAACCCAAGTCCAAGGACAAGAAAGGTTTGGGTCACAAACCTAAGTCCCAAGTGGTCAAGCCCACTTATCATAGTGTTCCATTCGATTATGGAACAAAACCTAGGGCTAGGAAGACCATTACCAAGGTCACAAGGGAAGTCACCCCTATAGTTGACCTTGATGAGACCCAAATGACCAAGGCTTTAAAGCCTAAGAGGGTCATTAGGAGGGTTGCTAGGGAAGTTATCCCTAGTGAATATTTAGTGAACCCAATGAGCTCTAATAGGTATTGGGTTCCTAGGAGCATCTTCTCTACCCCATAAATGGGTTAGAGAGTGTCAACTCCAATAAGAAGGGTAGTTAACCCAACTTTGAGGAATTGACACTCAAGGAGCATTTTCAAGGTTTTGTGAACCTTTGAAAATGAAATGGAATTATCATTTACTCCTTGGAAGAGTAAAATGTGCCATTATGGAAAAGAATGATTTTAATTGGCACAATTTGGGAAAATCTAGAGAACTCTCGAGGAAAAATGAAACATGCCAAGTTTTGAGGATAAATTTGATCTTTAAGTGGCATGAATTAATCTAGAGTTCAAGAAGTGTCAAAATTAGGATTTTGGCATTTTAGGGCAATCAAGGGTTAAATTCTAGGTTAGCAAAGTGGTTAAGGATACTTAGATAGGTAATCTAGGTATATTTATTTATGCTAAATCTTGCCATAATTGTTTGCCCTCACATGTCATGACATCATGTTTAGTTTTATTATCATTTGAAATGTCATGATAATGCTTAGGCTAGTTTATATGTCATGTTTATTTAAGTTTCAAACTTTATGCCATGACATCATGACATTGGCACATATTTTCATTTATGATACCATTTTATGCCATGTCATCATCTCTTGCATTAATGATCAATGAAATTGATTTAAGGATGAAAAACACATATTGATATTGAGATCAAATTTGTGTTTAGAAAATGCATGAGAACTTAGCCTAAGTTGACCTTAATCCATATCTCACATCAAATTGACTTGAATGTGGTTTGATACACCTTAGATGTGTGTGAGATATTAGGATCATGAGTTAGGATCAAGGTGCATAGTCCTTGTACCTAGATGACCCTAATTCAAGAAATTGAGGATCATAGGGAAAGCTTGTGTACAAGTCATGTACATCTAACCCTAAGATTATGGTCCCAAATTCAAATGGTTTTAAAAGAATTTTAAAATTGATTTGAAAAACCTTGATGAAGTTTTCCTAGTGATAGCATTCATCATTGAACATTGTGATACAAAGTTGAGTTAAACTTGAACTATTTCAAAGTTTTTAAACTTTGTATCAAGATTGAAAAATGGAAGTTATTTTCATAGAAAACTATTTTTCCATGATAGTATATGTTATGAGGAATGTATCCTCAAAATTTCACAATTTTTCGAATTTTCTGGAATTTTCTAGGAGTTTCTGAATTTCGGGAAGGAAATTTCAGAAATCTGCCTATCAGAGTCTGGATCGGTCTGGGGACCGATCCAGGTAAGTCCTGATCGGTCTGTGGACCGATCCAGTGAAGCATGGATCGGTCTGCAGACCGATCCAGTGAGATCCAGAAAGCGTGGATCGGTCTGGGGACCGATCAGTGCGTGCCAGTTTCTGATTTTCAGCTGTTGGTCTGAAATTTCAGCTGGAAGTTGGGTTTTGTGGATTTCTAAAGTTTTGAAACTCTCCAAGACATTGTTGGTGCAATGGTCAAGGGGGAGTTTTACCTAATTATCAAGGGGGAGTTGACTTTTAGGGGGAGTTTTTACTCCAAAATACTTTTGAGGATTAGTGATATGGGATTATCACTAAGTTGATTGTTGAGTTTAGTATCAAGGGGGAAATTAAGAGTTTCAATGAAAGGTATGAGACTTTCATTAGGATGAAACTCTTGACCTTGATACCCTCCTTTTTCCTTTTTGATGTGTGTCAAAAAGGGGAGAGTGTTCATTGGAGAATTATTGGAGAACCCAAGTTAGGTTATCGGGTTAACCTAAGCTAGGGGAAGAATATCAAGGAATGTTCGAGGAAGAACATTGGAATTCTTTTTGATGTGTGTCAAAAAGGGGGAGAATTATTGGAGAACCCAAGTTAGGTTATCGGGTTAACCTAAGGGGAGAATGAGTTAGGTTATCGGGTTAACCTAAGGGGAGAATGTCCAGAGAATGTTCAAGGAAAGAACATTGGACATTGGAAGATGGCACTGGAAAACCTAAGTTAGGTTATCGGGTTAACCTAACTTGATTATGGGTTTTGTCAAACATCAAAAAGGGGGAGATTGTTGGTGCAACCTTAGGTCAAGGTTGACCTGGTTGACCCGACTCGAGGTGACTTGACTCGAGTTGTATTTTGATGTTTGACTTGGGAAGATTGTCGGTGCAACCTTAGGTCAAGGTTGACCTAGTTGAGTTGCATATTGATGTTTGACACTCGTGAGAGAGTTCTATTCTTGATGTTTGACAAGAATAGGTGTTTGGGAGATTGTAGGTGCAACCTTAGGTCAAGGTTGACCTGGTTGACCTGATTCGGGAAAAGTCCAAGCAGGGAGCTTGGCACGCGAAAAGTCCAAGTATGGAGACTTGGCACTGGAAAAGTCCAAGCAGGGAGCTTGGCACGCGAGAAGTCCAAGTGTGGAGACTTGGCACGGGAAAAGTCCAAGTATGGAGACTTGGCACTGGAAAAGTCCAAGTATGGAGACTTGGCACGGAAAAGTCCAAGCAGGGAGCTTGGCACGAGGGAAAGACCTAACTGGGATGTTAGGCAGGTGGAAAAGTCCTGGTGAGTGAAGCCAGGCAGTGGGAAAGTCCTAACTGGGATATTAGGCAGTTGGAAAGTCCTGGTGAGTGAAGCCAGGCAGTGAGAAAGTCCTAACTGGGATGTTAGGCAGTGTGGAAATCCTGGTGAGTGAAGCCAGGTGGAAAGTCCTGGTGAGTGAAGCCGGGCAAGGGAAAATCCAGATAGATCAAGGGTAATCGGACATCTGGTGTTGAGAAGTCCAAGTGAGTGAAGCTTGGCATATGGAGTCGGAGAGGGCTCGGTAGCTCGTTCTCCGAACTAGGTTAGAGAGGGCACTCTAAACCTAGGAGTTGGATCGGTCTGCAGACCGATCCAGTGAAACTCAGTGTTTCCTGATCGGTCTGGTGACCGATCAGATTCCACTCAGTAGCATACTGTGGAGTTCCTGATCGGTCCCTGAACCGATCAGGCGACGATCAGAAGTGAAGAAAGAAGCTCCTGATCGGTCCAGGGACCGATCAGGTGTATGCCTGATCGGTCTCCACGACCGATCAGGAGACGAGTGCGCTCACGGCTGGGAGAGCTGGGATCGGTCTGGGGACCGATCAGCACAGGGCCTGATCGGTCCCCACGACCGATCAGGCTGAAGCCTGATCGGTCCAGGTTCTAGCCGTTGCGTTGCAACGGCTAGTTTCTTCGCTGTCTTCTTCGCAGGTATAAAGGGGTCGAGAGCTGCTGCTGCATTACTACTTCTTCCTCTTCTTCTCTGCGACAGAACTGCTGTTCTGGTGTTTGAGCTTTGTTGAGCTCTTCTTCGCAAGCTTCGCGTGAGCTTCATTCCACGACTGGATCAGCTGCTGCTGAGTTGCTTGTCGGCATCCGTCCGTGAAGTTGTTGCTTCATCTGGGACTTCAGTCGACAACGAGAAGGCAAGCTAGTGTTGTTGCATTCATATTGTCTTGTATTTCTTGTTGTATCTCGTGTACTCTTTGCTTGCTGTTGCAAGATTTTGTGGCGAGGTTTCTCCACCCAGAAGGAGTATATTTTAGCCGGGTTTCCGGGGATTCATCCACCGACGGATTGACAGGGCTCGTCCACCTTACGGACACGCCGAGGAGTAGGAGTATCATCTCCGAACCTCGTACATCGCTGTGTTAAGGTTTGATATTCTTCCTTTCGTTTCTAGTTTATTTTTCCGCTGCGCTAACGAAGTGTAGGAAGAAACGCGAGCGATTTGGGGTCGGCTATTCACACCCCCCTCTATAGCCGTACAAAGGATCCTAACAAATTCAACCAATTGATATACTGTAGATAAGAACCTACTACCCAAGGGCATTATTATATTTATTCAATTGACACTGAACTGAAATAAATATAATAACCAACTTTGCCTTTTATTTATAATGAAATATGATACAATAATGTGTCCTTTACAATCATCTCATAATTGGTACTAGGGCTAATACTAACATCTTCCTCTATTTCTAAAATAACAAAGTCTGTTGTGATAATAAGGCCCCTACCTCCACCAGCACTCCCTCAATGATACCCTTGGAGTACCTACAGGATTGATTTGCTAGTTGCAGTTCCATAGTGGTTAACTTGAGGTCATTTAATCAAAGTTTCTTGCATACTTTGTAAGGTATGATACTTATACCTTCTACAAAATAAAAGAATACTTTATCTATGTTGTATAAATTCTGCAAGTGATTGAGAAACTCCCTAGGCCTTTGAGCTTTGGAGGTAGTGTATTCAGAATCAGCGAACTACACTACTCAGTCAAGGCAATAGTCTCATACCCATTTTTTTCCTTCTGTTGTAGATAATTCCTCTCATGAACTTGGCAAACTTAGGTATTTGCAACAATGCATCAATGAGAGGAATTTCAATGTAGAGTTCTTTAACATTCTTAAGAAACTTATCAAATTCTTCATTCTTCATGGCATTCATAAGTCGTTGAGGAAAAGGAATCAGGGCCATGTATATCCTCACTAGAGGGTCTTTAATTGGATCATTTTTCTCAACTTCCTCATGGATAGGATAAGAATGTTAAGAGGAAGTAATGTGATGTGCATAGGTTATATATTTGTCTAGGCATTCTTTAACGCATATCTACTTTTATTTCATAAATATAATTTATGTTTGTTACACCCTATTTCATAATTATGTCATACTTCTCTTCTAATTTATTCAAAGATTTGATCTTTGTATGTTTTTATTGACAGGATGAAAATTGGAGTGAAAATAGAGTGGAAAGGTGTTGGGATATGCCCAATGCAGTGTGTGCTAAAAACACGTTTCATAAACATGCACAACAGAAGACTTAATGATAAATAAACTCTGTTTTGTATTTGAGTTCATGTTCTATGCCTATTAGTTACTGCACCTGTTACTTCATGGATGTCATATTATTCATATTGGATTGTACTTGGTGGGTTCGTAAACTCACGATGTTTACGTTATAGGTGAGGGAGATACCTCCAAAGATATGATGGGGGCATGCAGACGGAGTAGACGAGGAGGCGAGATGGTGCACGACACACTGTCCGGACACCTTAGGAGTGCTGAGTATGTTAGTTCTCTTATGAGTCCTTCTTCATTTGTATGAGGAATTGTGTTGATGTTGTCTTGTACCTGTTCGGTTAACCTCATTTTTAGGATGCTACCGTTCGGTCGGACAAAATGGTTATTCTTTTGAAATTGTTTCTATGGTTGTTTTTATAGCAAAGGTTTAGAAGGTTGTCTCTTGTTGTAAAAAAAAACTGAGGGAAGTTTAGTGACGTTTCAGTTGGTATCAGAGCAACACTCCTAAAGGACAGTGTGCGTACGTCATCTTGTCAAGAACTCGACTACTCCTGCCTTCATGTTTGTAAGAAATATTGTTTTATGTCGAAGCATAGTCAGAATTGCATATTTTGAATCCTTATCAGCCATAGTTGTCAAAAGGTGAGAACATGGGATTAGGATTTATCTTACATAGGTGTTCACCTAGGTCTTCCTATGCATATAACTACCTTTTGTGTTTAGCTATCTATCCTATTAATTTTGTATAGGGTTATGTTTTAGGAGTTTCAATAAGTACCTTTTTCATGAAGACCATATGAAACTAAGATAATAAAGAAGAATTTCAGTTTGATGAGAGCACTAACTAGGGCCATGTGCCTAGATCAATGGCCTAACGAGCCCAATGACTTTCCAATTTGACTGTAAGTCTTATTTAAAATGTTCTATCAACTTTTATGGTATTGACTAGTACAACAAGTGATTTTGTCTGAACGAGATCGCTTCTATGGTTCTTATCATGGGAGCATTTTAGAACCTGATGTCATAGGTGCATTGCAGGGTCGGAGAGATCGATTTTTCTTTTGTTGAGCTTTTTGTGTCTATAGAGCACTTAAGATGAGGTTTGATAGAGGTGTCTAAGGTGGATTGGAAGTGCTCTTATACAAATGTGTAGTTAGTGGCTTTAATTGTTTTACAGATGTTGTTTTACTTCAACTCACATATACTGCATGTAGACTTGGTTTGTCCATGGAGTTGCCTTGGACCAAACAACATTATATTGCCTACTTTTCAGTGTTTAGGTGGCAGGTTCTAATGTCTTTTATTGAATCAATGCGAATGAGTAGTGGTAGGGTGTAGCGTAGCACTTGTGATCCTTACAAGTGGTTTTATGGTGTAGCGTAGCAGATCCTAGAAGCATGTAATTAAGATTTAATTGTGCAGCTTATCAATGCAAGAGACAGATATGTTCAAGGATATAGGAAAGTTGCTTCCTTGAAATGGTTCAATAGGTCTAGTTTTTCTATGCAAATATACTAGGATATTGAGTGTCTGTAGCATGAGACGTATGGTAATTATAGTAGCAACTACTCAAGAAAAGGTCAACAATTCATGGCAATGTGCATATAGCAACAGTTGTAGACATTGTTGTCATCTCAAATGAAAAGAATACACCATTAATAAATCCGTATGTAGATCCAACTTGACAATGCATCTATGCACTGAGAGAGTTGTTTTAGACAATTACCGCATGTATGGCTAGGATCAAAAGGGATGGCATGAGGTGGAGGATCAAGGTGTCAACATAGCTAGAGTCAATTGACTGAGAGGATAATAAATTGTTGGAATATGGTCTCTGTTCCAAAAATAATAAAGAATTTGATTTCATTAAGTCACACAGATTACAAAACAAGTATCACTATACTATAATTCTAGGGTGACTCATGGGATGCAGTTTCACATGATAGAAAGGTGCAGAAGTTCTCCTTAACGTATTTAAGGAAGTAGTTCCAGCTCAAGTTGCTATTGCAGGCACCCTTGCCGTAGCATTCATGGAAACTTTGAGCACAGTGATTCAAAGTTTTAGCAACGATTCCAGTTTTGAAGACAAAATCTGGTTTCAGTGTCCTTAGTTTTTGGTCTTGGACCATTGTTGGGCGGTATGCTTTTGCACTTGCCTTCCATCTGCAACATTCTATTCTCATGGGCATGACTTCCGGAATAACATTTATTCTCACCGTATGGAGGCCTCTTTAGCTAATCACGTTGTTAAAGATTGGACTATTTTCCCTTCCTTTTAGTTGGCTCCGCCCTATACAACATGGCTGTGGCTGCTATGCTGCGATTGTTCCGGCACAGAAAATCCTTGATCAATGAGATTGCACATTCGTCTAGTTGTCCCTTTAGTGCTCTCAGTCTTCAATCGTTTGGTGCTTGTGGAGCTATTTCTCACATGCCTTAACTGAGGGGCTTGCTTTAGGGGTGGCAGCCCTGAAGCCGTATGGACTTGGTCACCATATGGTTATTCCAGTCGTTCCCACGAGGGGCTGCCATTGTGAGCTGTATTTTTGGAGCCATAAATAGCTGGGAAGCAACATTAGTTGCTGTAGCCTTATCTGGACTCGTCGGTCCTACATCAACCATCGGAGTCATTCTCGCTCGCATCGATTATAGTGTGGTGTGCCCCTCATCACAAATATAAGTCACAAATGACAAAAGAGGTATATCTAGGGTAAAAAAAGATTCCTTAAAGGATTATTACACAAAGTATAGAAGATGACTTTATCTCCTAACAAACCCTAATGAACCGGGAACTACTTCATGACTACGGAGGTCATGTGAGTAGTATAAAAGGGGGGATCCTTTCTATTGGCAAGGTACGCAAGTTCTAGCATCTAAACTCTGTTTCACTTCAGTTACTATTCTTCTTCTTCTTTTCTTCAACCTTGGAGAGAGAAACTGACTTGAGCGTCGGAGGGCCTAGATAAGGATCCCCACCCCCAGTCTTGGGCCACTAACGCTTTGTTGGTTTGTCTCGCTGTGCATAGGATCGCGGAGGGTTTCTTTCAGATCTCCAAGAGGTTATCTTCATCAGGTATCGTCGTTCATTAGAGCAAGTGCTCGTCTTCATAGATTTCAGACAGGATCAAATTTGATGTCATCCGTGGGAAACTATTCACTTGGATCTGAAGTTACGAAGATGGAGGAAGCTGGAAAACTCAACACTATTACTATATCACAAGAAGATCAGGAACTACTCATCACGCTAGGGAGCAGAAAGCATTATAGCAACAACATCAAGCTAATACTGGGGGCACGCTACCTGTAGCACCACATCCAGTGGTGTCCGTAACTTCTCATCATAGGGGAAGAGGGATCGAGGGGGAGATCCAGGTAGTTTGCTCTCTATCCCTCTCTCTCCTACTCGACGCCCTAAAGTATATTTCCGGACACCTCTCGAAGAAGGAGGATGAAAAGCAATTCTTCAGGAGTCCTCAAGAGAAACCCCTATACGAGAAAAACGAAAGGGAAAGATTGTAGCCAGTGATAGTTCTCCTGAGTGGATTATTACTCCATTTTCTCAACAAGTGTTAGATGATTCATTGCTGAAACATTATCAAAGTTTGAATGTTGGGGAGTACTCGGGGACAACTGATCCTGAGAATCATCTCCTCAAATTTGAACATGCGGCGCTTCTTCAACAATCTACTGATGGTGTTAAATGTCAGATGTTTCTTACCACATTTGGAAGAGCAGCTCAGAGGTGGTTAAAGCGGCTACTGGAAAATTCTATTCGGCATTTTAAGGACTTCTATAAGGTATTTCTACATCATTTTTCCAGCAATCGGAGTTACCACAAAACTCCTTTGAGTCTTTTTTCCATCAAGTAAGGCCCTAAAGAATCTATCAGAGCTTATATAAAAGGTTCAACCAAGTGGCTATTGATGTCCCTTCAGCTACCATAGAGATCTTGGTAAACGTCTTCTCTCAGGGGCTTAACGATAATGATTTCTTTAAGGATTTGGTCAGAAACTCTCCTACCAATTTTGATATATTAATTGAGCGGGATTCAGAGTTCATTAATATGGAAGAAGCCAAAGCTGCCCGCAGGAAGGATGTCAACACTTCTACACTGGTTCCGGTAGTGGTACGTCCGGTGGTACCTGTCCAACCCCCTAAAGGACCTCAGGCAGATTCACATCATAAGCATATAGAGCCTCGACCTCAAGCGTGTAGCATATGGAGGTTTCTTAACACTTTCCTCAGAGATGGTGGACATAGCATCTAACCAATACTCATAATACTGAGAATTGTTTTACTTTAAAGAATCAACAATCAGGTAACACCCATTATCGTCGGTATTCCCCAGTTCCAAATTGCTGACGGTATCGACAACAGAATAGTCCTCTCAAAATTTAGTATCAACCGAGTGGACAACAAACGGGAATATTACCTCTCCTCGCTATACAAGCACCAAAGCTGGATCAAGTACAGCTAGAGCAACCATCATCCGGGCAAGAAGAGAATCGCAACAATGTTGCTCGAGGCAGTATAAATATGATAGTTGGAGGACCTACTGATGGTGACTCCAACCGGGTGAGAAAATCGCACACTCAGCGATTAGAAATCCATACTATTGGATGTAGTGTCGAGAAGGCGACAGGGCTAGAAATCAGTTTTGGCCCCAACGATCTAGTAGGGGTAGAAGTACCCCATGATGATGTACTAATAATTAAGGTTGTTATAGTCAATTACAACATTGCTCGTACTTTTATTGACACTGTAGTTATGTTAATATTATCTTTAAAAAAGCTTTTGATCAGTTATAGATCGACCCAAGTGAGCTTCAGCCTATGGTTACTTCATTATATGGGTTCACGAGCAATAAAGTATAACCATTGGGTCAAATAAAGTTGGTTATATATTTAGGGGAGGAGCCCCTTATGCGGACACAAAGATTGGTTTTCATGGTGGTTGACGCCCCATCAGCTTATAATGTTATCTTGGGGCGACCAGCCTTGAATGAATTTAGGGAAGTCATTTCTATTTTCTGTCAGGAAATAAAATTCCCTGTGGATGATCAAGTGGGGGACGTCAAGGGAGATCAAATAGTAGCAGTAAGTGTTATGTGGAGGTTTGAGGGTGGAAGCTAATGCCGCTCGAAAAGTTCAAAGGATGGATATCAATGTTATCCATGAGAAACCGCCCACCCTTGTATATGATGAAAAGGAGGAAGTGTAGATACAGATTGGCCGACCAGAAGCTACTACTTACATCGTGTCTAATCTTACTACTGATCTCAAGGAAGATTTGGTGAAATGCTTAATGAGAAATAGTGACGTGTTCACCTGGACACCTAAGGAGGTGAAAGGTGTTGCACCAACAGTTATGGAGCATGCTCTTCATGTATATCCAGATGTCTGGCTGGTCAAGCAAAAGAAAAGGGACTTCGGAGCCGATCAAAACAAAATTATCAAGAAGAAGTGGATAAACTACTAGAGGTTGGATATATTCGGGAAGTACAATTTCCAAGCTAGCTAGCTAATGTGGTCTTGGTTTCTAAGCCCAGTAATAAGTGCCAAGTATGTATTGATTTCATGAACCTCAATAAGGCTTATCGAAAGCATTATTATCTTATCCCCCGTATAAATCAAGTGGTTGATTCTACAACTGGATGCGGATTCATCAGTATGTTGGATGTCAATCAAGGGTATCACCAAATTCCACTCGATAAAGCAGATCAAGAAAAGGTTAGTTTTATAACTGCTAAGGGTACTTATTATTACAATGTTATGCCTTTTGGTTTAAATAATGCAGGAGCTACTTATCAGTGGCTTATGAACAAGGTCTTTCAGAAATAGATCGAAAGGAACATGAAAGTTTATGTGAATGATATTCTTATTAAATCTATACAGGCTTCTAGTTTATGTGTTGATATTGAAGAAACTTGTAGGACCCTGACGAGGTATGAGCTCAAGCTCAATCCCAACAAGTGTTTATTTGGGACAAAGAGTGGGAAGTTCCTGGGATACATGGTGACCGAGCGGGGAATAGAAGTCAGCCCTAGCAAAGTGAAAGCATTATAAGATATGACTCCCCAAAAGAACCTAAAGGAGGCCTAAAGGTTAACAAGGAGGATTACCGCCTTGTCTCATTTCATCTCTCAGTCGGCCGATCGGAGTCTCCCCTTCTTCAAAATACTTCGATGAGCAACTAAATTTCAATGGGATGAGGATTGCAACAAGGCGTTTGAGGAGCTGAAAGAATATTTGTCTACTCTCCCTGTATTAGCTAAACCAGTAGTAGGAGAGACTTTGTGGATATACTTATCAGTCGACGATCATGTTGTTGGTTCTGTATTAGTAAGGCAGGAAGAAAAAGAATAATTACTTGTGTATTTTTTGAGCCATTTACTAAAAGGATCAGAGTGCCAATATATGACACTCGAGAAGTTAACTTATGGATTGGTTTTAGCAGCTCGGAGATTACGTCCTTATTTTCTGTCACACCCAATTATAGTATTAACTAACAACACTCTCGGTCGGGTACTCATTAACCCAAAAGCATCCAAGAGATTGATCAAATGGACAACCAAACTTAGTGAATATCATATACAGTATCGGCCTCAGGCGGCCATCAAAGCTCATGCTTTGGCAGATTTCATAACAGAGATACCATGCCCAAAAGCAGAGGAAACCTGGGTCATCTATGTGGATGGATCTTCTGCCTGACAAGGTAGTGGAGTTGGGATTTTGCTTATATCTCCCCAGGAAGATCGAATACAGTTATCTGTCAGATTGAATTATAAAACCATCAACAATGAGGTCGAATATGAAGCATTGATAGCAGGCTTGCATACTGCTAAGCAAGTGGGAGCTGCTCGTGTGGTAATTCATTTTGATTCTCAATTGGTAGCACAACAATTAACAGGAAACTTTGGAATTAGCAATGAAAGACTCAAGCTATATGTAGAGGCATTTGACAAATTGAAAGCTGAATTTCATGAAGTAAGTATAAAGAAAATCCCTCGAACAGATAATAAAGCGGCATATGAATTAGCTAAACTAGCTTCTACTATTATACCTTGGAGTTTGGATAGACTAGTGGAGTAGACATTATTAGTGTCTTGTATTGAGCAACAATCTAATCTAGAAATCCAGGGTGATTGGAGAACACCTATCATTCTATTTTTATGGCAAGGAATTCTCCCCACTGATGCGGAACAAGCAAGGGTATTCATGAAAAGGGCAAGCCAATATACTAAGATTGGAGATCATCTATATAAAAGGGCTTTCTCTAGTCCTCTACTCAAATATGTTGGATCAAACAACATACAATATATCCTGCAAGAAGTGCATCTAGGTTCTTGTGGCAGCCATATGGGAGGTCGATCTCTTGCTAGAAATATATTATTAGCTAGGTAATGTAAAATACCGGAAAATAGGAAATATTAATAAGGGAATTTTTCAGAATTTTTGGAAATTTTTCGGGAATTTTTCGGAGCTCGTACGGACGAGTTAACGAGGATCAAGATGGGGCCCGGAAAAGCCTGTTTAGGCTACCCAGTTTTAAAAAGGAAAAGTTTTACTTTCTTTTCCTTTTCCTTTTTCTTTTTCTTTATATTTTTTTTTTATTTTCCCCGTTTCTCTCCCTCGCACACCCGAGCCGTTCCCTCTTCTTCTTCCCGACGCCGTTCTTTGCTCCTCTCGAGCCCTAAAAACCCTAACCGGTGATCCCTTCTACTTCATCTTCTCTTCTCTTCTGCACCGCCGCACCTCCTGTGCCCTAGCCGCCGGCCGCCATTGAGCCCTGCCGAAGCCGCTACCCTCTCTGGACCGGAGCAGCGCCAGCCGTGCCCTAGATTGGGTTGTGCCGCCGCCGAGTTTGCTTCGTCGCCACCGACCGAGCGCTGCCGCCGGCCTTCCTCAGCCTTAGTTCTCTGGCCGACTCCTCCTCCTTCCCGAGCCACACCGTGCCCTAGATTTGGGCCACAGCCGACACCCATACAGCGCTGTGCCTGCTTGCCGAGCAGTGTTCGATCTCTCCGGTGATCACTTTTGTTATTGTCCCTACTGTTCCCTAGCGCCGGCAGAGAGAAAAACCAGAGGAAGAACTTGGCTTCGTGCAGGTAAGGCATAGTTGGGTATTAGATTTTGAATGGGATGTTGACTCATAGAGGGAAGTAGTTCTTTGCAGTGTAGGCAACAGAACTGTGGCAACGGTTTCATCTCGCTCCGGATAGGATTATTGGCAGCAACTTCGTCTACTGTGCTGCAACAACGAATCTTCTCCAGCTGTGATTTGAGGTGAAAATGTGTTTTATGTATGAATTGATACGTATCTAATTTGGTTATAGAATGATGCATTGAGGGCGGATCCTTGTTGTAGATTGAGTTGTTTTTAAATAAATCTAATGGAACGATTATGGTTAAGACCATTAACCTTAGTCAATGGTTAGCATTAATTTTGGGTAGCCAATTGGTTATGTTAATTAGGGTTTTCCCTGATATTAGTTTCGTGGATTTTATTAAGCTATTTAAATTCATTTGAATTGTAGCTAAATAAAATATCTGTGTATTGGTATTTCAGGACTTTAACGCGAGACGAGTATCTCAGAGTCAGAGTGGACCTTTCTATTTTCGGAGGCGGGTACTTTGACTTATGTCTTTTGATATGCATGATAATATGTTTAACATATAACAGTAATTGTGTTACCTGTTTATTTCGGTTGGTCACTACATGATTAGTACATGTTGTTTGTTTATTTATTCTGCACTGCATATTATCTACCTGATCACATATGCCTTAGGTAGTGACCTAACCACATGCTCTATTATATTCTGGATCTAGGGTTTATTTGATACCCTCTTCGATTTGTGTACCTTCTATTTGATACGTCTTCTTGTGGTACACACTTTGTATCTATTTATATGGATCATGCCATGTTATTCATGAGATTGCCATGTTTAGTATCATGCATCATGATTGCATGCTGTGCGATTGTCGGCTCTACTTTGGTTGAGCTCATCGCCAGTTACATGTACTGCACACATCACCCATGGATTTGTATATCTGGCTGGTGTGTGGCGGTTCTGCTGTTTGGCTCCGTTGGTCAGGTGACTCAGCGTGGTAGCCGGCAGTCAGTTCCGCTCTGTTTGGCTCCGTTGGCATTTAGGGTAGCAGCGTGGTAGCCGGCAGATGGTGGACTTTGTTTGGCTCCGTTGGTCAGGAGACTCAGCGTGGTAGCCGGCAGAGATATCCTCCCCGTCATCGTGTACCGGGAGATGAGAGCATTGAGCTCCCCCATTTATGATTTGGGGTCACAGGATAGGAGTACTCCGACAGCATCCCGTTTACTCTGTCATTGCACAGGAGCATTGATTTCAGAGTATGGGGTTGACATATGCATTTATTGCATTTTTATTTGCTTGTGATTGCTGCACTTATATGCTGCATTTGTTTGGATGCATTGATTGACATGCATACAGGATTATGACTCACTCGGTCTGACGACCTGTTACCTTTATACTTTGATCCGGTCAGTACAGTTATCTTCTGATTTCATTTCAGTTGCATTTATCCTCCTCATATTCAGGAGACTGTATGCATGATTAGTGTTGTCTGTTATTTGTTTTATTATGCATATCAGTTGTACCTGCTGAGTGTTGGACTCACCCCGCCTCCATTGTTGATATTTTCAGGTTGAGGCTGTCCGGAGCAGTTCCAGTCGTTGGCCCCCCATCTGCACGTAGAGCTAGTTCTCTACTAGGTTGTTATTTGCTTTATTTTGGTTTTTCTTCCATCAGACTATGTTTTAGTTTTGTTTTGGATTTTATTTATGGATATTGTACGGATTGTTACCGTTTGATGGTCTTTTGGATGGTTTGGTTTTTATTCTACTATATGCCTGCCTGGACGGCAGAAGAGGTGAGTTCGTTGGACTTGGGCTTTACGAGTGGAGTGGAGTAGGGTGGATTTCGAGTCAGAGTACTATTATTGATTACTATTATTATCGTGGTGTGAGGTGATCTTTATAATGCGTGGTGTCTGTTTTTATTTATTGTTATCATTCCAGCCGCCTGTGGCTGATGTATATGTGATATGTAGAAAGTTTCATATTGTCCGCCGTACAGGGGAGATGCTGCCGAAATTTCTTCGGACAGAGACTCCTCTGGGGCGTGACAATTTAGTGGTATCAGAGCAGGGTGTGATACCTGCGTTTGGTATTTTGGACATTTTTATACTAGCCCTAGTTGTGAGACAGATTAGCCTGGGCAGTTATTTTCGGTTGCACGGATTTGTCCGTTTCGATTATGTTATGGACTTCCGTTTTGGATTTATATGGATTTCCGGTGTTTGTTTTTCTCGTACGGAATTCCGAGGTCAATTTTGGGGGCTGGACAGCGATGGAACATCTCCAGACGGCATATAGGTATGATGTTTAATTTGATAGTTATGACATGTATTAGCACTTTATCTTTAGTACTTGTCTGGATGTTGTAGCACATATTATATGTGATGGGTTATCCATTGAGCATGATTGACCTTAATAGATATCAAGGATTATTATCTCTAGTGATTTTCTTATCATACCATCAGTGTTAGTTTCATTACGTAGGAGATGGAGGCACATACCACCTCTTATTGTTAGCTGGGTAGTGGATGATACCTACATATTTATGTTGTTTTAGCCAGTGGAGGTTTTATACTCATATCTTTTGGATATTAGGGTACCCGATACGATGAAATTGTTTATTGGGGAGTTACCATGTATGATCATTGTTGAGAATGGTTTGAGGTTGAGGGATATTGTGAGATCAGATATTATGATATGTTGATTTCTAATGATTTATGAGAGTAAATGTTATGTGGTTGTTGATGATCTTTTAGTGGATAACTATTTTGATGATCTTTTATTTGGGTTGTCATTGATGGTGATATAGTGAGTATCCTGTATGGTGTTCACAGGTTGATGTTAATAATTGGTGATCAGATTATAAGTTGGAAGCTAGAGAGTTTATGTGCCTATGAGATTTTTGATTATAATAATCTGGTTAGTTGTGGTTAGTTAAAAGGATGATAAAATTGATATTTGTTTCATCTGATATTAAACTATGTGGATAAATAATGATTTGATGTTTTGAATGCTAACTTACCCTCATGGAGAGTAGAGACTTATTCATCTGATATTAGTGGGCTGATATTTTTGAGGATAAAAAAAAAAAATGAGGGTGTCTTGATGATATTGAATTCTAGCTTTTTCTTTTGGGTCGTACACATTTATTCATATGATATTATGTGGATTGACATTCTCTAGTTTGAGATGATGTATTAGTGTTGAATTGACCCATGAACTGATTTAGTTATTTGATAATGTAGTATACCATTTGATCGTGGTTTGATATACCTTAGTTGCTTGTGGAGGATTAAGGTATTCTTGATTAGTTAGTAGATGAATGATTTAGTTTTGTTGGTTGATCAGTAGAGGATTGTCATACTCTATTCTTAGAGGTTTGAACCTTTAGGTTGTTTGTGCTTAGTTATGTATCTAGAGCACCTTTGAGTACTTGTTTTGTACTGACGTGGAAATGACTGATTTAGCCATATATCATTGTCGGCTTGGATAGGTGATAAAGGATCGATGTACCCTATTTCATGAAGACTTTGACCATGGATTGTATATACCTGGTGGGATAACTTAGAGGGTGCATTGGGATATGTGACCCGTTGATGTAAGGAAGTGTAGAGCTAATTGCTTAACACTTATGGGATACACTCGTTACTAGTGTATACTGGGAGAGTACATTTGGATTTGTGATGATAAAATTCTTCCCATTTGATATAGTCTTGGTAGGGTATGACATTGACTTGCAATGTTATACCACGGCTGTGTATATTTTTCTTGTCCGATATTAGTTCCTTTGAACTTAGAGCAGGGTTGTTACTGGATGATTAGGCTGCTTTATTTTGGGTTGCTTTTGATTGATGTATTCATGCTTGATACATATGCATGAATTTTGTTTAGATATACCGTAACCCATGAGTGTTGGTAACATAAGGTTGGTCTCTTTGATTGAGCTGGTATGCTGATTTTGCATGTCTATGTTGCATGTATATCATGATTGTTTTGGGTTGTAGGAGTCCTGGGTGGACTGTCCATTTGCAAGTAGTATATGTATCTATGTTCTGATATGTTTGAAGGCTCCTTGTGGATCATAGATATGTAGTTCGGAGTATGTATCCGGAGGTATTATTGAAGATAACTTGTTGATTAAATCCGAGATGTAGTATAAGTACATCGGTGGTGTTTTGATGGAGGCATTTTGTCGATTTAATCTGAGTTGTGATATGTACATATGTGTTTGATGTGGTATCTGAGGTATCTTTTTGGATTATGTTTGATATGTGAGTGCACCTGGGTTTAGTATGCTTTATTGGAAGTATATGTTGGTTATACTCTTGGCATAGGTGAAGATATGTTATGTGAGGGTTGTTTGAGGTGTATTGTCGATTTTACCTATGTTGATTTTGCACACGTGTTCGGTATGTATTGTTAGATGTATCATACTGAATATACCTGAGTTGTAGTGTGTTTGGTGTATAAGAATTGGAGGATTTTGTTGATTATACATATGTTGTGTAAGCATGTGTGTTAGGTGTATACATTGGTAGCAGTATGATGATTTTACTTATGCTGAATGCAGGATGTGGAGTGTCTGCATTATGTCATTGTTGGACTTACCCATCAACTAATTCTCCTATCAGTGGATGACCCACTAGGATGCTGATAGAGTTGATGATGGATTTGATTAGTTTACTAGGTTGTTATAGCCTAGGTTAACCACAGTGATTTGTGGTAGAGAGATCTTGTATAGTCTTTAGCTGGATAGTTAGGTGCCTTGGTGCACTTATATATTGTTTTATGGTGGGGCGTTGCTCCCACATATTACGAATTGCTGGTAGTGGAGCATAGCTCCTATATTTATTGCAGATACCTATTTCAGATTATTTGTGGTGGAGCGTAGCTCCCACATATTGAGGATTTCTTGTGGTAGAACATTGCTCCCACATATGTGATGTTTCCTGTGATGGAGCGTTGCTTTCACACTGGAGGATTTATTCTTTGGTGATTTATGTTATGGATGATCAGATTTTCGACTTATTATTGGAGATCTTATGGATAGGAATGTCTGTGATACGGACATTATGTGTATTGGTTTTTGCCATAGAGGCTTACAGTGCCTTAGATGTTTTCAGGGACTCGATGATCCTGGTATGTCGAAGATGTTTGGATAGATTTCCATTATCTTTGTGGACGATGTTGTGATCTATTACGGATCCGAGGTGAGTCACGTACACTACCTTTGTATAGATCTAGAGATGATTCGACGAGAACATCTATATGTGATTATCAGTAGTGCTGGTTTGGTTTGTTTTATGTGAGATGTTTGAGCCACACGGTCACCAATAGAAGTATACCGTGGTTCCACATGAGATCGAGATTGTTACCGTCGGGAGTAGACGGAGTCAATAGAAGAGGCTTGCAACCTCCTTTGTTTGGCCGATATTTCCGGAGATACGTTGAGGGTTTCTCACGGATTGCTATGTTACTTACACGCCTGACCATGAAAGGCGTGAAGTTTATTTAGACTGAGGATTTCAAGATCAGCTTCTAGGAGCTGAAGCGAAGACTAGTGTCGGCTTCGATTTTGGTTTTACCTTCTGGAGAGGACGGATATGTCCTCTACACCAACGCATCTATTCAGGATTTGAGCGCTGTTCTGATGCAGCACGATATGGTAGTCTCTTTATGCTTCTCGTCGGTTGAAGGAGCATAAGAAGATCTACCCTGTACATGATCTGAAGTTAGCCACTATTATTTTTGCCCCGAAGATTTGGCGGCATTACCTGTACGATATTACATTGAGATTTTCACTGACCATCAGAGTCTCAAATATCGGTTCACTTAGAAGGAACTTAATCTTCGACAGAGGAGATAGATGGAGTTCCTGAAGGATTATGATTGTACTATTAGCTATCACCTGAGAAAAGCTAATGTGGTTGCCGATGGATTTAGCTAGAGGTCCAGAGGGACTTTAGCTTGCCACCGAGTTGTGGTCACAGATTTGATTCAGGATTTCTCTGTGTTAGACCTTGAGGAGCAGGGACAGACCGAGCAGGGTAGTCTCGTTACCATAATTGCTCAGTCGTCGATCAGGATGAGAATCCGAGAGGCCCAGTTGTTGGGACCTCATAGAGCTCAGCGAGGCAGAGTGGTCCTTACTATCGGACAGAGGATGACAGAGGCATAAGACTGCTGGAAGTGTTATACTGACCGGAGTCGGAGACTCTTAGAGTTCTCCATTTACGACCATGTATTTTTGCGAGTTTCACTCACGAAAGGGGTGAAGAGATTGGCTTCAAAGGTAAGCTAGCTCCGCGATATATTGGACTTTTCCACATCTTGGAAAGGATTAGAGCGGTAGCTTACCGGTTGGCACTATCGCCGTCTTTGGCAGGCATCCACGATGTATTCCACGTATCTATGCTGAGGAGATACGTATCTGACCCGACACATGTGCTGACAGATATCTCAGTTCCCGTTCAGCCTAACGTAACCTATGAGGAGGTTCCGGTTTGGATTTTTGACCGGAAAGAGCGTCAGTTGCGGAACAAGACTATTTGGCTGGTTAAGTCGGATGACAGCATCATTCGGACGAGGAGGCTATTTGGGAGCTCGAGGATACGATCCGAGCTCGATATCCCCATCTTTTCACTTGAGGTATGTGATTTAATTTACCGTTCAGCATTTATTATTGTTACTTGTTATTAGTACTTGCTGATGGTAGATACTGAAATTTGGGGACCAAATTTTTATTAGTGGGGAAGAATGTAAAATACCGGAAAATAGGAAATATTAATAAGGGAATTTTTCAGAATTTTTGGAAATTTTTCGGGAATTTTTCGGAGCTCGTACGGACGAGTTAACGAGGATCAAGATGGGGCCCGGAAAAGCCTGTTTAGGCTACCCAGTTTTAAAAAGGAAAAGTTTTACTTTCTTTTCCTTTTCCTTTTTCTTTTTCTTTATATTTTTTTTTTATTTTCCCCGTTTCTCTCCCTCGCACACCCGAGCCGTTCCCTCTTCTTCTTCCCGACGCCGTTCTTTGCTCCTCTCGAGCCCTAAAAACCCTAACCGGTGATCCCTTCTACTTCATCTTCTCTTCTCTTCTGCACCGCCGCACCTCCTGTGCCCTAGCCGCCGGCCGCCATTGAGCCCTGCCGAAGCCGCTACCCTCTCTAGACCGGAGCAGCGCCAGCCGTGCCCTAGATTGGGTTGTGCCGTCGCCGAGTTTGCTTCGTCGCCACCGACCCAGCGCTGCCGCCGGCCTTCCTCGGCCCTAGTTCTCCGGCCAACTCCTCCTCCTTCCCGAGCCACACCGTGCCCTAGATTTGGGCCACGACCGACACCCATACAGCGCTGTGCCTGCTTCCCGAGTAGTGTTCGATCTCTCCGGTGATCACTTTTGTTACTGTCCCTGCTGTTCCCTAGAGCCGGCAGAGAGAATAACCAGAGGAAGAACTTGGCTTCGTGCAGGTAAGGCATAGTTGGGTATTAGATTTTGACTGGGATGTTGACTCATAGAGGGAAGTAGTTCTTTGCAGTGTAGGCAACAGAACTGTGGCAACGGTTTCATCTCGCTCCGGATAGGATTATTGGCAGCAACTTCGTCTACTGTGCTGCAACAACGAATCTTCTCCAGCTGTGATTTGAGGTGAAAATGTGTTTTATGTATGAATTGATACGTATCTAATTTGGTTATAGAATGATGCATTGAGGGCGGATCCTTGTTGTAGATTGAGTTGTTTTTAAATAAATCTAATGGAACGATTATGGTTAAGACCATTAACCTTAGTCAATGGTTAGCATTAATTTTGGGTAGCCAATTGGTTATGTTAATTAGGGTTTTCCCTGATATTAGTTTCGTGGATTTTATTAAGCTATTTAAATTCATTTGAATTGTAGCTAAATAAAATATCTGTGTATTGGTATTTCAGGACTTTAACGCGAGACGAGTATCTCAGAGTCAGAGTGGACCTTTCTATTTTCGGAGGCGGGTACTTTGACTTATGTCTTTTGATATGCATGATAATATGTTTAACATATAACAGTAATTGTGTTACCTGTTTATTTCGGTTGGTCACTACATGATTAGTACATGTTGTTTGTTTATTTATTCTGCACTGCATATTATCTACCTGATCACATATGCCTTAGGTAGTGACCTAACCACATGCTCTATTATATTCTGGATCTAGGGTTTATTTGATACCCTCTTCGATTTGTGTACCTTCTATTTGATACGTCTTCTTGTGGTACACACTTTGTATCTATTTATATGGATCATGCCATGTTATTCATGAGATTGCCATGTTTAGTATCATGCATCATGATTGCATGCTGTGCGATTGTCGGCTCTACTTTGGTTGAGCTCATCGCCAGTTACATGTACTGCACACATCACCCATGGATTTGTATATCTGGCTGGTGTGTGGCGGTTCTGCTGTTTGGCTCCGTTGGTCAGGTGACTCAGCGTGGTAGGCGGCATACTGGTCGGCTTGGTTGGGCTCCGCTGGCATTTAGGGTAGCAGCGTGGTAGCCGGCAGATGGTGGACTCTGTTTGGCTCCGTTGGTCAGGAGACTCAGCGTGGTAGCCGGCAGAGATATCCTCCCCGTCATCGTGTACCGGGAGATGAGAGCATTGAGCTCCCCCATTTATGATTTGGGGTCACAGGACAGGAGTACTCCGACAGCATCCCGTTTACTCTGTCATTGCACAGGAGCATTGATTTCAGAGTATGGGGTTGACATATGCATTTATTGCATTTTTATTTGCTTGTGATTGCTGCACTTATATGCTGCATTTGTTTGGATGCATTGATTGACATGCATACAGGATTATGACTCACTCGGTCTGACGACCTGTTACCTTTATACTTTGATCCGGTCAGTACAGTTATCTTCTGATTTCATTTCAGTTGCATTTATCCTCCTCATATTCAGGAGACTGTACGCATGATTAGTGTTGTCTGTTATTTGTTTTATTATGCATATCAGTTGTACCTGGGACTCACCCCGCCTCCATTGTTGATATTTTCAGGTTGAGGCTGTCCGGAGCAGTTCCAGTCGTTGGCCCCCCATCTGCACGTAGAGCTAGTTCTCTACTAGGTTGTTATTTGCTTTATTTTGGTTTTTCTTCCATCAGACTATGTTTTAGTTTTGTTTTGGATTTTATTTATGGATATTGTACGGATTGTTACCGTTTGATGGTCTTTTGGATGGTTTGGTTTTTATTCTACTATATGCCTGCCTGGACGGCAGAAGAGGTGAGTTCGTTGGACTTGAGCTTTACGAGTGTAGTGGAGTAGGGTGGATTTCGAGTCAGAGTCCTACTATTATTGATTACTATTATTAACTGCGTGGTTGTGACAGCCAGAGGCTGAATATCTTTGTAAACTGCGTGGTGTCTGTTTTTATTTTTGTTATCATTCCAGCCGCCTGTGGCTGATGTATATGTGATATGTAGAAAGTTTCATATTGTCCGCCGTACAGGGGAGATGCTGCCGAAATTTCTTCGGACAGAGACTCCTCTGGGGCGTGACATTTTTAGCCTACTTTACAAGAAGATGTTGCTCAACTTGTGAGAACCTGTTTATCTTGTCAGAAAAATCAAAATATTCCTCATCATCCAACTGAATTATTGAAGACTTCTAGAGTATCCTATACTTTTAATCAATGAGGCATGGATATAGTTGGGTCTTTCCCTCTTGCACCTGCTCAGAGGAGATTCTTATTAGTAGCTATTGATTATTTTTCTAAATGGGTAGAAGCATAACCCTTAGCCAAAATTACTGAACATGCAGTTATTAAATTTTTATGGCAGCATATTGTTTACAGATTTAATATTCCACACAAAATAATTTCTAATAATGGAAGGCAATTTCAGGGTAGGAAAATTAAAAAATGGTGCTATGATTATAGCATCACACAAGCCTTTACCTCTGTAGCATATCCACAGAGTAATGGACACGCCGAAGTAACCAACAGGGAAATTATTAGAGGACTCAAAACTAAATTAGATCACATCGGTGGTAGCTGGGTAGATGAATTACCAAGTGTATTGTGAGCATATCGTACCACTCCTCGAGAAGCCACAGAAATTACTCCTTTTCACCTGGTCTATGGGGGTGAGGTAGTGATCCCGATTGAAGTTGGAGTAGAATCTGATCGAAGAAGGCTTTATGATGATAGAAATGCAGATCAACGCCTCATGAAACTTGACTTAAAAGAGGAAGCATGGGACAAAGTGGCAACCCGGCTCATTTCATATCATCAAAGGATGATACAGAATTACAACAAAAGAGTTATTCCAAGGTTCTTTCAATTATGTGATCTTGTATGGAAGCGCATCAAGCCTGTTGGAGATGTTAACAAGCTAGAACCCCAATGGGGAGGACCTTAAAAAATCGTGCAGAAACTTGTATTGGGCTCCTATTACCTCCAAGACGTAGAAGGGAGAAATTCGAGCCTTGGATAATCATTTAACAATATAGAACTAACAAATAGCTTGTAGCACCAGATGTGGATTTTGAGCACTCATGCTTCACTTATCCAGATTTGGCAGGAGATTTTGAACTCAGATCAGGACTTATTCATTTGCTTCCCAAATTTCAAGGGTTATCAGGAGAGGATCCCAACCGCCATCTACATGAGTTCCATGTGGTTTGTTCTACCATGAAACCATAGGGGATTTCAGAAGAAGACATTAAGTTGAGGGCCTTTCCATTCTCTTTGACAGGAGCAGCAAAGGACTGGTTATATTGCCTTCCAGCTGGATACATTACTAGTTGGATTGATATGAAGAAAGCATTTTTGGAGAAATTTTTCCCAGCTTCTAGGACTGCAACTATCAGAAAGAGCATTTGTGGTATTCAGCAAGTAGTGGGAGAGACTCTTTATGATTATTGGGAGAGATTCAAGAAGCTGTGTTCGAGTTGTCCACAACATCAGATTAGTGATCAGCTTCTTGTTCAATATTTCTATGAGGGCCTACTTCCTATGGATAGGAGCATGATAGATGCAGCAGCTGGAGGAGCCTTGGTGAATAAGACTCCAAATCAAGCAAGAGAGCTAATTTCAAATATGGCGGAAAATTCACAGCAATTCGGGAGTAGAGCTCTTGGAACTAGAGTGGTTAATGAAACTCATTTGGTTTCGAATGAGCAACAAGAAATCAGAAACAATTTGCAAGAATTGACCTCTCTAGTGAAGCAAATGGCGTTGCAAAATTCAAGTCATGTTTCAAATTTTCCTTTACCAATGATGAAGTTGTGTGGAATTTGTTCAAGCCAAGATCACTCTTCGGATCATTGTCCTAATCTACATCAAGATGAATCCGTTGCAGCCATTTCAAGACCTCAATTTCAGCAACACAAGTATGATCCCAACTCTTCAACTTATAATCCGGGATGGAGGGATCATCCTAATTTGAGGTATGGGAACACATTTTATCAGCAGCCAACACAAAATCAGATTGGACAGCCATCATTTCAGCATCAGCAGAATCAACATTATTTCCAGAACCATCCAGTAGTTCATTCTCAGCAAAATCAGCACTTCCAGCAGCCACAATTTCAGCAAAACTTCAACCAAAATCAGCAATTTCAACCATTCCAGAATTTTCAGCATTCGAATGTTGCATTTCAGCCATAATTTCAGAATGCATAGAATCAGCAAAACCATTTCCAGCAAATTCAGCAACCTGTGCAGAATTTCCAGCAGCCAAGCAGTACGAATCAGCACCAATCTCAGCTTGCACTACCTTCTTCTACAAGCCCAAGATCAATGCAACCTCAACAGAACTTTAGCAGCTCAAAAATTGAGGATTTGATGCAGCAAGTGCTACAACAGCAACAGCAAATGATG
Source organism: Zingiber officinale (assembly GCF_018446385.1). Lineage (NCBI taxonomy): Eukaryota > Viridiplantae > Streptophyta > Magnoliopsida > Zingiberales > Zingiberaceae > Zingiber > Zingiber officinale. The sequence continues at coordinate 683,406 of NW_024589922.1, read as the reverse complement.
CAACAGCAGCAACATCAGCAGAGGACTGATACAGCATTGCAAAACATTGAAAGGCAGATTGGGCAGCTTGCTAGCAACATTAATCAGATGCAAAATCAAGGATCTGGGCAATTACCTTCACAACCGACTCCAAATCCTAAGGGAAATGTGAGTGCATTAACTCTTCGAAGTGGTAAAACAATTTTAGACCCAAATCCGAATTTTACAGCAGGAGCACAACAGAATATTTCCAGGCCATTTGCAGCTTCGAGTTCACAAAATTTCCAGAATTTTCCAGCAAATTCAGAGCAGCCAGATTCTGCACAGAATGGGATTACTGGATTTGATCAGCAACATTTCAATCAACCAGAAGTTTCAGATTCTGATCAAATTGATGGAGCAGATTTCGGCTTGGAATTTACTCCAACAGCAGATTCAAATTCATCTCAAAATTCAACAGATAATCTGGAAAATTCTGGACAGAATCTGGATAGAAATTTAAACCAGCAAGGAGTTGAGCATTCTATTCCATTACCTTTCCCTCAAAGAAGTGTACAACCAAGGAAAGAGATGGAGGAAGAAAAGGCTAAAGAATATCAAGAATTGGTGAAATTATTCAGCAAGGTTGAAGTGAATGTGCCTTTGCTTACCATGATCAAACAAATTCCGAAATATGCCAAATTTCTCAAGGATCTTTGTGTGCACAAAAAGAAATTAAAGGGGAATGAATTGATAAGTATGGGAAAGAATGTCTCAGCATTACTTCAGCCAGTTCCTCAGAAGTGTGAAGATCCAGGAGTTTTCACCGTGCCTTGTGTTATAGGAGATTGTATTTTTGAGGATGCAATGTTAGATCTTGGAGCTTCTATTAATGTGATGCCTAAATCAGTTTTTCAGTCATTAAGAATTGGACCTTTGCAGCCTACAGGTGTAGTGATTCAGTTGGCCAACCATAGTCAAGCACACCCAGCAGGAGTGATTGAGGATGTATTGGTAAAAGTGAGGGAGTTAATTTTTCCTGTAGATTTTTACATCTTAGATATGGAGGGAGATGTGCTTGCGAATAGGGCCCCACTTATTCTTGGACGTCCATTCTTGAAGACTGCTAGAACGAAGATTGATGTGCATGCAGGAACTCTTTCTATGGAGATAGGAGACACAGTGGTTAGATTCAGCATTTTTGAGGCTATGAAGCATCCTAGAGAGGATCATTCTATTCTTAGCGTGGATATCTCAGAGGAGTTGGATGGCATGGAATTCTTGTCAGATGTTGATTCAGACTTAGAGGTTTCTGATTTTGGTATAGTGAATGAATTTGTTGCATTATTGGAAGATGTTTTAGATGTGGAATCTGATGTCAATTCAAGTGAATGCGTAGGGGATTGCTCAGTAGCATTACCCCTAGGATCGCTCAGAGAGGAAGAGGTATGTGTAGGGGATTGCTCAGCAGCATTACCCCTAGGATCACCTATTATGGAGCAGACACAAGAGGAGTTGAAACCATTGCCCCAACATCTGAAATATGCATATTTGGGAGAAAATCAGCAGCTACCTGTCATCATAGCTCAGAATTTGGAACCGGATCAGGAGGAACGATTGTTAGAGATTCTGAGACAGCATAAAAAGGCCATTGGATGGACTTTGGCAGATATTCCTGGGATCAGTCCTTCCATTTGTATGCATAAGATTCACTTAGAGGAGGATGTGAGGCCAGTGAGACAGCCACAGAGACGACTAAACCCATTGATTTTGGATGTTGTAAAGAAGGAGGTGACTAGACTCTTACAGGCAGGCATTATTTATCCGATTTCTGACAGCAAATGGGTTAGTCCCATTCACGTGGTTCCGAAGAAGTCAGGGGTGACAGTGGTAGCTAATGAAGAGAACGAACTGGTGCCCACGAGAGTGAAGAATTCTTGGAGAGTATGCGTGGACTATAGGAAGCTGAACCAAGCAAGCCGAAAGGATCATTATCCACTTCCTTTTATTGATCAGATGTTGGAGAGGCTGGCAGGTAAATCCCATTATTGTTTTCTTGATGGGTACACTGGTTATTTTCAGATTTGCATCGACCCAGAGGACCAGGAGAAGACGACCTTCACTTGCCCTTTTGGGACATTCGCGTATCGTAGGATGCCATTTGGTTTGTGCAATGCTCCAGGTACTTTTCAGCGATGCATGGTGAGTATTTTTGGTGATTTATTAGAGCATTGCATGGAAGTATTCATGGATGATTTTTCTGTTTATGGCTCGTCTTTTGATGCATGTTTGGATAACTTGTCTAGAGTTTTGAGTAGATGTATCGACACGGATTTGGTTTTGAATTTTGAAAAGTGTCATTTTATGGTAGAGCATGGCATTGTTTTAGGTCATATAGTCTCTAGGAAGGGCATTGAAGTAGATCCTGCTAAAGTTAGTGCCATATCTTCTTTATCTTACCCCGCATGCGTGCGGGAGGTTCGAGCTTTTCTTGGTCATGCAGGATTCTACAGGAGATTTATTAGAGACTTCAGTAAGATTGCTCTACCATTGTCTCAGCTACTTCAGAAGGATGTTTTGTTTGACTTCGATCAGAGGTGCAGAGAGGCTTTTGAAAGATTGAAGGAGGCTCTTACTTCAGCACCTATTATTAGACCCCCAGACTGGTCCTTACCTTTCGAGTTGATGTGTGACGCTTCAGATTATGTAGTGGGAGCTGTACTAGCACAGAGAGTGGATGGAGCACCCCATGTTATTTGCTATGCTTCCAAGACTTTGGACTCAGCTCAAGCAAACTACACAACAACAGAAAAAGAGCTTCTTTCTATTGTTTTTGCTTTAGATAAGTTCAGATCATATCTTCTTTGTTCTCATGTGATTATTTTTTATGATCATGCAGCTTTGAAGTATCTCCTCAAGAAGCCTGATGCAAAGCCTAGATTAATCAGATGGATGCTTCTGCTTCAAGAATTCGACGTAGAGATACGTGATAGGAGCGGGAAGGAGAACTTGGTTGCAGATCACTTGAGCAGGATTGAAGGAGACTTGGACCATTCGGCCATTGATGATGATTTCAGGGATGAGCAGCTTCTACAGCTGCAAGGTGAGTCTCCATGGTATGCGGATCTAGTGAATTTCTTAGTTGCATATGTTTATCCCAAACAATTTTCAAAAGCTCAAAAAGATAAATTAAAAAGTGATTCAAAATTCTATGTTTGGGATGATCCTTACTTGTGGAAGTTTTGTAGTGATCAGATCATTAGGAGATGCATACCTGATTCTGAGTTTCAGTCTGTACTCACTTTTTGTCATTCTTTTGAGTGTGGAGGACATTTTGGACCACAAAGAACTGCTAGGAAAGTATTAGAATGTGGTTTGTATTGGCCTACTCTTTTTCGTGATGCCTATGCTTTTTATAGATCATGTGATAGGTGTCAACGAACTGGGAACATAGGACTTAGAAATGAAATGCCTCAACAATTCATATTATTTTGTGAGATTTTTGATGTTTGGGGTATTGACTTTATGGGTCCATTTCCTGCCTCTTTCGGTTTTGTTTACATTTTATTGGCAGTTGATTATGTTTCCAAATGGGTGGAGGCCATTCCCACTCGGACTGATGACTCTTCTGTTGTTGTTAGTTTTGTCAGGTCTCACATATTTTGCAGGTTTGGAGTACCCAGGGCGATCATAAGTGATCAAGGGTCTCATTTTTGTAACAGACACATGAAGGCTTTGCTACATAAGTACGGGGTTACACATAAAGTTTCTACATCCTATCACCCGCAAACAAATGGGCAAGCAGAAGTGTCTAACAGGGAGGTGAAATCAATTCTTGAAAAGACTGTGAGACCGGATAGAAAAGATTGGAGCAAAAGACTTGAAGATGCACTTTGGGCATATAGGACAGCTTTCAAAACCCCTATTGGAATGTCCCCTTACAGGATTGTGTATGGAAAAGCATGTCATTTGCCTGTGGAGATTGAACATAGGGCATATTGGGCGGTTAAAGCATGCAACCTTGATAGTGACACGGTTGGAGAAGAAAGAAAAATGCAACTTCAAGAACTTGAAGAGATTAGATTGGATGCCTTTGAGAACTCACGGATTTACATAGAAAAGGCCAAGAGATTTCATGACAAACAAATTGAAGTGAAAGAGTTTCAAATTGGTGACAAAGTACTTCTATATCGATCTCGTCTCAAATTGATTAAAGGTAAGTTGAGATCTAGATGGGAAGGACCTTATTGTGTTACTAATGTTTTTTTTTATGGAGTGGTTGAGATCCAGGATTTGTCTACTGGTCGGGTTTTTAAAGTTAATGGACAAAGGCTTAAAAAGTTTCATGAAGAAGTGAAGGGCTTGGTGGTGGAGGAAATGGAACATGTTGATGCTATCTACCCGATTTAGAGGGGAGTTTCACTTTATCTTTTGTTTCTTTGCAAATTAATAAATTTTAGGTGTAGGTAGTTTTCTTATTTGTTTAGGTAAAATTTCGGTTTCATTTAGAATTTTCTTGCATAAATAAATTTTGAGTTACATTAGTAATTTTTATTTTTGCATAGTTATAGTTTTGGAATTTAGGTTTTATGATAGTTACCATTTCTTTGAGTTTGTTAGTCTTTGTTTTAGGAATAAATGGTACTTCCTTCTTTTGACATTTCTTTGTATCATTTTAAGGGATTTGAAAAGGAATGTTAAATTTGATTATCATGTTTAAAGACTTTATGGCATGATTGAACTCTAGGATTGCATGAGGTTGATACTAGTGATGGATTCTTGATTGATGTAATGGTATGATAACTTTTATTTACCTAGTGAGGTTTGAGCCTATTTTAAGTGATGCATTCGTAGCTTATTTCACTCTAGAACTTGCTTCAAATCTGATTTATACCTCTAGAGCAGTATTGAGTCATGTTTTATGAAATTTACTCCATTATCACATTGCCCTCACCTGTTTTTGCTATTCTTCTTGTTATAAATCATCATATCTTTGATCTTTTCTCATGTCTTATTTCTTTGGATGTGGTTATCTTGGATGATATGTGATGATTTTATTTTGGCCGAGACGGACAAAAGAATAAGTGTGGGGGAGGTGTTTAGTTTTGAAATGGAGTTCTGCAGAAATTAAAGAAGCTCTGTAGATTAATTTGGCTGTGTTACATTGTTTCAGTAATTGATACACTTGAGAGTGAGAAGAAGTATTATGATCAGCTTGGAATTCTGGAAACTGAGTAGCTAAGGAAATCTGCAGAGATTCAAGTGCAGTGCTGGAATTTTGTATCAGTTTGTATCAAGATTCAGAATGTAGGATTTAGATGAATGGTATGCTTGTTTCATGGCATCTGTAAATAACGAAGGATGATTTCAGTACAGCATGATTTCAGAACAGAATCTGGACAGCATAATTTAGTTCATTTGTAGTTTGAAAACTTGAAGGAAAAGGGCATCAATTGGTACTTTAAACAACAAGGACAATGCTGGAATCAGAATAGAGTTTACAGGATTTCAAAAGAGTGTGTATCAGGAGTGTGCAACCTTTTCGTTATCAGCCTTGAAACCTTTGGAATGAATTGAAATTCTCATTCTTTACAAATTTTCTGAAGTTGCAGCAACTTGCTGAAATTCTGAATTTTCAGCAACCTTCTAAGTGGTGTTATTGGCTGAAACAAGATGGAAATCAAGCTATTGTTTGATTAAGTGATTGTGAAGCTTTATGGAGATAATTGTTGAAGCTTGAATTGAGTAAGCAGTAGCATAAGATGAAGATATCAAGAGTTCAAACCTGAATTTCAGAATTCTGTGAGAAGCTGTGAAAGAGTTAAACGCCTTGTAAATCCAGAAACTTTGGAATGAATGGAGCATCAAGAATTTAGTAATGATCTCAAGGATAAGTTAAGCTCAGATGAAGTGCTAAAACACGAAGTAACAAATGAAACTTGAGCATCAATAACTTCTACAAAGATTTAATTCAATCACTGGAATTTGGAAATGGCAAGACATTTGATAGTACTTGAAAGGTTGAATTTTGGTGAATGTGAAGAGTAAAGAAGACAATGATTGCTCTCAAGTTGGGAAGTGAAACTAAATTTAGTATCAAGAACAATTGAAAATCAAAAGGGGAGGGTGCTGGAATGATAGAATGCATAGGGTGCAGAAACAAAGAAGGTGCAGAATTGCAAGAAAAATGGCAGTTTTGTGCCAATTTGGAATGAGAATTGTGATGAGCCAGGGCTACTGGAAAATGAAAGGTCTTTGGATATGCATTGTAAAAGGTTTGTTGAGACAAGAGGAAGGAGTATTGAAAATTTTTTGTGGCTAACCATGTTAGATTGATACAAAGTCTAGCATTGAAGGAAATTTGAAAATCAGTAATGCAGAATGGAGTACAAGGGGCTAATGACCATAGCAAAATCTGAAACCTAGCTGCCACTTAGTATTGATAATTGGTTATCCTTCTTCTCCAGAGTTTACAAGATTTAAGACAAGGAATTGGATACCAAAATAGGGAAGATAAAGCTGTAAACTGAAGAAGATTGAACCAAAACTGCAGCTTGATATTTTGGACTGTTAATGCAGTGAGAAAAAGTAAATCCAAGCTGAAATTTTTGTGCCATTGGAGAACAAGAGGTGGAGTCTTGAATTCGTACCATTGTTGAAGAGGATGCTTAGAGAAAAGAAGTGAATATCTGAAAAAGAAACTGAATTCTGATTTAAATGCAGAAAAGTTTTGTGACACAGGTAATGTGCTGATTTGTGCCAAACTTTTGGTTATTCAAGCCTGAAATGAATGGAGTTAAGCCATCTTGATCTATTATTAAATAAGCTAACTACCAAGGCTTAACAGTTAGGAAATTTTGGCTGAAATGACATTGAATCTAAATCTGAAAATCCAAGGACAGATTCATACACAGGAAATGAATGGAGTTGTAGGAACAGAATTTTAGTTATTAAGTTCAGTTTCTGAAAATTGAGGAAACAATCTGCACTGGAAATGGAGCTAAGTAAAAGAAAGAGTGCAGATTGGTGTGCTTGCAAAAACCAAATCAGCAACAAGAAGCAGTGACAGGAAAAAAAATGCAGAATTTCATGCTTGGCTGAAATTGAACATCACATAGCATTTTAATTCCATGTCTTCTACCTTGAGTTGAACTTTATTTTTTTTATTTGCTCTAACAGAATTAATTCTTCCATTTACATCCTAAATTGTTTTTCTTCCAATGGATTGTGAATTCTCATGAATGTGCATCTTAATATGTGTGATGGAGGGCAATTAGATGAGAAGCAAGCTTATGGTAGTGGATTTGCTATGAGTAGCTTGAGGGATCTCCACCATTGCAAAATTGAGATTAGGATGAGAGCCACTTCAAATTACCTTGTGAGGATTAGAAATGCTATCATTTTCATTTTATTCATGATGGATGAAGTTTACTAAGTATTGAACCAAGGTGAAAATAGAGGTCATGAATGTGTGAGTCTATGAAACTTGATACTTACATATAACTTCCTTTTACTTTCTTTTGGACATGATCAAGAATAGTTGGGAGTAGGAAGTACCATCTTAGATGTTATTTTAGTTGGCTCACTTGCACGAGGCGTGCAAGAATAAGTGTGGGGGATTTGATAGGTTATGAATTGATACATTAATTTTGGATTAATATTTGGTATTCTTTATATATTTGCACATGTTTAATTCCAATTTTGATCATGTTTCCCAAACAAGGTTTTTATGAGCTTTATGAGGTTTTTCCATCTTATGCATGATTTATTTTTCATTATGTGATTTTGGTCTTGTAGGGTACTAATGGGTTCATGATTCAAGTGGAGGCATGGTTCACTCAACCAAATGGAGCCCAAAGCCCTAACTGACCCCAATTGAGCTTGGATTCGAGTCAAACCCCAGCTGGACCAAACCCTAGGTATAAAAGGCAATTTTTGGCACGGTGAACAGTGAGCTCGCGCTACTGTTCATCGTGCCAGTTTCTTGACGGCGCGGTCGCAGCTCCCTTCCTTCTTCCAAATCTTCGAGCAACCTTGTCCTCATCGGCGTGGAGTTCCTCAGCTTCCAGCAACCGGTTTCTGACCTTCAGCACCTCTCCAGCGAGCATTTTTGCAGGCGAAGTACTGTAGCTGTGGGGCGCGATTTCCAGCTCAGACCAGCGGTGTTCTTCTGGTATGGGTTTCCATTCCTTCACGGGATCATTGGCGGTGGTCCTCCAGTGATTCTAAACCATTTCCGACAGTATTTCAACGTTCCCAGCTTCTTCGTCAGCTCTCGACGCCATTTCCAGAAAACGCAGCAGAGAACCATTTCAGAACTGATCTCGCTGAAGTTTGTGAGCTGATACAAGTGAATCTGAGTTCGTTTTGAAGCTTGAGGACTCCAGACCGATCTTTGTTGGAGTGTTCTCTGCGGATCCTTGTGTGACGGCAAGGAGAAGACGAATTTGGTCCGAGATTTGGGTGTAGGGATGTTTAGTTTTCTTTGCAGTTTGTTTCTAGCTTAGGTTTTCTTATTCCTGCAGATTTGTTTCTGAATCTGATAGTTTATAGTCTGGATTTAGTTGTAGTTTCATTTGCTACATGAATCTGATATGCTTAGTTCTGTTTTTGTTGCTGATTAGTTCTGTTCGTGTAGCAAAAACTGCTGAAATTCTGTTTCTTGCGTTTGTGACTGTGAATTCTGTTAGAGTTAATTGATAGCTGTTTAGTTAGTGATTTTATTATCTGCACTACTGGTTACTGCATTTAGTTAAATGAAGAGTGAAGTTTTGTCAACTTTCTGCATCCAGTCCCAGTAGGAAGGTTTAGCTGATGTGGAAGTTTAGTCTTGTGTCCATTTCTGATAGCTAAGAATTAGAGTTCTAGTTTGCTTTGTGCACGTGTAGAATAAACAAGGTTTGATTGTAGTAATGAGGTTGAATTCTATTTAGTGCAAGTAAGTGTTAAGTGTTTGAATTTTAGTACGTGTAAGTAAATTCTGCAGTAGGTAATGGTTTTTGTCAGCAAGTTTAATTCTGTTTTCTGCTGCATTTTAATACCAAATCCCCATTTCATATCTAGAAAACCCAAAAAGTGTGTTCTTAATCCAAAACAAGCACGTTCTAGCATAATCCTCGGAAATTCGACTCGGGCCTTATACTAAAACATTGCTTTGTGTAGTTGTGGGTTTTCGATCATATTGTTAATTTGGGAGTTTATTTGTGACATCTATTTAGAGAGCTCATCAAGGACCTTAAAAAATCGTGCAGAAACTTGTATTGGGCTCCTATTACCTCCAAGACGTAGAAGGGAGAAAACTCGAACGGCCTTGGAGCGCTAATCATTTGCAACCATATAGAACATAACAAATATGCTTGTAAGTTATTTATGTATTGTTGGGATTTTTGAGCAGCGAAAACCGCTTTTTCGCGTCGCGAAAACCCCGAAACCACCGTCACCGGATCCGTGCGAAGAATAAAATTTCAAAAAACCTTCGAGTACGAGTTTACTAACACTAGATCTACATTAGAGTTCTAGATGGTTAAGAGTTTTTACCCTTGATGCGCGCCCTTTGCGAATCCCGCTCGTCCAAGGTGCCGGATCTCAAGATTGTCAAAGTAGACAATCCTCTACACGTATCCACACGAACAAAAGAGGGAGAAAACCAAACTAAAGTGTGCTAGCACCTTGGAAGGGTTCGGCCAAGGTAGGATGAGGGGGAGAGAAGAAGGAGCTCAAGGAGGAAGAAGAATAGAATGAATGTCTTGAATGAAAAAAATCATTCTCATTCATTTTGAGTGGCCGACCACAATTGTAACTCCCTTACAATTAATGTGGCCGGCCACATTAAATGGAAAGGGGTTTGTAACCTCCATGATGTGGCACACACATGTGCTTGCTTTGATGATGTGGCACATCATCATTAGTCCTCCTATTGCCAACTCACAAATGAGGTGGAAAATGGTCAAGTCAAACTTGACCTTTCATCTTCCTTCTTAAGTCAAGTCAAACTTGACCAAATCTCTCTCATGGTTGATCTAATCTAACCATTTGATTCAAACCAACTTAATATAATGAATCTAATTCATTTAATTAAATTGATTCAATGAGTCATAATCTAAATTAGACTCATTGAACACATGAATCAACTTGAGTCCAACTCAATTAGCCTAACTTGGATTACTCTTAATCTAATTTGGTTCAATACATGAACCTAATCCTCTTGGTTCATCATATGAACCTAATCTCCATCTAATTGTCCTTAGTGTGTGACCCTATAGGTTCTTGTAACGTTGGCAATGCCCCTAAACCCATTTAGGACCATAAGTAATGAGCGGTATCTAGCAACACATCATTACTACCCAAGTTACAAGAATGTTGAGATCCAAAATCACCTTGTAACTACTAATTGTGACTCCTCACAATATATGACAAGTGTTCTTCTATCCTAGACATCTAGATTGATCAATGTGAGGCATAGACCATGTCATCCTCTGACCAATCTAAATCGTAAACTCCAAGTAGACTCACTAAATCAAATGAGCTCAATATCTCATATTGACTCATTTGGGCATGGTCATGCTCTTCGTGGTCTCACTCTATCAAGAATATCGATGTTGCTCCCGTCATATAGGAGGGATAGATCTCATCTACATCACTCACATCCCTCTGCATAATTCATTACATACCCAGTAATCGCCTTTATAGTCTACCCAATTACGGGTGACGTTTGACGAAGCCAAAGTACGTAACTCCTTATGTAGGGATCCATGGTAACTTCAGGTCCAAGGACTAGTAGTCATACTAATAGCCACATGAGAAAGTATATGACACTCATATAACGATCCATGATACTTTCTCATTGCGGGTCATTCAGTATACATTCTCCAATGCATACCCATATGTCAACTTGATATCTCTATATCCATGACTTGTGAGATCAAATCATCGAGTTGACATACATGCTAGTCTTATTGTATTAACATTGTCCCTGAATGTTAATACTCGACTAGGAATGATTAAGAGTAGTGTTCCCTATACATCTCACTATCGATTCAACCAATCGATTGATATAGGTAAGAACCTTCTACTCAAGGACGCTATTATACTTAGTTATTTGGCACCAATAAGAGTAAGTATAATAACCAAAACAAATGCCTTTATTTATATAAGAATATGATACAACGAGTCTATACAACAATCATCAAATGGTTGCTCTAGGGCTCTAACTAACATGTATTATGTACAAACACTGTTGATATGAATAATAGAAAAAGTGCAGGCGATATTATTTGGGAGGAGTCATATACTTCTTTAAACCTCCATAATAGTTGATCGGGGACCTTAAGGAGTGACCGGCTAAGCTTCCTTAAGGGGAATCGGAGAATTTAAACTATTGAACAGTCGATCGGGTACCTTAGGGAGTGACCGGACAGACTTCTTTATGGGGAACCAGAACCAGCTTAGCAAGAGTATTAAGATACTTCGATCAGATCGAGGTGGAGAATACCTTAGCCATGAGTTTCGTGATATCTAGCTGAGTGTGGGATTCTATCCCAACTCACTCCTCCTGGAACACTACAGTGGAATGGTGTATCCGAAAGGAGGAATCATACCCTATTAGATATGGTACGGTCTATGATGAGTCACACAGATCTTTCGATATTCCTTTGGGGCTATGCTCTAGACACGGCTGCTTTTATACTCAATCGAGTTCCATCCAAGGCTGTGATAAAGACACCATGTAGGATATGGACTGGGAGAGATGACCAGGTGTCTTTCATGAGGATTTGGGGTTGTGAGGCTTACGTTCGACGTCAAGTCTCAAACAAATTAGGACCCAAATCCGACAAGTGCTACTTTATTGGATATTCCAAGGAAACTAAGGGAAATTACTTCTACATTCCCAGTCAACACAAGGTAGTTGTGGCAAAGACTGGGGTCTTTCTAGAAAGGGACTTTGTTTCTAGAAAGACTAGTGGGAGTACGTTCGATCTTGAAGAAGTTCAAGATGCGGACCATAGCACTGAAGCCTCGATGGAAGTCGAACTGGAACCACAAAGAGTTGTGGAAGATGTTGTTCCACAAGGAGTTGAGGAACAACAACCAGTTCAAGTAGACATACCTCTTCGCAGGTCTGATAGGGTACGTCGTCAGCCTGAGAGATACTCATTTCTCTTGTCTGAGCATGATGACGTTGTGCTCATAGAGGATGAGCCCACCTCCTATCAGGAAGCAGTGATGAGACCAGATTCCGAGAAATGACTAGAGGCCATGAGATCCGAAATGGAATCCATGTACACCAAGCAAGTATGGACTTTGGTTGATCCACCTGAAGGGGTAAAACCCATAGGGTGTAAGTGGATATTTAAGAGAAAGACTGACATGGATGGGTTTATCTACAAGGGTCGCTTGGTAGCTAAAGGTTTCAAGCAGATTCAAGGTATTGACTATGATGAAACCTTTTCTCCAGTAGTGATGTTTAAGTCCATTCGGATCATGCTTGCTATTGCAGCATACCATGACTATGTGATATGGCAGATGGATGTCAAAACCCCATTTCTGAATGGAAACCTGCTCTAGGATGTGTACATGACACAACCTGAGGGTTTTGTAGATCCACAACATACTAGCAGAGTATGCAAGCTGCATAGGTCCATTTATGGACTAAAGCAAGCTTCTCGGAGCTGGAATCTTCGATTCGATGATGCAATCAAACAGTTTGGTTTCATCAAGAATGAAGATGAACCTTGTGTCTACAAGAAGGTTGTAGGGGATATAGTTGTTTTCCTCATATTGTATGTGGATGACATACTACTCAATGGGAAGGACATCCCTTTACTTCAGTCTGTCAAGAACTGGCTAGGGAGTTGCTTCTCAATGAAGGACTTGGGTGAAGCATCTCGCATTTTAGGCATACAGAAATATAGAGATAGATCTAAGAGGTTGCTTGGCCTAAGTCAGAGTACATATATTGACAAGGCACTCCTTCGGTTTGCCATGCAGAACTCCAAGAAGGGATTTCTGCCGATGTCAGATGGCGTGAGCCTTCGAAGACTCAAGGTCCCTCTTCTAGAGAGAAGAGAGACCGCATGGATCAGATCCCTTATGCCTCAGCCATAGGATTTATCATGTACGCCATGCTATGTATTCGACCTGATGTCTCGTATGCTTTGAGCATGACGAGCAGATACCAGTCAGATCCAGGTGAAAGTCACTGGATAGCGGTCAAGAATATTCTTAAGTACTTAAGAAAAACTAAAGAATATTTCTTAATATATTGAGGTGATGACGAGCTAGCTGTAAAGGGTTACAGTGATGCTAGCTTTCAGACCGACTAGGACGATTATCGATCGCAGTCAGGGTTCATGTTTTGCATTAATGGTGGTGCTGTGAGCTGGAAGAGTTCAAAGCAGGACACAGTCGCTGATTCTACGACAGAGGCTGAGTACATTGCTGCATCAGAGGCAACAATGGAGGCAGTTTGGATCCGCAAGTTCATCACTGAACTTGGGGTGGTTCCTAGTATCGCTGACCCTATTGAGCTCTATTATGACAACAATGGAGTCATAGCACAGGCGAAGAAACGTCGCTCACACCAGCGGACCAAACACATACTACAGCGCTTCCATCTCATTCGAAAGATTATCGAGAGAGGAGATGTGAAGATTTGCAGAGTACCCACAGAGGCTAACATCGCAGATCCCTTGACCAAGACTTTGGCACAGAGGAAGCATGAAGGTCACACTAGGTCATTGGGGCTTAGAGCCTACACTAATTGACACTAGTGCTAGTGGGAGATTGTTAGTTAGAGCCCTAGAGCCAATCATTTGATGATTGTATTATGGACTTATTGTATCATATTCTTATATAAATAATAAAGGCATTTGTTTTAGTTATTATATTTACTTGTATTGGTGCCAAATAAACTAAGTATAATAGCGTCCTTGAATAGAAGGTTCTTACCTATATCAATCGATTGGTTGAATCGATAGTGAGATAATATAGGGAACACTACTCTTAATCATTCCTAGTCGAGTATTAACATTCAGGGACAATGTTAATGCGACGAGACTAGCATGTAGGTCAACTCGATGACTTGATCTCACAAGTCATGGATATAGAGATATCAAGTTGACACATGGGTATGCATTGGAGAATGTATACTGAATGATCCGCTATGAGAAAGTATCATGGATCGTTATATGAGTGTCATATACTTTCTCATTTGACTATTAGTCCTTAGACCTGAAGTCACCATGGTTCCCTACATAAGGAGTTATGTACTTTGGTTTCGTCAAACGTCACCCGTAATTGGGTTGATTATAAAGGTGATTACTGGGTATGTAATAAATTATGCGGAGGGATGTGAGTGATGTAGATGGGATCTATCCCTCCTATATGGGGAGTGACATTTATATTCTTGATAGAGTGAGACCACGAAGTGCATGGCCATGCCCAAATGAGTCAATATGAGATATTGACCTCATTTGATTTAGTGAGTCTACTTGGAGTTCAAGATTTAGATTGGTCAGAGGATGACACGGTCTATTCCTCACATTGATCAATCTAGATGTCTAGGATAGAAGGACACTTGTCATATATTATGAGGAGTCATAATTAGTAGTCACAAGGTGATGTTGGATCTCAACATTCTTGTAACTTGGGTAGTAATGATGTGTTGCTAGATACCGCTCATTACTTATGCTCCTAAATGGGTTTAGGGGCATTGCCAACGTTACAAGAACCTATAGGGTCACACACAAAGGACAATTAGATGGAGATTAGGTTCATATGATGAACCAAGAGGATTAGATTCATTTGATGAATCAAATTGGATTAAGAATAATCCTAATTGGGCTAATTGAGTTGGACTCAAGTTGATTCATGTGTTCAATGAGTCTAATTTAGATTATGACTCATTGAATCAATTTAATTAAATGAATTAAATTCATTATATTAAATTGGCTTGAATTAAATGGTTGGATTAGATCAACCATGAGAGAGATTAAGTCAAGTTTGACTTGACTTGAGAGGAAGAGGAAGAGTCAAGTTTGACTTGACTATTTGCCACCTCATTTGTGAGTTGGCATTAGGAGGACTAATGATGATGTGCCACATCATCATAGTTGGCACATGTGTGTGCCACCTCATGGAGGTTACAAGTCCTCTCTTTAATGACCTCCACATTTAATGAAAAGGAGTTACACTCCTTAATGTGGCCGGCCACTTATGGGGTTTTGATGAGGTGAATTTCATTTCAAGCATTTTGTAACTCTCATCTTCTTCCTTGCCCCAATTCTTCTCTCCCTCTCCTCTCCATTGCCAAGACATTCTTGGAGTGCTAGCACACTCTAAGGTTCTCCCTCCATCGATTTGTTCGTGTGGATACTTCTAGAGGGTTGTCTACTTTGATAATCTTGAGATCTGGCACCTTGGACGAGCGGGATTTACGAAAGACACGCATCAAGGGTAAACTCATACTCTAATGTAGATATAGAGTTTGTAAACTCGTACTCATAGGTTTTTCGAAATTTTATTCTTCGCACGGATCCGGTGGCGGGGGTTTCGGGGTTTCCGCGACGCGAAAAAGCGATTTTCGCGGCCCAAAAGACCCAACACTACATGCTAGTCTTATTTCATTAATATTATCCCTGAATGTTAATACTCGACTAGGAATGATTAAGAGTAGTGTTCCCTATATCATCTCACTATCGATTCAACCAATCGATTGATATAGGAAAGAACCTTCTACTCAAGGACGCTATTATACTTAGTTATTTGGCACCAATAAGAGTAAGTATAATAACCAAAACAAATGCCTTTATTTATATAAGAATATGATACAACGAGTCCATACAACAATCATCAAATGATTGGCTCTAGGGCTCTAACTAACAATCTCCCACTAGCACTAGTGCCAATCTGTGTAGGCTCTAAGCCCCAATGACCTAGTGTGACCATCATGCTTCCTCTGTGCCAAAGTCTTGGTCAAGGGATCTGCGATGTTAGCCTCTGTGGGTACTCTGCAAATCTTCACATCTCCTCTCTCGATAATCTCTCGAATGAGATGGAAGCGCCGTAGTATGTGTTTGGTCCGCTGGTGTGAGCGAGGTTCCTTCGCCTGTGCTATAGCTCCATTGTTGTCACAATAGAGCTCAATAGGGTCATCAATGCTAGGAACCACCACAAGGTCAGTGATGAACTTGCGGATCCAAACTGCCTCCTTTGCTGCCTCTGATGCAGCAATATACTCGGCCTCTATTGTAGAATCAGCGACTGTATCCTGCTTCAAACTCTTCCATCTCACAGAACCACCATTAATGCAAAACACGAACCCTGACTGCGATCGATAATCATCCTGATCGGTCTGGAAGCTGGCATCACTGTAACCCTTTACAGCTAGCTCATCATTGCCTCCATATATCAAGAAATATTCTTTAGTCCTTCTTAAGTACTTAAGAATATTCTTGACCGCTATCCAGTGACTATCACCTGGATCTGACTGGTATCTACTCGTCATGTTCAAAGCATACGAGACATCAGGATGAGTACATAGCATGGCGTACATGATAGATCCTATGGCTGAGGCATAAGGGATCTGATCCATGCGGTCTCTCTCCTCTCTAGAAGAGGGACCTTGAGTCTTCGAAAGACTCACACCATGTGATATCGGCAGAAATCCCTTCTTGGAGTTCTGCATGGCAAACCGAAGGAGTACCTTGTCAATATTAGTACTCTGACTTAGGCCAAGCAACCTCTTAGATCTATCTCTATAGATCTGTATGCCTAGAATGTGGGATGTTTCACCTTAGTGCTTCATTGAGAAACAAGTCCCTAGCCAAGTCTTGACAGACGTAGCAAAGGGATGTCTTTCCCAATGAGCAGTATGTCATCCACATACAATATGAGGAAGACAACTATATCCCCTACAACCTTCTTGCAGACACAAGGTTCATCTTCATTCTTGAAGAAACCAAAATATTTGATTGCATCATCCAATCGAAGATTCCAGCTCCGAGAAGCTTGCTTTAGTCCATAAATGGACCTATGCAGCTTGCATACTCTGCTAGTATGCTGGGTTGTGTCATGTACACATCCTCGAGCAGGTTTTCATTCAGAAACGCGGTTTTGACATCCATCTGCCATATCTCATAGTCATGGTATGCTGCAATAGCAAGCATGATCCGAATGGACTTAAACATCGCTACTGGAGAAAAGGTTTCATCATAGTCAATACCATGAATTTGCTTGAAACCTTTAGCTACCAAGCGACCCTTATAAATAAGTCCATCCATGTCGGTCTTTCTCTTAAAGACCCACACCCAATGGGTTTTACCCCTTCAGGTGGATCAACCAAAGTCCATACTTGGTTGGTGTACATGTATTCCATCTCAGATCTCATGGCCTCTAGCCATTTCTCGGAATCTAGTCTCATGACAGCTTCCTGATAGGTGGTAGGCTCATCCTCTATGAGCACAACGTCATCATGGTCAAACAAGAGAAATAAGTATCTCTCAGGCTGATGACGTACCCTATCAGACCTGCGAAGAGGTATGTCTACTTGAACTGGTTGTTGTTCCTCAACTCTTTGTGGAACAACATCATCCACAATACTTTGTGGTTCCAGTTCAACTTCCATCGAGGCTTCAGTGCTATGGTCCGCATCTTGAACTTCTTCAAGATCGAACGTACTCCCACTAGTCTTTCTAGAAACAAAGTCCCTTTCTAGAAAGACCCCAGTCTTTGCCACAACTACCTTGTGCTGACTGGGAATGTAGAAGTAATTTCCCTTACTTTCCTTGGGATATCCAATAAAGTAGCACTTGTTGGATTTGAGTCCTAACTTGTTTGAGACTTGACGTCGAATGTAAGCCTCACAATCCCAAATCCTCATGAAAGACACCTGGGCATCTCTCCCAGTCCATATCCTATATGGTGTCTTTATCACGACCTTGGATGGAACTCGGTTGAGTATAAAAGCTGCCGTGTCTAGAGCATAGCCCCAAAGGAATGTCGGAAGATCTGTGTGACTCATCATAGATCGTACCATATCTAATAGGGTACGATTCCTCCTTTCGGATACACCATTCCACTGTGGTGTTCCAGGAGGAGTGAGTTGGGATAGAATCCCACACTCAGCTAGATAGTCACGAAACTCATTGCTAAGGTATTCACCACCTCGATCTGATCGAAGTATCTTAATACTCTTGCCAAGCTAGTTCTGTACTTCATTCTTGAATTGTTTGAACTTTTCAAAGGATTCAGACTTATGTGCCATCAAGTACACATAACTATATCTACTGAAGTCATCAGTAAATGTGATGAAGTACCGATAACCGCCTCTAGCAATGACATTGAAAGGGTCACATATATCATTATGTATAAGTCCTAACAAATCAGTAGCTCTTTAGCTTTGCCCACTAAAGGGAGTCTTGGTCATCTTGCCTAGTAGGCATGAGTCGAACGTCTCATAAGATTCAAAATCAAATAAGTCTAGCAAACCATCCTTATGGAGCTGGGATAAGCGCTTGTCATTTATATGACCTAAGAGACAGTGCCAGAGATAGGTTTGGTTCATGTCATTTGACTTGAACCTCTTGGTATTTATGTTATAGATAGGGCTTTCAAGGTCTAGAATGTAGAGTCCGTTCATCAGAGGTGCACTACAATAGAACATATCTTTTAAATAAACTGAACAACATTTGTCATTTATTATAAAAGAGAAACCTTTCTTGTCCAAACAAGAAACTGAAATTATGTTCTTAGTTAAAGCAGGCACATAACAACAATCATCCAACTCTAGTACAAGCCCAGAGGGTAGAGATAGAAAATAAGTCTCTATAGCAACAACAGCAACCCGTGCTCCATTGCCTACACGTAGGTCCACCTCGCCCTTTGCCAATGCCCTACTATTTCTCAGCGCCTGCACATTAATACAAATGTGAGAAGCACATCCGGTATCTAATACCCATGATGAAGAAATTGATAGATTGACTTCTATAACATATATACCTGAAGTGGAAGTCTCACTTCACTTCTTCTTAAGATCTTCCAGGTACACCTTGTAGTTCCTCTTCCAATGCCCGGTCTGACCGCAGTGGAAGCA
Source organism: Zingiber officinale (assembly GCF_018446385.1). Classification (NCBI taxonomy): domain Eukaryota; kingdom Viridiplantae; phylum Streptophyta; class Magnoliopsida; order Zingiberales; family Zingiberaceae; genus Zingiber; species Zingiber officinale. The sequence continues at coordinate 664,358 of NW_024589922.1, read as the reverse complement.
GGTAACATCCTTGGCGACCCCTCCTTTAGGCTTCAGTGCCTTGCCTTTGCCCTTGGCTTGGGACTTTCCTTTGCCTTTGGGCTTGCCCTTGCCCGCGTATTTCTGAACTATCAGAACAGAGTGGGGCTTAACCTTCTTAAGGTTCAGCTCAACAGTTCTTAACATGCTAAGCAGCTCGGGCAATAGCTTGTAAATTTCGTTCATGTTGTAATTTAGAACGAATTGACTATAGCTATCCGGCAAGGATTGCAAGATCAGGTCAGTGGCCAGCTCTTGGCCAAGCGGGAATCCCAACCTCTGTAGGTTTTCTATGTACCCAATCATTTTGAGTACATATGGGCCTATGGGAGTCTCATCTGACATCTTGCACTGAAATAATGCCTTAGAGATCTCGAATCTCTCGTGCCTCGCTTGTCCTTGATACAGTTGACAAAGATGTTCAACCATATCGTAAGCGCCCATCAACTCATGTTGCTTCTGAAGCTCAGAGTTTATGGTCGTGAGTATCAGACAGGACACATCTAATGCATCATCTTGATGCTTCTTGTAAGCATCTCGGTCAGCTCGTGTGGCAGTGGTAGGAGGAGCCTCCGGAATGGGCTGCTCCGGAATGGGCTGCTCCAGAATGTACAGTTTACGTTCCTGAGTGAGAATTATTTTCAAGTTCCTGTACCAGTCCAGGAAATTTGCTCAGTTGAGCTTGTCCTTCTCAAGGACAGAACACAGGGAGAAAGAGTTCGTATTCGACGTTATGGTTATCTACAACAGAAAAATGAAGAAAATAAATATCATATTCTTTTAAATCATTTAATTAGGCCTTTAACTAAATGATGCTCCCACTGAATTCTATAATTCATGTGGGATAAGATCCACATCATACTACGCCTTGAGTTAGCTTTGGCTAAATCGCCCAAGACTTAGTATGATCAGTAGGTAATAATTTACCAATTACATCTCTATGCAACTCTTGTTTATAGGATCAAGATCCGCATTTATATTAAAACTCGAGTTAGCTTTGGCTAATACACCCAAGAATTAATATAAATGTGATTTTGACTTATCTACCAACCATTGGAAAATGCCTATAGTTAAACTCGATCCAATTGAGTTAACTAGTTACTCAATCTAATTGAATTGTACTCACCCATGCGTTGATAAGCGGGACCAAGATTGTCCCTCCGTACCCTACCAAGATAATATGTGTTGCTCTGCTTTGACAGATTCAACAACACATGTGATCGAGGTAGTGATAAGTATCACGGCACGGTAGGCATTTGAGTTGACGCGATTGAGATCTAATCTAATCGAGAGGGTGCATCTTGTACACGATTTAGATCTAATCTAATCGTTAGGAACTAATTAATTACTAATTATGCATCACATACACTCAAGGAATTAATTAAATTTTTTGTGATTAGTCATGGCCCTACTACGATCTTCTCAAACCAATGAGAAGATCGGATGGTCAACTTAAGATCAATAGCTTCTCAAGCTCCTCCCTTTGACCACCTTATGTTGCTCGCGCCCTCCTCGTAACTCCGTCTCGAGTGGACCTTCCACCGCTCCAATTTTATACATTACAATTTTTTTTGAAACTCGAGTTACATTCAAGTCTAAACTAATTTACAACAAGAATATAAAATAGAGAAAGGCACGACGCGCAGGTCGCGAATCAAATATACAACACGCACACCACATGACGGCACGCAGGCCGTATTATGAATTACAACACATTTCCAATCAAATTGGGTCTTTTGGGGCCATGACTATCACAAAATGATACATAATTCTAAATTATGTATTTTCTATAATTTTCTATAATTTTTACTACAATTTTTACAATTTTATGAGTAAAATTCCCGGTGGTTCCATTTAGCGGGTTTTCAGGCGCAATCGCGGAACGAATCCCCTTGCGGGGCCAGGGGCAGCACCCCTGTAACACCCACGAATTTCTTAAGCTAATTATGTGAAGATTTTCTCTTAGAATAAAAAGATAAGAGAGAACCAAAAATATATATATGAAAAGGAAATGGTTAAGGATTGAACCTTGAACCTTTTTAAGCTAAGGATTATGGATTGATCACTAGGCCATCATAAATTATTGTTAAATAGAGAATGGAAATTATAGATAGAGATAGAAGTATGATTAAAAGAAGGAAACAAGAAAACATCAAGTAGCTTTCTTCCTCCTTCTCATGATTAAGAAGAAATCAAGCAAAAGACAAGTTGTCTTTTCCTTCCTCCTTCTCTTCCATTTTCGTGGAGATACATGAGGGAATGAGAGGAGAGGAATTTAGGGAATGAATGGGGACATTCTTCATCATTAAGAAAATAAGAAAATGGGTTAATAAGGAAGGGAAAGCAAAACTTATCTTTGCTTCTTCCTCCCACTTAGCATAAGAGAGAAAAAGGGAAAGGGATTTCATTTTCTTCTTCCTTTCCTCATCATTGCCGAACCTAGAGCATCCCCTCTCCCAAATTTCCGAAATCCAATATTAGTTTTCTTCCTAAGGAAAACTAAACCTCAAGAAGAAAGCCTCAAGACCTACTTCTTAAGCGAAGGAAATACTAGAAGGAGGAGCTCTCTTCTTCTTCTTCTCAAAGGTATCTTTATCTTAAGAAAAGACCAAGCAAGAGGATGTAAGTATCCCCTCACCTGTGGTACAAGTTGTTATGTGATTTTTCTTCAAGTATAGATGGCTTAAAAACCTAGGGATTCCCTTGAAACTTTCGGCCATGATGAGTTGTATGACTTATGAAAGCTTAAAACCAAAACCAACATGTTTAGGGTTTCTCTCATGATATGGTATGAATAATTCCTTGATATTTCATGATTGTTTGTTTCTTAGAACAAAGTGAATCCTCACCTTAGGGTTCGGCCATGAAGAGATTAAAAACCCTAGGAAAGCTCAACCTCAAAACTAACATGCTTATAATCTTTCTCATGATATGTTATGAATGTTTCTTTGAGGTTTCATGTTTGTATGTTGTTTGGAACTAGGAGAACCTTACCTTAAGAGTTTCGGCCATGAAAGGAATAAGAACCCTAGAGAAGCTTAAAACTCAAACTAACATGCTTATGACCTTTCTCATGATATGTTATGAATGTTTCCTTGATGTTGCATGCTTGTATGTTGTTTGAAACTAGGTGAACCTCACCTTAGGGTTTCGGCCATGAAAGGATTAAAAACCCTAATGAGGCTCAAACACAAATCTAACTTGATTATAATCTTCCTTATGATATGGTATGAAGATAACTTGATGTACTTAAGATTTCATGTTGTTTAGAACTAGGTTTCCACCTTGAGAACTTTCGGCCAAGATAGATTTTAGGGCTTAGGTAAGCTTAAACTCAACTCTAACATGCTCATGTTTCTCCCCATGATATAATATGGAATTAACATGATATTCTTATGCTTGTATTTGGTTGAGAACCTAGCTTCACATTTAGGACATTCGGCCACCTATGGTTTGTAAACCTAGGAAGCTTGAAACCTAAATTCAATATGCTCATGTTGTTGCTTAGAATAAATGTCATGAAAATTTTTAGGGTTCACATGTTTATATGCTATTGTAACCTAGATCTAGACCTTTGCATGTTTCGGCCCCATTATGAAGTTTAGACCTAGGAAGCTTAGAACCAAAAATTTAATATGCTTATAATGTTCCATGGGATAAATGTTATGAAATTGATTTAGGGTTTATATGCTATTATGATTGTTTGCAACCTAGGTGGACCTTTACATGTTTCGGCCACCCTTAGTAGGTTGATATTGAGACCCAATTATGACTCTCTAGGTGCTTCACCTTGCCATGATATGAATTAAGAGATGCTAACTTATGTTCCATGCATTCTTATGTGTTCCATGTTATGTTAAATGTTCATTATGTATGCTTATGAATCATGCATAAAAATGTCTTCTATGATATGTAAAATGTTCAAGTATGTATGCTTTGTAAAATGAAAAGAAAAGGCCTAAGAGATGCTTCCCTATTGTTGGGACTAAGAGCACTCTTTATGACAAGCTAAGTGAAAGGCCTAAGAGTTGCTTCCCTATCAAGTTGGACTAAGAGCACTCTCCATGTTATGAATGACATGTACATGATATGTATGAATGACATGAATATGATATGCTATGAATGACATGCACATGATATGTATGAATGACATGAATATGATATGTTATGAATGACATGTATATGATATGCTATGAATGACATGAACATGATATGCTATGATATGATATGTATATGACATAATATTTTACTTTGTATGGCTTGTACCAAAAGGGTGGGCTCCTTATGCGCCCCTAGGTCGATGGACTAAGAAACGGGCCTAGTAAAGGGTGGGCTCCTTACGTGCCCCTAGGTCAAGCTACGGGCCTAATTTCCTACTAGATTCAAGACTAGCTACCTTGGATCTACTTAGGATGCGCGCATTTATGTATGTATGTGGTACTAAGCCGGGCCGCCCCCTCATGTTGAGATTATTTTTAAGTACTATATGATATTGTTTTTAAGACATTGGCACATGACATGAATCATGTTTTGAAAAGCATCTTGCACATGACATCATCCATGATTTAAAGGACATCTTGCATATATGTTTATGATATGGAATGATATGATATGTTGCTTACTCACATGCTATGATAGGATGTTCTTCATACGATGATATGATATGTCATGATGCTTATTTTTTTTATGATATGACATGATATGTTATGATGCTTACTTTACATTATGATATGCATGCCATTTATGCCATGATAAGTTTATGTCATGATATGATGTTTATTTTATGCTATGATATGACTTTTATTTATGCCATGATATGATTTCCATTTATGCCATGATATGAGTTTCATTCATGCTATGATATGTGATATGATTACTCTTATATAATATGTACGGTCTTTGTGATTAGGAAAGGATCTTACTGAGCCTTGTGTGCTCATAGCTTACTTTCCTTGTACCACAGATAAAGGTAAAGGATGGATAAACTAAAGGAGCAGCCGGAGGGGCAAAAGATGTGTGTGGTGGTGGCTTGGCTAAAGAAAAATAAATGACCTGCTTATATTTATTTTATGTTGATGACTTGCATTACTATGTTATCCTTACTTACGCTTATGTTAGGAATGGATGATTATGATTCCTTAAGTTTATAACATGCTGAGCATATTGGTATGATTAGTTATGTTTTAAATGAACAATTACTTCCGCTGTTTTGATTAGAAAAATGAAAAAGAAAACTATTTGTATGTACGCTATGTAAAGTAGAAAGTAAGTAACCCCGTCCTCACTAGGCAGGAGTGGAGGGCGGGCGGTTACAGGTTGGTATCAGAGCCAAGTTAGCCATCTCACTACACACACATCAAGCCTCTACCATGCTGCTCCAAGTAAGAATTTCTATGCTTACTTTATTCCTTTTAGGCATGATAAGTAATGTTTTAATCTAATATTGCATGTTTATTTTTTTTCTATGATTCACCGTTTTAGTCTAGGGATACATGAAGGTAGGATAGAATTGACTATAACATAGGCTAGGACTTGTTAAGAATAATAATCACCTTAGGTTAGCCTGGTTAGAAACTATGATGACTTATGCTAGCTTTGTTGTCATTTATGAAGATAAACATGGCTACTAGAAGACGCGGTAACAGGACCGAGGAAACAGTGACTCCACCAGATCTGACCCAAGTGGTTACAGACCTCCAACGTCAGATTACGGAACAACAACAAGTGATCACTGCTCTGATGAATCAACAAGGAAATCTGGTCACCCCACCAACAAACCCGAATACACCACCTGTCATACTTGCAGCTGCACCGGTACTACCGATAGCCCCTGCCCCAGTGGTCCGACAAGAAAACTACTTGATACAGTGGCTAAGGCTGAAGCCGGAAAATTTTTCAAGGACTTGCGAACCATGGGACGCCCAGGCCTGATTCAAGACAGTGGAAAGTATCGTAGAGCTGCTGGATTGGCAGATATCAGAAAAGATCAAGTGTGTATCATTCTGTTTTTCCGGAGATGCACGAATGTGGTGGGAAAGAGTTAAGACCAAAAGACAAGTCAACCTAATGAATTGGGCAGATTTTGAAGTAGAATTCTTGGAGGAGTATTTCCATATGCGAGTGACGAATCGACATTACGACGAGTTCACCGAGTTCCGGCAAGGTGACTTATCTGTCAACGAAGCAATAAAGCGCTTCAACCGCCTCGCACGCCTATGTCCAGAGTTGGTTAGCACGGAAAGAGAACGGGTCAGACTAATGTTGAAAATGCTCCGACCTGAGATAGCTTTGAATGTGGCTGGCGGAGTTAATAGACCGCAAACCACGGAAGAGCTAGTCAGCAGTGCCTTGATCACCGAACATTATCAGAAGGCGATGAACGAGGGAAAGAATCTGGCACAGACGGAAGGACAGAAACCGCAGAGTACCAAGATGAACTGGAAAGGAAACTCCACTGGAAAGAGAAAACAATGGAACAACATTAAAGGTAGTCCAGCAAATAAGCAGCCGAGGTACCCTCTGTGTGCCACTTGTGAAAAGCAGCATTTCGGAGCATGCCACCAGGATACGAGAAAGTGCTACAATTGCAGACAGTAAGGACATATGGTCAGAGACTGCCCTACCCGGTTCCAGGTACCCTCTCAGCAGTATGACCAGAATAGGAGTACCCCCCGCACAGTTACATCAGATGCAAGCGGCTCTGGAAGGGACTCCGATTAGCCAAGGGAGATTAGAAGCCCCACCAGTGACGACGAATGCCAGGGTTTTCTCTCTCACCAAGGAGGACGTGGCGAGTGCTTCTACAGTTGTCACAGGTCAGCTATCTATTTTCAGTCAGTATGCTACTGTGTTATTTGATATTGGAGCAACCCACTCGTTTATCTCCACACCCTTCACGAAAAAGTTAAAAGTGCCACCACAAGTCTTAAATGGCAAATTCTTAACAACCTTGCCTTCGGGAGAAGTGATGCCATCCGATCAGATGCTGCGAGCCGTGCCTATCCGAATCGCAGATAGAGAACTCTACTGCGATCTGATAATACTCGACATGCAGGATTTTGATATAATACTAGGCATGGATTTCCTGAGCAAGTACGACGCTTCGATCGAGTGTCGTAAAAGAAAAGTAGTCTTCCAACTGAAAGCGGAACTGAAGTTCGAATTTATTGGAGAACCAAGTAAAGGAATTGAGGGATTCTTATCGGCCATAAAGGCGCAGAAGATGCTAGATAAAGGATGTACTGGCTTTCTAGCACAAATGGTCGACGCAAGTCGAACCAATGACCAGAAACTAGAAGATGTCCCGGTGGTATGCAAATATCCAGGGGTATTTCCTGATGAATTCCCAGGATTAGCCCTTGATCGAGAAATAGAATTCGAGATTGAATTGATTCCTGGCACTAAACCGATCTCTAAAGCACCGTACCGAATGGCGCCGGCTGAGTTGAAGGAACTTCAGGAACAACTATCAGAGTTACTTGACAAGGGACTTATCCGCTTTAGTCACTCCCCATGGGGAGCTCCTGTACTGTTCGTAAAGAAGAAGGATGGATCTATGCGAATGTGTATAGACTACCGAGAGCTGAATAAGGTAACAATCAAGAACCGGTACCCTCTTCCACGGATCGACGACTTGTTCGACCAACTGAAGGGTGCAACTGTCTTCTCGAAGATTGACCTGAGGTCCGGCTATCACCAAGTGAAAGTGAAACAGGGTGATATTCCGAAGACAACATTTCGAACAAGATACGGACACTATGAGTTTATGGTTATGCCTTTTGGCGTAACTAATGCTCCTACTACATTTATGGATCTGATGAATCGGGTATTTACGGCATATCTCGACAAATTTATGATCGTCTTCATTGATGATATTCTCATCGATTCCAGAACCCCAGAGGAGCACGCTGAACACCTGAACACAGTGTTACAGATCCTTCAGGAGAAACAACTATATGCAAAGTTTTTCAAATGTGAGTTCTGGCTTGATCGAATATCATTCTTGGGTCATGTTATCTCCAAGGACGGAGTAATGGTGGATCCAAGCAAGATCGAAGCTGTAAGTAACTGGAACAGGCCAAAGAATGCCAGCGAAGTCAGAAGCTTTCTCGGGCTTGCAGGCTATTACAGGAAATTTGTAGAAGATTTTTCCAAAATTGTAGCTCCTATGACAGTTCTCACTAAAAAGAACAAAAGGTATGAATGGACAGAGGACTGCGAGAAGAGTTTCACAGAATTAAAAAGGAGACTGACTAGTGCTCCGATCCTTACACTTCCAGAGTGTGACAAGGGCTTCGATATGTACAGCGATGCCTCCATATTAGGACTGGGAGTTGTACTCATGCAAGACGGCAAGGTCATTGCCTACGCCTCTAGACAACTTAAAGAGCATGAAAAGAATTACCCCACCCATGACTTAGAACTAGCAGCCGTGGTCTTTGCGCTCAAAACATGGAGACATTATTTATATGGAGCTCAGTGTAAGATTTACACTGATCACCAGAGTCTGAAATAATATGAGACAACGTAGATGACTCGAACTAGTCAAAGACTATGACTGCGAGATCTTTTATCATCCAGGAAAGGCGAATAAAGTGGCCGATGCACTCAGTAGGAAGTCCTGTGCCACCTGATGTCGCTATTCTAAAGTTCGAGGACGAATTTTCTATGAGGTATAGGGTACTGTAACACCCACGAATTTCTTAAGCTAATTATGTGAAGATTTTCTCTTAGAATAAAAAGATAAGATAGAACAAAAAATATATATATGAAAAGGAAATGGTCAAGGATTGAACCTTGAACCTTTTTAAGCTAAGGATTATGGATTGACCACTAGGCCATCATAAATTATTGTTAAATAGAGAATGGAAATTGTAGATAAAGATATAAGTATGATTAAAAGAAGGAAACAAGAAAACATCAAGTAGCTTTCTTCCTCCTTCTCATGATTAAGAAGAAAGCTAGCAAAAGACAAGCTGTCTTTTCCTTCCTCCTTCTCTTCCATTTTCGTGGAGATACATGAGGGAATGAGAAGAGAGGAATTTAGGGAATGAATGGGGACATTCTTCATCATTAAGAAAATAAGAAAATGGGTTAATAAGGAAGGGAAAGCAAAACTTATCTTTGCTTCTTCCTCCCACTTAGCATAAGAGAGAAAAAGGGAAAGGGATTTCATTTTCTTCTTCCTTTCCTCACCATTGCCGAACCTAGAGCCTCCCCTCTCCCAAATTTCCGAAATCCAATATTAGTTTTCTTCCTAAGGAAAACTAAACCTCAAGAAGAAAGCCTCAAGACCTACTTCTTACAAGCAAGAAAAGCAAAGGAAATACTAGAAGGAGGAGCTCTCTTCTTCTTCTTCTCAAAGGTATCTTTATCTTAAGAAAAGACCAAGCAAGAGGATGTAAGTATCCCCTCACTTGTGGTACAAGTTGTTATGTGATTTTTCTTCAAGTATAGATGGCTTAAAAACCTAGGGATTCCCTTGAAACTTTCGGCCATGATGAGTTGTAAGACTTATGAAAGCTTAAAACCAAAACCAACATGTTTAGGGTTTCTCTTATGATATGGTATGAATAATTCCTTGATATTTCATGATTGTTTGTTGCTTAGAACTAAGTGAATCCTCACCTTAGGGTTCGGCCATGAAGAGATTAAAAACCCTAGGAAAGCTCAACCTCAAAACTAACATGCTTATAATCTTTCTCATGATATGTTATGAATGTTTCTTTGAGGTTTCATGTTTGTATGTTGTTTGGAACTAGGAGAACCTTACCTTAAGAGTTTCGGCCATGAAAGGAATAAGAACCCTAGAAAAGCTTAAAACTCAAACTAACATGCTTATGATCTTTCTCATGATATGTTATGAATGTTTCCTTGATGTTGCATGCTTGTATGTTGTTTGAAACTAGGTGAACCTCAACTTAGGGTTTCAGCCATGAAAGGATTAAAAACCCTAATGAGGCTCAAACACAAATATAACTTGCTTATGATCATCCTCATGATATGGTATGAAGATAACTTGATGTACTTAAGATTTCATGTTGTTTAGAACTAGGTTTCCACCTTGAGAACTTTCGGCCAAGATAGATTTTAGGGCTTAGGTAAGCTTAAACTCAACTCTAACATGCTCATGTTTCTCCCCATGATATAATATGGAATTAACATGATATTCTTATGCTTGTATTTGGTTGAGAACCTAGATTCACATTTAGGACATTCGGCCACCTATGGTTTGTAAACCTAGGAAGCTTGAAACCTAAATTCAATATGCTCATGTTGTTGCTTAGAATAAATGTCATGAAAATTTTTAGGGTTCACATGTTTATATGCTATTGTAACCTAGATCTAGACCTTTGCATGTTTCGGCCCCATTATGAAGTTTAGACCTAGGAAGCTTAGAACCAAAAATTTAATATGCTTATGATGTTCCATGGGATAAATGTTATGAAATTGATTTAGGGTTTATATGCTATTATGATTGCTTGCAACCTAGGTGGACCTTTACATGTTTCGGCCACCCTTAGTAGGTTGATATTGAGACCCAATTATGACTCTCTAGGTGCTTCACCTTGCCATGATATGAATTAAGAGATGCTAACTTATGTTCCATGCATTCTTATGTGTTCCATGTTATGTTAAATGTTCATTATGTATGCTTATGAATCATGCATAAAAATGTCTTCTATGATATGTAAAATGTTCAAGTATGTATGCTTTGTAAAATGAAAAGAAAAGGCCTAAGAGATGCTTCCCTATTGTTGGGACTAAGAGCACTCTTTATGACAAGCTAAGTGAAAGGCCTAAGAGTTGCTTCCCTATCAAGTTGGACTAAGAGCACTCTCCATGTTATGAATGACATGTACATGATATGTATGAATGACATGAATATGATATGCTATGAATGACATGCACATGATATGTATGAATGACATGAATATGATATGTTATGAATGACATGTATATGATATGCTATGAATGACATGAACATGATATGCTATGATATGAAAAACTCTTGATGCGCGCCCTTCGAGAATCCCGCTCGTCCAAGGTGCCGGATCTCAAGATTGTCAAAGTAGACAATTCTCTACACGTATCCACACGAACAAAAGAGGGAGAAAACCAAACTAAAGTGTGCTAGCACCTTGGAAGGGTTTGGCCAAGGTAGGATGAGAGGGAGAGAAGAAGGAGCTCAAGGAGGAAGAAGAATAGAATGAATGCCTTGAATGAAAATATTCATTCTCATTCATTTTGAGTGGTCGACCACAATTGTAACTCCCTTACAATTAATGTGGCTGGCCACATTCAATGGAAAGGGGTTTGTAACCTCCATGATGTGGCACACACATGTGCTTACTTTGATGATGTGGCACATCATCATTAGTCCTCCTATTACCAACTCACAAATGAGGTGGCAAATGGTCAAGTCAAACTTGACCTTTCATCTTCCTTCTTAAGTCAAGTCAAACTTGACCAAATCTCTCTCATGGTTGATCTAATCTAACCATTTGATTCAAACCAACTTAATATAATGAATTTAATTCATTTAATTAAATTGATTCAATGAGTCATAATCTAAATTAGACTCATTGAACACATGAATCAACTTGAGTCCAACTCAATTAGCCTAACTTGGATTACTCTTAATCCAATTTGGTTCAATACATGAACCTAATCCTCTTGGTTCATCATATGAACCTAATCTCCATCTAATTGTCCTTAGTGTGTGACCCTACAGGTTCATGTAACATTGGCAATGCCTCTAAACTCATTTAGGGGCATAAGTAATGAGCGGCATCTAGCAATACATCATTGCTACCCAAGTTACAAGAAATGTCGAGATCCAACATCACCTTGTGACTACTAATTGTGACTCCTCATAATATATGATATTGTCCTTCTATCCTATACATCTAGATTGATCAATGTGAGGCATAGACCGTGTCATCCTCTAATCAATCTAAATCTTGAACTCCAAGTAGACTCACTCGATCAAATGAGCTCAACATCTAATGTTGACTCATTTGGGCATGGCCATGCACTTCGTGGTCTAACTCTATCAAGAATATTGATGTCGCTCCCGTCATATGGGAGGGATAGATCCCATCTACATCACTCACATCCCTCTGCATAATTTGTTACATACCCAGTAATCGCCTTTATAGTCCACCCTGTTACGGGTGACGTTTGACGAAACCAAAGTACATAACTCCTTATGTAGGGATCCATGGTGACTTCAGGTCTAAGGACTAATAGTCATACTAATAGCCACATGAGAAAGTATATGACACTCATATAACGATCCATGATACTTTCTCATGGCGGGTCATTCAGTATACATTCTTCAATGTATACCCATGTGTCAGCTTGATATCTCTATATTCATGACTTGTGAGATCAAGTCATCGAGCTGACCTACATGCTAGTCTTATTGCATTAACATTGTCCCTGAATGTTAATACTCGACTAGGAATGATTTAGAGTAGTGTTCCCTATATCATCTCACTATCGATTCAACTAATCGATTGATATAGGTATGATGAACCTTCTACTCAAGGACGCTATTATACTTAGTCTATTTGGCACTAATACAAATAAGTATAATAACCAAACAAATGCCTTTATTAATATACAAGAATATGATACAATGAGTCCATACAATCATCAAATGATTGGCTCTAGGGCTCTAACTAAGAAATGACAAGTTGTGTTCTTCCCCTTTCTTCCTTTTATTTAGAATAAATAGGAATAAAAAGGTAGGGGAAGAAAAGTTCATTCCTCCCTCTTCTTTTCATTTAGAATAAGAAGGAATAAGAGGGCAAGGGAAATTGGTTTTGTTCTCCTTCCTCCTTCTTCTTCCTCCACCAAAACTTCAAGCTTCCCCTCTCCCATTTTCAAATTCAAGCTAAGGGTTGTCTTCCTAGGAGAACTTCACAAAGGGAAGTCCTTAAAACCTACTTTCCTTTACAAGCAAGATAAGCAAAAAGGGAATTCTATAAGCAAAAGCTTTCTTCTTCTTCTTCTTCACCAAGGGTATTTTCTTAATAAACCCAAGCAAGAGGATGTAAGTATCTCCCTCACCTGCAGTACAAGTAGTTTTCGAGTGTTTTTCCATGTTTTAATGTTGCTTAAAACCTAGGATTTGGTTTTGGTAAGTTCGGCCAAGACATGAAACAAGGGTTGAGGAGAGTTAAAAGAATGTTAACCATGATTGTTATGTTTCCTCATGATGTGTAAGCTATTATGTGATAGAACTTCATGCTTAAAACCTAGGATTGGGTTTTGGTAGGTTCGGCCAAGAAATGAAACAAGGGTTGAGGAGAGTTAAAAAAATGTTAACCATGCTTGTTATGATTCCTCATGATGTGTAAGCTATTATGTGATAGAACTTCATGCTTAAAACCTAGGATTTGGTTTTGGTAGGTTTGGCCAAGACATGAAACAAGGGTTGAGAAGAGTAAAAAAAAATGTTAACCATGCTTGTTATGTTTCCTCATGATGTGTAAGCTATTATGTGATAGAGCTTCATGCTTAAAGATTTCTTTTTATGGAACCTAGTGTTAGTTAGAGCCCTAGAGCCAATCATTTGATGATTGTATTATGGACTTGTTGTATCATATTTTTATATAAATAAAGGCATTTATTTTGGTTATTATACTTACTTGTATTGGTGCCAAATAAACTAAGTATAATAGCGTCCTTGAGTAGAAGGTTCTCACCTATATCAATCGGTTAGTTGAACCGATAGTGAGATGATATAGGGAACACTACTCTTAATCATTCCTAGTCGAGTATTAACATTCAGGAACAATGTTAATGCAATAAGACTAGCATGTAGGTCAACTCGATGACTTGATCTCACAAGTCATGGATATAGAGATATCAAGTTGACACATGGGTATGCATTGGAGAATGTATACTGAATGACCCGCCATGAGAAAGTTTCATGGATCGTTATATGAGTGTCATATACTTTCTCATGTGACTATTAGTATAACTACTAGTCCTTAGACCTGAAGTCACCATGGTTCCCTACATAAGGATTTATGTACTTTGGTTTCGTCAAACGTCACCCGTAACTGGATGGACTATAAAGGTGATTACTGGATATGTAATGAATTATGCAGAGGGATGTCAGTGATGTAGATGGGATCTATCCCTCATATATGACAGGAGCGACATCGATATTCTTAATAGAGTGAAACCACGAAGTGCATGGCCATGTCCAAATGAGTCAATATGAGATATTGAGCTCATTTGATTTAGTGAGTCTACTTGGAGATCAATATTTAGATTGGTCAGAGGATGACACGGTCTATGCCTCACATTGATCAATCTAGATGTCTAGGATAGAAGGACACTTGTCATATATTGTGAGGAGTCACAATTAGTAGTCACAAGGTGATGTTGGATCTCAACATTCTTGTAACTTGGGTAGTAATGATGTGTTGCTAGATACCGCTCATTACTTATGCTTCTAAATGGGTTTAGGGGCATTGCCAATGTTACAAGAACCTATAGGGTCACACACAAAGAATAATTAGATGGAGATTAAGTTCATATGATGAACCAAGAGGATTAGATTCATGTGATCAATCAAATTGGATTAAGAGTAATTCTAATTAGGCTAATTGAGTTAGACTCAAGTTGATTCATGTGTTCAATGAGTCTAATTTATATTATGACTCATTTAATCAATTTAATTAAATGAATTAGATTCATTATATTAAATTGGCTTGAATTAAATGGTTGGATTAGATCAACCATGAGAGAGATTAAGTCAAGTTTGACTTGACTTGAGAGGAAGAGGAAGAGTCAAGTTTGACTTGACTTTATGCCACATCATTTGTGACTTGACATTAAGTGGCCAATGATGATGTGCCACATCATCATAGTTAACACATGATTGTGCCACTTAATGGAAGTTACATCTTCTCCTTTGCTTTAATGTGGCCGGCCACATTAATGAGAGGAGTTACACTTGGTGTGGCCGGCCACTCAAAATGAATGGAATTCATTTTTTTTTCATTCAAGGCTTATTCACATCATCTTCTTCCTCAATTTCTCCGTCTCCTCTCTTGGCCGAACACCCTAGGTGCTAGCACACCTTTATTTTGTCCCCTCCACCTAATTTTGTTCGTGTGGATACTTCTAGAGGGTTGTCTACTTTGACAATCTTGAGATCCGGCAAACCGTTGGACTAGCGGGATAGCGAAGGGCATCACATCGAGGGTAACACTCTTATCTAGTGTAGATCTAGACTTTAGAAACTAGTACTCGTATTTTGTTTTTATTTTTTCTTCGCACGGATCCGGTGGCGGGGGTTTCGGGGTTTCCGCGACGCGAAAAAGTGGTTTTCGCGGCCCGAAAAACCCAATAGTGGTATCAGAGCCACGTGCGAAGATTGTACGAGTTTAGTTTTTGTTTTTATGACAAAAATTCAGTACTGTATTTTTCTGTAAATTTCTGATTTTTATGATTTTTATGGGTATTTTTCTCGTAGAAGCGAAGCATAAGTGTTTCGACACTTGTAGGCCTCGACTACCGAGAAGATTTTTCCGAAACGGCAAGGTTTCGCCCCAAAAATTTTTGGGACAGCAGACTAAGGCACTGTAGGATCGCTTAGGGACACTCGCAATGGTTAGATCACGGGTAGGGGCGCTGCCCCTGGCCCCGCAAGGGGATTCGTTCCGCGATTGGGCCCGAAAACCGCTAAACGGGACCGTCGGGAAATTTTACTTGTAAAAATTGTAAAAATTAGTATTAAAATTACAGAAAATTATGGAAATTACATAATTTAGAATTATGTATAATTTGTGATAGTCATGGCCCAAAAATACCCAATTTGATTGGATTTTTGTTGTAATTCATATTACGGCCTGCGCGCCGTCATTTGTGTTGTGCATGTTGTATATATTTGATTCGCGACCTGCGCGTCGTGCCTTTCTCCATTTATTGTTGTTGTAAAAGTTGTTTAGACTCGAATGTAACTCGAGTTTAAAAAATTGTAATGTACAAAATTGGAGCCATGGATGGTCCACTCGAGACGGAGTTACGAGGAGGGCGCGAGCAACACAAGGTGGTCTAAGGGAGGAGCTTGAGAAGCTGTTGACCCTAGGTTGACCATCCGATATTCTCATTGGCTTGAAAAGATCGTAGTAGGGTCATGACTAATCACAAATAATTTAATTAATTGCTTGTGTATATGTGATACATGATTAAGTAATTAATTAGTGCCTAACGATTAGATTAGATCTAAGTCGTGCACATGATGCATCCCACGATTAGATTAGATCTAAATTGAGTATATGATACGCATCATCGTTTAGATTAGATCTAAATCACGTCAACTCTAATGCCTACCGTGCCGTGATACCTATCACTACCTCGATCACATGTGTTGTTGAATCTGCCAAAGCATAGCAACACATATTATCTTGGTAGGGTATGGAGGGACAATCTTGGTCCCGCTTATCAATGCATGGGCGAGTACAAACTCAATTAGATTGAGTATTCCTAGTTAACTCAGTTGGATTGAGTATAACTATAGGCATTCTTCCAATGGTTGGAAAGATAGGACATAAATCACATTTATATTAATTCTTGGGCGTATTAGCCAAAGCTAACTTAAGTTTTAATATAACTGCGGATAATGATCCTATAAACAAGAGTTGCATAGAGATGTAATTGGTAAATTGTTACCTACCGATCATACTAAGTCTTAGGTGATTTAGCCAAAGCTAACTCAAGGCGTAGTATGATGTGGATCTTGTCCCACATGAATTATAGAATTCAGTGGGAGCATCATTTAGTTAAAGGCCTAATTAAATGATTTAAAAGAATATGATATTTATTTTCTGCATTTTTCTGTTGTAGATAACCATGACGTCGAATACGAACACCTTTCTCTGCGTTCTATCCTTGAGAAGGACAAGCTCAATGGAGCAAATTTCCTGGACTAGTATAGGAACTTGAGAATAGTTCTCACCCAGGAACGTAAACTGTACGTTCTGGAGCAATTCATTCCGGAGACTCCTCCTGTCAATGCCACGCGAGCAGATAAAGATGCTTACAAGAAGCATCAAGATGACGCATTAGATGTGTCCTGTCTAATGCTCGCGACCATGAACTCTGAGCTTCAGAAGCAACATGAGTTGATGGGCGCTTATGATATGGTTGAACATCTTTGTCAACTATATCAAGGACAAGCGCGGCATGAGAGATTTGAGATCTCAAGAGCACTATTTCAGTGCAAGATGTCAGATGGGGCTCCCGTAGGCCCATATGTACTCAAAATGATTGGGTACATAGAAAACCTACAGAGGTTGGGATTCCCGCTTGGCCAAGAGCTGGCCACTGACCTGAACTTGCAATCCTTACCGGATAGCTATAGTAAATTCGTTCTAAACTATAATATGAACGAATTGATAAGCCACTACCCGAGCTGCTTAGCATGTTAAGAACTGCTGAGCTGAACCACTCTGTTCTGATAGTTCAGAAACACAAGGGCAAGGGCAAGCCTAAAGACAAAGGAAAGTCCCAAGCCAAGGGCAAAGGCAAGGCACTGAAGCCTAAAGGAGGGGTCGCCAAGGATGCTACTTGCTTCCACTGCGGTCAGACCGGGCACTGGAAGAGGAACTGCAAGATATACCTGGAAGATCTTAAGAAGAAGCGAAGTGAGACTTCCACTTCAGGTATATATGTTATAGAAGTCAATATATCTATTTCTTCATCATGGGTATTAGATACCGGATGTGCATCTCACATTTGTACTAATGTGTAGGCGTTGAGAAATAGCAGGACATTGGCGAAGGGCAAGGTGGACCTACGCGTAGGCAATGGAGCACGGGTTGCTGCTGTTGTTGTAGGAACTTATTTTCTATCTCTGCCCTCTAGGCTTGTATTAGAGTTGGATGATTGTTGTTATGTGCCTGCATTAACTAAGAACATAATTTCAGTTTCTTATTTGGACAAGAAAGGCTTCTCTTTTATAATTAAGGACAAATATTGTTCTATTTATTTAAAAGATATGTTCTATTGTAGGTCACCTCTGATGAACGGACTCTACAATCTAGACCTTGAAAGCCCTATCTATAACATAAATACCAAGAGGTTCAAGTCAAATGACCTGAGTCAAACCTATCTCTGGCACTGTCGCTTAGGTCATATAAATGACAAGCGCTTATCCCAGCTCCATAAAGATGGTTTGCTAGACTTATTTGATTTTGAATCTTATGAGACGTGCGAGTCATGCCAACTAGGCAAGATGACCAAGACTCCCTTTAGTGGGCACAATGAGAGAGCGACTGACTTGTTAGGTCTTATACATAGTGATGTATATGGCCTTTCAATGTCGCTGCTAGAGGCGGTTATAGGAACTTCATCACATTTACTGATGACTTCAGTAGATATGGTTATGTGTACTTGATGACACATAAGTCAGAATCCTTTGAAAAGTTCAAAGAATTCAAGAATGAAGTACAGAACCAGCTTGGCAAGAGTATTGAGATACTTCGATCAGATCGAGGTGGAGAATACCTTAGCCATGAGTTTCGTGACTATCTAGCTGAGTGTGAGATTATATCCCAACTCACTCCTCCTGGAACACCACAGTGAAATGGTGTATCCAAAAGGAGAAATCGTACCCTATTAGATATGGTACGATCTAGGATTAGTCACACAGATCTTCCGTCATTCCTTTGGGGCTATGCTCTAGATACAGCAGCTTTTATACTCAACCGAGTTCCATCCAAGGCCGTGATAAAGACACCATATAGGATATGGACTGGGAGAGATGCCCAGGTGTCTTTTATGAGGATTTGGGGTTGTGAGGATTACATTAGACGTCAAGTCTCAGACAAATTAGGACCCAAATCTGACAAGTGCTACTTTATTAGATATCCCAAGGAAACTAAGGGATATTACTTCTACATTCCCAGTCAGCACAAGGTAGTTGTGGAAAACACTGAGGTCTTTCTAGAAAGGGACTTTGTTTCTAGAAAGACTAGTGGGAGCACGTTCGATCTTGAAGAAGTTCAAGATGCGAACAATAGCACTGAAGCCTCAATGAAAGTTGAATTGGAACCACAAAGTGTTGTTGATGATGTTGTTCCACAAGGAATTGAGGAATAACAACCAGTTCAAGTAGACATACCTCTTCGCAGGTCTGATAGGGTACGTCGTCAGCCTGAGAGATATTCATTTCTCTTGTCTGACCATGATGACGTTGTGCTCATAGATGATGAGCCTACCACCTATCAGGAAGCTGTGATGAGACCAGATTCCGAGAAATGGCTAGAGGCCATGAGATCCGAAATGGAATCCATGTACACCAACCAAGTATGGACTCTGGTTGATCCACCTGAAGGGGTAAAATCTATTGGGTGCAAGTGGGTCTTTAAGAGAAAGACTGACATGGATGGACTTATTTATAAGGGTCGCTTGGTAGCTAAAGGTTTCAAGCAAATTCATGGTATTGACTATGATGAAACCTTTTCTCCAGTAGCAATGTTTAAGTGCATTCGGATCATGCTTGCTAATGCAGCATACCATGACTACGAGATATGGCAGATAGATGTCAAAACCGTGTTTCTGAATGGAAACCTGCTCGAGGATGTGTACATGACACAACCTGAGGGTTTTGTAGATCCACAACATACTAGCAGAGTATGCAAGCTGCATAGGTCCATTTATGGACTAAAGCAAGCTTCTGGGAGCTGGAATCTTCTATTCGATGAGGCAATCAAACAGTTTGGTTTCATCAAAAACGAAAATGAGCCTTGTGTCTTCAAGAAGGTTGTAGGGGATATAGTTGTCTTCCTCATATTGTATGGGATGACATACTACTCATTGGGAAGGACATCCCTTTGCTTCTGTCTGTCAAGACCTGGCTAGGGAGTTGCTTCTCAATGAAGGACTTAGGTGAGGCATCCCGCATTCTAGGGATACAGATCTATAGAGATAGATCTAAGAGATTGCTTGGCCTAAGTCAGAGTACATATATTGACAAGGTACTCCTTCGGTTTGCCATGCAGAATTCCAAGAAGGGATTTCTGCTGATGTCACATGGCGTGAGTCTTTCGAAGACTCAAGGTCCCTCTTCTAGAGAGGAGAGAGACCGCATGGATCAGATCCCTTATGCCTCAGCCATAGGATCTATCATGTAAGCCATGCTATGTACTCGACCTAATGTCTCGTATGATTTGAGCATGACGAGCAGATACCAGTCAGATCCAGGTGAAAGTCACTAGATAGCGGTCAAGAATATTCTTAAGTACTTATGAAGGACTAAAAAATATTTCTTGATATATGGAGGCAATGATAAGCTAGCTGTAAAGGGTTACAGTGATGCTAGCATTCAGACCGACCAGGATTATTATCGATCGCAGTCAGGGTTCGTGTTTTGCATAAATAGTGGTGCTGTGAGCTGAAAGAGTTCAAAGCAGGACACAGTAGCTGATTCTACGACAGAGGCCGAGTACATTGCTGCATCAGAGGTAGCAAAGGAGGCAGTTTGGATCCGCAAGTTCATCACTGAACTTGGGGTGGTTCCCAGTATCCCTGACCCTATTGAGCTCTATTGTGACAACAATGGAGCTATAGCACAGGCGAAGGAACCTCGCTCACACCAGCGGACCAAACACATACTACGGCGCTTACCAAACACATCTTCTTTGGTAAGCAAGAAAACCCTGGCATTCGTTGCCGCTGGCGGGGCTTCCAATCTCCCTTGGCTAATCGGTGTTCCTTCAATAGCAGCTTCATCTGGTGTAGCTGCGAGGGAGCACTCCTGTTCTGGTTATTCTGCTGAGGTGGTGCCTGAAACCGGGTAGTGCAGTCTCTGGCCAGATGTCCTTCCCCTCCGCAATTATATCACTTTCTTGTACCCTTGTGGCATACTCCAGAATGCAGCTTCCCACAAATAGTACACTGAGGGTATTTCGGTTGCTTATTCACTGGACCACTTTTAGCATGGTCCCATTGTTTCCTTTTTCCGGTAGAGGTTCCTTTCCAGCTTGTTCTGGTACTTGAAGGTTTCAGTCCTTCTGTTCGTGCCTGATTCTTATTCTCGTTCATCGCTTTCTGATAATGTTCTGTGATTAGGGCACTGCTGACCAGTTCTTTTGTAGTTTGCGGTCTATTAATTCCGCCGGCCACGTTCAGTGCTATCTTGGGTCGAAGCATCTTCAGCATCAATCTGACCCTTTCTCTTTCTGTGCGGACCAACTCTGGACAAAGGCGTGCTAGACGGTTGAAGCGCTTGACCGCTTCATTCACTGATAAGTCACCTTGCCAGAACTCGGTGAACTCGTCGTAATTCCGGTTCGTCACTTGCAAATGGAAGAACTCTTCGAAGAACTCTGTCTCAAAGTCCGTCCAGTTCATCAGATTAATTTGTCTCAGCCTTAACTCTTTCCCACCACATTCTTACGTCGCCGAAAAAGCAGAAAGACACA
Source organism: Zingiber officinale (assembly GCF_018446385.1). Taxonomy (NCBI): domain Eukaryota; kingdom Viridiplantae; phylum Streptophyta; class Magnoliopsida; order Zingiberales; family Zingiberaceae; genus Zingiber; species Zingiber officinale. The sequence continues at coordinate 642,888 of NW_024589922.1, read as the reverse complement.
CATTTGATCTTTTCTGATACGGGCCAGTCCAGTAATTCCACTATGCTTTCCACTGTCTTGAACCAGGTCTGGGTGTCCCATGGCTCGCAAGTACTCGAGAAGTTCTCCGGCTTCAGTTTTAGCCACTGTATCAAGTAGGTCTCCTGTCGGACCACTGGGGCAGGGGCTACCGGTGGTACTGGTGCAACTATTGGTATGACGGGCACTGCATTTTGATTTACTGGCGGGGTGGCAGGATTTCCTTGCTGACCCATTAAAGTCGTGATCAGTTATTGTTGCTCGGTGATCTGACACTGGAGGTCAGTGACTACCTGGGTCAGATCCGGTGGGGTCGCTGTCTCGTCTGCTCGGGTAGTGAGTCTCCTAGCCATGCTTATCTTCATTATTGACAATAGATTATCGTTATTCCGATTCAGGCTAACATAAGATTATTATCATTCCTATCCTACTATCATGCGTATTTAACTAGGACTGTGACTTATCATAATTAAAAAGAATAAGTAAACATGCGTAATATTAAAGCATCATGAAAGAATTAAATTAAGCAATATAGATTCTTACTTGGAGCGGTAGGATGGAGGCTTGACATGTGTGTAGTGAAAAGGCTAAACTTGGCTCTGATACCAACCTGTAATGCCCCGCCCCTCCTGCTCAAGGGACGGGGTCACTTTCCTTACTTACTTACTTACTTGCATATTAATATTCTTTTCTACTTAAAACAGCGGAAGTCTTGTTTATCTTTGTCACCTATATCAAGGACAAGCAAGGCATTGGAAGAGGAACTCCAAAGAATACCTGGAAGATCTTAAGAAGAAGAGAAATAAGATTTCTACTTCAGGTATACATGTTATAGAAGTCAACCTCTCTATTTCTTCATCGTGGGTATTAGATACGGGATGTGCTTCGCACATTAGTAATAGTGTACAAGCGCTGAGAAATAGCAGGGCATTGACGAAGGGTGAGATAGAGCTACGAGTAGGCAATGGAGCACGGGTTGCTGTTGTTGCTGTAGGACTTATCATCTATCTCTGCCCTCTGGGCTTGTACTAGAATTAGATTATTGTTCTTATGTGCCTGCATTAACTAAGAACATTATATCAGTTTCTTGTTTGGACAAGAAAGGTTTCTCGTTTGGACAAGAAAGGTTTCTCGTTTACAATAAAGAACAAATGTTGTTCCGTCTATTTAAACGATATGTTCTATTGTAGTGCACCTCTGATAAACGGACTCTATATTCTAGATCTTGAAAGCCCTATTTATAACATAAATACCAAGAGGTTCAAGTCAAATAACCTGAACCAAACCTATCTCTGGCACTGTCCCTTAGGTCATATAAATGACAAGCGCTTATCCCAGCTCCATAAGGATGGTTTGCTGGACTCATTTGATTTTGAATCTTATGAGACGTGCGAGTCATGCCTACTAGGCAAGATGACCAAGACACTCTTTAGTGGGCACAGCGAAAGAGTGACTGATTTGTTAGGACTTATACATAGTGATGTATGTGGCCCTTTCAATGTCGCTACTAGAGGCGGTTATAGGTACTTCATCACATTTACTGATGAGTTCAGTAGATATGGTTATGCGTACTTGATGACACATAATTCTGAATCCTTTGAAAAGTTCAATGAATTCAAAAATGAAGTACAGAACCAGGTTGGCAAGAGTATTAAGAAACTTTGATCAGATCGAGGTGGAGAATACCTTAGCCATGAGTTTTGTGACTATCTAGCTAAGTGTGGGAATCTATCCCAACTCACTCCTCCTGGAACACCACAGTGGAATGGTGTATCCGAAAGGAGGAATCGTACCTTATTAGATATGGTACGGTCTATGATGAGTCACACAAATCTTCCGACATTCCTTTGGGGCTATGCTCTAGACACGACAGCTTTTATACTCAACCGAGTTCCATCCAAGGCCGTGATAAAGACACCATATAGGATATGGACTGGGAGAGATGCCCAAGTGTCTTTCATGAGGATTTGGGGATGTGAGGCCTACGTTAGACGTCAATTCTCAGATAAATTAGGACCCAAATCTGACAAGTGCTACTTTATAGGATATCCCAAGGAAACTAAGGGATATTACTTCTACATTCCCAGTCAGCACAAGATAGTTGTGGCAAAGACTGGAGTCTTTCTAGAAAGGGACTTTTTTTCTAGAAAGACTAGTGGGAGTACATTCGATCTTGAAGAAGTTCAAGATGCGGATCCTAGCACTGAAGCCTCGATGGAAGTTGAACTGGAACCACAAAGTGTTGTGGGTGATGTTGTTCCATAAAGAGTTGAGGAACAACAACCAGTTCAAGTAGACATACCTCTTCGCAGGTCTGATAGGGTACGTCGTCAGCCTGAGAGATACTCATTTCATTTGTCTGACCATGATGATGTTGTGCTCATAGAGGATGAGCCTACCACCTATTAGGAAGCTATGATGAGACCAAATTCTGAGAAATGGTTAGAAGCCATGAGATCCGAGATGGAATCCATGTACACCAACCAAGTATGGACTTTGGCCTGAAGGGGTAAAACCCATTGGGTGCAAGTGGGTCTTTAAGAGAAAGACTGACATGGATGGACTTATTTATAAGGGTCGCATGGTAGCTAAAGGTTTCAAGCAGATTCATGGTATAGACTATGATGAAACCTTTTCTCCAGTAGCGATGTTTAAGTCCATTCGGATCATGCTTGCTATTCCAGCTTACCACGATTACGAGATCTGGCAGATGGATGTCAAAACCGCGTTTCTGAATGGAAACCTGCTCGAGAATGTGTACATGACACAACCTGAGGGTTTTGTAGATCCACAGCATACTGGCAGAGTATGCAAGCTGCATAGGTCCATTTATGGACTAAAGCAAGCCTCTCAGAGCTGGAATCTTTAATTCGAAGATGCAATCAAACAGTTTGATTTCATCAAGAATGAAGATGAGCCTTGTGTCTACAAGAAGGTTGTAGAGAACACAGTTGTCTTCCTCATATTGTATGTGGATGACATACTGCCTATTGGGAAAGACATCCTTTTGCTACAGTCTGTCAAGACTTGGCTAGGGACTTGTTTCTCAATAAAGGACTTAGGTGAAGCATCCCACATTCTAGGGATACAGATCTATAGAGATAGATCTAAGAGATTGCTTGGCCTAAGTCAGAGTACATATATTGACAAGGTACTCCTTCGGTTTGCCATGCAGAACTCCAAGAAGGGATTTCTGCCGATGTCACATGGCGTGAGTCTTTCGAAGACTCAGGGCCCCTCTTCTAGAGAGGAGAGAGACCGCATGGATCAGATCCCTTATGCTTCATCCATAGGATCTATCATGTACGCCATGCTATGTACTCCACTTGATGTCTCGTATGCTTTGAGCATGACGAGCATATACCTGTCAGATCCGGGTGAAAGTGTAACGCCCACCCTTCTTACCCAAGGGCGGCGCTACGATCTTATACTACTTACGTACATGCTTTAGTTATACTATAACAGCGGAAAATTTTAAATCATTCCTTTTTCCTAAATAAGCATGATATCACATATTCTGATTAGTTCGAATGTGCATATATTGATCATATAATTAAAAATATTAATTTGTCCGAATCGTTCTTGCCGAGCCACCACCACACACATCACTATCTGCTCCTTCTGCTGCTCCGTTGTTCATCCAGCTTTCTCTTTTATCTGCGGTACAAGGAAAGTAAGCTATGAGCACTCATGGCTCAGTAAGTTCCTTTCCTACTCACTAAAACCGAGAATCATCGTATATCAAGAATGGATCAACATATCATCGTCTCAACTAATCATAACATAACATATCATTCTATTCAAACATATCATGCATATTTCTTATTCACATATCATTTCATAGAAGCATGAATATCATATCATAAAACAAATAAATCACAAGCATAAGACATACAAGGGCATCATATTCATATCATAATATCACATGACATTATATCATATCATCATATAATTCAAGCACATATGAATGTAGGCAATGCATCGTGAATTTGAAAACTTATACTTAATAGTACTTGAAATTAATATCATCATCATTTGGGATCCCGGTTTGTACCACATACATAATGCGTAGGTCCAAGGTAGCAAGTCTTGAGCCCTACCATGCATACATACTAGGCCCGAGTCTTACTCCATCGACCTAGGGCACTCAAAGGCCCATTACTGACGAGGCCCGAGTCTTACTCCATCGACCCCGGGGCGTTTATGGAGCCCACCCTTGGTACAAACCATAAAAATAACTTATCATGCATAACTATCATATCATGTCCTTAACAATCTTTCATGCATTTATTCTTTTCATTTCTTTTCATTATGTATAGCATTTTCTATGCTATCACATATCATAACATGACTTCATTTCTTTTCATTATGTATAGCATTTTCTATGCTATAACACATCATGGCATATTTCATAATATAACTTCATTATGCATATCATTTCGTAACTAAAGCAATCATGCATTCTAACTTATTATCATATCATTTTCATACAGCATGGCATAGACATATTTAATTTTTGTTCTAGGGTTTCTAGGGCATCTATCCCTTCATGGCCGAACACATAATGATTCATTTAGGTCATACAAACATGTATCACATTCACACATTATCAAGTTTTCATAAGAAGTACTTTTAACCCCTTAGGTTTCATTTCCAAGGCCTCTAGGTCCTTTAAACCTTACTTGGCCGAAATTCATAGAATATAAACTTCCTTTAAGTGGCCTAAAGCATGGGAAACCTAAGTAAATTTCATAGCAAGATTTACTAAGAACATCATACACAAAGTTGGATCATAAACAAGCTAGGACTCTTGTGATCTTACATGTCATAAATCATGTAACTAATTTTCTACATTCCAATTAAACATGAGAGCATTAATCATCTTTCATAACATAATATCACAGAGGTCATTGAGCATATTAGAATTTTGTTTAAGCTTCTCTAAACCATCACCTTACCATGGCCGAAATATTAAGAGTAAGGTTCATGAGTTTCTTTCAACATACAAGTATACAACTCTTAAGAACTTTATATCATGTCATATAAGCATAGTTATTTTAAATTCAAGGTCCTCCTAACCCTAAATTCTTTCTTGGCCGAAACATGAGAGTGGGGTTCTTTTGGTTCCAATCAACTTCCAAGCAAGAAAACCATAGGAAGGTCCTTAGCATTTCATAGAGGGAACCTTGCACTAGTTTGGTTAGACAATAATTTTCCTAACCTATTTACAATATTTTTGATTGAAATTCTAGGGTTACATACACCTCTGATCATGCATCATATATGTATAAAAACATAGGGGAAAACTTTCTTTCAAGGCATAGAAAAAGAATCCGAAAATCACATGAAAGCCTTGTACCGCAGGTGAGGGGAAGCTTACCTTCTTTGCTTAAGTTTCCTAGAGTTGAGAACTTGCTTGTGGACCTTTCTTCCTTGCTTGCTTTGCTCGGCACCAATGGAGGAAGAAGTGGCTAGGTCTTTTGGTGGAGAGGAGGAGGAAGAAGAGGAGGCTTCTTCCTCTTGTGTTGCTCGGCAACAAAAAGAAAGAAAGAAGGGGGAGAGTTGTTGCTCTCGGCAACAAGAGGAAAGAGGGAGGGAGAGTGCTCGGCACAAATGGAGGAGAGGAGGAGAGTGAGTTGAGGATGAAGCCCCCTCCATGCCTATTTATACTAAAGTGAGGGGAGGAAAACTTGACTTGATTCATCCTCCTCATTTACTTCTCCTCTTTATGAGAAAGAATATGCTAGAGAAATGCTTCTTGAGTTTCTCTCTTTTCTTTCTCTTAATTTATCTCCTTTCTTTCCTTTAATTATAATTCCCATCTCTCCTCTTACAATATTCACTCCTATCACACTTGGTTAACACATGCATGCATCCACAAGAGAACCAAGGATCAAATCCTTCTCCTAACATATTTTTGTACAAAATAATTCATGTATATGCATTATGCATAAATATTTCATACATGCATATATAATATCTCATATTTCTTTTATTTACATTAATTCCTTGCATTATAAATCATGTATAGAACTTTATATTATCAACTTTATTTTCTTTCATAAAGTTTTAATCATCTAAATCCTTCCCATCGTAACATTCAACGTAGACTATCTACACATTCTTTTCATTACATTCGTACTCTCATTGCCCTTACTTTATCTAGGCTTTCTAGGGGTGTTACAGAAAGTCACTGGATAGCGGTCAAGAATATTCTTAAGTACTTATGAAGAACTAAAGAATATTTCTTGATATATGGAGGCAATGATAAGCTAGCTGTAAAGGGTTACAGTGATGCTAGCTTTCAGACCGACCAGGATGATTATCGATCGCAATCAGGGTTCGTGTTTTGCATAAATGGTGGTGCTGTGAGCTGAAAGAGTTCGAAGCAGGACACAGTAGCTGATTCTACGACAGAGGCCGAGTACATTGCTGCATCAGAGGTAGCAAAGGAGGCAGTTTGGATCCGCAAGTTCATCACTGAACTTGGGGTGGTTCCCAGTATACCTGACCCTATTGAGCTCTATTGTGACAACAATGGAGCTATAGCACAGGCGAAGGAACCTCGCTCACACCAGCGGACCAAACACATACTACGGCGCTTACCAAACACATCTTCTTTGGTAAGCGAGAAAACCCTGGCCTTCGTTGCCGCTGGCGGGGCTTCCAATCTCCCTTGGCTAATCGGTGTTCCTTCAATAGCAGCTTCATCTGGTGTAGCTGCGAGGGAGCACTCCTATTCTGGTTATTCTTCTGAGGTGGTGCCTGAAACCGGGTAGTGCAGTCTCTGGCCAAATGTCCTTCCCCTCCGCAATTATATCACTTTCTTGTACCCTTGTGGCATACTCCAGAATGCAGCTTCCCACAAACAGTACACTGAGGGTATTTCGGTTGCTTATTCACTGGACCACTTTTAGCATGGTCCCATTATTTCCTTTTTCCGGTAGAGGTTCCTTTCCAGCTTGTTCTGGTACCTGAAGGTTTCAGTCCTTCTATTCGTGCCTAATTCTTATTCTCGTTCATCGCTTTCTGATAATGTTCTGTGATTAGGGCACTACTGACCAGTTCTTTTGTAGTCTGCGGTCTATTAATTCCGCCGGCCACGTTCAGTGCTATCTCGGGTCGAAGCATCTTCAGCATCAATCTGACCCTTTCTCTTTCTGTGCGGACCAACTCTGGACAAAGGCGTTCCAGACGGTTGAAGCGCTTGACCGCTTCATTCACTGATAAGTCACCTTGCCGGAACTCGGTGAACTCGTTGTAATGCCGGTTTGTCACTTGCAAATGGAAGAACTCTGTATCAAAGTCCGTCCAGTTCATCAGATTAATTTGTCTCAGCCTTAACTCTTTCCCACCACATTCTTACGTCGCCGGAAAAGCAGAAAGACACACATTTGATCTTTTCTGATACGGGCCAGTCCAGTAATTCCACTATGCTTTCCACTGTCTTGAACCAGGCCTGGGTGTCCCATGGCTCGCAAGTACTCGAGAAGTTCTCCGGCTTCAGTCTTAGCCACTGTATCAAGTAGGTCTCCTGTCGGACCACTGGGGCAGGGGCTACCAATGGTACTGGTGCAACTATTGGTTTGACGGGCACTGCATTTTGATTTACTGGCGGGGTGGCAGGATTTCCTTGCTGACCTATTAAAGTCGTGATCAGTTGTTGTTGCTCGGTGATCTGACGCTGGAGGTCAGTGACTACCTGGGTCAGATCCGGTGGGGTCGCTGTCTCGTCTGCTCGGGTAGTGCGTCTCCTTGCCATGCTTATCTTCATTAATGACAATAGATTATCGTTATTCCGATTTAGGCTAACATAAGATTATTATCATTCCTATCCTACTATCATGCGTATTTAACTAGGACTGTGACTTATCATAATTAAAAAGAATAAGTAAACATGCGTAATATTAAAGCATCATGAAAGAATTAAATTAAGCAATATAGATTCTTATTTGGAGCGGTAGGATGGAGGCTTGACATGTGTGTAGTGAAAAGGCTAAACTTGGCTCTGATACCAACCTGTAACGCCCCGCCCCTCCTGCTCAAGGGACGGGGTCACTTTCCTTACTTACTTACTTACTTGCATATTAATATTCTTTTCTACTTAAAACAGCGGAAGTCTTGTTTATAAAATTTTCTTTTAAAACTTTTCTTTTCTTTTTAATCACCATGACTAACTACCTAGGAATGTAGGGTCACATAGCATACTTAACATGATTTTAAATCATAATACCAATAAGCATAATTAAATGTCATGGAGTCATGAAACAATAACATAAGCTAGGCATAATTCTTATTAAATAAAAGCAGGTCTTTCTCTTTTAGCCAAGCCACTACCACACACATCCTTCTTGCCTCTCCTGCTGCTCCCTTAGTTCATCCATTCCTTGCCTTTATCTGTGGTACAAGGAAAGTAAGCTATGAGCACACAAGGCTCAGTAAAATCCTTCCTACTCACAAAAATCGTATAGCGTAGCATAATCACAAGGCATAAAGCATGGAGATAAACTCATCATATCATGTATAGAAGCATCATATCGTAACTCTCATAAATATAAAATACAGAACATCTTATCATATCATGTCATATTCATAAGAGCATCAAATCATATCATGTCATAAAGCACATCATAGCATATCGTAACATAATCATAAGGTATCATAGCATAACATGGCATAATCATAAGGTATATGCAAGATGACTTTCAAAACATGTATCATGAACATATATATGCAATATGTCTTTTGAAAACTTATTATATACATACTTAAACATAATCTCAACATAACTAGGGCCCCGGCTTGTACCACATACATAAATGCACGCGTCCTATGTAGGTCCAAGGTAACAAGTCTTGAACCCTACAAGGCATACATACTAGGCCCGTTTCTTAGTCCATCGACCTAGGGGCACTTAGGAGCTCATCCCTAACGAGGCCTGTTTCTTAGTCCATCGACCCTGGGGCGCTTATGGAGCCCACCCTTGGTACAAGCCATATAAAGTAAAGTAGCATGTCATACATATCATGGTTCTTATCATTTCATGCATATCATATTTTCTTAACATATCATAAAACATGCATAATTTGGGCACACAGCTCATCATAATATCATGCATAAATTTGGGCACACAGTATATCATAAACACATACATAATTTGGGCACACAGCTCATCATAATAGCATGCATAATTTGGGCACACAGCACATCATAAATACATGCATAGTTTGGGCACACGGCTCATCATAATAGCATGCATAATTTGGGCACACAACATATCATAAGGGTTATCAACATGCATAGATCATGAGCATACGTAAATAAACATAGAAGCATAGCAAGTTCTTATCATATCATGAAGCATTGCATGTGAGACACATGGAGATCATAATTAGGTCTCTAACCCTAATTTTTCATATAGTGGCCGAAACATATGATTGTAAATTAGGTTAACAATCAACATACAAGCATGTGAACCCTAAACCAATATCATATCATATATCATAAGGAACATCATGAGCATGTTTAGTTTAGGTTCTAGGTTTCCTAAGCTTACAAACTTGTCATGGCTGAATCTTATCAAGCATTACATTGGGTTAAAAGCAACATACAAGCATGTGAACTCTAAACCAATAACATATCATTTATCATGAGGAACATCATAAGCATGTTTAGTTTGGGTTCTAGGTTTCCTAAGCTTGTAAACTTGTTATGGCCGAATATCATCAAGCATCACATTTGGTTAAAAATCAACTTACAAGCATGTGAACTCTAAACCAATATCATATCATATATCATGAGAAACATCATAAGCATGTTTAGTTTAGGTTCTAGGTTTCCTAAGCTTATAAACTTGTTATGGCCGAATATCATCAAGCTTCACATTTGGTTAAAAATCAACTTACAAGCATGTGAACTCTAAACCAATATCATATCATATATCATAAGGAACATCATAAGCATGTTTAGTTTAGGTTCTAGGTTTCCTAAGCTTATAAACTTACTATGGCCGAAACTTGTAAATCATGTAACTAGGTTTCATGTGGCATAAAAGAATGGAAACCCTAAACAAATTTCATAGTATTTATTACCAAGAACATCATGAGCATAGTTAGGTTGGGTTCTTAGTATCCTAGACCTTTAAACTAGTTGTGGCCGAAAGTTCATAAAGCATGAATAAAGTTCTAACCAACCTACAAGCATGAGTATGTCATGTTAACTTCATATCTTGTCTTAAGGAAAATCATGGCATGCTTAGTTTAGGTTTGAAGATCTCCTAGGCCCTTAATCCTACCATGGCCGAATGTTCATGAGCATGAAATAAAGTTTAATCAACATACAAGCATGAGCATATCATATTAACTTCCTATCTTATCTTAAGAAGAATCATGCCATGCTTAGATTAGGTTTAAGGTTCTCCTAGGCCCTTAATCTTATCATGGCCGAAAGTTGAAAGGGGAGACATCCTAATTCCAAGCAACATACAAGTATGAGAACTGTTAACAACTCTCTTATCATAAGGTACATATCATAAAAACAAAGGGAGCATGTTTAGTTTGAGTCTTAAGCTTACCTAGTTCTTTTATTCATGCTTGACCGAGAGTCTAGGATCATGAATCTAAGTTCTAACCAAACATTCCAGCATAGAAACATTAGATTAATCCCCTACCATAAGATACATATTACAAGAAACATATTGAGCATATCTAGTTGGGTCTTAAAAATTTCCTAGGTCTTCTTTTTGTCTTGGCCAAAAGTCCATAAAGAAATCCTAGGTTTTTAAGCAACCTAACCTCATAGAAAAACACATGAACTATTGTACCACAGGTGAGGGGAAACTTACATAATTTGCGCTTGTTGTTCCTTAAGAAAATGATACCCTTATGAGGAGGAAGAAGAACTTCTCTTCTTAGGTTTCCCTTTTTTGTTTTCTTCTTCTTGTAAGAGGTAAACCTTGAGACTCCTTCTTGGAAATAAGGTTTTCTTAGAGAGGAAACCTTAACTTGACTTTTGAGAATGAGGGAGAAAAGCTCTAAGTTTCGGTGGAGAAGGAAAAGGGAGGAGGAAGAAGGAGGAAGAAGAAGAATTAGAAATTCTCTTTCTCTTTTCTCCTCTAAATTCTATTTATTCATCATGGGAATGAATTATGTCTTCATTTATCCTTCCCTTAACTCCTCTATCTCTTCCCTCTTTGATTCTCACGAAAAGTTAGAAGGGAAAGAAGGAAAGAAGGCAATTTGTCTTTTTCTTGCTCCCTCTCTTAACCAAGAGGAAGAGAAGGTAAGTGATCCTGTCTGAGAAGCTGACCGTGAAGGAGATCCGGGAGCAGGAGACCCACTGTAATGACGAAGAATAATGACGGTGAAACCTCGATCCAAGAAACCCAGAGCGGATCGGAAGAAAACCTTCAAGCTCCCGAGGCTCCCTGCGCACAAGAGACCAATCAACACTATCGTCAGTGACCTAAGACCAGGGTGGGAATCCCTGGCTAGGCCCTCCGACGCTCAAGTTAGAGATCTCTCTCTTGACGTCGAGGAAAGAAGAAGAAAGAAGATGAACGGTAGCCCCAGAATTAGAAATGTGAACTTACCTAGCCAACGGAGAGGATTCCCCCTTTTATACCACTTCATATAACCTCCGTAGTCATGAAGTGGACCCCGGTTTGTTAGAGTTCGTTATGACATCAGCTGAGTACTTGAGGAAGATGATTTTTAAGGAATCTTTTCTGTACCTCAGATGTACCTTCTTTGTCGTTTAGCGCCTGCAAGACAATTTGAAAGCATATTTCCCGCCAAAAAATATATACTCTCTATTATAAATTATTCTATTCGATATATTCATGTATGATTCTTCTCCATGTGACTTCTATTTGTAATAATATTTTATTCAACATGTTTCTAAGGCATTCGTTAATCCTTTTGGTCGATATTAGTCTACTTTTGCTCTGGAGTATGTATCAGTCGTTATTAACTTACCCTGATACGGCAAGCATGTATTGACCGATATGGGCCCACCTTCGTTCGGCAGACATGTATTGGCCGATTTTGGGCTATCTTTACTTTGGCATGCGTATCAGTCGTTATTAACTTACCTTTATACAGACAGCATGTATCGACCGATATTGTCCTACCCTCGTTCGGCAGACATGTATCGACCGATATTGGCTTACCTTCGTTCGGCAAGCATGTAGCGACCGATATTGGCCTACCTTCGTTCGGCAGACATGTATCGACCGATATTGGCCTACCTTCGTTCGGCAAGCATGTAGCGACCGATATTGGCCTACCTTCGTTCGATAGGCATGTATCGACCGATATTGGCCTACCTTCGTTCGACAGGCGTGTATCGACCGATATTGACCTACCTTCATTCGACAGGCATGTATCGACCGATATTGACCTACCTTCATTCGGCAGGCATGTAGCGACCGATATTGGCCTATCTTCGTTCGATAGGCATATGTTGGCCGATATTAGGTTATCTCTGCTCTGGAGTGTGCATCGGTCGTTATTGGCTTTCCTCCTTTGACTCTTTTTCCTTTTCTTTCCTCATCTGAAGACCCACAAAACCTAATCCATATCACTAGCCTTCCCTTCAAGTCTAGTCGAAGGAGGTGTAGACGACTGACTAGACATAAGTATGATCTTGTTTTTTCCTACCCGTGACTCTGCTCCAGATTTTGAAATGACCTCACAGATTTTGTGTACCACTATCTTAATAGATTAAGTGTGGACATACTGTAAGCCTTTTTCTCCTTTAAATAGGGCTACAACCTTCTCCTCAACCATAATCCCTCTCAGTTCTTTTTCCTCCCTGCCAGTTTTTGTGGCTAAGGCCATGGTCGCGGATCCTCCTTTTTGGAAGCAACTTTTGTTGGACAAGGTGAGATCTATATATGAGTTTATTGGGATTTTTGCTCTGGCTACTTCAGGGGTTCAAGGGATCATCTTAAGAGATGAAGTTTCGCGGTTCATATCTTGTATCCAAAGATGTAGGTGCTCTGAAGGACCCAAGAAACTTCAGAGAAATTTTTCCTACTTATAGAGGGGCAGCCAAATGACCCAGGGGTGTTGTGTGAAGGGCACAGCACATGTTACCCTTGGGCTAAAATTGGTTGCTCCACTTGCTGAGCTCATATGGCTTGAGAGGGGAAGTGGTTTCTTTATCTACTTTTCCATTATGGAATGAATCAATGTCCCCTCTTTCATTGCCCTTGAGCTCTTTGGCTTTTGTTGCTTTCTTCGTCCCGGGCAAAATATTGCCTCTTATTCGCCTTGACAAGCTCGGACGAAGTGGGCTATTTCCCTCTCTGCTCCATGGTAAATTTGAATCCAGTGGGACTAAAATTTTCTGAGTGCCCTAAGAGCTTATGCTTGTAATATTTGTTATCTATCTGAGGTCTGCTGTTCCTGAGGAAATGTAACGCTATGTATTTGATCAGATTCTAAGTGTAAAGACAAATTTTGTATCTAATCAAAGGCTTTTATGGAATCCTTCTATCATTTACAATGTGGTGTTGTGTTCATCATTTCTTCATGTATCCTATATATCAGTTATCATAGCTAAGGTCATTTTAACTATTTGTATGGTTTGATATTATAACCCATGTTATATCGACTGATGTTGTCTCATTGACTGAAGTCAATATCATATTTATCCAACATAACCATACTTGCCTTCATTAATAAAAATATTTTCAATAAGTACTAAGTCATATTCTGCACTAACAGATTAATATTTATCACTCTTCTAAACTTTTACTCTTAAAATATTCTTGTCTTTAGCCTGGGTAGGGTCAAAAAGTTTAGTCCTTTTTATTTTATTATGCCCAGTCGATCGCATTTTCTTTCGAGGTTTCTGAACTGGTGATTGGCTCTCCTTCGGGTGAGAAGATGTTCGAGGCATTACCAACCCCCATCGCGGTCCGATTCGTCGCATCTGATATAAATGCCCCTCCTTTTTTTATGATAACCTGACACATGCCTTTTCTGATCACCACGTCACATAGGCCTTTTATCCTTCTATTTTGATCCTCAACGTCTGCTGAGCTACCAACGTCCTAATCTGACGACCGTCTTGCGTTTTTCCAACCCTAAACCATTCATCTCCTCTTTAAACCTCGTCTTTCCCTTTTTCTTTTCTAGAGCTCTCTTCCTGTTGCTGTCTTCAACCAGTCCTCGTGCTCGTCGTTCCACGACGATCCCCTTTCTTATCTTCAGTAAGTAATCCATTATTGCTCTAGCCCATACCTTTGTCCATGGCTGAAGAAGCAATTGCTCCTTGGTATGTCCATATGTCTTCTATCTTTGACAAGAATGCTAGATTATCCATCCGTCGTCAGTATGAAATTCCTAAGGAATATAAAATCATACTCCCAGCATCGACTGATCGACCTCATCATCCCCCTGATAACTGCGTGACTTTTTTCAGGGATCAGTTGATAGGGGGCTTAAGGTTCCCCATTCCTCCTTTCTTAATTGAAGTAAGTCGATATTTTGATATTCCTTTGCAACAATTTGCTCCAAATGCCTTTCGTTATCTATGCGGTGCTTATATGTTGTTTCGTCTACGAGGTATTCCCCCTACTCCTCAAAATTTCTTCATGTTTTCATACCCTAAGCTTTCGGAACCTGGTGTCTTCTTATTCCAATTGAGAACTAAAATGGTCCTTTTTGGAGATATGCCATCATCTCTCAAAGCCTGGAAATCTCGTTTTTTCTTTTTAAAGTTTCCGTGACCTATCCCTTGGTCTCATGCTTGGAAGTCTTTCTTGCCTCCTTTACCCGATGTTAGAGAGTTTCATCTCCTTCCTACTTTTCCTATTTATTGTGAGAAGTTATTAGGTCACCGGCTCTCGATCCTGAAATGGTTGAAGGTCGACCTGCTATACCTGTTTGGTTTAAGCCCAGTCAGACCCAATACTCACATTTCCTTAGGTAACGTCTGGTTCCTTTCTTTTTGTTTATACCTGCCTAAATTATTTCTTTATCCTATACAGTGGAGAGTTTTTATGATGCTTTGATTGACGAAGAAATACGCATGGAAGAAGAATTGCTTCGTGCCAAGGAGGCCGAATTTCTGGCCGCTATCGCCCCTCCACTGTCAACTGAAGAGCCGGCTATCTCAGCCGAAATACCTAGCTCTTCTGGGCTTCATGAGACTCCAGGAGGTTCTTCTAGGGATCCTGCTGCGCAGATCCTCCCTGATCCTGCTCCCGCTATCACGTCTCCTGCAGCTGTTACTGTCTCCCCCTCTGCCTCGGTTCCTATTATCGAGCTTGCATCCCCTGGTAGCTCTGATAAACCCCTAACTGAGATTTCTGCGGGCAAGCGTCCAGGACGCAAATTGACCAGGGTTCCTCCTCCAAAAAGGAGGCTAATCCTTTATGCTAATGAGCTTGGTTCAGAAGATTTTGCCTCAACTGATCTTCTTTCCGATGAGCCCACATTAGCAGAACTTTATCCTTGAATTTTCCTACCTCTCCTTTTCATAAAACTAGTACTTCTGGTGACGTTTCTTTTACTTTTCCTTTGTCTATTCCGACTTCAGGATCTCTACCCTCTTCACCTTCTTCTTACTTGGTTTTTGCTCCACCATCTGTCCCTACTTCTTCCCTCTCAACTGGCTCTTCTACCATTCCTGTTCTCCCCATATTACTGGGGGGTTCTTTCGCTAGTTCTTGGGATGAGGTGCGTTCCCTCTTTGAGGCGCTTTCCATTCCTGAAGCGATTGACCGTTTTTCTAATAAAGAGAATAAGGTATGTTTACATACTTCTGCTTTCTGTTTATGGAGTATCGTCTTACGGTTTTGAATATGCTCCCAGCGGTGGCTAGAAAACATGGGTTTCTCCCGACTATTGCATAATCTGTACACTGAGAACGAGCAATTGAAATTAGAGAACAAGGGGTTGCGACAGCAGGTTATTGAATTGTCTTCTGCCGAGTTTTCTGCTACCGCCAAGAAGCAATTTGAAATTTAAATTGAGAACCTTGAAGCCCGATTCAAATTGGCTGCGGACCTCAATCAAGAGCTAACTTCAAAACTTGGCGAACTAAAAGAGAATTATGAAGCAGAATTGGCTGAGAAACTTAAAGCCTTACAGCTGAAAGAGGAGGTAGTTTCTTTGACCACCTCCCTTGATTCGGCTAAAGACGAGGCTTCTGTCAGAACAGATGAATTAAAAATCTCTCAGATGGCACTGGTAATCTACAAAGGGGGTGAGAACGTTCGTTATAAGGAACGAGCCACCACCATGATCGAGTCTACTGAGTTCAACCGGCCGATTGTGAGATCCATCTTGTCTGCTTTTACGGCAGGGGCCAAAGGAGCGATTCGACAATTGGAAGAGGAGGGCTACTTAGCGCGTGTTCCTCCTCTCAATTTCCTGAACCATCGCAGACTCATTGAAGAAAGACCTCCCGATTTGTACCCCAAACTAGTTCTAACTCATTCTCCAGTGGTTGTAGAGAAGGGGAATTAAGGTTTTACAAACTTTTGTGAATCTGAATAGTCTCTTTTGATTGCTGATCTTATTCAAATTTTTGGAAAATTTGTTGGTTTCATGTATGTGTACTAAATGCTACTTAGCTTGTGAGTGTCCAATTTTTCCCTATGACCAATTCTTCAATGACCCGGTCGATATATGTATAAACATTGGTAAGTACCGTCCGATATTTCGGAGATACCCCCAATTATCCTCATTCCTTACTGACCCGGTCGATCTAGGTACAAGCATTGGTAGGTATCGTTCGATATTTCGAAGATACCCCCAATTATCGGTCGATTTATTAAGACGGTTCGATTTAATCAGGTTGTTTTCATTAATTAATATTCGAGGCTTGACCCGTGCTTTAAACCTATTATTTTTTGTTTTTATCTCATCAAATTTCTTCAAAAATTATTCCTAGGGAAATTTTGCATTTTTTCCGAGGTAGTTTATTTGACTTCATCTCTTTCCCTTTATTCTATGATATTATTACCTTTTATGACGCTTGACATTCTGAGCACCTTTTATTTCCCTTTCGTATCTTATGTTTAGAGGTTTTAGCATAGGACTAGAAAAGGGACAAAGGTTTACGGAATTTTATTCTGCTTCCCTCCGTCCATCTTTTTGCTTCTCAATTCCTCTTCTTTCAACCTTCTCTCTTCATGGCGATTTCTTCTCCGGCATGGTTCCTCTCTTGCTCTTCCGATCTCACAGATACAGAAGAAGTGGACTTACAGGCTACCTATGGTTTTCCCTCTTACATTGTCCGCCCTGCTCCCCATGAGGGTCCTCACCTTCCTCCCTTAGACTGTATCTCCATCTTCAGGGACCAAGTTCTGCAAGGTATCAGATTTCCTCTTCACTCCTTTTTTTGTGAGGTTAGCCGTTATTTTGCTATCCCGTTAAACCAGTTCGTTCCCCAATCCTTTTCCATTATAGTGGGCTTCATTGGAGTATCCAAGCTGTTAGATTTCCCATTGTCTCCTCGTCTTTTCCATCATTTCTTTATCCCTCGTCGGGTAGATGTTGGTATTTTTAAGTTTCAATCTCGTCCCAAAGCTATTCTATTTAATCGTATTCCCCCTCAAGGTGAATGGTATAAAAAAATTTTCTATATGCGTCTACCTTCTCCCCCTCCTTTTCCTATTCAATGGATACATGATCTGCCCTCGCTTCCTGACACTCAAGGTCTTCTCAATGATCCTTCTGTGGCCTCTGTCTTGCCTAAACTGCGGGGAGCAAAATTCAGTTTACCGCATCTAATTGAAGAGGGCTTGATGTTTCCCTTTGGGATAGGCAACATTAATACTCCTTTGGATAGTTCCTTTGGTGAGTATAATTATTTTACTTTGCCTTTGCTGATTAGTATATCTCTATAACCATGATGTTTATACTCTGTTTTTCAGCCGACGTTATTCTTTCGGCTCTTATGTACAGGAATTCTGCTATGACCAAATCCTTTATCAATAATCTTGGAGAACAATGGTTACTGGCTCGCCAATCTGATCCCAATCCCTCTACCTTGGGCTTGTTATCCGAAGAAGAACAACAAGCAGAGGGTGTCGCACTTATGGAAGAGGAAGAAGAAGAGCCTTTTGTCACTTTAGTTAAAAAGCCAAATCTTACCAAGGATTCTCCCTTTGGTGATTTCTTCGGTACCTTTGTACAAACTCCTCTTGTTCCGGCGCCTATTTCTTTTGAAAGAGGTAAAACACCGATGACTCCCACCAATATCATCTCCAATCCTGCTCTTCGAATGATGAGGCCTGGTCTGCTTATCCCTTCTTCTTCTATTGTTTCAGCTTCTCCTGCTCCTGCTTCTAAGATGGCCACTATCCCTCCCGTGCCTTCTACCTCCTTGGCATTGGCCTTGCCTTGCCTCCCTTGGCTTATAGGCCTCGAGCGAAACGAACACCTTGCCGGAGAACTTCTCCCATTGTCATCCCTTCAACCGCTAGTGTTTCCACAATTGTAACAACCCCTCCTGCGCTACTACCTTCTGTTCCCTCTAGCTCCCACTCTATTCCTCCTGCTTTTACTATCCCTTTTCCTCAGATTGCCTCTTCTTCTTCTCCATATCCAGCCTCCTCTCATTCCCCTCCTTTATTTAGAGTGGCTGCGGGCTTACCTTCTCAATTGGGACAGCCTTCTAGTCCTCCTGGCTATAGCACTCTGCAATTGCAAGGTTTATTGGCTGAATCTTGGTCGCAAGGTTATGAACAATTACGAGGCCTTAGTCTCCCACATCGATCGGATCGCCATAGTAGTCAGGCAGTGGCTGTAAGTATTCCCAGTTATGTGTTTATTAGCTTTGTAACTTTATCCCTAACTGACATTATCCTTTCATTTAGTTTCTAGCCACAAGTCTGCATATCGATCAGTTACTCACAGCTAAAAATCATGAGAACACTAAATTGAAAGCTCAATTGGAAACATTGAGGACCGCGTCTCTTTCTTCCGCTAGCGACCCGACTCAATTGCAGGAGAAGGTGGCCTTGCAGGATCAACAGTTGGGGATCCTAAAACAAGAGTTGGAAGAATGCCAGCAACTATTAAAAGACAAAGAGCTGGCTAGAAAAACCTTAGAATTACAGGTGGATCGACTGCATTCCGGTCTTCGTTTGGAGATCGCTCTAAAAGAGAAAGCTCTCTTAGATGCTTCTCAGAAAAGTCTTATCTTAGAGAAAGTAGAGAAGCTTCATAATGCCTGTCTTTCTGACCAAGCTCAGGACCTGGCTTCTCATGATTTCACTATTCTACAGGAACAAGAGCTGAGGAAAGCTCAAGATAACGAATTATCACTGCTCCAGAAGGAATTGGAACAGCTAAGATCGGAGAAAGATGTTTTAAAAGAACAAAACACAAAGCTGCAAGCTGATTTCCAGAATTATAAGGAGCAGGAAAAGGGTCGGTGGGAAGAATGGCGGCAAGTTTACTTACAGTCCCCGGCATTTGCCCGGGAATTTGTTCGCAGGATAGTGGGTGCGCTAAATCATTCCGTATCGGGAGTTCTACGACAGTTAAAAGAGGGTGGATATCTACCCAAAGAACCTCCCCTATCTTTCATAAATCGCCGCAGGCTTAATGAAGAACTACCTTCAGATTTGAAAGGCCCTTTTCCTAATGTCTAAGGAAATTATTCATAAAAACTTGTAGAATAAGAACTGACAGTGAAAAAAGTGCATTTGATACTAAGTAATTAAGTACTTGCAAGGTGTAAGAAAAACTTTAACACTTACTTGCTTTTCCTTTATGCTAGTTCAAGAATACCCCTTCCTGACATGCTTTTGATTGCTAAGTATAAACTTTACTGGAAAAATCCCTTGTTCATCTTTCAGGATTAAACCTTATCTTGATGGATTCTTCCTTAAGTAATATCCGGTATGCTTTGTATCTCCCCGAGGATGAATGATCTTAGTTGAGACTGGATCCGGAATTGTATTATTGATCTTCAGATTAAGTATAATATCCTAACCGGATTTTGAATAAAGACTTTCATATATCTGAGCTCCCCTATGGAATCCTTTCTCAATTCCTGCTTAATTAGGCTTCGAAGCCCGAAGATTCCCTGATTAATTATACCTTGCGTTAGTTTGAAATCTCTGATTTCATCCGTGAAATCTTGCCTGATGTATTTCATAGAATCTTCCCGATCGACTTTGGTTTATAGTCTCCGAGTCTTCCTATGAAAGCCCGACCGGATTACTTCATAGAATCTTCCCAATCGACTTTGGTTTATAGTCTCCGAGTCTTCCTATGAAAGCCCGACCGGATTACTTCATAGAATCTTCCCAATTGACTTTGGTTTATAGTCTCCGAGTCTTCCTATGAATGCCCGACCGGGTTACTTCATAGGATTTTCTCGATCGACTTTGGTTTTGTAATACCCACTAAGCTTGTAAGATAAATATATGAATGTGAGATTTTTCCTTAGAAAAATAATAGGAAGTGAGTTGAAGCAAAAAGAAATAAAATGAAATAAAAAGAAGATGAGGTCAAGGATTGAACCATGAACCTCTTATATTATATTTCATAGAATTAATTAGTAGAAACCAATTGGGATAGAGAGAAGATATTGATAGCAAAGGAGGGAAACTCATGATAAAGGTAAAGAGTAAAAGCTAGCCAAAAGAAAACAAGAAAAGAGCAAGAGAAAGGCAACTTGCCTTCCTCCCTTTCTCTCCCTCTTCCTCTTTGATTTTGCCGAAAACTTTAAGAGGAATTAAGGGGATTCATTCCCCCTTATTTTATCATGAATGGTGAGAATAAATAGAAAATAAAATAAATGTAAGAAAAATAGAAAATGTGTTAAGGGAGAAGGAAAGCAAAAACTAAGTTTGCTACCTCTTCCCCCTTAACATAAAAGGGAGCTAGAAAAGAGAAAACTATTTTTCTCTCATTTTCTCTCATTCATCCTCTCCCTCATCAAGAACACCACAGTCCCCTCTCCTCCATCTTCGGCCCCAAAGCCATGTTTTTCCCTAAGAAAGCCTAAGATACAAGGAGGACTTAGCAAAGGAATCAAGGGAAAGGAACTAGAAGAAGAGGCTACTTCTTCTTCATCATACCTTAGATCCACAAGCGAAAAGGATGTAAGCTTCCCCTGACCTGTGGTACAAGGTTTTTATGTGATTTTCGGATTTTATAAGGATTAGAAAACCTAGAAAAGAATTTAAGAAAATTCAGCTAAGAAAGGGTTTTCAAATCTAGGATGGTTTAAACAAGTCCTTATTTCATGATATTCTTTCTATGCTATGTAGGAAGGATTTTCTTCATGTTTTTATACTGAAATGATGCTTGGTCAGAGGAGTACCTAACCCTTGAATTTCGGCCAAAAATATGTTAAGGAGGTTAGGGAAAAATATTGTTTAACTAAACTAGTACAAAATTTCTCCCATGAACTACTAAGGGTTTTTATTGGTTTTCTTGCTTGAAAGTTACTTGGAACCAAAGAAATCCATTTATATGTTTCGGCCAAGAAAAGGGCTTGGGGTTAGGAAGACCTTTAAATTTAAATAACCATGTTTGTATGATAGAATATAGAGTTCTCTTAAAGAATTGCATGTTGTACATTACTAGAAATTCATGAACTCTTATTTTAGATTTTTGGCTTTGATAAGATGGATAGTTTAGAAAAGCTTGAACAAAATTCTAATATGCTCAAGACCTCTGTGATATTATGATATGAAAGTTGTTTAATGCTCTTATGTTTAAATTGAGTATAGAAAATTAGTTACATGATATATGACATGTAAGATCACAAGGGTCCTAGCTTGTTTATGAACCAACTTTGTATATGATGTTCTTAGTAATTTTTGCTATGAAACTTACTTAGTTTTTCCATGCTTTAGGCCACTTAAAACCTAGTTTAGAGATTGGTAGGTTTCGGCCATGAGGAAAAATAAAAGAAAAAGGGAAAGAAACCTAGGAAGCCTAGGACACAATTCACATGTATGTTTATTATGCTTGTCTTTATACATGCTATGAAACTTGTATAATTTCTCATGCTTTTAGGCTATTTGAAGTAAGTTTATATTCTGTGAGTTTCGGCCAAGTAGGGTTTAAAAGACCTAGAGGCCTTAGAAATGAAACCAAATGTGTTAAAAGTGCTTCTTATGAAAATATGATAATGTGTTGATTGTGTCACATATTTGTATAATATTTTCCATGACCTAAATGAACTAGTGTATGTTCGGCCATGAAGGAATAGATGCCCTAGAAACCCTAGAACAAGAATTAAATATGCTTATGTCACTTTACATGGAATATGATAAGTAGAAAGACAAAGTTCCCATGCTATATGTTGTTTAATGACCTAATTGTGGCTAGGGTAAGTTTCGGCCATACATATTATATAATGTCTTGTTATGAATTTATACATGATGTTAGTTCAAGTTTACATGCTTGTATGTTTGTTTTTAGCCCTAATGAACACTTGTTAAAAGTTTGACCATGACATATGTTAAGGGCTTGAAGGACTTAGGAACTAGCTCAATATGCTTACTATGTTACTTGAAAAAAATGCTATAAATATGGTTTAAGGTTTCCATACTTTCATGACATTTAGGACCTTGTTTATATACTGATAGGGTTCGGCCACATGAGTTTAAGGACTTGGAGAACTTAGAAACCAAGTTAATCATGCTTATAATGCTTCCTATGAAATTTATGTGATGATGATTTAGGTTTCACATGCTTGGAGGTGGTTTTTACCTAAATTGAGACCTAAGGGGGTTCGGCCATGATAGGAACCCATGGGTTTAGGAAGCTTAGAACCCAAGTTAACTATGTTACCATGTTTCTTATGATAGTATAATCACATGATATATCCTTATGCTTAACCATGTATGCTTGTGATTTATACCTTTTATGATATGATATGTGGATAGAGATATGCATGTTTGAATGATATGTTATGTGCTTAGAAATATGCATGCTTTAATGATATGCTATGTGCTTAAAATATGCATACTCTTATGATATGTTCTGTGAGTAGAAATATGCATGCTTTAATGATATGCTATGTGCTTTGAATATGCATGTTTTTATGATATGCTATGTGTTTAAAATATGCCTGCTTTTATGACATGATGTATGCCTAAGTGATGCAAACTTTTTATGATATGATGTATGCCTAAGTGATGCATATTTTTTATGATATGATGTATGCCTAAGTGATGCATACTTTCTTATGACATGATGTATGCCTAAGTGATGCATACTTTTTATGATATGATGTATGCCTAAGTGATGCATACTTTTATGCTATGCTATGTGACTAAATGATGCATTTTTATACATGCTATTTTATTTTGTAAGGCTTGTACCAAGGGTGGACTCCTAATCAGTCCCTAGGCCTTGCTTTGTGATCTGGGCTAAGCCTTGCTTTGTGATCTAGGCTAATAAGGGATGGGCTCCTTAGTACACCCCTAGGCCTTGCTTTGTGATCTAGGCTAAGCCTTGCTTTGTGATCTAGGCTAATAAGGGATGGACTCTTCAAGTACGCCCCTAGGCCATGCTTTGTGATCTTGACCTAGTTCCTAGAATGATTCAAGATTTGCTACCTTGGATATACTTAGGACGCGTGCATCTATGTTATGTATGTATGGTACAAGCCGGGGCCCTAAATATGTTGATATTATGTTCAAGTATATATATGTAAGAAGAAAATGGTTTTAAAAGATCATGAGACATACACATGTTTTTCGGATACATGTTTTTAAAATCATGATGCATATAATCTATGATTATGTTGTGTTGAGGCTATGATTTAAGATATGCCATGATATGATTATGTTATGTTTCATGCTATGTTTTAAGAGATGTGATATGATTATGTTATGTTTCATGCTATGTTTTAAGAGATGATATGCCATGATATGATTATGTTATGTTTCATGCTATGCTTTAAGAGGTGATATGACATGACTAGTTATAATGTTTGTTATGTTGCATGATATGCTTAAAGAGTATGATATGTTATGCCATGACTAGTTGAGATCATGTTAAGTTGAGACATAATTTGATTATGTGCTGATTGTTGGTTTTAGTGAGTAGGAAAGGAACTTACTGAGCCATGAGTGCTCATAGCTTACTTTCCTTGTACCACATATAAAGGAAAAAGTTGGATGAGTTAAAGGAGCAGCAGGAGGGGCAACGAAGATGTGTGTGGCGGTGGCTAGGCAACTAATTAAGAACCTGCTTTAAAACCTTTAAGAACTATGCTTTGGTTTTGTGAAATGTAATACAATATGGGTGACTTGATGTTAAGTTTTTATTTATTTTGCTACCATGTTTATGAAACCATGTTAGTGTAGTTCGGTTTTAATTAAGTTAAGAAAAATAATTTTAAGTCTTCCGCTGTAATACGTACGTAGAGTATCGTAGCCCCGTCCCTTGTTGTTAGCAGGGAGGGCGGGCGTTACAGGTTTGTCTCAGTTTATAGTCTCCGGTTTTTCCTATGAAGGCATGCCGGGTTACTTCATAGAATCTTCCCGATCGACTTTGGTTTACAGTCTCCGAGTCTTCCTATGAATGCCCGCCCGGGTTACTTCATAGGATTTTCTCGATCGACTTTGCTTTGTCTCAGTTTATAGTCTCCGGTTTTTCCTATGAAGGCCTGCCGGGTTACTTCATAGAGTCTTCCCGATCGACTTTGGTTTATAGTCTCCGAGTCGTCCTATGAATGCCCTACCGGGTTACTTCATAGGATTTTCTCGATCGACTTTGGTTTGTCTCAGTTTATAGTCTCCGGTTTTTCCTATGAAGGCCTGCCGGGTTACTTCATAGGATTTTCTCGATCGACTTTGGTTTATAGTCTCCGAGTCTTCCTATGAAAACCTGACCGGGTTACTTCATAGGATTTTCTCGATCGACTTTGGTTTATAGTCTCCGAGTCTTCCTATGAAAACCTGACCGGGTTACTTCATAGGATTTTCTCGATCGACTTTGGTTTATAGTCTCCGAGTCTTCCTATGAAAAACCTGACCGGGTTACTTCATAGGATTTTCTCGATCGACTTTGGTTTATAGTCTCTGAGTCTTCCTATGAATGCCCGACCGGGTTACTTCATAGGAGTTTCTCGATCGACTTTGCTTTGTCTCAGTTTATAGTCTCCGATTTTTCCTATGAAGGCCTGCCGGGTTACTTCATAGAGTCTTTCCGATCGACTTTGGTTTATAGTCTCCGAGTCGTCCTATGAATGCCCGACCGGGTTACTTCATAGGATTTTCTCGATCGACTTTGCTTTGTACGAAAGTATAATACTTGGCCTAACCTCGTGTTGGCCTGTAATTCCTTGAGGGGAGCTGAATAGGCCTTTATGATTTCCCCTTATTTTACTACTTGGAAAATAGAAAGGAGGCTTCTCCTGATATTTATCAATTTGTATGAACCATATTTATTTCCTGTGTCAATATTTATCTTGCTTGACTTTCATCAAAGAAACAAAGTACATAGACTGTAAGTATCTCAACTTGCCTGGGAATTCCAATACCTGTGAACATATTTAAAGTAATATGATCAAATCAGGCTCGATAGGGTTGCAAATGATTAGCGCTCCAAGGGCGTTCCAACATTCTTCCTTCGGCATCTTGGAGATAGTATGAGCCTGACGCGAGCTTTTCTATCACTTTATAAGGTCCTCCCCATTGCGGTGCCAACTTGCTGACATCTCCCACAGGCTTAACTCGCTTCCATACCAAATCCCCTACTTGGAAGAATCTGGGGATGACCCTTTTGTTATAATTCTGTCTCATCCTTTGTCGATATGATATAAGACGAGTAGCAGCTTTATCCCTTATTTCCTCAATTAAGTCCAGCTCCATAAGTCGTCGGTCTCTATTATCTTCATCATACAATTGTCTTCTGTCAGACTCTACTCCTACCTCAATGGGGATTACTGCTTCTCTTCCATAGACTAGTTGGAAAGGAGTGATTCCTGTAGCTTCACGAGGCGTAGTACGATATGCCCAGAGAACACTGGGTAACTCGTCTACCCAGCTACCTCCAACATGATCTAGCTTAGTTTTTAGTCCTCTAATAATCTCCCTATTAGTTACTTCTGCTTGACCATTGCTCTGCGGGTAAGCTACAGAGGTGAAGGCCTGGGTAATCCCATAACTCTGACACCAGTCTAGGATTCTATCACCTTGAAACTGCCTTCCATTATCAGAGACCAACTTATGAGGAATGTCAAACCTACAGATTATATTTTTCCATAAGAATTTAATGACCGCGTCTTCTGTAATTCTAGCAAGTGGTTCTGCTTCCACCCATTTAGAGAAATAATCCACAGCCACCAGCAAGAACATCCTCTGTGCAGCGGCCATAGGAAATGGACCCACTATGTCCATACCCCATTGATCGAAGGGACACGAGACTATAGAGGTTCTTAATAACTGGGTAGGGTGATGTAATATATGTTAGGACCAAAACTAGCTAGAGGGGGGGGGGGTGAATAGCTTATCGCGTTCGCTCGTTGCTCGGTGTTGCTTGTTTCTTCAAAGATGTGCAGCGGAAATACAAAGAAACAATCACACAACGCTAACACGATTGGTTTACTTGGTATCCACCTCACAAGAGGTGACTAATCCAAGGATCCACACCAACACACACACCCTCCACTAAGTAAAACTCTCCTTTATGGTAACTACCAAGGGCGGAGAAGCCCTACAAGACTCAACACAAGAAGAGAGGGAAAGGATACAAGAAATACAAGCTTACAAGCTTACAATGAGTACAAACCCTAACCCTAGCTTCTCTTCTTGGCTTTGATCCGCCTCTTGACTTGGAAACCTTCCAAGATCTTTCAAGAACTGGCGATCTGAGCTTTGTAAGTGCTGTGAAGAAGCTGGCGAGAGATCTGAGATGAATCTGCGAAGAGCTGCCGAAGGAATCGTGCGCCTGCGGCCTTTATCGACGCCAACGGTCGGAT
Source organism: Zingiber officinale (assembly GCF_018446385.1). Classification (NCBI taxonomy): domain Eukaryota; kingdom Viridiplantae; phylum Streptophyta; class Magnoliopsida; order Zingiberales; family Zingiberaceae; genus Zingiber; species Zingiber officinale. Next base: position 615,948 of record NW_024589922.1, on the reverse strand, counting down.
C